>NC_081408.1:499299743-500499743 GCF_030272615.1 Cryptomeria japonica
TTTAATGAGTATATGATTTTTTACTAATTTTCGAAGTGGACACACCTTGAAAAACATAAATTTGAGCGTGCTCCCCCCTAAAATCATTGAAAACAAATCAAAAATCAATTTTTTTTTAAAAATTGTGTATAATGGAGTCTAGTTTCTAAAAATGTAATTTTTTTCAAAATCTGATGAACATGTAAAAATCTATACCCAAAATAGTGCATGTTGGCTTTTGTCTAAAAACGGACACACTAACAAAAGAAATTATAGATGAAAGACTTAACAAAATCAAAATTTAAAATAAATTACATTGTTGGATAGCTAAGAGGGATCTCAAGTTTACCACAGTATATTTTTTAACTTCATTGAAACACGTGCAAACCTGACGGAGAGCATGACCAAAAATATGTCAAAATTTTCAATGTTCTGATAAAAACACGTCTCTAGCCTGAAATGGTTGTCCAAACCTTTGGGTTGGATGCCCAAGGCAAATCCAAACCATAGGTTTGGTGTTTCCCAAAGCGGGCCATTTGGCGCGCGCCAAATATGGTGCTTGCCTTATTTAGCGTGCGCCAAATGTGATGAATGGATATTCCATTTGGCGCACGCCAAATAAGGATGAAGAGGGAGATAGCTCGAGGGATAGGAGAATAAGGGAATTGTGAGAGCTAGATAGGGGAGGGACAAAGAAGAGTATGTATCTATAAGAATGAAGAGCCCGAGAAGAGGTAAGGGGAGAGAGAGAATATGAGATCTAGTTCATAGAGAGATGGAACTACGAGGGAAGGGAGATAAAGAATGGAGAGGTGAGATGGGGGTTTCTATGTACACATTTGGCACTCTCCCTATTTGGTGCGTGCCAAATGTGGAATAGATACATACTCTTCTTTGTCCCTCCCCTCTCTAGCTCTCACAATTCCCTTATTCTCCTATCCCTTGAGCTATCTCCCTCTTCATCCTTACACCCATCTAACTCCCCCTCTCACCTCTTTCCCTCAATTTCTTCCTCACTCCCTCCTCTCTCTAGGTCCTAAGGGGTCATAGGACACCATATGACCCCTTAGGACACCATACGACCCATAATGACACCATATTGTGTCGTAAGGGGTCATAGGACACCATATGACCTCTTAGGTTACCATAGGACCCATAACGACACCATATTTTGTCCTAAGTGGTCATAGGACACCATATGACCCCTTAGGACACCATACAACCCATAACGACACCATATGGTGTCTTAATGGGTCATAGGATACCATATGACCCCTTAGGTGTCGTTAGGGGTCATATTGTGTCCTAAGGGGCTATATGGTGTCCTATGACCCCTTAGTACACCATATGGTGTAAGTATGGTTCATATGGTGTCCTATGACCCCTTAGGACACCATATGAGCCCCTAGTACACCATATGGGGTCAGTATGGTCTTATGGTGTGCGATGATCCCTTAGGACACCATATGACCTCTTAGGATACCATACAAACCATAATGACAACATAAGGTGTCCTAAGGGGTCATATGGTGTCTTGAGGGGTCATAACACACTATATGACTCGTTAAGACACAATATGATCCCTAATGTCACCTAAGGGGTCATATGGTGTCCTAAGGGGTTATAGAACACTATATGACCCCTTAAGTATTCATACAACCCATAACGACACCATATTGTGTCATAAGGGGTCATATGGTGTCCTAAGGGGTCATAGGAAACCATATGACCCCTTAGGACACCATACGACCCATAATGACACCATATTGTGTCCTAAGGGGTCATATGGTGTTCTAAGGGGTCACAAAATACCATATGACCCCTTACAACACCATACAACCCATAACAACACCATATTGTGTCCTAAGGGGTCATATGGTGTCTTAAGGGGTCATAACACACCATATGCCTTGTTAAGACACAATATGATCCCTAACGACACCTAAGGGGTCATATGGTATCCTATGGCCCCATAGGACACCATATGACCCCTTAGGTGTCCATACGACCCATAACGACACCATATTGTGTCCTAAGGGGTCATATGGCATCCTAAGGGGTCATAGGACACCATATGACCCCTTAGGACACCATACGACCCATAACGGCACCATATTGTGTCCTAAGGGGTAATATGGTGTCCTAAGGGGTCATAGGACACCATAGGACCCCTTGTGACACCATATGACCATAACGAGACCATATTGTGTCTTAAGGGATCATATGGTATCCTAAGGGGTTATAGGACACCATATGACCCCTTACGACACCATCCAACCCATAATGACACTGTATTGTGTCTTAAGGGGTCATATGGTGTCCTAAGGGGTCATAAGATACCATATGACCCCTTACAACACCATAGGACCCATAACAACACCATATTGTGTCCTAAGGGGTATATGGTGTCTTAAGGGGTCATAACACACCATATGACCCATTAAGACACAATATGATCCCTAACGACACCTAGGGGGTAATATGGTGTCCTATGGCCCCATAAGACACCATATGACCCCTTAAGACACCATACGACCCATAACGACACCATATTGTGTCCTAAGGGGTCATAGGACACCATATGACCCCTTAGGACACCATATGATCCATAACGACACCATATTGTGTCCTAAGGGGTCATATGGTGTCCTAATGGGTAATAGGACACCATATGACCCCTTAAGACACCATACGACCCATAACAACACCATATTGTGTCCTAAGGGGTCATATGGTGTCCTGAGAGGTCATAGGGCACCATATGACCCCTTAGGACACCATACGACCCATAACGACACCATATTATCTACTAAGGGGTCATAGGATACCATATGACCCCTTATGACACTATACGACCCATAATGACACCATATTGTGTCCTAAGGGGTCATATGTTGTCTTAAGGGGTCATAACACACCATATGACCCGTCAAGACACAATATGATCCCTAACGATACCTAAGGGGTCATATGGTGTCCTAAGGGGTCATAGGACACCACATGACCCCTTAGATGTCCATACGACCCATAACGACACCATATTGTGTCCTAAGGGGCCATATGGTGTCCTAAGGGGTCATAGGACACCATATGACCCCTTAGGACACCATACGACCCATAACGACACCATATTGTGTCCTAAGGGGTCATATGGTGTCCTAAGGGGTCATAGGACACCATATGACCCTTATGATACCATACGACCCATAACAACACCATATTGTGTCCTAAGGGGTCATATGGTGTCCTAAGGGGTCATAGGACACCATATGACCCCTTAGGACACCATACGACCCATAACGACACCATATTGTGTCCTAAGGGGTCATATGGTGTCCTAAGGGGTCATAGGACACCATATGACCCTTATGATACCATACGACCCATAACAACACCATATTGTGTCCTAAGGGGTCATATGGTGTCCTAAGGGGTCATAGGACACCATATGACCCCTTAGGACACCATACGACCCATAACGACACCATATTATGTCCTAAGGGGTCAAAGGATACCATATGACCCCTTACGACACCATACGACCCATAACGACACCATATTGTGTCCTAAGGGGTCATATGGTGTCTTAAGGGGTCATACCACACCATATGACCCATTAAGACACAATATGATCCCTAACGACACCATATTGTGTCCTAAGGGGTCATAGGACACCATATGACCCCTTAGGATACCATATGACCCATAACGACACCGTATTGTGTCTTAAGGGGTCATATGGTGTCCTAAGGGGTCATAGGATACCATATGACCCCTTATGACACCATATTGTGTCCTAAGGGGTCATATGGTGTCCTATGACCCCTTAGGACACCATATGACCCCTTAGGACACAATATGGTGTCGTTAGGGATCATATTGTGTCTTAATGGGTCATATGGTGTGTTATGACCCCTTAAGACACCATATGACCCCTTAGGACACAATATGGTGTTGTTATGGGTCATATGGTGTCGTAAGGGGTCATATGGTATCCTGTGACCCCTTAGGACACAATATGGTGTCATTATGGGTCGTATGGTGTCCTAAGGGGTCATATGGTGTCCTATGACCCCTGAGGACACCATATGACCCCTTAGGACACAATATGGTGTCGTTATGGGTCGTATGGACACCTAAGGGATCATATGGTGTCCTATGGGGCCATAGGACACTATATGACCCCTTAGGTGTCGTTAGGGATCATATTGTGTCTTAACGGGTCATATGGTGGGTTATGACCCCTTAAGACACCATATGACCCCTTAGGACACAATATGGTATCATTATGGGTCATATGGTGTCATAAGGGGTCATATGGTATCCTATGATCCCTTAGGACACAATACAGTGTCGTTATGGGTCGTATGGTGTTGTAAGGGGTCATATGGTGTCCTATGATCCCTTAGGACACCATATGACCCCTTAGGACACAATATGGTGTCGTATGGTGTCCTAAGGGGTCATATGGTGTCCTATGACCCCTTAGGACATAATATGGTGTCCTATGGACACCTAAGGGGTCCTATGGTGTCCTATGGGGCCATTGGACACCATATGACCCCTTAGGTGTTGTTAGGGATCATATTGTGTCTTAACGGGTCATATGGTGTGTTATGACCCCTTAAGACACCATATGATCCCTTAGGACACAATATGGAGTTGTTATGGGTCGTATGGTGTCGTAAGGGGTCATATAGTATCATATGACCCCTTAGGACACAATATGGTGTCGTTATGGGTCGTATGGTGTCCTAAGGGGTCATATGGTGTCCTATGACCCCTTAGGACACAATATGGTATTGTTATGGGTCATATGGTGTTCTAAGGGGTCATATGGTGTCCTATGACCCCTTAGGACACCATATGACCCCTTAGGACACAATATGGTGTCGTATGGACACCTAAGGGGTCACATGGTGTCCTATGGGACCATAGGACACCATATGACCCCTTAGGTGTCGTTAGGGATCATATTGTGTCTTAACGGGTCATATGGTGTCCTATGAACCCTGAGGACACCATATGACCCCTTAGGACACAATATGGTGTCGTTATGGGTTGTGTGGTGTCCTAAGGGGTCATATGGTGTCCTAAGGGGTCATATTGTGTCCTAAGGGGTTATATGTGTCCTAAGGGGTCATATTGTGTCCTAAGGGATCATATGGTGTCCTAAGGGATCATAGGATACCATATGACCCCTTACGACACCATACAACCCATAACGACACCATATTGTGTCCTAACGACACCATATTGTGTCTTAAAGGGTCATATGTTTTAATTTTTATGGTTGTGGCTATCAAACTATAGGGTATAGAGTATAGATTATAGGGTATAGAGTAGAAATTTATCAAAGGTTAAAAAATTTCAATGGACGTCATTTGCCTAGCGCCAGTGCCATATTTGGCGCTAGCCAAACGAGCTGCACTAAAAAACGGTTATAAGGTATAGAGTAGAAATTTATCAAAGGTTAAAAATTTCAATGGAAGTCATTTGGCTAGTGCCAAATGAGCTGCACTAAAAAATGGTTATATGGGACCCTTGACCCATGATCCAAGCCCACATTCTCTCATTTTGTCTTCTTTTTGTGCATGATCAGACAAAAAAATGCTTTTTGCATTGCGTTGACATTTTATGCAAGGTTATTTTATACATTCCATTAGCTCTCCACCACCTTTTTTTTCATTTGGCAACATCAAAGAGGAAGAACATAGTTTTTTTTTATCAAATTTGAATAATTGAGGTAATATTTTCTTGTTTTTAGAATTAAAATACTTATTAAGTGTTATTTTGTTTAAATGTTAGAATAAAAGTGTGAGCCAAAATTGATTATAATCTTATTAGATTTACATTAGATTTAACAATGCATTTGAAGGAAGTTGCATTCGAAAATTATTTGTTTAGTGGTTTAAAACAAAATTTGCAATTTCATACATCCTTTTTAAGATCTTATGAAATAATTTAAAAAATTAATACATGAAATAATTTTAATTTCATATATCCATTTTAACATATGCATAATTAGGACAATCATAGATGCATTATTTCACTTTATTCTCTTTTATGTGCATGTACATGTAGAAATCATCATCATGCCGAGGAAACGACCAAAAAATGTAACACCGGAAGAGCATGAAGCTAAGAATGCAAACAAAAGAGAAGGAATGAAGCAACTTCGTGAACAAAGGAAATTGAATACCATAGAAGAAGAGGTGCCAATTGAAGAGGTTCCAATTGAAGAGGAACATGAAATATCCATCCAATCTAAGAGAGAGACAAAATTGGCCACACAAAGGCAATAGATGCAAAACCTTCGTGCAATGAGACAATTGAATCCCGAAGTTGAGAGCATGTCTACCACAATTCAAGTTGAAGGAACCCCATCTCTTACATCTCAAGTTGAAGGCACACCATCTCTTATTGGCACACCGTTGGTGTCTACAACATCTCATATTGAATTCACTCCCTCTATGACATTTGACATTGCAAGTACTTCACGACTGACATCAAGTATTAGAGCTACACCATCTTGTACACCTCAATTTCAAGGTATGTCATCATTTTCATCTCTGATTGAAGGTATGCCACCTATCCCTAATGTTGTTGACATTCCTAATCTTGAGGTAACTCAAAGTTTGAGAACACCTCCTAGAGTTTTGCATAGAAAGCCTAAGTATTTGATTGATATTGATGCTAATGTTTTGAAACCAATGGTTGACAAGATTCTGAAGCGTACTTGTCAAAGACATGGTAACCGGATATGGAAAATATTTTTTGAGCCTTTAAATGAGACAAGAAGATGTCAACTATTTGTTGAAATGATGAGAAATCTGAAATTTAGGCCCATAATGAAGATTCTTGGGCTAAGAACATCGATTTAATCAAGCGATAAATCTATTGTGAAGAATCTGATGAATGCATATGATACTGTTTGTTCTAACTCATGCACAAAAGATAGTAATGCCACACGATGTGTCATTACATCAACAATTGTAAGCACTCAAACTAAGAAAGATCGCCTCCTTAGAAAGACAAGTAAACAATTGAAGATAAGTAGACAAACTCTAATGAGAGCTATGGGAAGGCGACAAAGAGTGGAGGATCCATATAACAATGAGTTATGGGCATTTTCCGATAGATTACCATGGAAAGATAAAGCAATTGTTGAAGCTTTGAGATCCCTGATTGAATATTTATGGTAGAATAACACAAGGGTCTCTCCAAATCAAAGAGATGTTGTATGAAGGAGGATTGGTGGTAAAATTCGTGATCCACATCCGAAACATTTTTTGGATATGACTCGAACACAATTTTTTGCCAAGTTTCAACGTATGTATCCTCAAATAAAAATTAGTCAAAGATTATTTGAAATGGTAAAGCCTTTTTATGTCAAAATAAATCACACACGCACAACTTCTTGTTGTAGAGTACATATTGAATTTCCTAACCATTATGATGTTTATCAACACATATGTATAGATTTGTATGCTAACGATGTTTTGCAGGAATGCAACATAAATGGTCCATCGACATCTTCAAGAGAATTCATATCTAGCATCTTATGTGAAAGAGTAGATGGTCAAGTATATTACAATAAGTGTTGCTTGGATGGCACATGTGTTGATTGTGGTGGATTGTGACATTTACAAATTTGTCAACATATGGATATTGGACAAGAAATTGGTAATGAATTAGTAGAATTTGGAAAATATAAGATAGTGGCCTACATGCTAAAAGATGGAAAAGAAGCAAAAAGGTGTGAATTGGTTAGTGAGAAGATTCCAGTGTATCAGTTTATGAGTATCTCTCATGAGAATATAGTGTATGAGTATGCAAGGCATAACCATCGAGCTCGTTGGTTGGACTCACAATTTAAGTTATGCAAGGACACATTTCCACTTCATACAATCGTTTCAATTGTTGACTTTGCAGAGAACTACACACTACAACCGTAGAACGAGGTGTAATCACAATATTACAACTCCACACAAGTTGCTATATTTGTGCATATAGCATTCATTCATGCACATGATAGTATGGAAGAGGATAGGAAGATATTGAGGGAGTATCATTTTTACATCAGTGATGATCGCTCACACTCTATAGAGTTTGTGCAAGGTTGTTTTCAGATATTCTATGATGATTTGGCTAGATGAGGCCTATCATTCCATCAACATATCATATGGTCAGATAATTGTGCATAGCAATTTAAGAACTCTCAGATGTTTTATTGGTTGAGTAGGATGCATAAGTTGACTGTTATTCAACATATGTGGAATTTCTCTGCGGCTGGGCATGGAAAAGGGGAGCATGATGGTGCAAGAGCATATATTAAAAGAGCTTTAGCACGAGAAGAGTTAAAGTACAAAGGGAATGCAAACTTGAAAGATGCAAAATCAATTGTTCAGTGGTGCAATGGTACAATTGGTCCAGGTAATCAAGGTAAGTCTTCAGTTCACATATTTTTTTGGTTGGTAGATGATACTAACATTGCAAAATTAGAAGATTGTTGTAAATTGACATGATCGAGTGAGCTACACTCTTTCAAAAGCTCTAATGCAGGTTCATGGACTATCCATATGCGACGGATTGCATGTTATTGTTCTTCATGTAGAGATGGTTCCTATAATGAGTGTGAGTCAAAGGAGTGGGTGGACGAATGGTGTATGAGGCCTCTAATCCCACTTGAGACATATCAACCTTCGAGTGCACTACAACTCACACAGATGGAAGCATCAATTGACTTTGACCATGTGTCAGATTTAGTCCAACCAGGTAAATTATCCACATGCAATTTTTTGTACTTTAATATTTTACCTTAGTTGTTTGCTAAATTCTTCTCACTTTATCATTGCAGGGCATGTTTATGCAGTAATTGCAGCTGAAGACAATGAAGAAGGAACATATTATTACTTGTGTCGTTGTGTGGATGCAAAAAAGAAATTGGATGGCCCTGTGGTAGATGGAGAAAATATTGAGTACCCCACAGGATCAGTAGTTGTTACTGGTACATGGCTTAGAAGGTACCCAATGAAGAAGTCTAACTTGTGGTTGTTCGAGGACTTTGAGACACATAGGAAGATTCTTCATTATTCTAACCTTGTTGTAGCTTCAAATGTTCATTTGATCAGATATGGGGGTAGACCACTAAACAAGAACCTATGGAAGGTTCATGAGTCTGACCATGAGGCCATACTAGACACGATAAAGAGTAGAGCAGATCCAGATGGTTCATTGGATTAAATGTAAATGTAAAAAATTGTAATATCAATCTTATTTGGATATATGTACATGACTTGTATTTTTGACTACTCGAGGCATTGCAATATAAAAAATTATCTTTTTGTCTTGTTTTGTGTGATTTTATGTAAATAATGTCATTTTGGACCATTAGAGATCACATGGGATCATTTCGTGAAGTATACCCTGCTAATATGGTAAAAGATGTAAAAATTGCTCATTTGTTGTCAATCACTCAAAGTGTGAAAAATTGTCAAGATTCGGCATGGTCTTCCTCGATGTTAGTGACATGTAAGAATGGTTCATTTGATCCTAAGGGATCATGTTATGGCACTCTAAAAAATCCTCTCTCGGTTTCGGTAGACTTGGATCTAGTTGCTCGTGGCAACACTTACTCAGTTGCGACAAAAAACATCAGATGCATTCAATGAAAAGTTGCACAATGCCCCATCTTTTAATCTGCTCGTTGTGGCACCGAACCATCAGCTTGTATGTGTCGGTGTGGTCGGGTTTACGCTAGGAATGTCTTCTTTTTTCTCTCCAACTCGCCTGATCGTTGCGGGCCACACCCTACCAACGAAATCACCTAAGTGCTCAAGTTGCTCAAAGTTGTAAATATTCGGCATCGCATTTCTCAGCGCCTGTTAATCATAAGAATGAGTTGTCTCATCCTGTGGGGTCATGTTATGGCACTCTAAAAAATTCTCTCTTGGTTTCGGTAGACTCAGATCCAGTTGCTCGTGGTGACACTTTCTCGGTTGCGACAAAAAGAGTCAGATGAGTTCAATGAAAAGTTGCACAATGCCCCATCTTTCAATCCGCTCGTCGTGGCACCAAACCGTCAGCTTGTACGCATCAGGGTGACCAGGTTTACGCTAGGAATGCCTTTTTCTCTCTCTCCAACTCACCCGATCATTGCGGGCCACACCCTACCAGTGAAATCGCCTAAGTGCTCAAGTTGCTCAAAATTGTCAATATTCAGCATCACGTTTCTTGGTGCCCATTAATCACAAGAATGATTCATCTGATCTTGTAGGGTCATGTTATGGTACTCTAAAAAAACCTCTCTCAGTTTCGGTAGACTTGGATCCAGTTGCTTGTGGTGACACTTTCTCGGTTGCGACAAAAAAATGTCAGATGAGTTCAATAAAAAGTTGCACAATGCCCCATCTTTCAATCTGCTCGTTGCGGCACCAAACCATCAGCTCATACGTGTCGGGGTGGCCGGGTTTATGCTAGGAATGTCTTCTTTTTTCTCTCCAACTCACTCGATCATTGCGGGCCACACCCTACCAGTGAAATCGCCTAAGTGCTCAAGTTGCTCAAAGTTGTCAATATTCGGCATCACGTTTCTCGGCACCCGTTAATCATAAGAATGAGTCATCTGATCCTGTGGGGTCATGTTATGGCACTCTAAAAACTCCTCTCTCAGTTTTGGTAGACTCGGATCCAGTTGCTCGTGGTGACACTTTCTCGGTTACGACAAAAAGCGTCAGATGAGTTCAATGAAAAGTTGCACAATGCCCCATCTTTCAATCCACTCATAGCGGAACTGAATCGTCAGCTCGTACGCATCGGGGTGGCTAGTTTTATGCTAGGCATGCCTTCTTTTTGCTCTCCAACTCGCCTGATCGTTACAGGCCACACCCTACCAACGAAATCGCCTAAGTGCTCAAGTTGCTCAAAGTTGTCAATATTTGGCATCACGTTTCTTGGCATCCTTTAATCATAAGATTGAGTCATCTGACCCTGCGGGGTCATGTTCTAGTACTCTAAAAAATCCTCTCTCGGTTTCGGTAGACTCAGATCGAGTTGCTCTTGGCGACACTTTCTTGGTTGCGACAAAAAGCTTCAGATGAGTTCAATGAAAAGTTGCACAATGCCCCATCTTTTAATCTGCTCATCGCGGCACCGAACCATCAGCACACACACGTTGGGGTGGCTGGGTTTATGCTATGAATTCCTTCTTTTTGCTCTCCAACTCGCCGATCGTTGTGGGCCACACCCTACCATCGAAATCGCCTAAGTGCTCAAGTTGCTCAAAGTTGTCAATATTCAACATTGCGTTTCTCGGTGCCTGTTAATCATAAGAATGAGCCGTTTAATCTTGTGGGGTCATGTTATGGCACTCTAAAAAAGCCTCTCTCGGTTTCAGTAGACTCGAATCCAGTTTCTCGTGGTGACACTTTCTCGGTTGTGACAAAAAACATCAGATGAGTTCAATGAAAAGTTGCACAATGCCCCATCTTTCAATCCGCTCGTTGCGGCATCGAACCGTTAACTCGTACACATCAGGGTGGCCAGTTTTATACCAGGAATGCCTTTTTTTTTTTTTCTCTCCAACTCGCTTGATCGTTGTGGGCCACACCCTACCAGCGAAATCGCCTAAGTGCTCAAGTTGCTTAAAGTTATCAATATTCGGCATCACGTTTCTCGGCACCCGTTAATCATAAGAACGAGCTGTCTAATCCTACGGGGTCATGTTATGGCACTCTAAAAAATCCTCTCTCGGTTTTGGTAGACTTGGATCCAATTGCTCGTGGCGATACTTTCTCGGTTGCGACAAAAAGCGTCAGATGAGTTCAATGAAAAGTTGCACAATGCCCCATCTTTTAATCTGCTCGTCCCGGCACCGAACCGTCAGCTCGTACATGTTGAGGTGGCCAGGTTTACACTAGGAATGTCTTCTTTTTGCTCTCCAACTCACCCGATCGTTGCGGGCCACACCCTACCAGTGAAATCGCCTAAGTGCTCAAGTTGCTCAAAGTTGTCAATATTCGGCATCACATTTCTCGACGCCTGTTAATCATAATAATGAGTCATCTGATCCTGTGGGGTCATGTTATGGCACTCTAAAAAAACCTCTCTCGGTTTCGGTAGACTCAGATCTAGTTGCTTGTGGTGACACTTTCTCAGTTGCGACAAAAACTGTCAGATGAGTTCAATGAAAAGTTGCACAATGCCCTATCTTTCAATTTGCTCATCGTGGCACCAAACCATCAGCTCGTACGCATCGGGGTGGCCGGGTTTACGCTAGGAATTCCTTCTTTTTTCTATCCAACTCACCCAATCGTTGCGGGCCACGCCTTACCAGCGAAATCGCTTAAGTGCTCAAGTTGCTCAAAGTTGTCAGTATTCGGCATCACGTTTCTGGACGCCCATTAATCATAAGAATGAGCCATCTGACCCTGCGGGGTCATGTTATGGCACTCTAAAAAAGCCTCTCTCAGTCTTGGTAGACTTAGATCCAGTTGCTCGTGGCAACACTTTCTCGGTTGCAACAAAAAGCTTTAGATGAGTTCATTGAAAAGTTGCACAATGCCCCATCTTTCAATCCGCTCATCGTGGCATCGAACCATCAACTCGTATGCGTCGGTGTGGTCGGGTTTATGCTAGGAATGCCTTCTTTTTGTTCTCCAACTCATCGATCGTTGCAGGCCACACCCTACCAGCAAAATCGCCTAAGTGCTCAAGTTGCTCAAAGTTGTCAATATTCGACATTGCGTTTCTCAACGCTCGTTAATCATAAGAATGAGTCACTTGATCCTACGGGGTCGTGTTATGGCACTCTAAAAAAGCCTCTCTCAGTTTCGATAGAATCGGATCCAATTGCTTGTGGCGACACTTTCTCAGTTGCGACAAAAAGTGTCAGATGAGTTCAATGAAAAGTTGCACAATGCCCCATCTTTCAATCCACTCGTCGCAACACCGAACCGTCAGCTCATACGCGTTGGGTTGGCTAGGTTTACACTAGGAATGCCTTCTTTTTTCTCTCCAACTCACCCGATCGTTGCGGGCCACACCCTACCAGCGAAATCGCCTAAGTGCTCAAGTTTCTCAAAGTTGTCAATATTCGGCATTCACGTTTCTTGGTGCCTGTTAATCATAAGAATAAGCCATCTGATCCTACGAGGTCGTGTTATGGCACTCTAAAAAAGCCTCTCTCAGTTTTAGTAGACTCGGATCCAGTTGCTCGTGGTGACACTTTTTCGGTTGCGACAAAAAGCATCAGATTAGTTCAATGAAAAGTTGCACAATGCCCCATCTTTCAATCCGCTCGTCGTGACATTGAACCATCAGCTTGTACACATTGGGGTGGCTGTGTTTACACTAGGAATGCCTTCTTTTTTCTCTCCAACTCGCCCAATCATTGCAGGCCATACCCTATCAGCGAAATCGCCTAAGTGCTCAAGTTGCTTAAAGTTGTCAATATTCGGCATCGCATTTCTCGATGCCTGTTAATCATAAGAATGAGTTGTTTGATCTCGCGGGGTCGTGTTATGGCACTCTAAAAAATCCTCTCTCAGTTTCGGTAGACTTGGATCCAGTTGCTTGTGGCGACACTTTCCCTGTTGCGACAAAAAGCGTCAGACGAGTTCAATGAAAAGTTGCACAATGCCTCATCTTTCAATCCACTCATCGCGACACCGAACCGTCAGCTTGTACGTGTCGGGGTGGCTAGGTTTACGCTAGGAATGCCTTCTTTTTTCTCTCCAACTCGCCTGATCGTTGCGAGCCACACCCTACCAGCGAAATCGCCTAAGTGCTCAAGTTGCTCAAAGTTGTCAATATTTGGCATCGTGTTTCTTGGCGCCTGTTAATCATAAGAATGAGCCGTCTGATCCTACGAGGTCGTGTTATGGCACTCTAAAAAATCCTCTCTAGGTTTCGGTAGACTCGGATCTAGTTGCTCATGGCAACATTTTCTTGGTTGCGACAAAAAGCATCAGATGAGTTCAACGAAAAGTTGCACAATGCCCCATCTTTCAATCCACTCGTCGCGACACCGAACCATCAGCTCGTATGCATCGAGGTGGCCGGTTTTATGCTAGGAATGCCTTCTTTTTTCTCTCCAAATCGCTCGATCGTTGCAGGTCACACCCTACCAGCGAAATTGCGTAAGTGCATGCATTAAATGAATATAAGTTTATGGGCTATGTAATTTTTTTAGAATGGGTATTGGTACAATGGTGTCTTACATTGTCTAATTTTGGTTCTTTCCATGTTTCCTTTATATAGTCTTATTTCGACTGTAACTATTGAATTTGTGTTGATCTCCATAAGGTTGTGTCTTGGATTACAAACACATATTTAGGTTCAAAGCTTAAGTAACAATAAAATTTGTGCAATTATTCATTTAATCATTTGTACTGCAATTATGGATAACCATGATAAACGATTTGCATTAACCAAAAAGCTAAAAATCCATGCAACATTGTATACCGTTAAAACTATCAAATATATCCAATACAAACAAATAGGCTTGCCAAAAGCCATATGGACTTAGAATTTCACATATTCATAAAACAAAACATATGTTCAAAATTGCTATAAAGGCATACAACATGATATCCAATAAAGTCAAATAGGGGCTTGCCAAAAGCCATATGGACATAGAATGCCACATATTCGTAATACAAAACATATGTTCAAATTTGCCATATAGGCATACAACATGGTATCCAATAAAGTCAAATAGGAGCTTGCCAAAAGCCATATGGAGATAGAATGTCACATATTTGTAATACAAAACATATGTTCAAAATTGCCATATAGGCATACAACATAGGACCCTATTCTATTCGTTTCCCTCTAGGGGAAGGAAATAGATCACGAGATATCTTTAACTGTTGAGGGGATGGAGATGTATATGATGCAGGTGTCTTTCGAGTATGTCCACTCGACCTCCTCTCTAGACTTTTTTGTAACTCCACCTGATACAATGAAAAGAATGATGTTAGCATATACAAAAATTGAATTTTAGAATGACATATAATAGAATAGTCACTTACCTCATACAAATAATCATATGATGTTCATCCACAACAGTGCACGTTCATGATCTGGAGTGACAAGCCCCTCCTGTAAGCATCACAATGTAAATTAAACTAAATACAAGTGTCGTTAAAATTTTCAATAATATATTATTAAGATAACAAATGTAATGCTAAATTTACCAAATTTACAAATATGTCTCATACTTCTGTTAAAGCAGTTGAACTTTCTACTGCAACAGTAACACCACGCTCCATTGACACGCAGACAACAGGAGGAGTCTCTGATGTCAACATTTGAAAATTAAACAAAGTATATTGATTAATCGCCAAAACTATCTATATTATTTAATAACAACATTAAAGATAAATTGTTTACCTGGGTGAAGGATTGTCGATGAAATACACTGCGAGGTGTTGATGTTGAAGCTCTAGCATCAAACTATTTAACATCCAAAATGAGTAATTAGAAAATCATTCACATAAGGTTCAACTATCTACATATAATAATTATATTTCTTCACTCGTTGTATACCTGTGGAGTCGACGAAGTTGTGAAAAAGGGTGTGCAAGAATGTTGCTAGTATTGTGAACACTTTGACCTTGATTTTTTATCATAATAATTTACTAATTTAGATATATTCTCAAATTTACATATAAGATTTAATAAAAAGAATGAAATGAACTTGTAATGAAATTTACCTAGGTATCAATGCCAAATGTTTCGTTCAACAAGGATTCTATCGTGACAATGTTCTCTATAGCAAACTCTGCTCATGCACGTGCATTCTCAGAACTATTAGGATCATAAGTGCAAAGAGAACCACAAGATCGACAAAAATGAGCTGGAACTTGATGCCCAGAAGAATCAACATCATCACTCGCATCACCCTCTACTAGAGGCCTAGCATACTGTATAAGGGTCTGAGTGAGTGAGCTAATCGAGTCTAGAGTTTCAACCTCAATAGTCCCCTTCACAATGGAAGGAATAATAACATGCTCCACCATAGGTCTGGCCAAGGGTCTTGGTGGGAGATTTGGATCACACTGTGCACCCTCTCTTTCATGCAAGGAACCCCCACCTCTACCTTGGAAATCTAGAAAATCAAAATAGTTTGGGATCTCATTAAAAGGACAAACTCACAGTACAATTTTCTCAAAACATATTGGGGTACCTCATGATTATTGCATGGGGGCTGATCAAATACCATCCACCACCTATCCCAAAAATTATTCTTAATCCCTTCATGATGACACCAATGAATAGGGAATCTCCTACATCCAGGGTGTAAGGGTTGATTCGTTCAGGGGTCCGTAAAAAGAGCACACAAGTCAAATTTATTAATTTTCTTTTTCTTCATTGCCACATATGATAATTTGTCAGCATAAAATTGCTTTTGTTCTTCCTTCTTACTGGACCAAAAACTTATTTGCCCACTCACAGATTGTATGTGAGATACAATAGATTGCAAAGAACTGGCAAGGTTTGTCCTATGGGATTTTGTTCCAGTGGGATCTTTTAGCCTTGTGATTAAACCTTCAAGCTCTTTTTGGTTATTTTCTATTTGACCTAATAGGTTTTCTTGTGTACCTATAGGATCTCTAGGGATTGTAGGAGGTTCTTGATGTGCTTCTTCTTCAATATGGTCTTCATGAGGAGGTGATTGATGTGCTTCTTCTTAAATATGGTCTTCATGAAGAGGTGATTGAGTGTTTTCAACATTTTCTTGTCTAATATCATTTCTTGATAATGAAAATAAATTTAAATCAATAAACCTATTTTAATCTTCAAATTAATAAAAAAATGACAATAAGAAAATAAAAATACATACCTCTTCGAGCTCTTTGATGGCGTGGCGGCATTTTGATGAGAGATGGACAACTTAGTGCCCAATATCAAGCTTTTACAAAGGGCGAGTGCAAGAAAATGGCACCCGAAATCGCCAAAACACGGGTTTGGGAATGCATAATGCATCCAAAATGCGGGGTAGGGTTTTTTTTAAGTTTTAAATGCACATAAGGCACACGCCTTATAGGGCGCGCATCCTATAGTGTACGCGCCTTATAAGGCATGCACTTTATGATAATTTTTCATTTTTTTGAAGTGTGGCACCTTTTTGGTACCACAACTTCGTGCATATACCCTCCTTTATATGAAATAAAATCATACTTGTGTTACACCTTCTTTTACCTTGTATCTATTAAAAAATTGTTGATGAAATTATATTGCTTTTCAAATTTTGAAAGATTGTATTCAATTAGGTGAAAGAGATGAAATAGTGTTTATTTTATGAAAGTAATAGGGAAGATGTTATTTCAATTAGTCAAAAGATTGTATTCTTAAAATCTATTCTTGTTTGTGGGAACCAAGCTATGGATAGGCTTGTGTATAGATAGTTACCTTCCGGGACGGGTGTCGAATATGGAATCTTAGAGAGAATAGTTGTTTTTTCCAACTATTTATTTTTGCTATGCATGGCATTATACTCGGCCAAGTAATGATTTGAATTATCCATAGAAATAGATGGAATTCTTTATTTTATACTCTCTACCATATCCTTGATTGATAATGAATGCTTGTTTCTTAAAAGAATTAGAAAAATGAAAATGCTTGTATCATCTAGGCATGCACCAGATTCCCCCTTGTCTTTCGAATTCTTTGGTTAAAACAATTCGTGCAGGGCCAGGTATTCTTGATTGACCAAGAATTCCGGGGAAGCGTAAGCTTCAAGGTTGGGCAGAAAAAGCGCCTAAATCTTGTTCTCGTCTTCATTCAAAGGACTGAAAGGAAGCGACTCAGAATGGAGATCGATTGATGTATCTCACCTTCTTTCTATTTGCATATTACTTAAGGCAATATGAAAGCCTAAGTAGGGAATAAGGATATACATATTGAGAAATTTATATCTTTCATTTTACATGAAAATTGTATTTAACTCTTGATATCTATGGTTGTTTAATCAACTTATTGATATTTCCTTATATTATGTATGAAATAGAATTTTTAATTGACCTATGAGTTTATTTATGAATAAAGAGTAGATTATGTCTTATAGATTAATTTACGTCTTTACACAATAAGCTTTTTTCTCAATCAGCTAACTCATTTTATCTATTCAATCTATTCTGTTCCACCTCCAAATCAGCAGTTCAACTGTCAATCAACATGTGAGCTCACCTGAGTTCCACCTCGTGATCAATCTGTTCCACCTCTCAATCAATCTCATCCAATTACCTATAAATTGAGCATTCAATCTCCATGTTCAACAATCACAAACTTCGAATCTTTGTGTCATTTGCAGGTTGCCAGCGTGATATCTGAGAGCCACCATACCACAAAGAGAAGAAGAGCAATGGAAGCAATATGCAATCATGGGATAGGAAGTTTTTATTGATAGATTTTATACTCCTATTGTTTGATTGTGTTATTTCATTGAGTTTATTTAGAATTCTTTAATTAGATAGGGATTTGTGATTTCCGTTCTATTTCTAGTTAATTACATGATGAATTTTACATATGATGATTTCTATATAAAATTAATTATGAATTGAGTTAGTAAAGTTGTGTACATGAGAAATAGGTCATCTCAAAATTTATTTGTCTATGTAGTTTTATTTTGTAGTCAATGGTATATATTTAACTTGTTATCAATATATATGTATAATGATTGAAGAATTATTTATTCTAGTTATGAAATAAATTATTTTTTGGAAATAGTAATTTTGATTTGTTTATAAGAATGTTTGATTTTTCTTATAGTTTATTGGTTTTGAGACTATGAATCAGGGTTGTACAAATCCCTTACACTATTATATTTTCTTTCCATTGGAATGATCTTTTCTTTGGTGATTCTCCTTCTTGTCCTTCACATCATGTTGATATATGTTCTTATTCTTACATTAGCATCATGAAATTTGTATTATTGTTTTGAATCCTACAATACTTTGTATTATATATATAATTTAAAATTATTTTTTAATTTTATTGACATTTTAACTTGATAATAAATATATTGTAAGGTGATAAAATTAAGAGAAATTATCACATCTTAAAGTGAAAGTTAATATGTTTTAATAACTAAATCAATGTTTAATTTTAGATGGGTTAAAAATTAGTTTTATATCCATACATGTGATCATATTGTAAGGTAGGCTTAAATTATGTTTATATGAACTCTGAATACTAATCTTAATTTTTTGAATTGAAGAGAAGCAAACAATTTTGTCACAATGAATTCTATCATTTTACATAGAGTGACATGTGGTTATTTAAATTCTTCACAATCATAAAATTCTTAATTTTTTTTTAACAAAAGTTTGTAACTAATTATATGATAACTCAAAATAAGGTTTAATGGTAACATACATGTTATAGATATCCCGATGGTGCTAAGTTCAAATCTTCTTCAATGTAAAACAAAGTGATTTGTAGCTTTATATATATATATATATATATATATATATATATATATATATATATATATATATATATAATGTTAAAATATATTTAAGTTTTACCTAAATAAGAACAAATGCTAGAATCACCATAAAAACATGTCAATTTTAATTGTATCCACATTTTAGTAAGTAAATTTTATACTTATTTTCACATTGTAGGTTGCATTTTTTCTCTAATATCATATGAAAAATGTTAGAAAAATAAAATGTTGAAACAAACCATGATTACACAGAGAAGATAAGATCAAAATATATAATTATTTCTTCAAGATTCATTCATTATTTTTTACATTACATTAGACTCGCTAATAAAGTCTTGGTTTCCTATTACAATTACCCAAGTACAACCTCAATTTATGAGAAGCTCCCACAACTAACAAATTATTTAAGACTGGCTATTAAACTAACACTTATTTATTCATTTATCTAATCTATATATTAGATGATGTAATATAAATTTTAATATTTTAAATGACTTATTTGCTTTCAAAATTTAAATTATAGTTTGGAGTTGACTTGATATATCTTTGTGGTCATTGCGTATGCGTACTCACTCAAAGTGAGAAACATTTTTTTTGTGACCCTTGGTGTTGCATTATAGTTTTAGGTCTATTTCATTTTAGATCATTGTGACATATATAGATTCCTTGCATCTAGAATTATTGTTTACAACTTATTATGATGAGTAACTTATTAAGATAGTACGTTAAAAAAATTCTAGAACATTTTACACGTTTTAGAGGGTTATCCTCAATATTCTATCTAGTCATTACAAATAATTATCTTTAGCATGAGCAAACCAACAAACACAAAAAAACATTTTTATATGAAAACAAATTGATATAATAATTATAATTAAGAGATCAAATCTATAAATGTGAATATGAAATAATAAAAAACGTTATTTATTGATTCAAAACATTAATTTGAACATTCACTAATATATTTATATTATTTATGAATTCAACTAGATTTTATTATTTTTATTTATTTTTAAAAATATCCATTTATCTTGAAATATTTAATTTTAACTATTAATATTATTTATTTTCCTCAAATTCATGTAAAAATAATTTTATTCTATTATTATAATGAAATACCAAATGATAAGGACAATGTAAAATTCCTTAACCTTGAATTTGGGCTACTTATCTGTTTATACATATATACACGCATCTAGGGTTTGAATTAAGCCTAGTTGACTGTAAAAACAAAATTTGTATGACACACTCAGAAAATAAAATACTTATCTTACCATTTCTTGTGGAGTAAATTAATAGGATACCTCTGCCCTTCGTTGGAGACTTCTCCCGAGTTCTAGCAAGAACAATGCTTATTCAAATTCTATACTACGTAATCGCATTGTCTAAGGATTCCACAATTCAATTTAAATTAAAAAGTTTGACTTTCTTGATTTAGTAAATTCATTAGTATAGAAGAATATTATTCTACACAAAAATATTATTAAGATTACATTATTATATTTATATATATATATATATATATATTCTTATTCTTATGATTTATCATTATATTTTTATATAAGTAAAATATGTGAAGATATCATATATGTGCATTATTCTACTTAAAAAATAGTAAAAAATCTATTAAAACTACATTATTATTATATTACCATATCAGTATATTTTTGTGTAGTTTTTTATATTTGTTCTTATCCTTATTAATCCAACTATTATTATATCATTATTTTATAGATGATTTGATATTGATCAATGGTGGAGATGAGAAGATATGATGAAATGAATTGATTGAGATATTTACAAAGTTAATTGATTGTAAGATGGAGATACATAAAATTGATTGGTCATTACTATAAAATTAAAAAATAATAATAAACTGATTTTTAAATTTTTTTTCATGTATTTAAGTGTCACAAACGTGCCAATAAAATGTTTCTATTTTTATTGACGGATATTTTTGCATCCATATGTGAATATAATATACCTTAAACATAATTACATTTTTTTTAATTCTTCTCTTTTACAAATTAAAATTATATTGTTTATTTTTCTTTCAAAATAATATATTAATTAAACTAAATATAAATTATAAATAACCAAAATCTTAATTACTCGCTGTATAATATGATGCTTTTCCATACATTTATGCTTTTAAACACTTAATTTATAAAAGGGATTCACTGTTCTTTTAATTATGTTTAATGTTATTGTACTCCATAATTATGAATGGAGAGAGAGAGAGAGAGAGAGAGAGAGAGAGAGAGAGAGAGAGAGAGAGAGAGAGAGAGAGAGAGAGAGAGAGAGAGAGAGAGAGAGAGAGAGAGAGAGAGAGAGAGAGAGAGAGAGAGAGAGAGAGAGAGAGAGAGAGAGAGAGAGAGAGAGAGCCTACACTATATGAAATTGGTCTCTCCATGCAAAGGATCGATTATAGACAGAAGAAATGTGATACATCTCACCTATTTAGTAGTAGGTAACAATTATTGATAATAATTAGAAATAAGAAATTGTTTATTTATTTTGTTTTCAAAATAATATACATAATTATGTTATATAATCACAATAAACAAATATCTTAATTGCACCCTTTATTTTATATGATTCTTTTAAATAAATATATGCTTAAAAGATGTGATTTATAATAATGAATTCACTATTCTTTTAAATTATGATTAAACAATTATATTTTACTCCATAATCATAAATGAAGAGAAAATAAATAAAAAGCCTTCATTTTATGAAAATGGTCTCCTCATTCAAAGGATCAACTATTCATAGAATAAATGCGATGTACCTCTTATTTAGGAGTACATAAATAGTAATTCACAAGTCAAATGCGAAAAAAAGTCTTGTTTATTATTATTATTGGTCATAACTAGAAATAAGGGACGTCCCGACTAGGGAATGAAGTTGACAGGGTAAATGGAATTTTTATAGGGATAGAATCTAGTCCAAAATGGCGCTCTATCTTTGCTCTCTGTTGGGAATGTGAAGCCCAATGGTCACATGATCATTCGCCTTTTCCCAACTGTTCATTCCATAGCTGAATACGATTATATAAATGGTTGTGTACAACCCATTTATGATGTAGACTGGATATTGGTTAATAAAGATAGTTCCTTGCTTCTAAGTGGATGTAGTCATTAATTGGTGAACCACGTTAAAATGCATGTTATGCGTTTATGTTTGTTTTCATCTTAGTTTATTTGTTCTTTATTCTATTTCTATGCTCGTTTTAAATTTAAAAAATATCTTAATTACCCCTCAATTTTATAAGATTCTTTTCAATAAATACGTGCTTAAAAGATATAGTTTATAACAACGAATTCAGTATTTTTTAAATTATGATTAAACAATTCTATTTTACTCCATAATCATAAATGGAGAGAAAAGAAATAGAAAGCCTTCGTTATATGAAAATGGTCTCCTCATTCAAAGGATCGATTATTCAGAGAAATAAATGCGATATACCTCTTATTTAGGAGTAAGGCGAAAAAAGCAAGGTGTATTATTATTGGTCATAACTAGAAATAAGGGACGTCCCGACTAGGGAGTGAAGTTGACGGGGTAAACGGGATTTTTATTGGGATAGAAGAGCCCAAAATGGCGTTCGATCTCTGGTCCATCCTTCCTATTCTCGTTGAACATGGCGAAAATGTAAGTCTCGATGCGCTTCCCAGGTCTCCGGGGCGTTCCCTCGTTCGACAGAACGTGCCTCACTAGGTTGTTATTGTACACCCTCGCGTTCTCCACCGTGGCCGCCCCATCATCTCCCGCAGACGGCCATCCACTCTCCGTAATTACCATCGCTATCCCTCCATGCCCCTCTCTCTCACACGCCGCAATCAGAGAATCCACCATGGCGTCGAACAAGCTCCTGTATTGACGGCCTCCGTCCTGGACGACGGGGGCGGACGACCTGAAGAGCGCATAGTCTAATGATATCTGGGACTTGTTCCCCACATAGCTGAAATATGGGTACACATTAGCCAAAAACGGAGCCCCGTTCTCTGCCAAGAAGCTCAGCAGAGGGCGGAGCGTGTTCTTCAGATCGTTGCGGAATTCTCCCCCGGAAGGCGGAAAAGAATTCCCGAGCACAGATGAGGCGTGAGTGGTGGACACCTTTAGATTATTCTGCAGATTGGCGGCGCGGACTGCTGTCTGAATGTTACGCATTGCGGGGAGGAGAAATGAGACAAATCTCTCGTTTCCGTAATGCAACACTTCGTTTCCTACCGAAATGTATTTGATATTGGTCGCCGGGTAGAAAGCGCGAACGTTGTCGTTGACCCACCCGTTGGCTGCTGCCTGGTTGCCTGCTATCTTCTGAAGCTCATCGTTGCCCACACCCACTATTACTTCTATGCCTGTGTTTGCCAGGGCTCTCAGAGTTTCGTGATGTGCCTGGAAAATCCTCACTTTTCCGATTTTGTGGCTCTTCAACATCTCCACTACCTCGCTCGGGCGAGGGAGATTCGACCCCAACATTCCATAACACACTCCAACTGCAGCGCATTTCAATTCAACATTAGAAAATCACAATCACAAATACACAACCAGTCTTTCACTAATAGTTTAACAATAATTGCAGTATACATATATGCCTACCTCTGGCCGCCATGGATGGATATTGAACTGGTTGCCTGTAATTCCAACAAGCTGACTTCTTCCAAAAGATAAATTTGAAACCAGCAAAGGCTACTCTTCTGGATGCTAATGATTTTGATTGTTGGACGCAATACTTGTGAATGGAAATCAAAGGGCACGCATGGGTATTAATAGTTTGCAATTGTGTTACATTTCAAGGCAGCCGGCTGCCTGCTGGCTGGGTCAATGCGGGGCCCTGTGCTAACAATTCAAATTGCGCTCATGTTTGTGACTGCTTAAAAGTTAAAAGTGTCTTAATCTAGATGAGCACGCGGTTTGTTCAGTGCTTCTGTAATCATTACAATACAATTGCATTGAATGTCATTTATTGGATAATGATTATCACATCTCTTTCAAACTTGATCACATTTTTAAGAGGACAGTGTATATCTTCAAAAGATTGGAGTTTTTAGGTTCGATAAAAAGATATACATTTTTGACCAGTCGACATAATCATATCCAATCTATGCAGAATACTTTACCATATGAAACTATTTCACCATGTTTGACCTGCAACTTGGATGAAAATTTGAACATATCAAATCCTCGTTCTCATCGATAGTTTGAATGAACCAAGTTCAATTCTGGATGACAGGTTCAGCGCTAGACTTTTTTCATTCTTGCTTGTGGGTAATTTGCATCTCACGTACATTTGTAATGTTCAACCATTAGTTCAACTATTACGAATGTAAAAACCATTCATTTATACACACGTCTTTCAGACATTTTACTATAATGTTAGATTTTTATGTTAAGCCAAAAAAACAAAACATGCGGGCGTGTCACATGATAGAGTGCATAATCTTTAATTAATTAATTAATTTATTTTAATTATTGGAGCTTTATATATAAATAATTGGAGCTTTATTATGCACAATGTACACACATATATGCTTTATCGGAAGCAAGCATCTTTCTATGCGAGAAGATCGGGCTGGCCCCACACACACACACACACATATATACGCATAGTCAAGAGTATCTTCTTTTATTTAAATATCACTCATTCATGGGAAATATCTTCTATATTTAGCAACTTAGATTATATTTCGTCTCTTTTAAAGTGATTCATTTGTGACTGTCCTAGTAGTATAACTCTTATTACGCCGAAATGCATATTACACTCACATAATGGATTGAAGAATGTTTGTTAATGTTTGTTAGCATTCCGATAATCTTACACAAATGTTGTGTGAAATTGTGACGAAAGCCATATTGATCCAATTTTTTTTTTTAAAACAATATGGTAGTAATTACATCAAATTAAAACAAATGTTGGCATAAAGGATGGCCAACAATGAATGAAAATGAAATGATTTTTCTACTGAAAGTTTCTTCCAAACCATAAGCATGCATCACAAATTACAATTAGTTTGAATGAAGTAATCCAAGCTTGCAAGATTTTCTGTAGCAAATTTAAAGCAGCCAACTTTTAGTTCAATGGCACTATAGGTGTCTGCTAGGACAAGAATTGAGGCAATAGTATTCACAAATAATTTTGATTCATATAGTAGCCTTAATTTTTTTAAACCATAAATATGTGTTGCATTAAGTAAACACTATCAATGTCTCTATTTTTTAAGATGACAATGATGAATAAAGTGATATTAGCTCTTCATCAGGAAGAGTATCTCTATAAACAAAATGCAGCATGGCCTGCAATTTGTCACAAGGGAAAATGCAAGATATTCTAGCTTTTTTGTAATGAACAAATGTGAACTATTAAAAATATTGTACAATCATGTGCTAATAGATATTTACGGTCAAGATTTCTTTGGAAACTAAATCAATTAATACAAATTTCTACAAGAAACGATTCAGTAAACAAGTTAAATATTGAAAAAAATATTCTTTGTTGTTGGGGTTTTATTAGAGGGCCAATTAGCGATGATACTTTTGTGGGATTAGCAACTTTTTATCTCACAAAATTGGTTATTTTAATGTAGGTACCAACACTATTTTAATTTTGATGGACAAAAGTACATATCATCTAGTTCCTGAACATGGTTTCATAAATTTCACTTCGATGCTTTTACAAGACAACATGGGTGAAAATTTGATTGCCTCTAATGATGATGACTATCTAGAGTTTGTTCCTAGTACACAATTGAACAATGAAGAAGTAGTCACTGAAGAAGTCATAATCGAAAAGAAAATTCCAAGCAATGAAGAAGTCACAAAAACTTAGCATCATGCGCCTCCTCTAAAAAATAGCAGAGTTCATTGGAACATTCCAGACATGATGGTTCTAATTGAAGCTAAAATAATTGAGAGAGACACACAATCAAATGGTGGTGCTATGCGAAAAGCATTAAATTCCATTGAAAAATGGAAAATTATTCAAGAATATTGCTCTTCTCATGGTGTTCCTCGTATAGAAAACTAATGTCAAGATTGTTGGGAGCATATTCAGCCTGATTACAGAAAATCAGAGATTATGAACATAATATTCCATCTGGGCATGACAATTACTGAAATATGACAAGTCGAGAAAGGATTGAAAAGAAAATCCAACAAAGTTTGTTGCTGAGCTTCATGATGCAATGGAGACTACATTTGGTAGAGATCAAGCCAATAATCTAGGAAATATCACTATTGATTCCTCTGATACAAGTTTTGCATTTGATGAGAACATTCTTGCAAATGAAGATGATCCATTGCATGACCCTAAAACACTAAGTGTGGAAAGTTATGAGTAGTCTAAAAATGGCAATGAAAGAGACAAACAATCCACAGGGAAAAAATGCAAATCAATTTCCATTGTAACAGGTGTGAAGGATGTCATTGTTGATAACAATAAGTTGCTCATTTATACTATTCAAATGGCTGAAGAGGGGTGCACAAAACACCATGAACAATGCATGATGAAGGATGATTTGATTGTAGAAAGGTTATTGACACTTGAAGAGAAGAAAATTAATGTCCAAATGAGCATGGTTTCAACACTAAATAATATTTGTCAAGCAATGTTGAAAATCAACCAATCATATACAAAAGATGATTAATTTTGTATTTGGCAGCAACAAACATCAACAAAATAAAATAAATAAGATGTGTAGAACTACTTATGAATAAATTGCATCTTTTTAACTATGGCAACATTTATCTTTATCAAAGTTGCATTTGAGCCAGCCATCATCAGGAAAAGGCCAGTAGTAGATTTTCCTTAGAGCCATAGTTTTCCAATTAAGCCTCAAAAAATCTTGATTGATGCCCTATTTTTGCCTTAGGCGGAGGTCCAACATAGTGGGGAAGACTTTAGAAGTGCATGGGGAGCCCGCATTGACATTTTCTTTGATTTGTTGTTTGATGATCAGGAAGAGGACTTTGTTGTTTCTTTCTTCATCCCTAAAAACTTTGTTGTTCCTCTCCTTCCAAATATTCTGGACCATTATTGGTGGAGTTTGAAGCCAAAGGTTTTTGGCCACTAGGTGATAGTAGGGAGACAAAGACCAAAGTTTCATGAAGTCTCTCATCATCAATGGGTGGATCCAACATATTTTCAAATACTGCAGAACAACATCCTGTATATCCTTAGCATAATTACAGTGTAGAAATAGGTGATCAATACTTTCCATATCTTGGTAGCATAGAACACATCTATTTAAATAAAAAAAATCATTTTTTTAAGATTATCAACAGTTAGGATCTGACCATGGGTCGTAGCCCACCATAAACAGTTTATTTTTGGGGTTAAGCCTTTAATCCATATCTCTTTTCAATTAAAGTCTTCACCAGATTCCTCCTCCATATTTTGGTAAGCTGATTTCACTGTGAATGTCCCTAAAGAATTGAGTTTCCATATCCACTCATCCTTAGATTGTGGTAGGAAGAAGGAACAATCAGGTAGAAGAGTGAGAAGCTCTTTTTCCTGTTTGGTAAGCTAGTTATGTAGAAGGATAGGGATAGTCTGACTTATTAATTAGCTCTTTCATATTCTTCCAAGCTTCTTTGTTCCCTTGCCATTCAATATAATCCTAAACCTTTTTCCCCCATCTTCTGCTCAAGTAGTTCTTAACTATTCTAAATTGAGGTTGCGCATAGTTTTAAGTCCAGACTTCATTCCAAAAATTGGTTTTATTTCCATTCCCTATGATCATTTTACCATAATTTTTTATGAGATTCTTTGTTTTAGCAATATTATTCTAGATAGGAGATCTAGAGGGAAGATCAGTTTGATTTATGAATTTGTTGTATTTCTCATTGTTAAGGTATTTAGCTCTCACTATTTTAGTCTATTCCTTTTCTCCTTCAGATAGATGCCATCCCATTTTTTATAGCAAGACTTTATTAAAGGTTTTGATTTTCCTTATCACAAGCCCCCCCACTTTTATAGATCTACAAACTTTATCCCAGGCAACTAGGGATAGTCTACACCTTTCGTCAGTACTTGACCAAAGGAATCTTTTTTGGATTCTTTCAATCTTCTTAGCCACATTTCCAGGTATTTTAAATAGGGATAGATAATATATAGGGATATTCTGGAGACATGACTTCACCAATTAAATTTTACCCGCCATGCTGAGGAGCTTCCCTTTCCAACTAACAAGTTTTTTTTGGAATCTCTCAGTAATGACATTCAAAAAGGTTAAGGAAGGGGATTTGGAAAAGAGGGGTAATCTAAGATATGGTTCAAGGAGAGCAATAGTTTGACAAGCTAAGATAGTGGTTATTTTCTCTTGAAGGGTGGGATTAGCATTCATTAAAAAAATCTTACTTTTTTCATAGTTGATATGTTGACTTGAGATCTCCTCCAGTTGTTCTTCATGCTTTGGATTCTCAATTTTCTTAGGAACTAAGGCAAAACACACACTCTCATGTCTCATTCCATCATGGAATTTCCTTCCATCCACCAAGCAGATTCTAACATTCGTACAAATTTTACTTTTTAGGGGCTCCTCCAAGGGTAACAAGGTTTGCTTCATCCCATTTGCAACAATAGTGTATATGTTCTTTCTCCAATCATGTATTTCCTATCTATCAAACTGCCAAGGTCTTCCCAACAAAATGTGACAAATATCCATAGGCATATTATCACACAAAACTTAATCATGATAATTTCCAATTTTTAATTTTACCAAACATTGTTCACTTACTAATAGCTTATGATCATCCCTAATCCATACTATATGATAAGGCTTAGGGTCTTTCAATATTTCAAACTTCAACTTATTCACCATCTCCTCCAAAACAAGATTATCCAAACTACCACTATCAATAATGACTTTTCAACACTTACCGAATACCTTACATCTGATCTTGAACAAATTTCTCCTCTGCAAGGGTTATTCATCCTCTCCGCTATGACACAAAGCTCTCCTCATCATCAACAGTTCTCCATCTTCTTGTTTGTTAGTTGAACTGGTAGGGTCTTCTTCTACCAATGTTATTATTCCAGTGTTCTCTGTCTTCAAAAGCTCGACGTCCTTCTCCTTCGCACTTAAAGAAAGTTCCTCTAAACACTCTCTTGTCTTCTCTTCTATCATCTTTTCCATAACCCTCATTCTGGTAACCATTAGGTTCTCTTCTCTGGTAGAAATTTATGTCATCCTTCCGATATGAAATACCATCCTTGCTTACTTCCTTGTCCTTGTTCAGATCGTCACAAGTTCCTCTTCCTCTGGGAAACCTTTCTCCTCTACCTCTTTGTCTTTTCTCATGTCTTTTGTTCAACTTCTCTTATGCTTTGAGAGCATATTGGTAAGCTTTTTCAACACTCTGCAACTTGATCAAACTGAGTTCATCTTGTATAGACATCCGCTCGCCATTCAAATGTCTCACAACCTGTTTGACCTCATCATCAGTATGTCCGGATTTGATATTCAACTTGTATAATGCTTCGGTATACTCCTTCACACTAGATTCCTTCTTCTTCAGTCTCTGTAATTTTTGAAATAAATTTACTTGATAATCAGCTGGCATAAACTTTGATTTCAACTTGGTAACCATCCGCTCCCACGATTTGATCTTCTCTTTACCTCTTCTCTATCTATCAACCTGCAAATGTTCCCTGAAAAGTGATGCATGACCTTTCAACTTAGTACAAGCATACCTTACATTCTTATCTTCTGCATTGCCTTCAAAATCAAAATATTTTTCCATCTTCATGATCCAATCTAACAGTTCATTTGAGTCTAACCTACCATCATAATCTAATGGACTAAAGTACTGTTAGGTATTCGCTCTTAACAATACTCTTACAAAACTTTCTTCACTCAGATCATACATCAGTGTATTCACTGCTTATTTTTCTAGTGCTTCTTCTTCGTCTTCGCTCACATATTTAATATGTCGACCTCTTCTCTAGGCCGTTTCAACAACTTCTAATTGGGTTGCAATTCCTCTCAACATTTCCATCATAGCAAGGTCTGCATTTCCACGTGCTTCACCATTCCTATTTCCTCTTTGCGCCATCTTCACGCCAATCATCTATAGCTGTAGGTTGGATCCATAATCTGTCACCCTACAACAAAATCTTCAAGACAACACAATATTTGAAATGAAATCTTGCTCTGAGACCACTTGGTGCAGTCATGGTTAAGAAGGACCTCAAGGAGATCAATCCAGACCGTGCAACAGGAGTAAAACACAACAAAAACAAGACAAGATGATGGAGGCAATGCAAAATTGATTGAATTATATGATGAAAACCTATTACAATCTATTAGCAATATGAAAGCTACAAGATTCGACTCACTGGTCTGAATAGATACATGCTCAATTACAATATTTGTCAAATTCAAACCACTTAATCTCAAGATAGATCTCCTATGTTCTAAGAACTAAAATATGCAAGCCTAATTACATTGATTTACATGATCTAGAGGGATATGTGTCGGCCCAAGATGAATCAAATATCGATGAACAAGATAAAATGTGTAAAAACCACTATGTTGGCCTTCACCAAAGAAAATCCAAAGGATGAAGTGTGGACCACAGAGAAGGTCGGCCACATGCCAAGGAACATTTCAAACAATGAATTGAATCTCCATAGGCTATGGAAAGAATCCACAAAACTCGACAATAACATAATAGCTTCAAGCAGTTCCGATGTTCTAAGCTAGAAAAATGTCTTGGAATTAGGAAGCAATAACTTGCTGGAAAAATATCCAAACATTGTGCAGACTTAGGGTAAGGAAGATAATCATATCCATAAGCAAAATCCAGCTCTGCAAGATCCGATGAGCAAATGCAAGAAAATGTTGAAATAAATGCAAAATAGGAAACAAACTAAAAAATAAATATTTTTGGTTGATGCAAGATTGCCAAGAACCAGGGATTCTCCTGCATCAGTTGCAAGGGTAAAGAGCTTTGGACGAAAGAGGAAAATCTTTCAGTTATTGATTGTCACACTAAAACAATTGAAGCCCTGGAAAACTTGAAAAGGACTATAAGAATAAGATTGCGGTCATGGAGAAGAAGACTATAAGTATCAAAGAGTCTCTCCACTCCATTATGTCCCATAGTCATAGTGTTATCAAGACCACTGCTGACAACATGAATACCATGGTTATGACTATGGAGAAGGGGTATCAAAGTAACTTAGTCATGGAGTTGGACTTAGAAAAGGAAAAAGGAAATGATGAGTTAGAGGGACTAAGCAAGAGAACACGGGCCAATTTGAAGAGGAAAGTTGAAAAACCCCTGCAGGAGACCCATGAATTCAAAAAAGTGGCTCAGAACATAAATCATTTGGAGGCAAAAGTCACTTAGACCCTTAAGACTTTGGCCTAGTTGCCTTTGGCTTCTGTTTGGTTTTTTGTAGGTTTCTTGTTGGTACTAGGCTGTCTTTTTCTCTATTTTTTCTCTTTTGGTAGCATTTTTCTTAATTGTTATGCTTTGCATGTTTTATCTTAGTGATCAACCTTTTGTAAAGGGTTTCAAGTCCCTTCAAAACTTGTTTTTACTGTAATAAAAAACATAATTACAGATTCCCATTTATATATGTATATACCTATCTTCAAGCTAATAACTATATGTAAATCTTGAAACACCTCAAAGAAATTATCCATGACCAAGTTTTCCTATGCCACCTCAATTACATGAAATCATTGCTACCAAATCTGATTAGGAGTCTCTTGAGCCATTATGTAGCAATTCTATAGCCACCTAAACATGCAACGAAAATCTCAATGATTGATAACTAGTCATTACCAAAATATAAAGTTTCACTTTAGTTCTTTATAAATATTTCTATAATTCAATAAATGAATAGAAGATAAATCAAAGTGGGAAAATTAAGGACTTATGAATAGTATAATAATTTTCCATGATTACAATTCAAGATCTTAGTTATAATACAAAGTGAGGAGAATTTACATAGGGAAAACAATGAAGATATGTGTCACTATTATAACTTGAAACATGTTAATTCCATAGATATATCATGATTGCACTAAGAAGTAAGAGAAAATAATTAAACTTTTCTCCTCTAGACCTCATAGATGTATCAGATATAACAATCTTCTATTCACTAGTGCACATGTCTAAACCCCATAGATATATCACACATATTAGTCTTCTATTAACTATTGTACATGTCTAAACTGCATAGATATATCATACTCTGGTCCTCTAAATAAATAAAAACATTAGCACGTGGAACTTATATGCCATTAAGCTTTGTTATATCATTGCACTAAAAACCAAGAAAATGAAGAAAGATCCATAATATTTTATTTTTAACATCACATCGTCAACCATTATGTAGCTATTTTTCTCCTAATACCTTTTCCACATGTTCTTACACCAAATAAAACCAATAGGCCTATAAAACTCATGATATAGACACTATATGATTGTGTATAGGGATTTAAAATAGATCATGGAATTTCCTTCCATCAAATAGAAACCAATGAAAATCTACCACATCACTACCACCAAAAACTAATATTTAAGTATAAGGCTAACATAACTATGTAGGCTCCACTATATGTCTATATGTACCTTCAAGTTAACAAATATGTGACATTTTAAAACATCTCAAACAATTATCCATTAGACACCTTCACCTATTCCACCTCAACTATCTGAATGAAATTATCATTACCAAATCTAATTACAAGTCCTTTGAGCATTTTTGTAGTAATGCTATGACCACGTAAACTTGTAAATAAAATTGTTGTCACTAGGCAAATATAAAGTTTCACTTAAATTCTTTATTGATATTTATACAAGATAATGAATGAATATAAGATAAAGAAAAGTGGAAAGAATAATGAATTATGAGGAATACAAAAATTTTCCATGATGATAATTCAAGATCTTAGTTGCAAGATGAAGTGTTGGGAAGTGCAAGTGAAACGATAAAGATGTGCCACAATCACAACTTTCACAAAAGCATCTAAATGGTGCCCACTTATAATATATTAGTGATTATTAACATTAATTATTTATCAAAGCACTCAAAGGAAACATAAAAAATGATAATACAAAATTAATTTTTTAATAAACCAAATGTAAGAACATCCTTGTATCATTAGTTCAACTATAGTTCCTCCAACAATGGTAGTAGAGACCTCAAATTTGAACTACATGTTTGAAGAATAAGAGATACCTTTGTTACTAAAGGAAACATTACCCACTCTAGTAAGGCATAATATTAATGTAATTCCTAAGCTACCATTCCCTAATACCTCTCTATACTATAATTCATTTCTAGATAATGAAGAAATCAAGTGATATATCTATGAACTCAAGGATACATTACACATTAGACTTAATTCTTCTCTTTATGATAACTCAATTGTTCTTACAAAAAAGAAAGAAAACACAATAAGGTTTTATATCTACTATGTATCTCTCAATGAGATATCACATTAAAGAACAATTGGTCTCTCAAAGAATTGAGGACTTATTAGACTAGTTCTATGGTTCAGCAAAATAAATGTTTAGTTTGGATATCATCAAATTCTTTTTGAACCTGTATGCATCTATAAGACAACCTCCAATAGAAAGGAAGGTTTGTTTGAATAGTTAATCATTCATTTTGGTTTAGTCAATGCACTACTGACATTAAAAATATTATAATAGCATGTCTAACTTAGATAAATATATGTAAAAGAATCAAGAGATATTCTTTTCAAATTACATTTTTAATTAATTTTATATACAAATAGAATAAAATAAATACCTTCCCAAAATCTCTTAATATCTTTTATATAATTTAACTGTTATTATACTTTTCTGATTATTATTATGCTCGTTGTTTAGTATAATTTTTTTATAAGAGATATACATGTTCACAAATGTACAAATGTAGTCAGACAAAAAAAATATATAAAATATTAATATTATACATACCAACAGATTCAAACCATATATATACATAGAGAGAGGATAGAACTGGATTTAAGATATACCTTCCAAAAATCTCTCAATATCTTTTATATAATTTAATTGTTATTATATTTTTCTCATTGTTATTTTCCTTGTTTATTATAATTTTTTCATAAGAGATATACATGTTCACAGCTGTACAAAGTAGTTAGACTGAAAAAAAAAAATATAAAATATTAATATTATACATATGAAGACAAATTCAAATCATATATATAGAGAGAGAGACAGAGGGTAGAGCTGGATTTAGGATATATTATAATCCTCAAGAGCCATTGACTTGCGAGAAACGCCGTCAGTCGAATTAAAATTTCAGAAAAAGCCAGCGAACATCGACGAAGAACCCGACAATATAATCTTTCCATTCCGTAGTCACACGTTCTCGGGGTTTATTGTTTTGGCAAAAGTCCCATCAATCATTTTATATACGAATTCTGTACCAAAAATACTCCAAGTTGCCCAAGTTTCTTTTTATATATACAGAAGACAAAAACCGATCCGCATTAATAGCGCAAACTCCAGGTTTTAAATGGCAAAGTCGCCTTTGAATTCTATTTGTTTAAGATATATAGTGCCCTCTTCTAAAAATGTGGTGAAGTCATCAAGCTAAAAGAGATGCATCGTCATTATCCAATAAATGACATTTAATGCAACTCGTGTTGTTATGATTACAGAAGCACCAAACAAACTGTGTGCTCATCTAGATTGCACACTTGTAGCACACGGCCCCGCAATGATTTAACCGGCAGGCGGCCGCCGGGCTTGAATTGTAGTACAATTGCATACTATAAATACGCATACGTACCCATTGATTTTCATTCACAAGTACTGTATCCTACAATCAAACTCATTAGCATCGAGAAGTATAGGTTTTTCTGGTTTCAAATTTGGCTTTTGAAAGAAGTCAGTTTGTTGGAATTACAGGCAACCATTTCAAGATACATCCATGGCGGCAAGAGGTATGCATTTATGTATTGTGAAATTATTGCTAAATTGATAATGAAATAATGGCTGTGTTTGTGATTGTGATTTTCTAATGTTGAATTGAAATTCGCTACAGTTGGAGTGTGTTATGGAATGTTGGGGAACCTGCCGAACCCGTGGGAGGTGGTGGAGATGTTGAAGCAACACAACATCGGAAAAGTGAGGATTTTCCAAGCACATCACGAAGCCCTGAGAGCCCTAGCAAACACAGGCATAGAAGTAATAGTGGGTGTGGGCAACGATGAGCTTCAGATAATAGCAAGCGACCAGGCGGCAGCCAACGGGTGGGTCAATGACAACGTTCGCGCTTTCTACCCGGCGACCAACATCAAATACATTTCGGTAGGAAACGAAGTGTTGCATTACGGAAACGAGAGATTTGTCTCGTTTCTCGTCCCTGCAATGCAAAATATTCAGACAGCAGTCCGCGCCGCCAATCTGCAGGATAACATAAAGGTGTCCACCACGCACGCCTCATCTGTGCTGGGGAGTTCTTTTCCGCCATCAGGGGGAGAGTTCCGCAACGATCTGAAGAACACGCTGCGCCCTCTGCTGGGCTTCTTGGCAGAGAACGGGGGTCCGCTTTTGGCCAATGTGTACCCATATTTCAGCTATGTGGGGAACAAGGCCCAGATATCGTTAGACTATGCGCTCTTCAAGTCATCCAGCCCGGTCGTCAACGACGGAGGCCGTCAATACTGGAGCCTGTTTGACGCCATGGTGGATTCTCTGATAGCTGCGTGTGAGAGAGAGGGGCATGGAGGGATAGAAGTGGTCATTACAGAGAGCGGATGGCCGTCTGCGGGAGATGATGGGGCGGCCAGCGTGGAGAACGCGAGGGCGTACAGTGACAACCTGGTGAGGCACGTTTTGTCCAACGAGGGAACTCCTCGGAGACCAGGGAGGTCCATCGACACTTACATTTTCGCCATGTTCAACGAGAATATGAAGGACGGACCAGAGATCGAGCGCCATTTTGGGCTCTTTTATCCCGATAAGAATTCCGTTTACCCCGTCAACTTCACTCCCTAGTCGGGACGTCCCTTATTTTTTTCTATTTGTGATCAATAATAATAATAATACACAAGGCATTTTACGCCTTTGACTTGTGAATGATTACCAGCTACTACTAAATAAATGAGGTGTATCGCATTTCTTCTCTCGAAATATTGTGTTTTATTGCTCTCTTTCCATTCATAATTATGGAGTATAATAGAATTGTTTAATCATGAGTCCGTTATTATAAATTAAGTGTTTCAAAGGATAAATCCGTTCTTCTTGCTATTCGGTGTCATCTTTGAGGAGGTCTTAGCATGTGCAATTCTAGGGTGAGTCATCCCGCTGTTAGCTGTTATATGCAATTTCTGAGACGGAGACTATTGGGATTGTCCCTATTAAGCAAAGCCTAATATGACCAGAATAGAGAAGACGGACAGAAAAGGATCACATTACAGTTCATCAGAGCAAAGCTTTTGCCATAAGACCAAGCATCATTATAGTGAAATGAATATGATCCCAAAGTGGAATTTGGAAGATTCATGGAAACCCACTGCAATATCAACCAGTAATTTGTGCAAGTTGTAGCTCCACCAAATCCATAATTTGGAACACTTACTCGGATTCTCCCCACTTGAACTGAATTAAACTAAAAAAATGCGTAATGTAAAATTGTTGATTACAATTCTTCATGGAACATTTAGACGATAAGATTGTACGTAGTATAATTTTGAATAAGAGTTATTCTTGTTTAAAATATGGAGAAGTCCCCCAACAAAGGGCAGACGGATCCTATTAATTCACTCCAGAAGAAACGGTCAAATAAGTATTTTATTTTGTGAATGTGTCATGTTTGTTGGAGCCTAATACAATATTTGCTTTTATAGTCAAGGCTTGATTCAAATCGTAGATGCATGTATATATGTAAAGGATTACGTTTGATTAAGGATATGTTGTAATCCTCAACAGCCATTTCCTTGATAAGAAGACAGATATATACCCATCATTCAGATTAAATTTCAGATAACATTGACGAAGAAGTGGGCAATATTAAAAGTGTGACGTATCTTTAATTTTTTTAAATGTTAAATAAATGATATCCTTCGCAAAATAAAAATATTCATTTATCATTAAACGTCATTGATACAACTTTTGATTACGATTCGTTTTCAACACTTCGCAGCAATTATTTATATACGAATTCTTAATTAAGAAAACTCAAGATCAGTAGGTCAAGCTCAAGGTTGAGGAATTTTACATTATCCGTTCATTTAATGGCAAAGTCGCCTTAGAAATGGTTTCTAGAACAGGGCCCCGCAATGACATCCAGGACTATTCAGAATTTCAAATTAAATCATCACTGTTGAAAGTGAAACAAAAAGACTATTTCCAACCACTACATTGTTCTGTAAGATCACAATCAAAACAAACAAGAGTTTTCAATCTGACTACCATAAGCAAGATTAAATAATACTCCATCTTTTTACACTGAAACCATTAATAAAATATCACGATTGTTTAGAACATGCATCAATTTAAAGCTGGGCAAGTGGAATATTAATTAAATAATGAATGAGCCTATGACATTATTGGTGTCTACCAAGTAACAATATAACTAGCACTTGCACCTATAAGAGGTTCAAGGGGTACGTCAATAAAAAATTAAAAATGAATACAACATCCACAATCGAAAATACATACACAATCAAATCGAGAAAAAAATACATACACAATTCGAATCCAGAAAAAATCAAAAGAATACAACATGGACTGTGGAAATCTCATAGCATTAATTAAAAATGAAGTTAAAAACACATTTTTTATTCTCTATTATAAGAAAGTAGCAAGGATTTGTGATTGTGATTAATGAAAAGGGTAGAGAAATCATTGCTATTGAAGGCAACAAATGCTTTAATGAAAAAATCTCTTGAAGGGAGAATTAGTTTATACTCTTCAAAATATCAACTCATTGTTGAGAAGGAAGGAAATTCAAAATATTTGTATTGTTGGAAAAAAATGGAATCTAATTCCTAGGTATGTAAATTGTAAAAGAATTTAATAGATTAACTCTTAGGAGTCTAGCACATTCTCAATCTTTCCCAAGGTACCATCCAAGTTTAATATTTTATAAAAAAGAGGCGAAAAAAATTAATATAAAAATAAATGAAGAGCCAGTAATGAAGGGCCTTCCATGAATTGGTAAGTTCCCTTTGCAAATATTTTTTTGTTTGGGTGTGAAAATTGTTAAAGGTGTGCTCTGGGTTATGTTTTCCCTTCTATATAAAAAATTAGTTGTTCCATTTGAAATAAGCAATGTTACAAAAGATCAAGAAAATTCTCACTCAAAGGAGTGCCAAGTTAATTTTAAATATTTGATGTGATGCTCACGAATTAAAACGATCATATGAAAAAAAATCAATAGATTTGTTGCTAAATTTGCTGAAGCAATGTGTATGTTTCTAGTTAGCATTTATGTACCACAAACAATCTAATAGATCGTATTTTCTAATGTGAAAAATTAAAAAAAACCAGAGAAAGTGAAAATGTGTAAAACATACAATCTCCTTACCCATAGCAAAATTATCCAAAATCATTTCATTTACATTGATCTACAACCAAGAAAAAATCACAATGCCTATCTTGAGAAACAAAGGTGGCTATCAAACTGAATCTCAAATACTGCCACACTTTGAATGGGGTATACTTCCATCTTCCTTATTTTCTATCTCAACGACGTGCAACCAATAAAGCATTTTGTCAAATAGTCTACATGCAATCAATTTGTGCCCTAAGATACATCTTTATATGGAGCTCAATCCCCTGCAAATTTACCTTCAGAATTTAAAAATAACATAATCTTTTTTAATTAAAATTTTCATATAGTCGTTGCTTCAATGAATTTGTTTTTCAAGACTGTCCATGGGAGCAACACCAAGAATTTTTAAAGATCATAATGGCAATTTTGTGTCGGTTGTGGCACTCTCCTTGGGCTCATAGTCCAATCACATAGCCAAAACTATAGGAGCTTTCTAGGTAATTGATCTTGCAAATAAAATGAACTTCAAAAATATCTGGATTGAAGGTGATTCAAAAAACATTATTGAGTGCCTTCTTGGTAAATCCCCCCCTTCATGGACTATAAAAAGTTGGATAGAAGAAGCTAAATCTATATTATCGAACTTCGATAAGGTCAGAATTTTCCATTCCTTTAGGGAAGCTAATAAGGTGGCCAACTACTTCGCTAATGAAGGGGTTAAGCATATGGGTTGACAGATGTGGCAGGCTTATAGTGATTTGGGAGCTGACATCAGAGCCTTAATTGATTATGATATCATTCATGGGAAAGTTATCATTTTTAATTATGATGAAGTGGATTAGATATTGTACAGTGTTATCATTTGATATGGTGGTGGCACCTTAATTATCTCTACGGGTGGCGAGGGCTAGCACGTATTGTGGGTGGTTTGCTTTCGTTGCTAGCTCTTTGTTCAGGTTATTTTCTCTACGATCAACAAAATAATTGTCTGTGAGAAATGGGGGGAAACAGGAAGAGGGTTGAGCCAAACAACTATGAGAAGCACAAGAAAAATATGAATGTCTGGAGGCATATCGAGAGGGTGGGGTTGAGTCATTTTCTCGAGAAGCTCCATGGTGCTAACCGTAAAATTACAGAGTATTTTGCCAAAAACTAGAAGGATGATGCGATTGTTCTCTTTGGGAGGAAGGTTAAGATTGATGAGAATCTCATTGGGGAAATTACTAGGCTCTCCACAAAGGGGATGAAGTTATTTCACGATAGAAAGTTCTTGGATGAAGCGGTCATCAAATTTCCCAAAACTAATGAGGAAAGGGAAGCGCTGGTCAAAATCTCTAATAGCTATTTTGATGCTGGGAAGGTTAAGATGCTTTGGAGGAAGGTGCTCATAGTTTTCATGGAATATATCATGGTGGATGATAGATTTACTAGAGTCTACGACTACCATTTTCCCTCAATCATTTTTGACACAAGGTAAGGATTTAATTTCCTTACTAGCTATTTTGCTCTCTGAAACATAGTACTAAGAAACACTGTAAAAGCCCTAGGAAATAACCTGTTCTACATGATGGCCTTATTCAATTAATCCATGAGCATTTTATTAATATGTCGGCCCTATCTAACCCCATTTTGCCTTCCGCCTTGGAAGGTTATAATATTGATATAATAATATCTGAGGATGAGGGCGAATGAGACATTGATTGAGAAGAGGAAGAGACTCCCCTCCCTTTAGATAGGGTCAAAGAAAACCTTATAGAGCAAGCCCTTGAATAAAAAAGTCTCCTCTGTGAAAACACTCTTTGACACTTCTCAAAAAGCTAAAAACAAGGAGAAAGCCCTCCCCAAGAAAAAGTTGGTTCCTATTATGAGGATACTTCCACTACCCCAGATTCCATTGATGCCTCCCATACCTCTTACCCTCTCACCGACAAAGAAAATAGGCTCAGATTCCCTAAAGATTTCAAACCTAAAGACCACTACTTCAAGCCTGATCGGGAACTTGCTGACGATATTCTGGCAATAGCAAGAAATGGGGCGGTTGACTACTTCAGGATTATTAAGTGGGTTTTCATGAAATTAAGGACTTGAGCATAAAGAATAAGTTTTTTTCTAGTAAGGTGGATGAAATGGAAGCTAAAGGGGTGCCTTAGAAAGTTCTTGGGGTTTTATGGACCAAAGAAGAGAAGATGTCGATGGTCGAATGCCTTCAAAGAATTGTCGAGCTCGTGGATAAGAGGAAGAAGGAAAATAAGAAAGAGATAAAACATCTGGAAGGGAAAATTGGAAAAATTTGGGTAACTAGATGAATTCCATCATGAAGCAAATCCACAAAATTGTGAAGAACTCTGCTACTACAATGAACACCTTGGTGAATAAGCTAGAAAATACTCAGCAGGGGACCTTGTTTGTGGACTTGGAAGCTGACAAAGACAAAAACCATAAAGAGGATTCTGGACCCTCGAAGAGGACTAGAGCCAACTTGAAAAGAAAAGCGGATTCTATGCCTCAGGAGATCCACAAGTTGAAGAAGATGGCTCAGGAGATGAATAACCTTGAAGTTGAGATTGATAATACCTTAAAGTCCTTACGTTAGTTTTCTTTGTATGGTGTTGGCCTTTTGCTAATTTTTGGCTCGTTGTTGTTGTCCTTTTATGTCTGTTATGTAGCTTTCCTATCTTAGTGAACTTTGCTTGAATATTTTATCTTGCTTGTAAACTTCTTGGTTTCGGATCCCTGTAAAACCCATTTTTTCCTTAATAAAAAACAACAAGAATTTTTTCTAATGATGTTAAATTTGTATGTAAGATAAGGACATATAATAAGTTTTGGATAAAATTCCTTAAATAATAACTAAAAAAAATCATTGTATTGCATAAAAGAATCAATTTTTTTCAATTAAAATCAATGGCAAATTTCTTAATTTTTTCCCAAGTGATACTATATGGGATCTTCGTGTAAAATTTTGAATCTTTGAAGCTAGCATATATGAATTGACTCCTAAGTTGTTGACAAATTTGCATATTGAATAATGCAAAGGAATGGATTAGTTTTTATTACAAAGAGTCTAAGCATATGACAATTAATTGGCCACTTAGACAATATTCTTTATTTTTTTTGTAGCTTTCATCTTATGGCCAAATTTCATACATAAATTATTATTTTCACATTAGTGCCTTGGATTATAATAGAATTTCTATAGAAGATAATGAAATATGGGAATCCAACAAATGATAGTTTTAAAATATCTAAGATAATAGAAAATGGGAATCCAACAAATGTCCAAAAGCATTCGCTGATGATATTATGGATTTATCAACATTCTTCGAAAATGCATTTGAAGTTGAATGCAAACAAAAAATAATCTAGATGCATACAAATTTTGAAAAATAAATCTGACTTACCTCAATATTTTGCACAAATTATCTTCCACTATCAACGATGTTGATGAGAAAATTGGCAAAGTTTGTAGGAAAAATTCAGGAATCCAAACAAACCAAAACCAATCTCCCTACATATGTTTTATTATCAATGTTTTGATTATATTTAATGGTTTATTATCAAAATGATAAAAGTATTTTTATTATGATGATGGATTGCAATTATAATCTAAAAATTGATATTTAAAACTCTCAAACATGATTTTGATTGTGAAAATCTAATGATATCCAACACTTATAAATTCCTTATTCTAGTGTGTGGTTATATGAAAATGTCTTGTGCATGTGAGATTATATGAGTATTTCTTTTGGGGCACGATTGTAGGAATATATAAGCAAATCAGTTAAAACAGTACCCAAGACTGTCATTTAAGTGTAGCATCTGGGTTTGATTATAAGGTATTTCCACAAAAATTAAATAAGATTCATGCACTTCATCTTACGACAACGTCTATACAATCATCAGATTGTACATTTTATTGTATTTATTAATTAAGAATATATTTTAAAAAAAATTCAGTTAACTAATAAATACAATCAAATGTATAATATGATGACTGCATAGACAAGAATTCATGTTATATTTATCAGCTTGAGAACATGTTCAAAGCACTTTTAAGAAAAACACCACCATTATACTTGGCCTTCCAGAAAGAATTCCTAGCCACACCTGTATTCTTAAGGATCCTACTTTGGCTCTCACATAATGTTACACTTTCAAAGATTAGCTAGGATTTAACTTGGTTGTTGGCACCTTGGAATGTGCAATATAGGGCATTGACAAAAGGAGTTGTTGAAGGCAGACACACATATCACTGTGTGAAATTGAAGCCTTAAATTTTGAATTCACTGTAGCAATTTCATCCCATGATTAGTCATGGAATATGATTGTAAACCAATAATTCACAACACAGTTTGACTAGAAATTATTCATTCAAATTTATAATAAGAAATATTGTTTAGAAATAATAAGCACCATGAAAGCCTTAAATATATTAGACATTTTTGTTAAGAATCTTTACAAGGCAACCAATAAAAAACTTGAGAACTATGTATATCTATGAATAAAACCCCTTAAAGACTCTCAACAGTTGTAGATCTAATAATGTTATATCAAATATCCCACAATATCGGTTGTTTAAATGTTTCCATGAAAATACATTTTAGAGAGTACATGCTGAAAAACCACTGCCAAATCATTTAGCAAAATAATTTCTTAACTAGCAATTGCACCTTAGTGTGCAATAGGTATGCCGAATAGATGTAGAAGGTCAATTTGGATAATTTGGTTCTTTTTTTGTTGCATACATTTGTGCATCACATGAGGCCACTTATCAAATGGTGTTGTTTAAGCAACAATGGTCTTAATGGAGAATTGGTTGCTAGAAATCAACTATGCGGTTCAACATGATTGAAATAAAACCATTGAATTAGAGAGATAATCATGTTTCATTACCAAGTGGGAGAGGGAGAGATACACAAAAAGAAATGGATAGAGAGATAGACAAACAAATTGAAGTAGAGATAGGAAAATAGAGAGAGAGAGAGAGAGAGAGAGAGAGAGAGAGAGAGAGAGAGAGAGAGAGAGAGAGAAAGTTGACAAAAACAAGTAATAGAAAAAAAAAAAAAGGTGTAGAGAGAGGGAGGAAGAATTAGGGAGTGGATGTATGTGATTGAGAAAGAGAGAGATATGGAGAGATATAGAGAGGTAGATATAAATAAATAGAAAATAAAGGAGAGGGAGAGACAAAAATAGAGACATGAGAGAGAAGTAGAGAGATATCTAGAGATATATGTAACCACAGAGAGAGAGAGAGAGAGAGAGAGAGAGAGAGAGAGAGAGAGAGAGAGAGAGAGAGAGAGAGAGAGAGAGAGAGAGAGAGAGAGAGAGAGAGAGAGGAGAGAGAGAGAGAGAGAGAGAGAGAGAGAGGAGAGATGGAAAGATAGAGATAGATGGATAAAGGTGGTGAGAGAGAAATAATAGAGAGAGGGGGATAGATAGAGAGATAGACATAGGGAGGGAGAAATAGGGGAATGATGTGAGGGAGAGAGAGAGTGTGAGAGAGATATAGAAATAGAGGGATAAATAAAGTGTGTGTGTGTGTGTGTGTGTGTGTGTGTGTGTGTGTGTGAGAGAGAGAGAGAGAGAGAGAGAGAGAGAGGGGGGGGGGGGGGGGAAGAAATGGGGATACATAAAGAAACGTTGCAGGCATTCACTTTTCAATATGTAAGAGGGTGATTTTAAATGTAGCTTCTTTTAAAAAAACTTGCAAAACATGATAACTAGTGTGTCCTCTACATAATTTATTTTAAAAACCTTAATAATAATCATAAATAACTCTAAGCGAATAAAATGACTCTTTTTTAATATAACAAATCTCATATAAATAAATTATAATTGAAATTTTTAATCAAATATTAAAAATAGTATTCATATGAAAAATAAAAACAACTGATACAATAAAAATTAATTTTTATTTTTATTTTTTACATAATGTTTTCAATATTTATTGTCTTGTTATTGAAAAATAAAAAAAATCTTTAATAAATTATAAAATAAATAATGTGACAAAATAAAAAAAATCTTATTTAAAATTTATAATGATAATTATTTTTAAAATCTTACTTAATAATTTTTATTTTTATTTTTCAAGTATATAATTATTTATTAATTTATTTATCAAGTTACATAATAACTAAGAAAAATAATCCTTTCAATAAAAATAAAGAGAAAAAAAAATAAAATAAAGAAAAATACAATTAATATAACTCCATAATAACATATTTTACAAAAAAAATTCTAAGATAATTATACTTTGATCATTTATATTAAAATTATAAATATAAATATAATATTCTAAATACAAAATCAAAGTAGTATTAAATGTATAAAGACTACAATTATCATATAATATTATACAAATAAATTAAACAACAATAATATATAAATACATCATTTTATAATAAAAATATATAATTAATATTTATTATATTATATACAATATAAAAATTAATTATAATCTACCAATAAATTAGCCTAATAATAAAAAACAATCTCAATATTTATATCTTCAAATATACCTACTCTTTTTTTAAATAATTAACAAATTCTAACCCAAAGATTAAGTCCCATATAATCGTCTGTAAAAAGACTTCCTCTATCTCGGTTGATTATTTTGCATGTGCTAATTATTGTGTGCAAGGAGGCAAAGATATATATTCTCATTCCTCTTTAGCTCTTCACACATATCAATCAAACCCTAATGCTAATATTTTACCGAGAACTGTCTGAGGCTATTGGAAGGGACGTCATGTAACAGAAAACATGAGCAGGAAAAAAGGGGAACAAGCGAAGTCACAATCCCCAATGCGGGCAGGGAAAACTGTGAAAAAACCTAACAAATGATTTGACGGAAAAAACGGTGAAAAAATGCACAAATGATTCAACGGTTGCAATCATTGCAATGGTCTTGCAATGTCTATCGATAAATGTGGACCCTCAATTTTTGAAGTTAGCTGATGCGTTTCATATAATGAAACGCCTTCGACGTAACTAGGATGTTTGAAATTTGTCATTTAATGTATAATTTGTTCCTCTCAACAATCACAACTTAAATAACATATATTAAAATGGAAGGAAATCAAATTGCAACAGTTTTTCACTGCCATATTAAAATATTATACCCTTAAAATTAAAAAAATAGAATCTTAAGAACATAACAGTAAGAGATGATATTTTTACATGCTCTACTCAATATATAGAAGAAACAACATACAAGACAACTATGAGATTACCATTGCTTCTGTTGTGCTGATTACTACTCATCTCTCTCCTCTTTTCTGAAATATCTTAAAAACATTGAACACTAGAGCTATAAATATGGCTCCCATGTGTCCAATACATTTCTCCCCCAGCTGAACACTTGTCCAACATATTTTGTGGGAGGCTAATAAATATAGAAAAAAACCCTTTTACCTTGAATTCAAGCATCCATTAGAGATTTATTCATCCATGCTATGCTTGATGTTTCAATTTGATAGGGCAAAAAATTATCAAGAGTGCATTTCTGGATTCGATTGTGTGAAAGATTTTTGCATCAATGTTTCAAATCACACTCCATGATCCATCATCAGGATAAAGAGAGTCAAAATTCCCACATAAATTGTGTGACAACAATGCCAATGAGAAAAATGGGAAAAGTTTGAAGGAAAAATATTATAAAAACTGACAAAAAAAGAAATTTCTAAATGATCGGACGAATCAAAACCAAAAGATGAAAAGAAAGATTAAAATCAAGTAAACATGTTGGTGACGACAATAATTTTCAAGATTTCGTTGGTCTATGCGGTCTTATCACAATCTGATTTGATTGTGTGAATTGAAAACAAATCTCACACAATCTCATCATGGTCAGATTTGATTGTGCTAATTATTATAAATTTCCAACAATTTTTAAACCATATAGCGACGTGAAAAGGGAAGTATTGTGTAAACTGAAAACTCTATACTGTCATGTAAAAGATAGTAAATTGGCATGAGACAAATTTGGTTTCCAACAATCTTTAAACAGTATAACGACGTGAAAAGGGAAATACTGTTTAAACTAAAAACTGTAGACTGGTATGGAAAAGACAATAAATCGACTTGAGACAAGTTTGGGTGGAAACCGGCCAGCCTTAAACAACAGACACTACGCAGCATATTAAGTCTAGAGAGTTTTAGTTAACTTTGAGTGTTTTAACACTTTTAAGTCTAGAAGTGTATTCTTAGTGTGATCATATACATTAAGCAACATATTAAGCCTAGAAAATGTTAGTCAACTTTGAGTGTTTGACACTTTTAAGCCTAGAAGTGTAAGCTTAGTGTGTGATGTTTAAGTCTTCCATGGAAACCCCAACCAATATAGCTTATTGGCTAATAAATAATCGATCTATTATGACAAAGTTACTAATGTTCATAAGTTTGGTTTATTCAAAGAAACGTTATTTATATTTAGATTAAATGTAGGGATACGATAAAGAAAAAACAATCAACAAGAGTAAACCTATTATTGTTTATATTTGTAGTCTTAGATTGTATGTGTATGTGTATGGGTATGGGGATAGTGGTGGTGATTACAGAGAGAGGGTGGCCATCTACGAGAGATGATGGGGCAACCAGCATGGAGAATGCGAAAGCATACAATAACAATATGGTGAGGCACATTTTGTCCAACGATCGAGTGCCATTTGGGCTCTTCTATCCCAATAAGAATTATGTCTACCTTGTCAGTTTCACTCCCTAGTTGGGACGCCCCTTACTTCTACTTGTGTCCCATAATAATACACAATGCTTTTTACGCCTTTCAATTGTAAGTGAATTACTACCTACCTACTACTGAATAAGTGAGGTATCTGACATTTGTTCTATGAATAATCGATCCTTCAAATCAGGAGACCAATTTCATATAACCTAGCCTTTCTATTTATTTTGTCTTTTTTCGTGAGTTTGTCTAGTAGTGGAGAATTTGTACTCTTGAAAGAGAGGTCACAAGTTCAAATCCCACAGGGTCTAAAGTATGCATGCCTTTGTTTGTAGCATAGTTAGGTGTTTTCGGTAAGAAGTATGGGGTAGTCCGCTATTGCTATAAGCCATTTGTAGAACCATATAGAACATCATGACTATATAAAATAATATTTCTTTCTTTCTTTTTCAAATTCATAATTATAGAGTAAAATAGAATTGTTTAATCATAATTTAAAAGAAGAGTTAACTTGTTATTATTATAAATTAAGTCTTTTAAGTATATATTTATTAAAAAACATTATATAAAATAGAGGGAGCAATAAAGATGATTGTTTCTTCTTATTATATTATATTTATCTTACTTATGTATATTATTTTAAAAATTAAAATAAACAATCTTGTTTTAATTTATACATGAGAAGAATAAAATCTCTTTTATGTAAATTTACATTTGTATGGCTTTATACTTTACAATTTATTTGGTAATTTGCAAACATAGATTGAAAATCCTATTACTTTCACCTAATAATTCTAATATTTAAAGCCTTATTAGTTAGATAGATTCTTATTAGACATATATTATATCTTAGAAGTAAATGAATATAATGCATTAATAGTGTCTTGACATCTTGTTAATGATGTACAAATAAGCTCATAGCTTAACACCATAGGAAACATTAGCAATTATTGATTATTCTTATATAATTTTATGTTATAATTTATATGATAATTCATTAATTTTAGTTGAAAATCCAAGTTTGTTTTTATCTTATAATTTTGACATTAAAAATATTATAATATAAAGATTAGTATGATTAGAGTAATTGATACAATATTCATGAAATATGATATCACCTAAGCTGCTTTCTAATATAAGAAATTGTTTTAATTATTTAATCTTTCTTTAGGCTTGAATTTAAGATAATGCTTGACCTCATTACTCTCATGTGTTGACCATGTAGTCAGAATTTGAAATCATTGGGCTTGTTAATCTTTGAGTTTGAGACCCCTTATTTTTACTCACTAAGTTTAAGACTATGGAATTTTTACCTTTTGCAAGGTTGGGTGTTTACTCTTGAGAATGGCTAGGATTTTCTTCCTGCTATTACATGTCACCTCTTGGTTGATCTTAGCATATGCAATTCTAGGGTGAATTCTTGTCTTGTTATGGTTATATACAATTTTTGAGATAGAGACTATTGAGATTGTACTCTTGGCAATCCTAGTTGGCATATATTTGATAACTGGGCCTTTACACTTCCCAATGCTAAAGTGATATATTAAACAAATGATCATTTTTTGAAGTATCGAAGAAGCCAAAAATTGACCAAAATAGAGAAAATAGCAAGAAAGGGATCATGGATCAATTCATCATAGTAAAGCTTTTTTCATGCTAGTTGAACATCATTAAAGTCAAGAGTATTGAAAGTAATTATGAAATATCATTTGGAAGATTCATGGAAACACATTGGAGTATCAACTAATAATTTGTCTAGGTTGTTTCTTTAGTAAATCCAAAAGTTAGAACACTTACTTAGAATACTTTCACTTAAACAAGAGACTTATAAGCATGTAATGTAAAATTGTTGATTACAAATCTTCATGAAACATTTAGACAATAAGATTGTATGTAGTATAATTTTGAATAAGAATTGTTGTTGCTGAAACTCCGGAGAAGTCTCCAATGAAGGGTAGATGTATCCTATTAATTTACTCCAAAAAAAAATGATCAAATTTAAGTATTTTATTTTCTAAACGTGTTATGTTTGTTGGAGCTTAATACAATGTTTTTCTTTACAGTCAATACTCAATTCATTTATCCTAGATGCATGTATATATGTATAGGATAATTCTAATCCTCAACAACCATTGACTTGCTTAAGTATATGATTGAGATTATTTTAACAAGATAACTATTCTAATAAGATTAGAGAGGAGGTTGGAGGAAAAATTGATTTCTACCTAGCTTCTCATTCTAAGATTGTTTTAGAATCACCACCAAATTTTTGTCCCTTACTAGATGAACAAGACTTATTCTTTCTTATAGTACTTGTGCATATTTTAATCATTAGAAGACATGTTAAAAGTGAATTTGCATTTATTGGTTTTATTCTTTCTATACACATTAATATACAAATTTTGACAATCTTAGATGAGACTTTTTCTCAATGTGCATGGAGGTTGAGATTTTTATAGTGTTTCATAGATAGGAAATTGATTATTGTAGTTAGATTGATATTTTTTGTGTGAGTGAGAAGGTTGATAGAAATATGTGATTGGATTTCTAGATGGGTTATTATGTTTAATCAATGCAGTATTCCATCATTTATTTAGATTGATATAATAAGAAGGGAATATTATAGATTTTTTATGTCATATAGTATATAGGCTAGATAAATAAAAAGGAGTTAGTTTAATATTTGGCAATAAACAATATTACTTGTAGGAGTTTCTCATGTAGATGTTGCATAGGCTATTTGTGATGGGAAAACAAGGATTTATAACCTAGTGTCATCTAATTATAATGGAGGAAATATGACCCTACAAAGGGAAAAACTATGTTCCCTTGAGAGCCGACATCACAACATACATTTAATATCTCCAACTACCTAGACTAGCCAAGATATCTAATTATAGATAGGAAGAATGAAGATTGTGATTACAAAAATGGAAAGAGCAGATGACAACATGAGTTTTCAATCCAAATCTGAGAGTCTTGGTGAAGGAAACTAGCACAACACATTGTAGTCTCATACAAACCACAAACAAAAAACTCAAAAAATGGAGAAAATCCAACTCTATGTTTCAACTAATCCATGAAACCCAAAAGTTAGAAACGTGATAGCAAATATAGAGATAAAAGAATAAAATAAATAACAGGATTTAAGGGATTGACTGAAAGAAATAAAATAGAAGGACACAAGAAAAACTTTGTGCATTTGATTGCTTACAATAACCCTGCACACATACAGAAGAGGAAAATTGTATGGGGTTGTTTGGGGACTTACCTCAGTCAAATCTTTGTTTTGATGTTTCCACCTCCATAGACTTAGCCAAACATATAGATAGATAAAAATGTAAATAGATAAGATAAATGATATGATAGATAAGGGATGTGATGAATCCCCAATATTCTTAAACATAATAAAAGAAAGAAAGATATTACCAGATAGGCTAGAGAAAGCCAACAGAGCTCCAAAGATTATTTTGAGAGCTTGAGATTGTTGTAGCAAATTAGAGACTATTGTAACAAGTGGGAGAGATAAAAATAAAGTTGTGAGAGCCAAGAGAACAAGAGAGTGCATGTATTGAAAATATGGATTTAAAATGAGAGAATAGAAGGGAAAGAAGAGATGTTGAGCCATTTTGAAAGATTCCAAGCCATTTCCATTGACTAGAGCAAGTGAGAAGTGTCAAAAGACTCAGAACTAACATTTGAATATTAAGATGTTGTGGGACATTTGCACGATGCGCTACTGCCCAAACAAATCACGCTAAAAAATGACATGTGGCAAGAGAAGCACACAATTAATGCAAAATTGATGTTGAAAGGTAGCTATTGAAAAGGTGTCTTGAGAATCTTGAGAGGGAAAAGGCTAATGCAAGGGCTGAAATGAGTCTACATAGATGCTAGGAGAATGTATGCTAAAGTGGCTATAAAAGTGTTGGAATTTAGATAATGATATTATATGTAGTATAGTTTTGAATAAGAATTTTTCTTGTTGAAATTCCTAGAAGTCTCCAACAAATGGTAGAGGTATCCTATTAATTTACCATAGAAGAAACAATCAAATAAGTATTTTATTTTGGAATGTGTCATGTTTGGATCTTAATACAATATTTATTTTTATAGTCAATACTTGATTCAAATCCTAGAGGCATGCATATATATGTATATAATATAAAGCTAGATTTGGGATATATTATAATATTCAACAACCATTGACTTGTTGAGTATATGATTGAGATTCCTTAACATACCTATTCCATTGATAATTATAGAGTAAAATAGAATTGTTTAATCATAATTTAAATTTATAACATAAAGATTCTTTCTTTCTTTTCCATTCATAATTATAGAGTAAAACAGTATAACATGGAGATTCTTTCTTTCTTTTCCATTCATAATTATAGAGTAAAATAGAATTGTTTAATCATAATTTAAAAGAAGAGTGAATTTATTATTACTATTATAAATTAAGTATTTTAAGCATATATTTTTTGAAAAACATCATATAAAATAGAGAGAGTAATAAAAATGATTGTTTCTTGTGATTATATTATATTTATTTTATTTATGTATATTATTTTAAAAATTAAAATAAACAATCTTGTTTTAATTTATACATAAAAAGAATAAAATATTTTTTATGTAAATTTACATTTGTATGGCTTTATACTTTATAATTTATTTGGTAATATGTAAACATGGATTGGAAATCCTATTACTTTCACTTGATAATTCTAATATTTAAAGCCTTATTAGTTAGATAGATTCGTATTAGACATATATTCAATCTTAGAAGAAAATGAATATAATACATTAATATTGTCTTGACATCTTGTTAATGATGTACAAATAATCACATAGCTTAACACCTTAGGAAACATTATTCTTCAATAACTTAACTTGTACTTTTATCTTATAATTTTGACACTAAAAGTATGTTTATAATATAACGATTAGTTTGATTAGATTAATTGATATATTATTCATGAAATGTGATATTAATTGAGAGACTAGCTAATTTATGATTATTTTAATTGTTTAATCTTTCTTTAGGCTTGGATTTAACATAATGTTTGGCCTCATCAATTTCATGTGTTGACATAATCAGAATTTTAAAACATTGGGCTTGTGTTAAAATCTTTGAGTTTGAGACCCTTGATTTTTGCTCATTGAGTTTGAGACTATGGGATTTTTATTGTTTGCAAGGTTGGGTGTTTACTCTTGAGAATGGATAGGGAGTTTCTTCCTACTATTAGGTATCACCTCTTGGAGATCTTAGCATATGAAATTCTAGGGTTAATTCTCATCTTGTTACTGTTATATATGGAATTTTTGACATAGAGACTATTGGGATTGTACTCTTGGCAATCCTAATTGGTATATATTTGCTAACTGGGCCTTTACACTTCCCAATATTGGAGTGATTTATTAAACAAACCTCGTCATTTTTTGAAGTATTGAAGAAGCCAAAAAATTGAAAAAAATAAAGAAAATAGCAAGAAAAGAATCACAAATCAATTCATCAAAGTAAAGTTTTTTCCATGCCACCTGAACATTATTGTAGTCAAGAGTATTGAAATTAATTATGAAATGGAATTTGGAAGATTCATGGAAACCCAATGGAGTATCAACTAATAACATGTGTAGGTTGTTGCTTCACCAAATCCAAAAGTTAGAACATATATAATCTTTCCACTTAAACAAAAGGCTTTATAAGCGTGTAATGTAAAATTGTTGATTAAAATCTTCATGGTACATTTAGACAAAGAGATTGTACATAGTATAATTTTGAATAAGTATTGTTCTTGTTGAAACTCTGAAGAAGTCTCCAACGAAGGACAAAGGTATCTTATTAATTTACTCCAAAAGAAACGATCAAATAAGTATTTTATTTTGTGAACATGTTATGTTTTTTGAAGCTTAATACTATTGATTTTTACAATCAATACTTGATTCATTTATCCTAGATGCATGTATATATGTATAGGATAATTCTAATCCTCAACAGCCATTGACTTTCTTAAGTATATGATTGAGATTTTTTTAACAAGATAACTATTCTAATAAGATTAGGGAGGAGGTTGGAGAAATAATTGATTTCAACCTAGCTTCTCATTCTAAAATGGTAGATTAATGTTTTAGAATCACCACCAAATTTTAGTCCCTTATTAGACGAATAAGACTTGTTCATACTTATAGTACTTGTGCATGTTGTAATAATTAAAAGACATGTTAAAAGTGCATTTACATATGGTTTTGTTCTTGTTATACACATTAATAGACAAATTTTGACAATCTTAGATGAGACTTTTTCTCAATGTGCATGGAGGTTGGGAATTTTATCTTATGTCTTATAGATGAACTATAGTGTTTCATAGTTATTAAATCCATTAATGTAATTAGATTGATATATTTTGTGTGAGTAAGAAGGTTGATAGAAATACGACACTGGATTTCTAGAGATGGGTTACTATGTTTAATCAATATAGTAATCCATCGTTTATTTAGATTGGTATAATAAGAAGTAAATATTAGAGATTTTTTACATCGCATAGCATTTAGGCTAGATAAATCAAATGGAGTTAGTTTGATATTTAGTAATAAATAATATTACTTATGAGAGTTTCTTATGTAGCAGGTGCATAGGGTATTTGTGAGGGGAAAACAAGGATTTATAACCCAGTGTCATCTAATTGTAATGGAGGAAATATGACCTTGCAAAGGGAAAAACTATGTTCCCTTGAGATCCAATTTCACAACATACATTAGATGTCCCCAACTAGCTAAACTATTAGAAATATCTAATTATAGATGGGGAGAATGAAGATTATGATTATTGAAATGGAAAGAGAAAATCACATGAAGTTTTTGGTGCAAATTAGAGAGTCTCATCAAGGAAACCAGCACGATGCATAGAGGTCTGCATGGTGAGTTGTAGTCTTGTACAAACCATAAACATAAAACTCAGAAAATGGAGAAAACCCAACTCTATGTTTCAACTAAACTCGTGAAACCCAAAAGTTAGAAATGTGATCGCAAATATAGAGATAAAATAATAAAATAATTAACAAGATTTAAGAGATTGAATGAAATAAATAAAATAGATGGACACAAGAATACCTCCATGTGTTTGATTGCTTCCAATAAACTTGCACACATACAAAAGAGGAAAAATGATTGGGGTTGTTTAGGAACTTACCTCAGTTAGATCCTTGTTTTGATGTTTCCACCTCCATAGCAGCCAAATAGATAGATACATAAAAATGTTAACAAACAAGATACATGATTTGATAGATAAGGAATGTGATGAATTCCCAATATGCTCAAAGACAATGAAAAATAGAAAGATATTGCCAGATAGGCTAGAGATATTCAAGAGAGCTTGAAAGATTATTGTGAAAGCTTGAGATTATTGTAGCAAGAGGGAGAGAGAAAAAGAAGGTTGTGAGGGATAAGAGAACAAGAGAGAGTGCATGTATTTAAAATGAGAGAATAGAAGGGAAAGAAGGTTTATCAAGCCATTTCAAAATATTCCAAGCCATTTCCATTGGCCTGGGCAAGTGACAAGTGTCAAAATACTCATAACTAACATTTGAACGTTAAGATGTTGTGGAACATTTGCGTGGCATGCTCGTGTCCAAACAATTCATGCTAAAATATGACAAGTGGCAAGAGAAGCACTCAGTTATTGCAAATTGATGTTGAAAGGTAGTTACTGAAAAGGTGTCTTGAGCATCTTAAGAGAGAAAAGGCTAATGCAAGAGCTAAAATGAGTCTACATAGATGCTAGGAGAATGTATGCTAAAGTGGCTACAAAAGTGTTGGTAAAATTGCAAAGGGGTACGTAATTTTTGACTCTACACTAATGTAAAATAAAACTAGCTTATATATGTTTAATTTTATAATTTATATATAAAATACGTTGATACATGTCCTATTTGGGGTTCCTATTAGAGTTTAGGGTAAAATATATTAAACATAGACGCCTCAAGAAGGATATCTCTTAGCGTATTTTATTTCTATTATAAAACTAAATATATGTAAGTTAGTAGTAGTGACAACACAACATGGAAGACATTGCATAAGTCAATATATATTAATATAGTATTGTATTATTAAATAGAATTATACTAATATTATTATGTTATAAATTTTTAATTAATATTATTATAATCATGTATTAAATTATTATTTATTATTTAAATAAGATGGCAATATTATTTTATATTAAAGAATAGTATAATATTAATTATAGCATTATAACCGTATCTCTTAGGTATTTATGATTAGAGTTGTTATAGAACTCAAGTTTTAGTTTAATTAACATTATGGTTTAAGCACAATTAGGGTTAAAGTTAATGATAGGTTAGGATTGGGGTTTAGTTAGAGGGAATTCTTTGAGTGGGTCGGGGTTAGAGTTAATTAGAGTTGGGCTTTAATTATGGTTAGGGTTTGATTACGATGAGGATTTGATTATAGTTAGGATTAGTGTTAGAGTTCAGTTAGGATTAGAATTAGGGTTATGAGTCAATTACATTATAGTTAGGGTAAAGTTAAGATTAGAGTTCAATTAGGGTTACTTTGGAATAGAATTTAATTAAGCTTAAGGCTCAATTAGGGCTAGGCTTATGTTTATGGTTAGGGTTTAATTATGGTTAGATTGTGGTTCATGTTGGAGGTAGGGTTTGATTCTAGGGTTACATTTAAGTTTATGGTTAGGTTTCAATTATGATACGATTAGGTTTACAATTAAGGTTAATTTACAATTAGGATTATTATTCTAGGATAATACTTGGGTAAGGATTGAGGGGCTGCCCTTGAATTGTTGACAAATTACATTAGTTTTAAGATAATTTAGATAATTTAATAAATAAATAATTAGTTTATGATAGTGTTAATGGGAAGTTGTTTCCCGTAGAGCAGTTATGAATAATATGATGGCTTTATAAAGCCAATTTTAAGCAATGTTAGGATATCAAGTTAAATCTAATTGAAATCACGCCTCAATATTAATATCATCGTTTTGTTCTGAAGTGATGCTGTGATTTCTATGTGAGATTAAGTGTTTTGCTCCTTCATGTGGTATCAGAGTAGTTACTATCTGGACGTAGTATTTACGATGATAGGCATTTGAAATTCTAATAGTTTTCCATGTGTGGATGAAGTGTTGAAGGATTGGCCTTCTGTAAAGGTGTAAAGAAGTCGTGAATGGCCATTGAGCATGGCCGCCACAAAAAGCATTAGAAATTTCAAAAGATTAGTGGAAAGCAGCGGGAGCAGTAAATGGCTAGTGGCACTCAGGAGGAGTTATCTACGCTACAAAATAATGGACCTAGTTTAGTGATTTTTGTGTTGGATTGCATCCCCATCCACGCTTGTAAAAAATGATTTTATGGGTACTCTTTGGTGCTTTTTTTGGCTTACAAAGCTGATGGCAAACAGAGTTTTACGTTGAAAGCTGGTAGAGAAGTGAAGTCACCGCTTAACCTGAAAGGAATGTTTGCAATCTTGCACTTCAAGACAGATGATGCATAGAGTGCCTTAGAAAGAGTAGTGAGATATTTCACACAACAAATTGGAATACCGAATTCATAGAGGGATTGTACATCTATTAAACAAAGCATTAGCAATAATGAAATCATAGGGAATTCAAGCAAAAATGGTATGATATTTCTAAAGTTTATAATAAGATGTAAGCCCTTGACACCTTATTCTTTGCGAAGAGTAGTTATTTGATATCAGGTCTTATAGCGAGGCGACGGATTAACAAAAGAAAGACGTGAAAACTAAACTAGATCAGGTACTTGCTTCAGTTTTGGTTCTAATTTAATGGTTTAATCACAACCAATAGTTATTTTGGAGGTAAAAGTTACATACAAGTTTTTAGGGAAAGAAGTAAGGATTTGAATTTTTTTAATGTTGACCTTTTGATGTGGGGATAGAGAAAGGTCAAACTTTGATTTACTTTATATATCTTTCAGTCAAATGGCTTTATGAGTTAAGGACAAATACAATTAGTGAAATTATAATTAACATGTAAATTGAATTGTTCTATCAGATTACTAGTTTTCCAATAAAGGGATTTAATTGCAAAGGCTATGAGTTGCCAAATAAGGGATTGAATTGTTCTAGAATATAACCATCAAAGCATAAAGGATAAAGGAATTTTGTTAGAGGTAGTTGTAATTACTCTAATACACATGCAAAATGTAGCTACATATTCTTAAGCAATTTTTTATACCACTGGTAATTGTAGTTACAATTCACAATACAAACTATAGTTACAATTGAAATATGGTATTATCAAGGATACTTGCTAATTGATAATTATTTTAATTGTTTAATTTCACTAGTTTCATCTGTTGACACAATAATCATATACCCTAATCTCTCCTCTTAGAAGGTTAATCTCTATTTTGTAGAGATGAGACTATTACGATTTCAGTATTTGCAAGACTACATGTCTCTAATCTCATAATTTGAAACCGCTTGTGTTAATCTTTGATTTTGAGACCCTTGATCTTTTACTGAGTTTGAGACTATGGGATTTCTACAATTTGCAAGGTTGGGCGTTTACTCTTGAGAATAGCTAGTTGGTTTCCTCGTGCTATTAAGTGTCACTTCTTAAGAGGCGTTAGCATATGCAATTCAAGGGTGAATACTCCTCTGTTAAATGCAATTTCTGAGATAGAGACTATTGGGATTGTACCATATATATTTGATAATTGGGTCTTTACTCTTCCCGATGTTGAAGTAATCCCTATTAAACAAATCCAATTTATTTTTTAAGTGTCGAACAAGACGAAAATAGCAAGAAAAAGACCATAGATCAAGTCATCTGAGGAAAGCTTTCAAGAGTATTGAAAGTAGATATGAAATAGACTTTGGAAGATTCATGGAAACCCAATGCAATATTAACTAATAACTTGTGCATGCTGTAGCTCCACCAAGTCCAAAAGTTAGAACACTTGGAAGCTTTCTACTTAAATAGAAGAATTCATAAATGCATAATGTAAAACTATTGATTACAAATCTTCATGGAATATCTAGATAATGATTTTGTACGTAGTATAGTTTTGAATAAGAATTGTTCTTGCTAAAACTCGGGAGAAGAGTCCAATGAAGGGTAGAGTTATCCTGTTAATTTACTCCTAAAGAAATGGTTGAATAAGTATTTTATTTTGTGAACGTGTCATGCTTGGATCTTAATACAATATTTGTTTTTATAGTCAATACTTGATTCAAATCCGAGATGCATGCACATATATGTATAGGATAATGCTAGATTTGGGATATATTTCAATCTTCAACAACCATTGACTTGCTAGGTTTATGATTGAGATTCTTTAACATGGGTATTTATTAAGATCTTTGAATAAGATCACAGAAGGTTGGAGGAATAATTGATTTCAAGCTAGCTTTTCATTCTAAGACCATCAAATTTTAGTTTCTTATTAGATCAATGAGACTTGTAGTATGTGTACATAGTTTAATCATTATAAAATATCTTGAAAGTGCATTTACATTTATTAGTTTTATTCTTGCTATACAACAAAGGATGGATTTAATTATCACATCAACAAATATATTTTGACAATTCTAGTTGAAACATTCTTCTCAACGTTCATGGAGATTGGTATTTTTATCACATAGTGATGAGAAGCACAAGTGAAACAATAAATATATGTCACAATCACAACTTTGACAAAAGCATCTAAATGGAGCTCAATTATCATATATTACTGGTTATTAACATTAAGTAAGCAAAACACTCAAAAGAACTATAAAAATGATAATACAAGATTAATTTTTTTAATAAACTAAATGTAAGAACATCCTTGCAACATTAGTTCATACTATAACTTTCCTCCTACCAACAGTGGTAGTAGAGACCTCAAATTTGAACTACATGTTGGAAGAATAGAAGATACCTTTTTCATTAAAGGAAATATTACCCACTCTAGTAAGGCATAAAATTAATGTGATTCCTAAGCTACCATTACCTAATACTCCTGTATAGTATAATTCATTTCTAGATAATGAAGAAATCAAGTGATATATCGATGAACTCAAGGATACATTAAACATTAGACTTGATTCATCTCCTTGTGACAACTCAATTGTTCTTACAAAAAAGAAAGAAAACACAATAAGGTTTTATATCTACTATATATTTCTCAATTAGAAATCACATTAAAGAACAATTGTCCTCTCAAAAAATTGAGGACTTATTAGACTAGTTCTATGGTTTAAAAGTCTTCAACAAAATAAATGTTTAGTTTGGATATCATTAAATTCTTGTTGAACCTATATGCATCTATAAGACAACCTTCATAGAAAGGAAGATTTGTTTGAATTGTTAATCATTCATTTTGGTTTAGTCAATCCACTAATGATGTTAAAAATATTATAATAGCATGTCTATCTTAGATAAATATATTTAAAAGAATCAACAGATATTCTCTTCAAATTACATTTTTAATTAATTTTATATACAAACAAAATAAAATAAATACCTTCTAAAAATCTCTCAACATCTTTTATAATTTAATTGTTATTATGTTGAAAGACGTATTAATACTCATATAATAGATTGATAGATATGCGAAGTTAAAAATCCCATTGATTAAAATTGACACCCATCATAGTTAAAATTAGTTTTACTATTACTTAAATAAAAATAATTTAAATAACTTTAAATAACCTAAATAAAAATAATTGCATGAAAAACTGAAAAAAAAAATTATTTATTTTCTCCTCTCAACTACCACTCACTCTGAGTTTAAATATTAATCAATTATATTTATCTCCATCATATTAATAGTTAACTTCCTCAAAATAATATTATAATAATAATATAAAGATATGATAATATAATAATAATAATTAGTCTTAATAGATTTTTTTGCTTTGGTGAAGAGTTTAATAGAAATATTGAAATAATTAAAATATTAAAATATAGTACTATCTTAATAATAATATAATATTGATTGCAATATCATAATATAATAATAAATTAATATTAATTATAATATAATTATTTTTTAAGTGGAATAATAAACAAATATGATATCTTTCGGTGTACTTTATCTATATTTCTGTAAAGATAAGTATACTAGTTATACTTTTTCTGTTATTATTATTATTATACTCATTGTTTATTATATTTTTTTCAAAACAATTTTATAGACAAATAAGAGATATACATGTTCACAAATGTACAAATGTATTAGAAAAAATTAAAAAATAAAATAAAATATATATATATATATATATGGGTCTAATTTCCGATGGCTAATTGTCGGATTTGCGATGACCAAACGTCGGACTTTCGACAAACTTTACCGTCAAAAACTCATCATCGGGCTTCCCGATGATGCCATTTGCGTCGGTCGTCCAACGTTGTTATGAACTCCTCCGATGGCAGCTATATTTGCACCTCTCATCACAGATATCGGCGGATTTTTGTCGGATTTCCGATGGATGTTAATATTTCTCCTCGATGACCGTCCGACATGGAAGTGATGTCGGATATACAACATCCTTGTTGGACGTTCCATTAGTTGTCGTCAGAATTCCAAATAGATACAAGTGCATGCCATCAGGATAAAATTCTTTAATCAAGACATTACCCATTTGGAATGCAACTATATCTATTTGGAATGCATTACCCAAACACCGCAATCGATCACTCGCACACGAAGTTCCACGTGTGTGATCTTTTTCGAATCCTAATATTATTTCTATCTCGTCAACCTCTAGAGGAGCCACCTGACTTGGCCCCACCCAAACCAAGATCCATTCTTCCCACTTTTCAAGATTGTATTTCTCTTCACTATCTTGCAGTTTCCCTCGTGAATTTTCAATTATAGTGCAGAGTTCTTCAGGAAGTGTTGAAATGTGGCGACTGATCAGCAAAGTACTGTACACTCAGCACGTATTTTTGCCATTTTTTCGTTGATGAAAACCGACATTGTAATAAAACCCTAAAAAGGCCGACTTTGTTTGTTGCCCTAAAAACACATGTTATAAGCGGCTGGGATGCTTAAGGCATTTGTAAGGTTGATGTACTGTTTTTGCTGGATAATAAGAAAGATTGGACGGCTGTGTATGGTGGACGTAACCCATTCTGGGTGAACCACGTTAAATCTCTGTGTTATCTGTGTCCTGTTTTATTTCTTTATCTTTTGTATTTAAATCTGCATATAATTGTTAGTTCATATTTGCTTCGGATCTGCTTGAAACCCTAACAATTGGTATCAAAGCGAGGTTTTCTGTAAATTGGCAGGACTTTCAGATTTGAGTGGGAGCAATGGAGGATTCCAAATTCAAGGTCGAAAAGTTTAACAACCAGAATTATCAATTATGGAAAATGCAAATGGAGGATTACCTGTATCAAAAGGATTTGTGGCAGCCATTGGAAGGAAAGGCAAAGAAACCGACCACAATATCAGATGAAGAGTGGGACATTTTAGATAGAAAGGCACTGGGATCCATTCGATTGTGCCTTGCGTCGTTTGTAGCATTCAATATAACAGAAGCAAAAACGACTGTAGATTTGATGGCAACATTGGCTAAGTTGTATGAGAAACCCTCGACTTCGAATAAGGTATTTCTTATGAAGCGTTTGTTTAATTTGAAAATGAGTGAGGGAGGATCTGTAGCGGAGCACTTAAATGAATTTAATACAATTACCAGTCAATTGTCTTCAGTAAAAATTACCTTTGTAGAAGAGGTTAGGGCTCTCCTGATTTTATGTTCTTTGCCAGAAAGCTGGAATAGCTTGGTTATGGCTGTAAGTAACTCTGTCTCTAGTAAAAATACTTTGGTATTTGATGATATTGTTGGTGTTATCCTAAGCGAGGAAATGCGAAGGAAAAGCACAGGTGAGACTTCAACATCATTGGGTAGTGTTTTGAATGTGGAAAACAGAGGAAGATCAAAGGAAAGAGGAAAAGGCCTTGGGAATGAGAAGTCACGAGGGAAGTCAAAGAAAGGATGCTCTCAATCTAGAGGAAAGAAAGATTGCTGGTACTGCGGAAAGCCTGGTCATCTAAAGAAAGACTGTTGGTCTCGAAAAAACAAAGAAGGAGACAAAAATGAAAATGACAGTAAGGAAGCTAATATTGCAAGTAATACTTTACAAGATGCTTTGATCTTATGTTTGGATAATGTTAATGATTCCTGGGTAATAGATTCTGAGGCTTCATTTCATGCTACACCCCATAGAAAATATTTTCTAGATTATGTTCAAGGTGATTTTGGACAGGTATATTTGGGTGATGATGAGCCCTGTCAAATTGTTGGAAAAGGAAAGATAAATATCAAGTTGCAGAATGGTAATGATTGGTTTCTGCATGAGGTAAGACATGTTCCTAATTTAAGAAGAAATTTAATTTCTGCAGGGCAACTAGGTAGTGAAGGTTGCATAGTTACCTTCTCAGACAATATGTGGAAGGTCACTAAAGGATCATTAGTAGTAGCTAAAGGTGCGAAGGTAGGCACATTATATCTGTGTACTGGTAACACTTACTCTACCTTAGCTGCTACAGACAAGGTTACTGTAGGGACAACAACAATAAATGTTGCAAGAACAGATTTGATAATGTGGCACCATAGGCTTGGGCACATGAGTGAGAAAGGGATGAAAATCCTTCACTCCAAAAATCTATTGCCAGGACTAAAGAAGATTGATTTAGAGTTCTGTGAAAACTGTGTTTATGGTAAATAGAAAAGAGTCAGATTTCTCAAGGTTGGGAAAGAAAAGAAGAGTGAGAAGTTAGAGCTTGTACATTCAGATATATGGAGACCGGCTCAAGTATCATCTCTTGGTGGCTCTTGTTATTATATTATTTTTATTGATGACTCAATCAGAAAAACATGGGTATATTTCCTAAAACAAAAATCAGATGTTTTTGAAACTTTTAAGAAATGGAAAGCTTTGGTTGAGAATGAGACAGGAAAAAAGTTGAAGTGTCTCAGATCGGATAATGGAGGTGAGTATTGCAGCAAAGCATTTGAAGATTACTGTTCCTTAAATGGGATTTGAAAGCAGAAGATAGTTCCAGGAACTCCACAGGAAAATGGTGTGTCAGAGAGAATGAATAGGACCATCATGGAACGTGCAAGGAGCATGAGATTGCATGCTGGATTGCCCTTACATTTTTGGGCAGATGCTGTACATACTGCTGTCTATTTGATAAATAGAGGACCTTCAACCCCTTTGGATGGTGGTATTCCAGAGGAGGCATGGACTGGTAAAAAGGTAAATTATTCTTTTCTAAAAACTTTTGGTTGCGAAGCTTTTGTCCATGTTGATAAAGAAAACAGAACCAAGCTTGATGCTAAATCTCATAAATGTACCTTCATTGGATATGGGATAGATGAATATGGCTATCGGTTATGGGATTTTGAAAATAAGAAAATAATTAGAAGTAGAGATGTTACATTCAATGAGAAGGTTATGTATAAAGAACAGATGCAGGAAAAGAAGCATGAACAGGACAAACAAGAATATGTGGTGTTGGATGAGATTCCTGAAAATGAAATGCCACAGGTACCTGATGCTCAGCAACAATAGATTGTCCCACAAACTCTTGCAAGTGTTAGACGTTCTACGAGGACAAGTAGACCCCCTGAAAGATTTTCTCCTTCTTTGTATTCTATTTTATTAACAGATTCTGGTGAACCAGAAGAATATGAAGAAGCAATGCAGGTGGATGCCAAACAACAATGGCAGCTAGGCATGAAAGAGGAGATGGACTCCTTGATAAAAAATAAGACTTGGGACTTAGTCCCTTTACCTGCAGAAAAAAGAGCCTTGCCTAACAAATGGGTTTATCGGTTGAAGGAGGAGGAAGGAGGTCAGAAAAGATATAAGGCCAGACTTGTGGTAAAAGGTTTTGCACAGAAAAAGGGTATAGATTATGATAAAATATTTTCTCCAGTTGTAAAAATGACTTCAATTAGAACTATACTTAGTCTTGTGGCTGCAGATGATTTACATCTTGAACAATTAGATGTCAAAACAGCTTTTCTCCATGGAGATTTGGAGCAGGAAATTTACATGTTGCAACCACAGGGATATGAGGTCAAAGGTAAGGAGAACTTGGTGTGCAGGTTGAAGAAAAGTCTATATGGCCTAAAGCAAGCACCCCGACAATGGTATTTAAAATTTGATAGTTTCATGGCTGAACACGGTTATCATAGATGTCATTTTGATCATTGTGTATATTTTAAGAGATTTGATAATGGCAGTTATATTATCCTGTTGCTCTATGTTGATGACATGCTTGTTGCTGGGTCTAACATGCAACATATAAATGATCTTAAACAGAAATTAGCCAGGTCATTTGCTATGAAGAATTTGGGTGCAGCTAAGCAAATTTTTGGTATGAGGATTACACGGGACAGGAAAAATAGAACCTTGAATTTGTCCCAAAGTGAGTATATAAAGAAGGTGTTAAAAAGATTTAACATGCAGGATGCAAAAGCAGTTAGTACACCTTTGGCTAGTCATTTCAAATTGACTAAGGAGATGTGCCCAAAGGCACAGGAAGAGGTTAATAAAATGTCTAACATCCCGTATTCATCAGCTGTTGGCAGTCTGATGTATGCAATGGTATGCACAAGGCCAGATATTGCACATGCAGTGGGAGTTGTGAGCAGATTTATTAGTAATCCAGGTATGGAACATTGGAATGCTGTGAAATGGATTCTTCGATATTTGAAAGGAACTACTATGAAGGCATTATGTTTCAAAGGATCTAATGCTGCTCTAAGTGGATTTGTTGACTTTGATCTGGCTGGTGATATTGATTCACGGAGGAATACTACAGGGTATGTTTTTACTATAGAGGGAACTGCAGTCAATTGGATTTCTAGGCTGCAAAAGGTTGTTGCACTTTCAACCACTGAAGCTGAGTATGTTGCTGCTATAGAAGCCAGCAAAGAGATGATTTGGTTGCAATATTTTCTGAAGGAATTGGGTCAGACACAAGAGGATATCCCATTGTATACTGATAACCAGAGTGCCATTCATCTTGCGAAGAACTCTGCTTTTCATTCAAGGACAAAGCACATTCAGCTCAGGTACCACTTCATCCGGACTATTTTGGAGGAGGGCCAATTACGACTTGAGAAGATTCACACAAGTGAGAATCCTGCCGATATGTTCACAAAGGCAGTTCCACAAGAGAAGCTGATTTCTTCATCAGTTTCTGTTGGTCTTCTTGATTGATAATTGTGGAATTTATACCAGTCAAGTCCTAGTGTTTTATCCAGCGGATGTTGCATGTACAATGGTGTCGTGTAGTATTAGTCTCCAAGTGGGAGATTGTTTAAATGTGGTGACTGATCAGCAAAGTACTGTACACTCAGCACGTATTTTTGTCATTTTTTCATTGATGAAAACCGACATTGTAATAAAACCCTAAAAAGGTCGACTTTGTTTGTTGCCCTAAAAATGCATGTTATAAGCAGCTGGGATGCTTAAGGCATTTGTAAGGTTGATGTACTGTTTTTGCTGGATAATAAGAAAGATTGGATGGCTGTGTATGGTGGACGTAACCCATTCTAGGTGAACCACGTTAAATCTCTGTGTTATCTGTGTCCTGTTTTATTTCTTTATCTTTTGTATTTAAATCTACATATTATTGTTAGTTCATATTTGCTTCGGATCTGCTTGAAACCCTAATAGGAAGGACACCACCACATCGTCTAGAGTCTATGCTTCAATTTTTTTCTTTGATCCCATGGAGGCCAATAGTCCTTTGTCTGAGGAAGTTCTTCCTGAATAGTCATGGGGGGGAGAGGTAATGCTTGAAATCGCCCTTCTATTGGGAGATTGTGTACATAACCTCTTGGTCTTCTGAAAGCTGAAAATTACTTCGAGTCCACCAAATCTAGTTCCACACTATAGAAATTTTTGGATATTGACTTCCAAATATCCCTCGGTGCAAAAGCATCATTCTCATAATAGAAAAAAGGTGCTCCTTGCATGAATACATTGATTTCCTCCAAGCGTGGCCCAACAGGTTTCGCAGGAACTCCAAAACTAGTTAGTCCCTTCAGACATAAATTAGAGACGTCACATCAGACGCTCCAGACATTGTTTGTTTATATTGCATACTCTCTATCTATTTATCACCCTTAAACACTTTCATCTGCCATTCTCCAATTGCTCTCTTCTAGGTAGCTGATGAGCTTGTTTCCATGTCATTCAAGATAATGCCTGCTTGCTTTCTTTTAGGAAATTTGCTTGCACATGACTCTTCAGTTTGTATGTTCTGCTTCCATACAGATATATATTTTAATTCATGCTCAGATAATAATTAAATAAAATAAGCATTTGTAATGAAAATATTTAGTCATTCAATGTTACATATTATCTGAAGATCCTAGACAATTCTTGGAGAAAGGAAACATCATTGATAATCATTTTTTGCAAATAACACTGAATCAAATAAATTAAAAATGTTTCATGTAATTTTTAAAAGTAGAACTCGTTCAATGCTTTCATGCACCAACGACAAAGCCGTCTGACCCACACCATTATGCATAATAGAACAAATCAATATAATAGGCTATTATAAAGAATATATACAAAAATATGAAAGAACATTTTAAATTACCATTACAAACCATAAACCATTAAATAGTGAAAATAGATATAAATTTGTAAATATCTCCCTATAAACATCACAACCATAACCAAAACAAAAAAAATTCTTATCCACAAAAACTAAGTAGCTGGTGAGTTGCAAGTCTACAACATCTCTCAGATGATCAAACCGTTTCTTAATTTTGTTCTTCTGATTAGTCAATGGATTTAGTTGCATGTACAAGTTTTGTATTTGAAGCCTTCTATTTCCCTATATTTGAGACATAATAAAATTCTTGTGAGTAGGAAATTGATTCAAGAGTTACGTGTGAAGAATTTGGGAAAGTAAATGATGACAATCAAACTCAAATTTTATCTATCTTGATTAAAGACTTTTATCTTGATGGCATTAAATTAAAGTTCTTTCTCTATTTTCTGGTGATGTTTGGAGCAGAGGTTGCTTTGCATCAACCTGGGATACATTTAACTTGTGTTGTATCTGCGGAAATATGTATCCTAGGACGATGCAATGCAACCTCTACTCCACCAATACCAGATAGAAGAGAAAGTACTTTAATTTAAAGCCATCGGGATAAAATGCTTTCAAGACATATATTAGGTATACAAGGAAGCCTACCATGTCATTTGAAGGGGTTTACCTACAATTCAAGTGATCTCTTAATTATAAAATCAATTCAATTCCAAGTGAACACGCAATCAAGCATTCATCACGAATTGAAGGAGAAATCACGTTAATTAAGATATTCAATAGAGGAGATATTTAATAAAGATATCATCTTTAAATTAAGAAATGGGCAGGAGATTAAGAATACAAACCTTCCATATTGCACACTTCGAGGTTTATTAAAATCAGTTTAAAGTGTATTCATTTAGGGACCTTTCATAAAATATCCTCAGCTTACACATCATAAAAGGATCTTAAAATATTCATTGTTTATAATGATAAGAATTTGGTTGTTCCATACACCTTCCTTTACTATTTTAAAAATATCATCGAACAAAATATTGTGCAGCAGTAGTATGGAGTGCATTTCATCTATTTTATGCCTAAATATTTCATCATACCACTTTCTTTTCAAAGGTGACTGATCGATTGCGGTGTTTGGGTAATGCATTCTAAATAGATCCAGTTGCATACCATTTATTTGTCTTGATTAAAGACTTTTATCCTGATGGCATTAAATTAAAGTTCTTTCTCTATTTTCTGGTGATCTCTAGAGTAGAGGTTGCTTTGCATCAACCTGGGATACATTTAACTTGTGTTGTATCTGCAGAAATATGTATCCTAGGACGATGCAATGCAACCTCTGCTCCACCAATACTAGATAGAAGAGAAAGTACTTTAATTTAAAGCCATCGGGATAAAATGCTTTCAAGACATATATTAGGTATAAAAGGAAGCCTACACTAAGCTTTGATTGCTTAGGTGTGTTGTGGGCCCATTCCTTCCCTTGACGTCCCTTCCCGCCCATTTTCGTTAAAAAGACAATCACCGTTAGCATTTGAATTCAAACAGTATTCCCACGTTTGACTGCATAGAACAAAGAAAATGGCATAAGACATTCTCATCTACCTCACAGCTATCATATAATACCTCCCCAAGGAGATATTCTCATGTCCTTTCCTACCTTATGTTGTCGATGAAATACATAAGCGTTCTCACAATGTAGTCAATGCAACAAATAGATTTCTATTTCGATCAGTTTTTTTTGCCAACGTACTCTCTACCTGTGCCAAAATGGGAGCTTTGGAACAGAGTATGGGCTTCCATCAAAGCAGAAGGTAAGGGCAATTAATATTAGATGCTTACGGTTGGAAACGCTCTGTTTGACATGTTTGGAAAATGTGGAAGTATAGACATGAATGAATGCCTCATCTACAGAAGCAAAAGGTACCTCTAATGGTTTCAAAATTTGTCAAAATAGTTATGATATACCAAATAATCAAGTGGAATATCCTTTAGGTAACTAATATTATCTTCAAACTATTTATTTTGATTTTCATCATATATGGACCTAATTTCCCCACCTTTAGAAGATAACTATAGGAGATAATTTATTACATTTAAAAGCCCATCATTAATTAATTAATTATACATGATATGTAAATTTTCACTATCACAAACTGATTTTAATTCATTTATCTAAATGAATGCACTCTTTATTTATTAGTTCTAGGAATGGAGCACTCACATGGGAAAACAAAATGCTAGGTTTGAGAAAAATAGTTAAGAGATTGGATATATTTTTTTATATTTTCCAAATGGCTTGAGTATAATGATAATATAATTTTTAAAATAGGTTTATATCACTTTCCTTTGACTTGGTCATGGAAGATCATCTAAACCCCAAATGCGCCTTCATCTTTAAAAACATGTAGTTTAAGGTCAATCATTCATATCTATCTTATCAAACATTAGAGGAGTGAGCTTCTAAAAGTAAGAAGTACCAAGATGCGTGGTCTAGTAAAAATTTTGTAGTCCTAAATCACTCAAAATCATAACCAAGGTTTTTGCATTGCATATCTATCATTTATTTCAATTTATTTTTAAACCAAAGAAAATAGGATTCATTAAAATCCATAATTCTATTAAAAATATTATTCATATCTAAGAAGGCATGGAGTGGGATGAGTATTCATAGAAATAACCCTTTATCCTTTCCATGTGCATTTCCCTTGGTTTTAGTCCCATTTTTTCTTTATTTTATTCAAAACAAAATTTATAGATGCCTCTACTTGTCTCACCATTCATTAATTGTTTGGGATTTTCATTCCATTCACCAAGGTTGGCATCTATTCTAAGACTCTGTGTCATGGCCAAGCTAAATGATTTGACTCTAGTTTCTCTCCAATCTAGTCACCTAGTAGCATGTGAAATCTATCTCTTCCTAATTATTATTCTCTCCATCTTGTTAATGACTATTTCATTAATGAATCCTTCCTCATAATTTTGGACAAGTGAGACAATGTTAGCTCAAGGAATCTTTTCAATCCTCTTTCAAGATTCTTTCCCAAGTAATAATCTTGCATATTGGAAAATAAGTTACGCTTCTATTTTTCCAAGCTACTCTTCCTTATAATGTTTAGATTTACTCTAAAGTGCTCATTGTGACTCATGTTTACTACTCTTCCTATTAGTCTCATTCCAATATCTCCTACAAAAATATGGAATGATTACATTTATATTTTATTTGTGTCTCCTAAATATCCACAAAATTTGGAACAATAATTTACAATTTTTTAATAATATTTAATTGTAAAAGAAAGGATTAAAATGAAACTAAACACTCTAAATAAATTAATCAGGGTTAAAGGGATAAACTAGTCCATCAATTCATGAAGGCAAGATTTGTTATCTCAAAATTAATAGATTCATGCAAGAAAAGAAATATTAAATCTAGAGATAAAATTCTTGAAAAATTTAGCTAGCTAAAAGTGAAAGAATGTTGCCAAGCTCTTATTTTCGCACAGACTAGAAGAATGCTGGCAAAGGTTGTAGAGGGTAAAGGTCGTTGGCCATTGTAGGGTCTAACTTTATACCCACCGATCAGATTTCATTGGAATTTTGTAAATCCATTTCAACAAACATTGTTTGTGCATAGATCTTGCACTCATAGCATTTCATTAGACCACATTTCTTTGACGCATCTGACCAAACAATTCATTTCTTAATTATAAAATCAATTCAATTCCAAGTGAACAAGAAATGAAGCAATCATCAAGAATTGAAGGAGAAATCACTATTGAACTTACCCCTATCTCATATAACCCTATGTTGGCTAGGCCCCACAATAATTAGAAGATCCTAATTACTACTGTCCTAAACCTTGCATTGACCATCACAATTTCATAGTGAGTTGAGTTAATTAGTCCATTAGAGAGATTGGGAAAGAGTTTGGTATTGAGTTGGGTGTTGGTGGAAGGTTTAAGGAGGTACACTATCATCATAATTAATGTTAGAGAGTGTCGTGTGAAGAAGAATGGCCACGAAAGGAGTGACTGTCCTAAGTGCTTGAGACTGTAACAAAAAGTGAGTGTTGCAGCAATGAATCTTCCTTTGACCTTTGTGTGTTTGGGAGGGTAAAGACCCATGGTGGTATATGTTGAGTGGTTGGGAGGGTAAAGACCCACATATCAACTATCTACTTTGACATCCTAGGATGGTGTCCACCTACTGTAAAACCTTGTGGGCACTCTCTATCTGATACTAACATATACATAACATGTGCCTCTCATATAACCCTATGTTGGCTAGGCCTCACCATAATTAGAAGATCCTAATTACTAAAAACACTAGATTCTCCCCTAAAAGGTTGTTGAGTCATAGAAGGCCTAGCTTGATAGCCCTATAGTCTCTCATACCTAAAATGAGAGACTTTGCCATAGCTGGTTACAAACTTCTCTCATGCCTCTTGTGTCCTCCCATGTACCTCCTTTTCCATAAGAGACTTCGCCACAACAACTCTAAAGTCATTTGGATTGGCCATGTGTAGGAAAACTGAAATTTTTAGGCTTTCCACCCCTAATGAAATAATTGACAAGTAACTTGTCTTGAATGTAATATACAAACTACAAGAACTCAAAAAACTAACTCTCATGTTGAGCCACTATGAAACCTTATTATGTAAATTGTGAAACTCATCTATGCATCTCTGTCAAAACTATTTTGAAATAGAACACACTTTGAAGCACTCCAAAATGGTATCTGGAGAGGGTTTCCAATGTGAGTTGGTACATTTTATCCTCCCAGTACCACAAGGTGGAATCAAGTCCTCTCAAAAATTGCATTGAAAATGATGCCTTTGAGTTGCTCACATATAGATGCAACCCAAAGCATAAGTCCAAGCTAAGTAACCAAGACTTAACCTCAACCCCATTTGTGGATCTTAAAAATGTAGAGGATTGGAGATGAAGCAACTCTTGAATATGATCGTTTGGCTCATGATATGTGCTTGCTATAGTCTATACCTCTTGTATTTATGCATGATGAGGCTAGGTAATGTGTATTGATCAATATTATATCTCCTCTATGTGTATTTCCCAAATTCAAGGTGAACTCCTAATAAGCTCCCAAGATGCAAGTATATGCTCCTCTACTACAAGTGGATCCTCATGGCTTGTAAGATTTGAGGTCCATACTCGGGCTACTCATCTTGGTGAAAACTCTTAAGGTGATATGACCCTTCCTTCCATTTCCTACACCCTATTTTCTAATCCACACCTCATAACCTTTACCTCACTTCCTATCATTATTACCTTCCATCTACCTTTCATATCCCCTATCTTAACCTCCTCCACTTTCCTACATCCTATCCTAAACCTTAACCTCATACACACTTACTTTTACTTCACCTACCTAGCCCCATTCCATCCTTCACATCCTTAATTTATCTCCCCCCATTCACTTTCCTACCTTCCAAACCCCTAACATATCCTAACTTACTCTTTCACCATTACATCCTTCATCACTTACCTCCCTATCTTATCATCTTTCACCATTTTATACCACCTTCCTAATGGTACACTTATGCTCCCTTCCAAAACACTGACAAAAAATAGCACTCGATCACTACACAGTGCTCTCACGGTTCCACAGTAGGGATATCACCTCAATTTGTACATATTCACCTCAATTTGAGTAGTAGCAAATATCAGAGCATAGAGCAGTGAAGGACAACTATAGTAATAGTTGCCCACGGGATCACGAGATGGATCTATCACCGAGGCTGCTTTCTTTGTTGCCTCTGTCGAACGAAGGGAAGCAGTGAGGAACAACTAACACCTCTCCAGATGTGTGGTGTAGGTTAGGGTCATTGATTTCGGTCACTTCACCAGTCATGTCTGCGAGAAAAATGATCAATTGATCGATGGTTTATTAGCTAAATGGACGTTGGTCACTTCTACAGTCATGTCTGCGAGAACAATGATAAATGGAGAGAGGGGTTATGTCGGGGCCCCTACTATTGTATGCCCCTACCATTCTATGGTGGAAGAAGATCTATTCCATTTGATTTTTTTCTGGTCAGAGGATCGATCCACAGTTGTTACGCTCCATCCCGGGGAATCCATCCCGAGGAAGAGAGATTGAAGCCGGTCCAAAGGATGGAGGTAGTTCGCCCCGGTTGAGGAAGTTAGGTTCTCAACATTTCAGTTGAAGGGAGGGAGGCTCTTAGGGAACCCCACTTAATTCTATTTTGTTACCCCATTGGATTGTTCTCCCTTGTTATCGGTTTAAATCCTAAACCCATGCACAAGGGCTAAGCGCGGGCGAGTTGCCTTGTAGCGAGGTGATCTTGTGTGTAGAGAGAGGTTTCATAATAGGAATCCACCGCGTGTTGAATTAGAAACTTCCCTCTTTCTTGACCGAGTGTTCTTGGTAAGCCGAGGGATACACTCATGTTTCCATGTGTAGGGGCTGCGCCTGGTTCAGATGCTTTCATGAGATGGTCAAAATGTTTGGAAAAGCTAATAGTATATACATATTGAGCCGACTTTGCTCATTGTTCTAAAACTAGAGGATTAACCAACAACATTTATCGTTTAACCACCACCAGTCAAGCTAAACATCCATTCCATTTCGAGAACCATAGCCCACTGTTCTGGCATCTCCATGCGTTCCAATAAGTTCTATTCCAAGATTTGTGGAGGGAGGATCTGAAACTAGCGCTACTACTGATCATGAGTTTTCGGGATATATTTTTATTTTCCAACTCATTCTCGAACGAACTAATACCAACCACTGTATGTGATCTCGAACTAATGATCGCAGACGAGTATCTCGCCCGGGCCCGGTTAGATTAATTGCGGGGTGGGGGGCATAGTATGGCAGTGGGAGGGATTATAGGGAGTAAAGTTCTGGGAGGGAAGGGCCATGCGTGCCGGTTTCACTAGGATGCAATATACCGTCGACCCATCATTTGATTGATTAGCTCTCGGCCTAACAAAATGCCAAATGACTTACAAATGGGCCCAAAACATGCCCTTATTACATTAAGTAATGCAGCCCAGACTTGAAAACTCCTAACAAAACACAAAAACAAAAACATAACAAAATTCCTACCATGAAGTTGGAAAGTTTCCCGTTGCTTGGTATCCTGGTATAGCTGCTCCTGCAGCACCACTTCATTCCACCGTTGGTTCCCTGCAAAGGCGGGAGGAAGAGGCGAGAGGAAGATGCAGGATTTATGAAATGACTTGGTTTTTTTTGGTTTTTTTTAAGTAATGCACGTGGTCGTCGGAATTTCGACGAATGCGAGCACTTTTTCTTAAAAAACCGAAATGCCATTGCCAATTCCTTCTCTGTCGAAACCAAATGTTGCATTATCGACGGAATTTCGATGAAATCGGACATTTTTTCAAAAAAAAATCAAATTTGATCACAATATTACCTTCTCCGTCAGAAACCTTCATCAGAATTTTAGACCAAATGTATTAGTGTATATATATATATATATATATATAAATAATATATCATGCATATCATACATATCAAAGACAGATTCAACTGATATTTTTATAGAGAGAGAGCTGGGATATATTATAATCCTCAAGAGCCATTGACTGACTAAGTAGACTGGAGGAACGCCATCATTCAAATTAAAATTCAGAAAAATGCCACCGAACATCGACGAAGACCGGACAATTTAAACTTTCCATTACTTAGTCAAACGTTCTCGGGTTTAATTGTTTTGGCTAAAGTTCCCATCAATCATTTTATATACGAATTCTGTACCAAAAATACTCCAAGTCGCCCATGTTTCTTTTTATATATACACAGAAGACAAAAACCGATCAAGATTAATAGCGCAAACTCGAGGTTTGTAATGGCAAAGTCGCCTTTGAATTCTATTTGTTTAAGATATATATTGCCCTCTTCTAAAAATATGGTCAAGTCATAAAGCTAAAAGAGATGCCTCGTCATTATATCCAATAAATGACATTCAATGCAACTCGTGTTGTTATGATTACAGAACTACTAAACAAACTGAGTGCTCATCTAGATTGCACATTGTAGCACAGGGCCCCGCAATGACCTAACCGGCAGGCGGCCGCCGGGCTTGAATTGTAGTACAATTGAATACTATAAATACCCATGCGTGCCCATTGATTTTCATTCACAAGTATTGCATCCTACAATAAAACTCATTAGCATCGAGAAGTATAGGCTTTTCTGATTTCAAATTTAGCTTTTGAAAGAAGTAAGTTTGTTGGAATTACAGGCAACCATTTCAAGATCCATTCATGGCGGCCAGAGGTAATCATATATGTATACTACAATTATTGTTAATTTAATACTGAAATACTAGTTGTGTATTTGTGATTGTGGTTTTGTAATGTTGAATTAAAATGCGCTACAGTTGGAGTGTGTTATGGAATGTCGGGGAACCTGCCGAATCCATGGGAGGTGGTGGAGATGTTGAAGCAACACAACATCGGAAAAGTGAGGATTTTCCAAGCACATCACGAAGCCCTGAGAGCCCTAGCAAACACAGGCATAGAAGTAATAGTGGGTGTGGGCAACGATGAGCTTCAGATAATAGCAAGCAACCAGGCGGCAGCCAATGGGTGGGTCAATGACAACGTTCGCGCTTTCTACCCGGCGACCAACATCAAATACATTTCGGTAGGAAATGAAGTGTTGCATTACGGAAACGAGAGATTTGTCTCATTTCTCCTCCCCGCAATGCGAAATATTCAGACAGCCGTCCGCGCCGCCAATCTGCAGAATAACGTAAAGGTGTCCACCACGCACGCCTCATCTGTGCTGGGGAATTCTTTTCCGCCTTCCGGGGGAGAGTTCCGCAACGATCTGAAGAACACGCTGCGCCCTCTGCTGGGCTTCTTGGCAGAGAACGGGGGTCCGTTTTTGGCCAATGTGTACCCATATTTCAGCTACGTGGGCAACAAGGCCCAGATATCGTTAGACTATGCGCTCTTCAAGTCATCCGGCCCGGTCGTCAACGACGAAGGCCGTCAATACTGGAGCTTGTTTGACGCCTTGGTGGATTCTCTGATAGCTGCGTGTGAGAGGGAGGGACATGGAGAGATAGAAGTGGTGATTACTGAAAGCGGGTGGCCGTCTGCGGGAGATGATGGGGCAGCCACCGTGGAGAACGCGAGGGCGTACAATAACAATCTGGTGAGGCACGTTTTGTCCAAGGAGGGAACGCCCCGGAGACCAGGGAGGTCCATCGACACATACATTTTCGCCATGTTCAATGAGAATATGAAGGACGGCCCAGAGATCGAGCGCCATTTTGGGCTCTTCTATCCCGATAAGAATTCCGTTTACCCCGTCAATTTCACTCCCTAGTCGGGATGTCCCTTATTTTTTCTACTTGTGACCAATAATAATAATAAGACACCAGGCATTTTACGCCTTTGACTTGTGAATGACTACCTGCTACTACTAAACAAATGAGGTGAATCGCAGTTCTTATCTCTAAATATTGTGTTTTATCACTCCCTTTCAATTCATAATTATATGGAGTATAATAGAATTGTTTAATCATGAATCCTTTATTATAAATTAAGTGTTTCAAAGCATAAATCCGTTCTTCCTGCTATTCGGTGTCATCTTTGAGGAGGTCTTAGCATATGCATTTCAAGGGTGAATCCTCCTCCTGTTAGCTGTTATATGCAATTTCTGAGACGGAAACTATTGGGATTGTGCTCTTGGCAAAGGGGTGATCCCTATTAAACAAAGCCGTTTTTTGTTTGGGGTATTGAAGAAGCCGAATATGACCAGAATAGATAAGATAGCAAGAAAAGGATCACAGATCAGTTCATCAGAGCAATTGAAAGTAGTCATGAAATAAATATGACCCCAAAGTGGAATTTGAAAGACTCATGGAAACCCTGTGCAATATCAACTAATGACTTGTGGAAGTTGTAGCTCCAGCAAATCCGTAATTTGCAACAATTAAACTGAAAACTTTAGAAATGGGTATAATGTAAAATTGTTGATCCAAAATCTTTATGGAATATTTAGATGATCAAGCATTGTTCTTGCTCAAACTACGGAGTAGTCTCCAACGAAGGGCAGAGGTATCCTATTAATTTACTCCAGAAGAAACGGTCAAATAAGTATTTTATATTGTGACCAAGTCTTTTTTTTTTTGGAGCCTAATACAATTTTAATCAAATCCTAGATGCATGAATATGTGTATAGGATAAAGTTTGACATCCTACAATTTTCAGATTAAATTTCAGATAACATCGACGAAGAAGTGGGCAATATAAAGTGTAACGTATTTTTCTTGAAGTAAAATAAATGATATTATATTAGTCTATTTATTATTAAACATCGATACAACTTTTGATTGCGTAATCGTACATTATCGGATTTTATCATTTTGACATTATTTATATATAAATTCTGTATTAATAAAACTCAAGATCACTTTTTTACAATAAAAGACTAAACCGATTGCGATCAGTAGCCCTAAGTCAAGGTTGAGGATTTTTACATTATCTGGTCATTTTAATGGCGAGCTCAACTTACAAATTGATTCTAGGACAGGGCCCGCAATGACATCCAATACTACTCTTAATTTCAAATTAAATCATCATTGTTGAAAGTGAAAAAATGAACTATTTCTAGCCACTATATTTTTGTATGAGACCACAATCAAAACAAGCAAGAGTTTCCAATCTAATTATTTAACTCTACCATCATGACACCAAAACTATTATTAAAATTGCAATATTGTTTACATAATGTTCAATTTAGAGTTGGGCAAGTTGGGTAAGTGGAATATTAATTAATAATGAATGGACATATCTTTATGGAAAATTGTATATATAGTAATCAAATTTTAAGAATATAAAGGGATTATTCAAAAGAGTATAAAGAAATACTACTTTATTGATTATGACATTATGACTCTCTAGCATATGATAATATAATCAATCATTAATCTATAATGAAAGGGTTACTAATGTTCATGTATTTGACTTACCTAGAGAAACACTATTTAAACTTAGATTAAATGTACGGATGCAACAAGGAACAAAAGAATCAACAAGAGTAAATATCATTATTGCTTATATTTGTAGTCCTAGTCCATTCGTAATATCTACTATAAATTTAATAGTTACAAAAAAGTATATATTGTTTAGAAGTCAAACTAGGGTAATTCACTAACATACTATGACATGGTACCAACACAATACATACCTACTATCAATTATTAATTATATTCCAATAATTTAAACCATGGTTTTACTTAAGGGTGTTGCCATTTTTTCATAATTTCTTATTAACAATAATACAACCAGATTGGTTTGCTTATGCTATAATCCTTTTAATTCATAAGAAAAAGGAAGCTTGGTACAAGGCTAAATCATAACAAAGAGAAACTACATAGATAAAGTAGTTATGATTTCCCTAATAGATATGCATGCAAAATTGGAAACAAAGATAAGGAGTGTAATTGGTAAAATGCCTCGAGAAATTCAAATTTAGGGAGCCCAATGATGACAAGATCTTCAAAAGATAGATTTACATTGTACTTTTTCTACTGATCATAGGATGGTGATAGAATCTGTTTTCCTAGGACTATAAGAGTAATCATAGTAATCAACTTGTCCCATATTTGAGCCCCCCGAAACATAATTCATCAAATATGAAAATGTTGATCATGGGATGTGACATCCCCAAATTTTACATAGTATTTCATTCCAATTTTAATTTTTTTAATTTTTAACTATCATGGTAAATGGTTAGTAATTGCTATGATTATGAATAGATGTTTGTGTATACACATAAAAATGGCTATGAACAATTAAATAAATATTTTATATTTATTTAATAATTATTCTTCTATTAAATAGTTAATTTGAAAAGATTAATTTATTTAATTAATTTCATGTCCTTCTATTAATTAATTTAATTGAAATATTTTATTAATTAATTCATTTATCCTTTTCTTCTAATCAATTAATGAAATATCTAATATTTAATTATTCCTCTAATCAATTAATTAAATATCTAATATTTAATTATTCCTCTAATCAATCAATTAAATATCTATTATTTAATTATTCCTCTAATCAATCAATTAAATATCTAATATTTAATGGTTATTCTTCTATCCTATAGTCTCAAATATTAAATAATTTCTTAATTATTTAATCCCTTTTTCAACTCATCTTTCCATCTCCACTTCATCTTTTCTTTTCCAACTCATCCATCATGTGGCTAAATTAATTCAACAAAATTAAATTAAATAAAAAAATTATTAGCCACTTAGCTCCAACTTCCAAATAAATGAAATATTGTGTACGTACACATATTTCCTAACCTTCTTCTATATTCTCTAAAACATCCCTATATTTTAGGAGGAATTGAGTCCACTTGTCCTCTCTTTCCTATATCTTCTCCAAGTATCCTACATCCTCTCAAGTCTTCAACTCAGTCAAGGTGAGATGAGTGACACTTGTCTTCTCCTTCCCCCTTTCTCTCAACCTTCAGCTTCTTGCTCATAGCCATCCAATCTGCAAGATTTGATCATGATCATTGATCTCTGCCACCTAAGCTCATGCAGTCACAAATCTATAAAAAGAGGTCTCCTAAGCCATTTTGAAACTAATAGAAAAATAGACTAATATAGCTAATCATATAGTCATTCTAGGAGTCTTCATTTTGCATATGTGAGTTTGAGTTTGAAGAAAATAACATTTTAGAGTTTTTGAGCATAAATCATTTTCATAGAATTTTAGCTTAATATCATTTGCATATCATAGTATCAGTTAACTATCAGTCCATTCTTCATATGACATCTTGGAAGCTACCAGTGCTTGTTTGAGAGCAAATCATTTGCAGCCACGAACAATGGAGTTAGGACACAATGAGACTTAAATCATGAAGGTAATAATGTTTTTTATTTTATATTCATTTCATGTAGTTTCATTGGTTGAGTTTGGATTTCCTGTAGTATTTCCTTTGTATTTTGTGAAGCTAATATGTTGCAGATAGTATTCTGAAGATGAAATTCAAGTCGGTCCATATTTTGGCACCCACCATGGGGCCGAAGCCTCGCATATATCTTTCTAATATCCTGTCTAGTTCTCGTACACATAATTTTAACGCATTTGTAATCTAGATTCACGCCTGTGTGAATTCTGACAATGCATTCATTAACTAGATTAGCGCTTTTGTCTCACAGGATAACGCATTTGACATTTAGGTTAGCACTTGTGTCTGCAAATAAATGCATTTAATCCTCATATTAGCACTTTCATCTCGCAGGTTAACACATATGGCATTTAGGTTAGCGCTTTTGTCTATGAATTCATGCATTTAGTCCGCAAAGAAGCACTTTCATATCGCAGGTTCGCGCATTTGTCACCCAGGTCAGTGCTTTCATATCACATGTTCACGCATTTGGTCAGCGCTTTTGAGGTGCAAGACAACACGTTTGCTAAGATAGCTCTTTTATTCTCAACTAATAAACTTTTCTGTAGGTCAGAATGTCCAAGAATTAAAAATTCCAAACTACTAACATTTATATGTGCAAGATTATTTTAAAGAAAATTTCATGCATTTTCTCACATAGTTAATTAGGAGTTTTATTTTGGAGAGTAATACATCATATCTTGCTCATTTAACTTAACTAGGGGGACAGTCGACAACATACAACTTGCATTTTAAGTGACTTCTTTAAAGTAGTTGCACGTAGATTGTAGAAGGCTAAAAATAAACTTGTGTATTTTGTGCTTGATGAAGTAGTAGGTAAGTATACTCTCACCCTTATACGGTGATCAAAAAACCAGACCTACTCTCTTTTATGGGTAATCTTTAGAGGGCCTGCCTTCCCGAGCTCCCTTGAGGGGGCCAGTGAGAGGGGAATAACCTAAATAGAAATGGGATAATACGGAGTCCTTTCGATCCATTCTAAATAAATTGTGTTTGTGATGAAAGTCATAAACAACATGTGCTGATAAGTTCATATTGACACTATGTTTCCCCATAAACCCTATGGGGCGTAACCTCTATAGGCTGGGAACCTTCTGTATTTACAGAGCTGAAAGTGCCACATGTATGCCCACATGATCAGAAGCCTTTACTAAAAACCAGTTGTACTAGTTGCCAAAATACTTCTAATTGTTGGCGCAGGAGGTCAGACCTCTGAAGCGGCTCACACACATACGGTTCTTAGTAGATATATGATTTTTTTCATGAAGAGTTTTCATGGAAACTGGTGCTTGGTTGCCCCAGAGAAGTGAGTGTCGAGGGTGGAGCTAGTGGGGTCAAGCATCTAAATATCTGCTCTGAATAACGTAGCCTCAGGGGAAACCCCATGTGAGATTCAATAATTATTGTCTCGGCCTACCATAGGATTCATTCTTGCTTGTGCATTTTATTTTTTTCAAACATTATGTCTTCTATGTCTATAACATGCTCAGAATGGTCAAAAACTAGAAAAAAAATCATCATCCAAAAATTAGCAAAAATCTAACAACTTGCTGGAAAAATTGAAAAATCCTTGTAACACAGTCAGAATAACGCTTTTGAGGCATAGAACCACGCATTTATTATACAAAACAACACATTTAAACAATAGTACAATGCTTTTATGTCATAGGTTCACGCATTTGATCAGTGGATTAGCGCTTTTAAACACAAAACCACACTTTTGTAACACAGTTTTCTGCTTTTTAGTGTCATAGAGTAGTGCTTTCAAGCAACAAAATAGCATATTTGTCTCATAAGTTAGCACTTTTGACCAAAAGGTTAGTGCAAATGCTTTCTCACATCTGAGACAAAGGGCACTTCTGCATATCAAACCAAAAATTCAAAGTCAGTGTCAAAAAACCTTCTTGAGTAGAGTTGTCTTTAAACTATCGCAAACCTTCAAACTAATTCGATAATCGGGTTACCAATCCAACAGGTTATTTCCAAAAGTTTTCATAAGCATAAAACATTCAACAAGCTAGTGATTCAACCACCTTAAGTACAAAAATTAACATCATTATCAGTTTCTCATCAGGATATATCAAATCCTTTATCACGAAACTTGATCATATCCACCTTTTGTTCATTATCTTCGATATATCATTCCTATTTTGAACCTAGGTTATATCAAAATCAGATTTGCACTCACATTGGAATCAAGAAAACTTGTAAACTATCATAATCTTATATGAATTTTAAATATCGCCTTAAGAAAAGAAAACCCAGTTATAAAGCTACTCAGAAGAGGATAAGATTCTTATATATCAAACGCAAGATTTTGTTAAAATATAGGACATTCCTACACCGTTTTCGTCACTATTTACGTGGTTGTGGGACAAAATTTGATGGAGAACTTTTGCAAGGACGAGCTTTTCAACAAAAAGACGCTTTATCACAACGAACCAATAACAATGGTAAAATCAACAAATCTTATCTTCCTAAACCAATAATTACCTATTGAGTTGTATTTAGAAGGTCAAAACTTCAAAAGTTTTTCGAAGCAATCACATGCCAGTTTAGACTAGAGCTCAATATGAGCAATTTAGAAAACAACAAAAACAAATGGTAGAAGATAATTCAATGTTTAAAACTTTAGGGTAGAAGATAATTCAATGTTGATGAAGAAGCGGTCAATAACACCATTAGAGACCTTGAGCAAGATTTTAAATTTCACAAACTAATGGAAAATTCATTGGAGAAACAAAAGGAAAAATACCTTCTAATGTTGGCAAAATCAGAGGCTAAATTGCCACAAGACTTTAACGTAGAAAGTTTGAAACAACATGCAAAGACGAGTAATAATCAAAACATAGATGACCCAAATAACGAGGGTGTAAATAAAGTAAACCATGAGAAAACAAGAGGAGATCAAACAAGAAAAGACCATGATGATACAAGAAGAGAGCGTGGTAATAGAAGAACTTATGAGGATACAAGGAGAATTTGTGTGGATAATCCTTTGTTAACTCTCACTCAACAAATGAAAACCTTACAACAACAAATACAGGATATGCAGAATGGAACAAGTTCCAAGAAGTATTCATTGGAGGACATCTGTCCATATCCTTTTGACAAAAGTTTAAATATGATACCATTCCCACAACATTGTGAAATCCCTAAATATGATAAATACGATGGGAAATTTGATCCTTAAGATCACATTATGGAATTTTGTACTATGAGTATGGAATTTGCACACGATGAAACTTACCTGATGCATCTATTCCCTAGGAGTTTAAATGGACAATCAATGGAATGCTTCTCAATACTACCATCTGGAATCAAATCTTTTGAAGAACTTGTGAACATATTTATCTCACAATACTCCTACAATGTAAGAAATGAGATAATGATGTTGTATTTATGCAATGTTAAGCAAAAGAATGGTGAATCTTTCATGGTCTTCTTACAGCGATGGAAATGAATGTTTAATAGGTATCCAAGAGATGTACCTGATCAAGAGAAAATGGACATATTCATTAACAACCTTATCAATGAAATGAGTTACCGTCTAAAAATGCAATGTCCTCCTTCTTTTGCTAAGATGATTAAAAATGGTCTAAATATGGAAGACGCAATGGTAAAGAAAGGAGAGCTAAAGATTTACAATAATTCCTACAATAACAATCACAACAACAACAACAACAATAACAATGACAAACCTAAATTTTGGTCAAAGAATAGGAATGTTATCAATGGAGGAAATGATGACAATAATGCTACAAAACAACAACCAATCTTTAATTTATCAAGTCAAATCCCAGGTAATAACAATCAAGAGAATAGTAAATTCAAGCCTTTCTTCTCCAATCCTCGAAGGAAATTCACAAACATTGGAGAACCCTTGGAATCGGCTTTGAAAACTCTTCTTGCAAATAAATTTATTACTTTACCAGAAGCAAGAAGCTATGAACCATAAGTCAAACCTAATTGGTGGAATGACAATCATTTTTTCAATTACCATCAAAACAAAGGACACCAAACTAATGATCGTCAAAGATTGAAGCATCGTTTTCAAGATTTAATCGATAATGGAACTATTACAGTGGATAGTCATAAGACGAACGAATCACATCTAGCATTCAAAACTCCACTTCCAAATTATGAAAAAGGTGAACAATCTAAATCAAAAGAGGACAAAGGCAAAACTAAAGTGAGCTACACTTATATGCATGATGATGTGGTAAATGTCACCTTCAGAACCAATCAACGTCATTACGAGAAGCAAAGAGAAGGTTACATTTCTAGGTATAACAAATGAATCAACATCCACTTCACGACAATAAAAATTAGTGGAACAATTGCAAAGAATACCTGCTCAAATATCAATTTTAGAGCTCCTCAAAGTTTCACCTATGCATAAGGAAATTTTGGAAAAATCTCTAACGGAAACAACAGTTTCAAAAGACCTGGATGTGGATCAATTCCAAAACATGGCAGGACACCTTATAGCCCCTCATTGCTTATCATTTTCTGAAAATGATGATGCATCCTTGCAACATCCTCACAATTCTCCCTTACATGTTAAAGTCACTATTCATAAAATTCGTGTCAAACGTGTACTCATAGATGGTGGGGTTGGATTAAACATTTGTGCATTAAGTTTAATAAAGCCTTTGGGATATTCAGAAAATGCAGTAGATCCAAAGAAGAAAATAACCATTAAGGCTTATGATGAAGAAGAGAATTCTTCTAAAGGAACTGTGGTGTTACCAATCAAAATAGGACCTGTAGAAAGGAATACATTGTGCTAGGTTTTAGATTTGAATCTATCTTATAACATTCTTCTGGGAAGACCATGGATTCACAACATGCAAGTAGTTCCTTCTAGATATCACCAATGTGTAAATTTTCCTCATGAGAGACAAGAAGTCACTATAATCACAGACTCCAGCCAATATTACAATAATCTAAAACCAACACAAGATACAAGAGTTCCACATAACAGAGAATCAGTCTACCCCACCAAAGAAATTTAAGAAAAATTATGGGAAACCTTTGAGAAAAAGATCAAATTAAATGATGAAGGAATGGGAAAATATTCTTTACATAGCTTGCCAATTTCACCTAAATCATATGGAAAACCTACAAATGTTCAACCACAGATCTCAGAAAAATTAGTAGAAATGTTTGACGGAGCATTTGTTAAAGCTAGAATACTTGCAGAAGAAACTAAAGACAAGGACATTCTTAGTTGGTTGTACAAAGATGAAAATGAAACTGTAGAAACAACTGCATAAGTCAATATTCTCATGGAGCAATATGGAAATGGTTATAAGATCATGCAAAAATGGGATATGAAGGAAAATGACCAATTGGTAAGCAACAAGAAGGTATTTCAGAACCTATTTGTCCTCACTCACAATCTAAAGAAGATAAATCGGGACTTGGATATCCAAAATTAAAGCAAAAACAACACAATTATCAGCAGCTAAGGTGGAGAAAGAAAGAAGTCCCTAAAGAAGAACCATGGCAAGAAAAGCTACACCTAGTAGCAGAAATAGTAGCCAACAAACAAAAACAGGAAGAATATGAGAAACAACAGGAAGAACTTGCAATCAAACGAGAAGAAGAATCTTGCAAACAAGTTCAAGGATTACAAACAAGTGTTGAATCTAAGCAAGATATTCTATAAGCAGTGAAAGAAGAGATGACCAAAATCAGAGAACTATTTGCACCATACAATATTCTTGTATGGTATAATGTTGTAATCCTAGACAATGGTTCAGAGATAGATTCAAATGAATATGAATGGGGTCTAGATCTATCATCTAGTGTATCAAGTGAAGAAAAGGATGAAGAACAAGCAGCTATTACAAGTGAAGACTCATCTTTCACAAAACAAAGAATAGAGTTAGAAAGAAGACAAGAAGAACTCATAATTCAGAGGAAAGAGGCATATACAAAACAAAAGAAAGAAAGAGAATGAAAAAGAACAAGTAACACCACAAACAATTATTGATCAATAATTAGGAAATATCATATTTCTATCAAATGATGAGAAAGACGTACCAAGGTATGGAAGAACCATGGAAGAACTAATAGATTATAGTCAAGCAGGATTCACTATTAGTCCAGAAGAAGTTGAGTTCGAGAGAAGACAAAAGATAGCAAAATAATTCTCTATGTCATGTACACAAGTATGTCAACTTCAAAATACAAATGAATGTATTGAAATTAATCAAGAAGGAACTTGCAATATTAAAGATGTATGTGTTGATATAATCCATTCGTTTAAGGGACAAACGTCAGATGAAGAGTCACTTGATTGTGAATCACAAAATACCAATACTGATTTCGTTAGAATTGATTGTGGAGCACTTGGGAGAGACTATCCTCAAGAGCGTTCTATCTATGACATTACCTACTCTACACAAAATTATTACTATTATGTCATGAACCTTGAAGCATCTAACAATGACAATGACTATGACTTACCCCTTCTTCATCCATAACTAATTGATTGGGATAACCTAGAAAACTCTGAATTGGATGTCTTTTGCAATGACCATGACTTAGCTATATATCTTAATGTTGTCAAACCCATAACACCTAAGATATACTTCATCACGGAATCAAGTACGTTTCTTGTAGTCAAGAGAATGCCAAACTTTCCAGTCGCAAAATTGAAATAAAACAAGGAAAAAGACCTAGTGCTGAAAACTATTTCATGGCAACACTAGATCAATCAAGAGAAAAAATAGAGGACGTATCTGATGGTGAAAACCTCTTTGAGGCACCATAAGATGGAAAATTTTACATCCTCCCTGCATATTTTCATGAGAGATCTACTATTCTAATAGAGCCAACAAAAGCAATAAACATTGGCACAACAAAGGATCCCAAGATACTTCATCCTATTGTATCATTATCAGATGAAGAAAGGAAAGAATACATAAAATTATTCAAACAAAGACAGATAAATTTTGTTGGGTCCTATGTAGACATGCCAAGACTTGATCTAGATCTTATCATGCATCATCTCAATGTGGATCTAAAAGAAAAACCAGTTAAACAAAAGCTAAGGAAGATGCATCCACACATCACTCTCCTTGTAAAAGTTGAGCTAAAGCAACTATTGGATGTGGGTTTCATAAGACCTGTTGCCTATCTAGAATGGGTTTCAAGCATTGTGCCAGTGTCAAAGATATAGAAGTTGAGAAAATACAACACCACAGGAGCCCAAATGATCTCTGCAAGCTGAAAAATCTGTTACAAGAAGCAAGGAAGCAAATACAAAAAAAAAAATACACAGAGAATATGCTCAAAAAGAGAGCTCAATATTCATAAAAATATGTAATGTGATTCTTACAATGAAAAGAAAGAACTCAACCTTTAAGAGGTCAAGAAACCCTAAAAGGGAAAACATAGGTTTGCACATAATAATTAATAAAATAATTAATTATTATGCACCTAAAGTTAGCTTAAGTGTAAAAGAGATAAAGGGAACTTAAATAATTAAACAAATATTGTTTAATTAATCAAGTAAATATCCGAATACTCTAACACTTCCCCTTAAGCTAGACTTAGGGAGAAGCAAAAACCTAGAACAACTACTGAAAGCATGAAAGATGGGTCCCAGCAACAAGGCCTGATCAGGTACCCAAATACAATGAAATCTCTATGAACTGGAGAAATAGAGAAAACCACATGGGAACAAAACTCTACTCCAAAAAGAGATGGAAAAGAACACCACTGAAGCATGAAGAACCTGCAAACTTTGTCGAAGAATAACTGCTGATCTGGAGAACCTCCACTGACATAGAACATGACCAAGTAGAGAAGACTGTAATCTGTATGAGTGCCCTCAAATGACACTACTCTAATCAGAAGGCAAACAAGGCAAAACAACTGAAATCGAAGATACAGATGGCATGAAAACACCAAAGCCTGAAGCGTTGATCAATCAAACCACGGAAGCATTAGAACCAACAAGACAAACCTCCCCATAATGCAGAAGAGGGAGAGGGACAGGAACACTGAAAAGAACAACCAAGAAGAACTGCATAACGAAGAACCAGGAACATCAAAAGTGCTGAGAAAAGTACATGGTGTCGTGGAAGGAACACTCACTTGATACAAATCATGAGGTGAATGTCATGGAAGGAACACTCACTTGATAAAGGTGGATGGAAAACAATAGGCAAACATCAACCCCCTCATGGCACTTGATCAATAGTGCATGTACAACAAGGCACAAGATGTGCATGATCCCAAGTAAACAATGCATGATGGCACTTTATCTTAGTGTGTTTGCATAATTACAATGCTACAATGATAAAAAGACTGGAAATAGAAATGAAAACTAAAATAGAGACATCTTACTTAGAGAAGAGATCCTAGGACCTGAAATAACCACGATATCCACCAGAGTGCTGAAAAGCAAAAAAATGAATAAAATATTCATGGAGCAGAATCTAGAAATAAAACTCATATGGCTGGAAATTACACAGCACACGCTTTCCAAAAATATAAAGTTTTCAAAAAATGGAGTTCGGATGCTCATTCTACGTCTCCTGGAGTGCAAAAAAGAGACCTCACTTTGACTGGAAAAAAAAATAGTCAAACAGAAAAATTCAAAAAAATTACCAATGCCATGAGGTTCGGCTCAGAACCAGCTTTCCGACACCTATTCGTTTTCGAAAAAATGACTCTGTATGCCCAAGATATGGCCAAAAAACCAAACCCCCCCTGAAAGAGACAAAAAAGGAGGTCTGGTGGCAATTTGAACGAAGGAGGCTAGGGAGCGGCGCTCCGGTGGAGTTTGGGAGAAGCTCCAATGGCCAGAGGGAGGCCAGAGGCGGCGCTAGGCGGCAAGGAGGTCGGCGGCAGCAAGGGGCCAGGTGGCGGCGGCCAGGGAGTGGAGTGCGGCGACGGGCGGCCGGGGACCAGGACGGCGACCGGGGAGGGCGGTGGCCGGCAAGGGTGTGGCCGGTGGGGAGCCGAGGAGGGCGGAGGCTGGCGGGGAGAGGCCGGCGGTGGAAGAGCGGCGGCCGAGGGCCAAGGGAGCCGGAGGCCGGCGTCAGCAGGGAACCGCGGTGGTCAGAGAAAGACTGCTGACGGCGCTGTACAGGCCTGCAACATGACAAGGGCCCCACGGTACCCTGCGTACCGTGGGAACCCCCACATAAATTTTGCAAAAAATAGTTTTTTTTTATAAAAAACCCTTGTTTTTTCCTTCTGTCCTTTTGCTTTTTGATTTTTTTCTAAAAGCAAATTTTGGCCTGCATGCTGTAAAAAGGCAAAATATATTTTTTTGAAATGTTTTTCTCGAACTGCATGCCAGGGTCGTACGGCCTGGATCTGGAGAAAAAATGCTCCCAAAGGCTCAGGAACCAAAATAGGTCGAATTTTATATGACCATAGGGGTTTTCGGGCCTTCTGAGCACAATGGTGAGGTCCGTTTAGGCCCAAAGTGATCAAAAAAAGGTCAAACCCTAGGTGCATAAAAAACTTTCTGAAACCCCAGATCTGCTTCCAAAGCAAAAATTCTCAAAACAAGAACAGGTAGCTGCAGATCTGAAGCTCTGATACCATATAGGAGTTGAGAAAATACAACACCACAGGAGCCCAAATGATCTCTGCAAGCTGAAAAACCTGTACAAGGAGAAGCAAGGAAGCAAATATAGAAAAACAAATACACAAAGAATATGCTCAAAAAGAGAGCTCAATATTCATAAAAATATGTAATGTGATTCTTACAATGAAAAGAAAGAACTCAACCTTTAATAGGTCAAGAAACCCTAAAAGGGAAAACCTAGGTTTGCACATAATAATTAATAAAAGAATTAATTATTATGCATCTAAAGTTAGCTTAAGTGTAAAAGAGATAAAGGGAACTTAAATAATTAAACAAATATTGTTTAATTAATCAAGTAAATACCCGAATACTCTAACAAAAGACAAATAAAGCATAAGAGTCTGCATCGATTTCAGAGCTTTGAACAAGGCATGTCCCAAAGATGATTTCCCACTACCCAACATTGATATAATTGTGGACTTATCAACAGGACGTGAGATGTTTTCATTAATGGATGGATTCTTGGGGTACAATCAAATAAGAATCACCCCTGAAGATCAAGTAAAGACATCATTCACCTGTGCATGGGGTACTTACTGCTGGAATGTTATGCCATTTGGGCTTAAGAATGTAGGAGCAACTTATCAAAGAGTCATGACAATAATTTTCCATGATACGATGTATACATTTATGGAAGATTATGTAGATGATATACTTGCAAAATCTCATACAAGGAAAGAACATTTAAAAATCTTGGGCAAGATATTTGATAGGCTCGAACAATATCAGTTAAGATTGAATCCAAAGAAATGTGCATTTGGAGTAACCTTTGGAAAACTTCTTGGGTACATTATATCAGCTCGTGGAATTGAAGTAGACCAGAAAAGGTCAAAGCTATCATGGAAATGGAGTCACCTAGAAACATAAGTCAATTGCATTCTCTACAAGGAAGATTGAAATCAATCAAAAGATTTGTCTCTCAATTAGCAGATAAATGTCATCCATTCACTCATCTTTTACATAAGAATGTTCCATTTAAATGGGATCAGAAGTGCAAAGAATCTTTTATGTAAATTAAAGAATATCTAATGAATCCTCCAGTACTTGTATCACCAATCAAAGGGAAACCATTGTTGCTCTGCATTTCAGTGACAAATGTATCACTAGGAGCTCTTTTAGCACAACATGATGAAGAAGGTAAAGAAAGAGCAGTGTATTACATCAGTAGAACACTTGTAGGCTATGAATTAAACTATACATCAGTAGAGATGACATGCCTAGGAGTTGTATTCGTAACTCAGAAATTGTGACATTTTATGTTGACTCATTCTGTGAAACTGATAGCAAAAATAGATCCACTAAAGTATTTGCTAAACAAGTCAACTTTGACAGGAAGACTGGCAAAATGGGTTATGGTACTAAGTGAGTTTGATATAGGATATGTTGATCGAAAAGTTATCAAAGGACGGGTCATTGCTAATCAATTAGCTGAAGCACCCTTACAAGATGGCATACCATTGCACATTGAATTTCCTGATGCAGACATTCTAACAATAAGTACAAAGTTTTGGGAGTTATACTTTGATGGTTCCTATACACAATATGGATCAGGCGTTGGAATTTTTTTCATCACACCTCAGGGACACACAACTCCAAAATCATATAGACTGTGGTTTCCATGCACAAACAATACTGCCGAAAATGAAGCATTAACTATTGGGCTCAAAATGGCTATTGAATGGAACATTAAGGAATTACATTTTTATGGTGATTTATAGCTTATAATCAACCAAATAAATGATGATTATCAAACTAGGATGACAAGCTCATGCCCTACAAGTGATTGGTAGAAGAGTTTAAATAATATTTTGAAGAAATATCATTCACACGGATCCCAAGAAATGAGAATAAAGCAGCAGATGCAATGGCTACAATAGCATCTCTTTTTGTAGAATTAGGAGAATCAACTACGTTATGAATTCCTAGTGGAAGATATCTTGAAACCTACCATTGAATCTTAACATACCCATATGATTTTCCATATATCTGGAACAAATCAATCCTTATACAACCAAACTTATTAATACTTAAAAGAGAATATCCTTCCTCCTGACTTATCCCACAATTAGAGAAGAAATTTTATTTGTCATTCATCCCGCTATACTATTATTGTTGATACCTTATATATGTGAGGTCTAGATAGCACTTTATTGAGATGTATTGAACAAGAAGAATCTAAGAAAGTTCTTAACAAAGTTCACGCAGGTATTTGTGGCACACACTCAAGTGGATTAAGGTTGGCTAAGAAACTTATTCGTATGGGTTACTATTGGCCTACTATGGAGAGAGATTCATTCACATATGCCAAGAAATACAAACAATGCCAGATCCATGTGAATCTCATCCATGCACTAGCACAAGAATTGCATCCTATGGCAGGATCATGGCCATTCTCCCAATGGGGCCTTGATTTGGTAGGTAAGATAAACCCTTCATCCTCTAATGGACATAAGTTCATTTTGACTGCTACTTAGTATTTCATTAAATGGATTGAAGCAATACCTTTGACGAAAGTGGCAGGAAAACAAATAACATCATCCATCTTGAATTATATAATCTGTCACTATGGAGTCCCTATGACCGTTATCATTGATAATGGACAATCATTTAAGAATCAAGACGTAAAGGAACGATGTGAGCGATTCCATATCCAACATAGGTTTTTTACACCATATTATCTACAAGGAAATGGTCAAGTTGAGGCACCAAACAAAACAATCCTAAAAATCCTAAAGAAAATAGTCAATGAAACTGGTAAAGACTAGCACATTCAGCTAAATCCTTCTCTTTGGGCATACCAAACCAGCATTCGCACACCAACAGGGGCAACTCCATATTGCTTAGTCTATGGATCAGAAGCCATATTACCAATAGAAGTAGAGATACCTTCTCTACGAGTTTCCTTGAAAGGTCTTATACCAGAAGAAGAAGAATGAGTCTGTATGTTGGCAATTTTGATGTTTATGTTGTGATTGTCATTGATGGACACACACTTGTATTGAGATCCCCTTTATATGTATGAGCTCATGCTCAACCAGTATTTGTTCCAACCGGTATGTTGTATTCTAGTCTTTAGACTAGTGGTGATTTTGCAGAATGTGTTTCCTGGTCTGAAGCAGCATGTCGACCCCAAGCGGTTCGCAGATCACAAGCGGTACAAGGAAGCAAAGCGGCACAACACATTCTTACCAGTCTTCATTTTTGTCAAACCGGCAACCGGCATTTTGTATGAACCGGTAATACTCTGTGATGAGTTACCAACCGGCATTTTGTGATGAGTTACCAATCCACCGATTGTTTGACGGTGCCGACACATTGATGGTGATTCTTGTGTCGTGTTACTGAGTATGTCTAGATTCATTGAACCTAGGAAATTGTAATGTAATCCTATTGGACCGACATGAAATCAGATTCCTTTAAAAGGACATCATGTCTAGGTTTTTTAGTTGTTGAAGAAGTTGCGAATAGGGTTTATGTTGAACTAGGGTTTAAGGTGGAAGTGTAGAGTGATCTTATCAGAGAAGATCGAGTTGTAACTGAGAGAGAGATAGAGGAGACTGAAGTAATGTTGTGAGCAATATTGGATCTAACCAAGCAATTTGTGCTAGTAGATAGATCAAACACTTGTTGATTACTCACATCTTTGACAAGTCTGTAGCCCTTAACTGGGTAGGCCTCAAAGCCTTTGTAAAATCCTCTAACAAGGTGGTTCACACATGTGAATCTAAAATCCTCTAACAAGGTAGTCTTTAATCGGACTTATCTCCTAACAGAGATTGAGATTCCTAACAGGATTTGTTCTGGTGAAGAACATTGTTTGACCTTAATCGGTCTGACCTTAACCGATCTGGTTTCTATTCTGCAGATAGTGACTTGTGAGTTCCATCTCACCGTGGTTTTTCCCAGTTGGGTTTCCACGTCAAATATCTTGTGTTATGGTTGTATTGCTTTTGTGGGTGAATGTTTTATTCGCATTTTGCTTTGTATGTGTGATAACCGGTTTGATTGTCAGACTGCTTTATTGGTTTTTCTTTAGACTGTGTAAGTGCTTTAGTGCAAAGATTTTTGGCATACTAATTCACCCCCCCCTCTTAGTGTTCATCAATTGGTATCAGAGCCAACCTTTCTATAAGTTTAAATACTTGGAAAGAGATATGGGGGAATACACATTGAGGGAACTTACTCAACGGCTCACTAAGTCTGAGCAAGCCTATGATGATCTTATTGTCAAATACAAGGCATCTCAAGCAAAAAGAATAGAACATGCAGAGAGGCTGATGGAACTATTTGAAAGTAGTTCTGAAGATGAAGCTAACATGGAAGCTATGATTGCTGAAGTGAATAAGCTGAATGATTCAAACTCCAATTTGAGAAAGGAGTTGGAAGGACTGACTATTCAGTTTAGCCAAGAGCTTGAGAACCAGAGAAAAGCTGAAGATCTGGTAAAAGACAGAGATCATGAGATCTCCAAGTTGAAACATGAGATTAGTGCACTAACTGCTCGCCTTCATGAGAGTAGAATGGAAAAAGAAGACATGCAAGGAGAACTGAACATTGCCATCTCTGAAAATGCAAGTCTTATGGAGACAAACACTGCTATTTCCAAAGAACTCTTTGAATCAAAGGAAATACTAGCTAAGTTTGGCAAAAGTACAGTCAGGCTAGAGAAAAAGCTTGAGTCATCTAGACCGGCAAAGAATACCAATGGTCTTGGTTTTTCTGGACATAAGGAAGGAGAATCCTCAGGAACAAATGCTGAAGCATCAAAGAAGAAACCGACACTCAAAGGAAAAGGTAAGCAAATATTCAAACCTATTTGCTTTAACTGTCTTAAAGAAGGACACACTGCCAATGTATGTAGGAGCAAAGCCTACAATAATTTTCCTTATTTTATCAACAATGTACCTAGATCTAATAAGTTCAATGGTCATTGTTATGCATGCAACAAGTTTGGGCATAGAGCATTTGAATGCAGGTCTGTAATGGATAACACTGGAAGATATCCTCAGAGGACCAAAGGAACTGGTCCTGAATCTCTTATGAACTGAAACCACAACCGGTTTAATGTCTTCAATCATCAGTCAAGAAGTGGTGGTCATCAAGTGGCAACCGGATGGAGAGAAAGTTGTATGATCTGTCATGGTCATGGTCACACTGCTGCAACAAGCAAAAGGAAGAATGGAAACATGTACAATGGACCTTGGAGAGCACCTGGACTTGTTTGCTATCACTACAACAAACCAGGTCACATTGCAAGATTCTGCAGAAGCAGAAAAAGTATATCTGATGATATACCGGTCACTTAGGAAGGAGAAATAGATGTTGAAAAAGTTCAAGAAGACATGAAGAAAATATGGAAGAAGAAACTAGTATTACTGGAGGAGGAACCGGTTTCTACACTTAGTGTGGAAATATTGGAACCGGCAAACTAAGCCTCAAAGGCTTAGGGGGAGCAAATAGCAAAATGCTTTCGAACCCCCGGTTAACACCGATAAAAGACCTTAACTGGTATGCTACACCTGTCGCTTGGCAGAAGACTAGAAATGGTAAAGAGGCAAATTAGGGTTTACGCCCTAATATAGGAGCATTAATGATGGTAGGTGAGAGACATGTATAAATGCATTTTTCAAATCATTTCTCACTATCTGTTTTCGAGCGAAGAAAATTTTTCAAGTGCAAAGCAAAGAAAAGGCAATTTGAGCTTAGATTTCGAGAAATTGGAGAGCTTTGAAAGAGATTCAAATATAGTTTGCAAGCGGTAGTGGAGAACTCAAAGCGGTGATTTGGCATCCGACGGAGAGCGAAGTAAAGCAGAATCAGGAAGCCCTAAATTCACATTTGAAAGGTATTTTTTGTGTTCTTGAAATACTCTTCAATGGCTTCCGCATCTCATACCAATTCAAGCACATCCATTGAGTTAGAAAATTTCATTCAGAGGAAGTCCAAGTATAATGCTTTGTCACAAGTTCCAGCTGGAGTCATAGTCGAAGAAGGAATTTCAGACTATATTGATTGCAAGATAGAAGACCTAGGGTCCTTAGCCATTGATACTCAATTAGGTCTATTTTGTGGAAAGGACAAAAGGATAAAACCGGAGTTCAGTATCTTAGAGAAGAAGAAACTCCATAATGCGGTGTATTTTCTGGAAGATTTCACAGAGGATCACATTAGAATCATCTTGAGCAGAGTCCATGGTGACAAGATGTACCTGGAGAGAATGCATGATATCACGCCTGAGGCAATTCATGCAGTCACCAGTTTCTGCAACACAGGGGAAGTGCCAGCCCTGAGAACGGTAAGCAAAACGGAAATGACCAAGCTCACCGGTTCGACAAGTGATTCACGAGGTATGACAGTTAATTCTATCAAGGATGAACTGGTAAAATACGCCTGCATGGTGATAGGCTACAGAACATTCTCAGCCAATAGGATTAATTCTGTATCTGCTACAACGGTAAATGTCACTTACCGGATGATTATAGAGGATAAATCATTTGACTTATGCACCAGTATGCAAAGGCAAATCCTGTTAAATCTCAAGGCAATCAAAAAGGACAATTCATTGAGATTTAAGTTTGGACAACTACTGGTAGGGTTGTTTTTCTATTTCCAAGGCTACTTTCTGGGTGTAGGAGATGTCCAGTGGTCCCCTGACCAACCGGTAACCAAGCAGATAAAGGAAAGTGTGCAAGCCATTGGAACCGGCTACCCTGAGATACTGAACAAATACTTTGATGAGTTTAGAAGAAAGATGAGTCAAAGGATGCAAATCTCAGGTGACATAGTGAAAAAGTATGAAGATGACATCTGTTTCACTATTCAGGGGGACAAATGTCTAATGGAGGTTGTTGAGCCTAGAATGGAGGAAGTGGAGCCTATGGGCTATGAGGTCATGTTTGACATGCTAGAAGGGTATGCTTCAACCCTTATTGCCTTGCCTCTTGATCCAAAGGCGAAGTGAACCGGAACCTACTTGGAGAGGATCGCACCAGTTGAAGAACCATCGGTGAAGAAGGGAAAAGAACTGGCAGCCAAGAAAGCTAAGGCAGTGCCTGCGGCATCAGCACCAGCTACCACTGAGACTCCAAGAGTGACCAAGTGGTCACCAACAAAGAAGAAACTGGAGGTAACACCGGCAAAAGTCTTTGAAAGAAAGAGGAAGACTAAGGCAAATGAACCGGACTCCGAAGAAACTGAGTCTAATGAACAGCCAAAGAAGGCTAGACGGACCAAGAAGGTGAAGAAGAATGAACCGGCAACATCCGCACCGGTAAATATAGATATCTCCTCTTACAGTAAAGAATATTAGGAGAAAGTTACTTCATGATTTAATTGATTATTATGATGATTTCAATAGTGAAGAAAAAGATGAAGTACTGCAGGAAATCATTCTTTATTTATGCAAAAATGATCGGTCACCATCAGAGATTAAATCTCAGACACCAGATTCATTGTTTAAAGTATTGGATAACAAATGGTGCATTGCCATTGAAAAGGAACAAGAGATTAGGGAGAAATTTTTTGCACATTACTTCCCCGAACTCTCAAATTCAGAATTATTTGATGTATTAGATCAAAATAAAGGTCTCTTCTTCACAAGGAGAAGAAGACTCTGGTTGTTGGAAGGGAGAGTTGATGATGTAGAAAAGGATACACATCAACACATGGCCCATGCTATCAGCTCACACAAAGCTCAAATGGCCAACCTCCAAGTGGAAAAGGAACCGATTATTTCCAAACCAGATGAAGTTTTTGATGAGGAAGGAAACCTGGTGGAGGAACCAATCGACACCATAGATGTCGATGCCCTGGATATAGAAGATGTCACTCAAGACATACCTTCTGAGGGAACTGAACAGGGGCAACAGGCCGATTAGGGTGGTGAACAAGCTGTGGACACACAACAAACGACAAAAGAACAGGAAGAGAAAAAGAAGAAGGATGAAGATGAGAAACAGAAAAGGAGGAAGAGAAAAAGAAAGAGGAAGAGGAGAAAAGAAAAGATGAAGAGAAGAAGAAGCAAGAAGAAGAAAAGAAAAAGAAAGAAGAAGAGGACAAGGAAGAAAAAAAGAAGAAGGAAGAAGAAGAAAAGAGGAAGAAGGAAGAAGAGGAGAAGAAGAAGAAGAAGAAGGAAGAAGAAGAAAAGAGGAAGAAGGAAGAGGAAGAAAAGAAGAAGGAAGAGGAAGAAAAGAAGAAAAAGGAAGAGGAAGAGAAGAAGAAGAGGGAAGAAGAAGAAAAGGAAGAGCAGAAGAGGAGAGCAGAGGAGAAGAAAAAGGCAGAAGAAGACAAGGAAGAAGAGAAGAGAAGAGAAGAGGAAAAGAAGAAAGCTGAAGAAGCCAAGGAACGTGAAGCGGCAAAAAGCTCTTAGGTGGAGACTCCGAAGGCAACCAAAAGTCAACCCTCACCGGTTGATCTTTCTAGTCCTATCGATCTCCAATCTGCAAGCGAGTCAGAGCTTATGCAGAGCATCAAGGTTGCTCAAGAGCACCTTGAGATCATTCGCAGGAAAAAGGAACAAGACATCATTCAGGCAGTTGTAGACACACTTACCGGTTTAATCCCCGGTACTAATCTTCCTGACATTGATTCATCACTAGCACAACTCAAACTTTTGTGTACTGTAGTGGATGATCAGGTGCAGAGCCTAGAAGAAGCAGTTGAGGCCAATGTAAAGAAAGAGCACCAAAAGGCTCTTAATGTTGCTCTAGTGAAGAAACTGAATGAGCTTAGGACTGAACTGTTAAAGGATCAAAAGGACATAAGGAATGTCCTGGATGAGGGAAACTTGCTACTCAGCAAAATCTGTCAACCTCATATGTTCTATGATTATGTGCTAGCCAAGAAGCAACAGCTTCAAATGGACTTACAGTCCTACTTTAGCACATTCAAGACTCCTTACGACTCCTTTGCAGCATATGGGCAAACCATTCACCGATTCCAGATCCAGTCAGCCAAGATAGAGCAAGAGATCTGCACAAGGTCTAGGGATTTGCAGGAACTTCAATTGGTATTACTTCCACGATTGTAAATTCTCCAGAAATGCTATCTAAACCTAGATGCACTGACAGTCACCCAAGAACTGAGCACAATAGATGCCATGGAGGAACAGGTATCACAAATGCAGACAGAGAAGGAAGTGGCAACCTCCCTACTTGAGTCTTGGTCTCTTTCCATGAAACAATTTTTGCAGGACTACAAAGCGGTTTTTGACAAGTATTATTCATTATTGTCATAAACTCTTTGATATATATATGGAAACAGGTTTTTGCAACAGTACTTTGTCATTGTTGGCAAAGGGGGAGAAGTATATGGTTTTAAAATTTTGATGGTCTTAAAATTTTTGAAATTTTGATATATCAGGGGGAGAAGTATATCAGAGGGAGAAGTATCTGTTTTGAAATTTTGATATATGTTGTGATATATGCTATATGCTCTGATGATTATGCTCTGAATGCAAAATTGCTATACACTCTGTTGATTAAGGGATAGTGTATATGATTAGGGGGAGCAATTTTGTCAATGGCAAGTTTTTGTTGTAAAACACTTAGATGTCAAAATTTTATTTTCCTAAGTGTTGCCATCAATGCCAAAGGGGGAGATTGTTGGCACTTTTTATGTTTATGTTGTGATTGTCATTGATGGACACACACTTGTATTGAGATCCCCTTTATATGTATGAGCTCATGCTCAACCGGTATTTGTTCCAACCGGTGTGTTGTATTCTAGTCTTTAGACTAGTGGTGATTTTGCAGAATGTGTTTCCCGGTCTGAAGCAGCATGTCGACCCCAAGCGGTTTGCAGATCATAAGCGGTACGAGGAAGAAAAGTGGCACAACACATTCTTACCAGTCTTCATTTTTGTCAAACCGACAACCGACATTTTGTATGAACCGGTAATACTCTGTGATGAGTTACCAACCGGCATTTTGTGATGAGTTACCAATCCACCGATTGTTTGACGGTGTCGACACATTGACGGTGATTCTTGTGTCATGTTACTGAGTATGTCTAGATTCACTGAACCTAAGAAATTGTAATGTAATCCTATTGGACCGACATGAAATCAGATTCCTTTAAAAGGACATCATGTCTAGGTTTTTTAGTTGTTGAAGAAGTTGCGAATAGGATTTATGTTGAACTAGGGTTTATGGTGGAAGTGTAGAGCGATCTTATCAGAGAAGATCAAGTTGTAACTGAGAGAGAGATAGAGGAGACTGAAGTAATGTTGGAATGCATTAGCTGTGAGCAATACTGGATCTAACCAAGCAATTTGTGCTAGTAGATAGATCAAACACTTGTTGATTACTCACATCTTTGACAAGTCTGTAGCCCTTAACCGGGTAGGCCTCAAAGCCTTTGTAAAATCCTCTAACAAGGTGGTTCACACATGTGAATCTAAAATCCTCTAACAAGGTAGTCTTTAATCGGACTTATCTCCTAATAGAGATTGAGATTCCTAACAGGATCTGTTCTGGTGAAGAACATTGTAAGACCTGAACCGGTCTGACCTTAACCGGTCTGGTTTCTATTCTGCAGATAGTGACTTGTGAGTTCCATCTCACCGTGGTTTTTCCCGGTTGGGTTTCCACGTTAAATATCTTGTGTTATGGTTGTATTGCTTTTGTGGGTGAATGTTTTATTTGCGTTTTGGTTTGTATGTGTGATAACCGGTTTGATTATCAGACTGCTTTACCGGTTTATCTTTAGACTGTGTAAGTGCTTTAGTGCAAAGATTTTTGGCATACTAATTCACCCCCCCCCCCCTCTTAGTATTCATCACTGTAGACTTCAAGAACTTGAGTTGATTCAAGAACGTCGCCAAAATGCAACAAATCATTTGAAGGCATATCAACAGAGAATGGCAAGAAGTTATAATCACATAGTCAAGCCACACATTTTTTAGATTGGAGATATAGTTCTAAGGGAGAATCCGAGAAATCAGCAAGACCGAAAAGAAGGGAAAATTTGAACTAAATTGGTTAGGTCCTTTTGTCATAGTAGAAGCATATGGCTCAGGAGTATACAAGTTATCTACCTCTGAAGGTGATTGGTTTGATGAACCTATCAATTCCATCCATCTCAAGAAATTCTATGCTTGAGATATAAAGTCCTAAAGAAATCAGTAAAAAAAAACATATAAAGTCCTAAAGAAATCAGTAAAAAACTAGAAAAGCAAAAAACCCTTAAAAAGCATAAAACAACGAAAAATAGAAGAAAAAAATCAAAATATGGAAAAAATACAATAAATTTAGACAATGAAAACCTGGTAAACAGGCGCTATCTAAAAAGTAAGTTCTTCCATTTATGAGATCGCTTTGCGCACCTATCCACTCCATCATATTCGCACTTATCACTTCCATCTATCCTATCTCATCCATTTCATCTTTCGCATTCATTGCTCTAAACCATTAGCAAGAAATATGTAGCTTGCCAACAATTATCAATCTTTGACATACTTAGTGTAGTCATTGTCTTGGATTTCATCAATCATATCTGCATTATATCCCACCATGGTTTGGATCATTCTTCATACATCCATAATAAAGTTTTATTTCCATTGGGGGCAGAATCCTAAATCCTTTTGCTAAGGTGATCTTTTAAATCTTTGAAAATCCAAAAACATTCAGAAAAATTAGAAAAACAAAACACCTAGGGTTTTGAAACAGATAATGAGCAACAAAGATCAAGGCATTTTGTAACAACTGAATCGTCAAACTCAGAAAAAAAGCAATCAACCAACAAGTAATAAAGGATTATCAATGATCATTCATTAAGATGATTATATCAGTTAAATGACCATGAGAACATGTGAATGACATACAAGATTCAGTGTTTATATCTTGATTTTATTGCTAATCATGTACTCTATGCGACTCAAGGATGTCTATGACTAGAGAAGCTATGATGGGGCATGATTATTTTCTTTGTTTGCTATTTGTGGATTATCTTTTATTAAGGTATGTACTTGTTTAAGGATATGATTGGCAAAATATCAAGGAGGACATTCCGAGTCATGCATGAAAGGGGATAATCCTTGTCTGTTTTGCAAGAAATACTCAGGTCAGCTTGATTCATCATATCAAGTTGCTTGTATTAACTTGCTATATCAAAATCCATGTAAGAAATACTCAGGTTGACTTGAATCAATATGTCAAGTTGCTTGTATTATTATGTCAAGTTGCTTGTATTTTCTTACAACATTTTTAAAAGCTCAATAATGAAATCAAGCACTATTATAAGACAACATATGAAGAATGGAAGTATCATTTTAGTTAGATCATTTTAGATTAGCTCATTCTTCATCTGCATTATAAGCAATCATTCTCAGTTGCATTATAAGCATTTCATTCCATTCAGAGATCACCTGTCATAAATAAAGATTGAGTATACTTGGACAAACAAAAACAATTTGCATTTGATCATTTTAAGTTCATTCATTTCATGAGGTTTGCATTTTTCATTTGCATTGCATTAGTTTACATTCCATTAAGTGCATTTCATTAATCATGTAGTATATCATCATTTTTATTTTACATGAGGATCATTATCATTTTAGTTCATTTTTTTTTTAAAAAAATTTCATTAAAGCCATTTAGTTGCATCTTTGCACATAGATTCATTCATCATAATCATAAGCATTACATATAAGCATCCATCGCATAAGTTTTATCAAGCATAGCATTCATAATTATCATTTATATTTAAAAATCATCAAACTTAAAATCAAAAACATTCCATGTAGATCATTTGCATTTCAAAATCAATATATGCATACACTTTTTAAAAAATTTAAAAAATCAACATTCATTCATTAGAAGCATTCTCATATAGATCATTGCATTTGCATCATTTAAGTAAATCATATCATTTAAGTTAGTAATCATTTTCAATTGCATCCATGATCATCAAAATCAAAATCAAATGCATTTTCATTTCATCATAATTGCATCATAAAGAACGTCATCATCATAAAATAAAGGAAAGAAAAGATCATCATAACATCATCCATCACTGCATATATATAATCTGTGTAATCAATGCATATAGATTATCATTATATAGAGTAGCATGCATAATAAATCATGAATCATCAGCATCATATAGGGTCCATGTCTGCATATCATCATAAAACAATAAACAATCCAAGTACACAATGATATCAAATAAATAATCAATAAAATATAATTTTCCATGATACAAGTCAATGTCTCATATCAATATGTCAACTAGGATGAAGAGTGCCACTCTTTTCAGATGTTGTAGGCCTCGTTGATCCTCCTATTTCCCCCTGGATGAATCCATACATCTAGATCCTCTTACAACATGATATCAACAAAATGTCAGTTCTTGATCCAATAAATCATTTTGATCAATCAATCAACTATCTTATCCACTCACTTGAGATTTCTATCAATCTCTTTGACCACATATTAGTGATTCTCATTCATCATGAGGTTGTGCATCTAGTCTATCCAATCTAGAGTTTACATCATTTGCGGTCATCAATCTTGAAGTCAATCAAACTCTATCCTATCAGATCATCAAAGCTTAGAGTTTATATCATTGACCCTCATCGATCATGGGGTCAATCAAACTCTATCAATCATCAAATCAAGAAAAACATCAAAGTAATCAAAGAGCGGACATTTTCATCAACCAAAGTTGCAGAAATTTCAATCAATTATCGTGAGATCAATCATTCATTCAAATTTTTCAAACAATTTCACGATCAATCTCCCGAGGGGGCACACAATGAGGATTTTTATCTTCATCAGGCACATTATCGAGACTTGATTTAATCTTTGAAACAATGTTGTCTAACATCATTTCAAAGACAAGTAAAATGTATACACATAAAAATGGCTATCAATAATTAAATAAATATTTTATATTTATTTAATAATTATTCTTCTATTAAATATTTAATTTGATTTATTTAATTCATTTAATATCCTTATATTAATTAATTTTCTTGAAAAAAATTATTAATTAATTCATTTATGGGTAAGTGCACAAAGATGGTGGTCAAAAAGGGGGGTATAAGTGGACATTTGTGAACTTGAACTTGGAGGCAAAATTTGAAAGGCAGCCATTCAAGATATGAAGATAATCAAAGAACAAATATTGTATTACTTTGAATCTAGTTTCCAAACTACTAAACTTTTTTAAAATTGGATAAGATTCAGGGGGTCAAATCCTTCGCGTAAGAAAAATAGACCCTGATTTTTTCTGAAAAATATAACACAGTGCCTGACGTGCGCATCAAAAAATTCATAGTTAGATTTAGTATTTTGACAAATCCTTTGGCAGAAAGATATTTAAGAGTGAGCACTAGAATATATGTATTTTTTTGTAAGTTTTTGTTGAGTATTTTTTTTTTAATGATTTTTTCAATCGATCACATACTGAAAATTGGGTACCTGTTCGTGCGTGAAGCATAAGTTGCACTAAAAAATTTGAAAAAATAATTTATTTTTTAAAAATTGTAAAGAATCAAGTGCACTACAATAATATATAAATTTTTTTAAATTTGGATAAGTATATCAAAAGTTATTAAAAAAATAGTGCACGTATGTCTATGAGAACTATGGAGACACTGGTAAAAGAAATTCAATAATAATATGTTATTGTTCAAATTTAAAAAAAAACATATATGGTTAGAAAGCTTAGAAGATGGGTGAAAATATGGTGGCAATTTTAGAAATACCCATTTGATGAAGTGTAAACCTGATGATGACAAAGTCAAGAAACCAAGTTGATAAAATAAAACACGTCAAAAAGGAGGGAAATGGAGGGAAATCAAACTTCCAAACCATAGCTTTGTCATCCAGGCCTATTTCCAAGCCTAAATAGTCAAAAGCATGTACGGGGTAGCTATGGTATAAAAAGTGCGTACGGGGTACTTATGGTGTAAGTAGCACGTACGCTCTATCTTTACTATAAATAGCACGTATGCGTTACTTTTGGTTTAAATTTTGAGAGTGTCTATAATATGATATTGTATATATAATATGTGTATATACATATAATATATAATTTATATATATATATATATATAATATATTAAGTATATATATACACACATATGTGTGTATGTATGTGTATTGTCTCCCTCTCTTCCCCTCTCAAGTGCGTACAAGGTGCATCTCTCTCTCTCTCTCTCTCTCTCTCTCTCTCTCTCTCTCTCTCTCTCTCTCTCTCTCTCTCTCTCTCCCTCTCTCCCTCTCCCTTTTCCTTCACATTTTCTTTATTACAAATAGCGCGTACGGGGTACTGAGCCTATTCGTTCGCTACCCTGTCATAATATTTTTAAGTCGTAGTAGCGTGTATGCGCTAATTATGAGTTCTAAGCACATACAGGGTGAAAAAAAAATATTGTTGGGCTTGCCAACATTTTAGGGACTAACAGCATGCACGCAGTTATTAATATACCGCATACGGGGTACTTAGACATAGTTTTATTTGTCCAAGAGCTTCAACGGCCTCAAAAGAAGTTTTTGAAGTCGTTGAAAGCCCCACTGCAACTATGACTACACTTCTATCACTATTTTATACATAGAAGTAAGTGAATTTTTTGTTTTTGCATGATTTCAAATGATTGAATTGTTGTTCTTATTAGTTTTGTCAATATTATTGTGATTGTTTAATAGTTTTGATTCAAAAAAATAATGATAAGATGCATATTTATGGTTATTTGTTTATTTATGAACTTACGTTTACATATATATGTAATATGATTCTATTTAGGACAACCAATATCAACCATGGGAAAGAACAAGAGAGGAACGATGGAACAACGAGAGGCTAAAAAGGAAAGACAAAGGCAGTGTATGAAGAAATTACACGACATAAGAACAATGGGAGAAGAAGGTATGTCATCCTCAACATCTCAATTCGTTTTACCAAACGAACATAATGCACCTAATGCAATTGAAGAAGAGACATTTGATTTACCATATGAACCTAATGTAATTGAAGAAGATACCACATTGAATAATCAATTAAATGATGAACATACACCTTCTCTATTTGATGAATTGAATGTACACAATGCACCGATGTTAACACCTCCTAGAATCATTCGTAGGAAACCAAAGTATCTAATTGACATTGATGAGAATATATTGAAGCCAATGCCCAATAAAATGAATGAACGAACTTGTAGGAGAATGGTTAAAATAATATGACAAAACTATTTTTAAAACTTAAATCAAACCGCAAGATGTCAATTAATTGTTCAAATGATTAAAAATTGTGAAAGATCATCTGAAAGTAACAATGAAAGAACTATTGTGAGAAATATATTTGATGCATATCAAGCTATTGGTTCAAAATCACGTACTAAAGATTCTAATGCTACTCGACGTGTCATTACATCAAGCATAATGAGCAAGAAAATAAAAAAAGATCGTTTGATAAGAAAAACAAGTAAGTCATTAAACGTTACTAGAACAAAATTAAGTAAAGCATTACAGAGGCGAGAAAAAATAGAGGAACCTAACAATAATTCTCTTTGGGCATTCTCAGGTAGACTACCACGCAAAGACAAGGTTGTTGTTGATGCACTAAGAACATTAATTGAAAATTTGTGGCATGACAACACAAGAGTTTCGCCCAACTAAAGAGATGTTGTTAGAAGGTGAATCGGGTCTAAAAATTTTGAGCCACATGCCAAACACTATTTGGATATGACTCAAACAAAATTTTATGAAATATTCCTTCAAAAGTTTCCTCAAATAAGAATTTCTCAAAGATTTTTTGAAATGACAAAACCTTTTTATATTAAGATTAATAATGTATGCACCACGTGTTGTTGTAGGATGCATATTTAATTTTCCATGCACTATGATATTTTTCGTCATATTTGTTCTACTTTGCACACTAACAATGTTTTGTAGGAATGCAATATACAAGCACTGGTGCAGGAGCACCTAGGACTTAGATTGTTTAGTTTTTTTCAATTTTGGCTTGTACTGACCCTAGCCAAGTCAGTGGTGAATAAGGACTCCAGGAGGTTCCAAGAGTTATATTTTTGAGTCAATGTAGGCTTAGGTTGTGTTCATACTTCTTAGGTTTGCATTTTTGTGTAAATATTGAGTTTGAGTAGGTAATTGACCTTTTTGATGGTCAAAGGTGTCAAAACATTGTATAGGCATTAGGGAGGGTTAAATTAGTATTAGGAAAGTTTTAAAAATCATTTTTCATGAACTAGAATAGGTCTTATAGGTTGGAAAGACCAAAAGTGCAAAAATTGCAAAGTTGCAAAAAGTTGTCATGACAACTTATGAAAGTTGTCATGACAACTTTTATCCTGAAATGGTTAGCGATGGAGTTAGGGATTGTTCAATTCCCTAGAATGATTCCACACATGTAAAATCTACAATAACCCTCTCTTGCACAATTACCAAGGTTGGTGAATGTGTTTTGCAATCTTAACAATCTGAAACTACTCATTTTCAGACTAGTTGGTAGCGTTTTAGCTTGATTTTACTCATTTTTTAATTGAAAATGGATTGAATCCATTTATCCAGAAATGGATTGAGTTTCTCTTGTGTTTTATTGTGTTTTTGGTTTAATTTAGATCTTTTTATATATTGTTCATTAGTGTTTTCTTGCTTTAGTTTGCAAACAGCCAGTTTTGGCTTGTATATTGCAGTTTTCTTGTAAATATGGTTGCCTCGTAAGTTCCACACGTGCTTCCATAACAGCTTGTTGGGAAATGGAGGGAAACCATCTATATAGTGTAAATATGCAGGTGCAAGTACTGGAGAAGATTTTAAGTATGACTGTCACCTTGTTCTAGGCGAGTCCAAGAGCAACCCGACTAGAGGAAATAAGGTGAAAATGAAGTGTCAAGTGCAGAGGTGGATGTCAAATAACTTTCTAAGATTTTTAAGGGGTCCAAGGAGTTGGGATAGAGTTTCCAATGCAAGGAGGATCCTTGAAAATTTCACTTGTTGCACAAACCCCAACTTGACCTATCACTGCTACCTAGAAGGTCTAGAAACCCTCCAAAACCCTCATTTTGGTGTTAGCACATTGAATGGTGGGTTAAGAAGCCAAAACCACAAAAATAACTTGAGGTTAGATGAACCATTTAAGTAAATACAAATTTTTTTGGGGGTCTTTTGGACCGTTTTCACCCAAGCCCTAAAAAACCGGTTTTAGGAGGCCTAATCGGGCTAATTCCTTGTAGCCCTTCTCTAGGCAAGATTTTAGAATCGGTAAGAAACCTATTGATTGAAAACCTCAAATGGACACTAAATTCATCCAAGACTTTAATCTTCATACCTCTACATCAACTCACAATGGTAGGAGGTCATTTTGACAACTTGAAACCAAGAAGCCATAATTGAGTACATGGGAAGCATTGTGAATTGGTAGGGTTCCTAGCCATAACACTTGAAGAAAAACACCTTAGAGAGATCAAGAATCAAGACCTAGAAGAGATTGAGAAGGACTTGAAGGTCTAGAGGGCAACTAGGAATGGTGAGTTGGTGCAATTGAGCAACACCAACTAGGTGAAGTGTTGAGCAAACTAGGTGACCCCATCAAGCACCTCCTAAGTCTATAAGAGAATTTATTTCAAGTGTGCTATGTATAAGACATGATGGTTGTGTTTATGATAAGATGCCTTGTTTGGAAGGTTCTTGTGCTATATCTGGCGGTTTGCAACATTTACCAAGATGTGTACATTTGGAGAGCACACATGAAATTGGTAGGAAACTAGTTTCTTTTGGAAAATACAAGACAGTCACACTAGTACATTGGGGCTAATTTCTGATGGTCGATTGTCGAAATTGCGACTACTTTTTGTTGGACTGCCGACAAAAGTAGACGTCAAAAACTTGTCATCGAACTTGTCGACGATGCCTCTGACCGTCAGAAATATGACAACCCCATGGACTCTGTCGATGGCGAGCATGATCGCTCTTCCGGTTAAAAAAGTCATCGGACATACAGCATCCTCATCGAATGTTTGTTTAGATTGCATCAGAATGTTGATGGAAGTCTAAAAATTTGTACCTACGGGAATATTGTTTGTTCGACGATTTTGTCATCGGTCCATTAATATGCATCAATGATCGTCCAACAAGGAAATGTCATCAGACATACAGCATCCTCATCGGATGTTTGTGTAGTTTGAGTCAGAATTTCGACGGATTTCAGAAACTTTGCACCGACGAGAACGTTGTTGATCTGACAATTCCATCGTCGGTGGAAAGCTTAGTCTCCGTCGTAATTCCGACAAACATTTTTTTTTTTTTTAAATATTATTATCTAGACGTAAAGCAAACCTTATTGATATGTACAGCGAATGATATTCTATACCCATCAGCTACCAATAGGGGGCATAGGTTTGAAGCTAATACGAGGTGCACTAGTTTCAAGCTAATATAATCAGGCGCACCATGGTTGAGATGATCCAACTCCTAAGAGGACTGTATGAACCACAGAGTACTAGTAAACCTATTAAAAATGGTGTTGATAGGGAATTAGCTAACCCAAATACAAGAGCCTTTAAATCCAATTAGGGAGATGAAACGACTTTATCTACCTTATCTAAGTTAGTTGTTCTTGGGAGCTACCAAAACTTATTTACTATATATATACATGAAATGAATTTATCTACTATATATACACATATTTCTTATAAGTATATCCCAAATTGATAATCTCATATAAAGTGTCATCCTATGTCAATACATGACATATACCTATTGAATGACATGTATATATCTCATACTAAGTATTCACTCATTATTATATATTCAACATATATTCAAAGATGATAATCATGCATTTCAGACTACATGAATATCCTCTTTAATAAAATAAATCACATGTACAAGGTTATTGGGTTGATCGAGTCCAATAGCAAAGTACAATAGGTAAAGATAGTGTATATATATCTCATACTAAGTAGTCACTCGTTATTATATATTCAACATATATTCAAAGATGATAATCATGCATTTCGGACTACATGAATATCCTCTTTAATAAAATAAATCACATGTACAAGGTTATTGGGTTGATCGATTCCAATAGTAAAGTACAATAGGTAAAGAGAGTGTGTATATATTTCATACTAAGTAGTCACTCATTATTATATATTCAACATATATTCAAAGATGATAATCATGCATTCCGGACTACATGAATATCCTCTTTAATAAAATAAATCACATGTACAAGGTTATTGGGTTGATCGAGTCCAATAGCAAAGTACAATAGGTAAAGATAGTACTAAAAATAATGTTACTAGCATCTTAAAAGAAAACATAAATGCATTATGACCACCCACAAAACACTTGATATAAAATAGTTCCAACCTTTCTTTTGTTTAAGTAGCTAGGGTATTTGAATTTAAATTTTGGTATAAAAAAATCAAATTTTAAAGGTCAACTCTCCCTTGTATAGTTCAACATGTCCACATGTTTACTCCTAAAAATTTTCAACTCATTTAGATATCTTATTTTCTAGTTATGAAATTGATCTTGGGACCTATGGGTTATGGGCCTATAATATACTTAAGTGAAGTTAGCATAAACCATATCAATTATGTTCAATTACATCAATCTCCACTTGGAGTGTTTAATATACATATCATCAATGATTACAATGCTTATTTCAATATACATTTGAATTGCAACTTGCAAGAATAGATGAAAGAGAAAGAACATGTGTTGAGGGAGGTGGAAGTGCTCTCTGAGGTGATCACGAATTGAGTCCATTGGTTCCCAACGGTGCTTTGCAATGTCACCCAACCACGTGGAACCCTTAGGTCCACCCCATCGTGCTTGTGGAGATAGTTCCAAATAGTCAATCAAAGTATACAAGGGGGATGATAGGCTCACACATGCCATACATGATCCATACATGACACAAGTAATGGAACAATATAGTGCAAAATAAATAAATAAGGATGATACCAAGTTATGAATCCACATAGGGTCACTACTTTAAAACTACACAAGGCATTAAATTCTAGAGTGCGGTGGAGGAAGTGTCATCGTATGTCTCTTCGCACAAGTCCCAACGCTCCATGTTCGGGCTTGCCTTTCATTGTATGTGCTCATGGGGACGCACCATGGAACCAAGCATTCTCTCATATGGACAAGAACGACAATCACACAATCCCTATACTACATGAGCGTGTATGTCTCTTTGCACAAGTCCCAACACTCCATGTGCAGGCATGCCTTTCATCATATGTGCTACATGGGGATGGACCATATGGAACCAATAATTCTCTCATGTGAACAAGAACAATGATCACATAATCCTTGTGTGAGTGGGCATGCCTCTTCGCACAAGTCCCAACGCTCCATGTGCGAGCATGCCTTCCCAAAATACCCTTGGTGTTGTGATAGCCCTCAAGGCGTGCTCAAGGAACCAATTTTCTTGTTATTTGTTTTAACCCAAGTCTATTGTTATGTTATCACTTGATTACAAAACTCCCCAAACATGAATTACAAGCATACCAGGTACGCTGATGGACGAGGGACGAGAGTGGGAGCCACTCCCTAGTCTCACTCTAGGACTAAGCTCATGCCATATCTAAATGCAAGACATCTCAAATACATCGTCAGTGGAAAGATGAAAAATTAAATTTTCATACATAAGAAATACATACTCAATTGGGCACAACACCAAAGAGAATGGATGCAGCTCATCATTCTTTCTTCTTGAAAACTCAACTCTTCTTATTTCACCTTCCTTCACTAGGCTTCACCAAGATGCCCAAATAGAACTATCAACCTCACCAACTTGTTCTAACACTTCCTAGGGTCTCTACATACCCTATTCCACTTTACCCAATAGGATTCACTCACCCTATCAACTGGTTCACTCACAAACCCTTACCCAGGTCCCTAAATAGGCCAATCCCTAGTAGCCCTGTTCAGCAGGTAATCTAATGTTTACTCAAAATAATCCCAAAACACTTGAAAAAAACATTATATATCTGGATACCCTTTTGGAAGTTACATAACATATGTGAAAATCAACTATGGGTCTTTTGAACGAAATACTCAAACCAGCACCCTGCTACACACCAACTAGGCCCAATTAGCCCTCTTTTCCAAAGCAAGTACCAACAAATGGTATGACCACAACTCCAAACAAAAAAAAAGTCTTTAAAAATATTCCAAAACCATATATTTTCCAGGTTTCAAGACAATACTAAACCCCCCTTTTTAGGCCTAAAAAACTAGGGCCTCCTTGTTCAAACCCCAAAACTCACTTTGAGATCTTGAAAATTGGTATTCACCATGCATTTACCATCCCCTTACACTGTTCCACATAGAAACACTACCTCCTTAAGGTAGATCTTCTGCTTCTATACTCATGCCTCCATTTTCATGCTTTTCTTCACTCAATCTCTTACCCTAGGGTATCAACACTTCATCTCCACGTTATTTCCTGCACATGTAAGGTTAGAGACACATATAATACAATATTACTGACCCATTCCACAAGAAATAGCAATACTTCCTGCATTGTGACTCTCAATACTCCCTAAAAAAATCACCTACAACAGATTTTAGAACAACCAATAGAAGTATATCAGATTTGAATGTAAAACCTTCAGTAACAGTATCAAATGATATTACAAACACTCCTCTACATTTCCAAATCCATTTCCAATAAAAAATGAAGCAAGGAAGAAGAGTTTTAGACCAATAAAGTGCAGATTTTAGAGAGAAATTGCAAGGAAAACCTTGTATTTTTATTGCCAAACCCCAAACTCTTACAATGCCAAGAAAATTCGACCCTCAACCTCTTCATTTTGGATCATTACAAACATATTTACATATCTTCCCTTCATGGAAACTAAAAACCAACTCTTAACCACCCATACAACCACTTTTGGCTGTTTACAACTTTAATTTATTGTCAAATTGACACTTTTAGTTGTCAATTGACAATTTTTTAACCTTTTTGCATCGTGGCGCTTTCTAATTAACTTTATTACATTAATATTGGATGGAATGTTGGAAGATATGTGTGGGACCCCTACACAACCCATAGAAGCATTTAGAAGCCATTAAAAAGTGTCATAGACCAAATATTAATGAATGTCCTAAGGGTACCGATTGTGACAATCACAAGTTTACCAATGATACTGCCTACTCAAACAAGTTGTGTTTGGAAACCCCACTAGGTGTGTATATGTAATGGTAATTAAATGTCCTAAGAGTAGCCCTTACACCAGTATGCACAAACCTTGGTGTCACAATGGTGTTGGTGTGGCCTTGGGCCAATGGTGGTTAACTGTTACAATTAGGACAATGATCTCAAACACAATTTACAGTATTTATAACTCTAATGTCCCAATCTACTTGTATATATTTTCACAAAACAATTAACAACCCAACCATAGCTATTAATAAGATTTCCCCATAAAATGCATGCAAAAAATATCATCATTGATAGGATAACTGACTTGCATTTAGTAAGAGACCTCAATGAGTGGAGTTTCATGTTGAAAAGAGTACTTGCAATAAAGATATTGAAATCAACGAGACATTATGCATTCAAAAATCCACAAGGAAGATCTAATATTTATGAATGAAATTGAAAATCAATCTAAGTTACATGTTTGACATCTTACTTATATAATGGCAACATAAAATGTATATATGCACTCAACATACCTCTTTGCTTGTTTATTTCAGAATGTTGCTAGGAATTAATAGGTGAATGATACATTGATCTACACATGAATCACTTGTACTTTCTTGATACTTTCATCTCTTGGTCAAGGTCGCGTACCCCCTTACACTTGAATATTGTTTCCACCCTCATGATTACTTAAAGTCCATGTTCAAATCACACTAAATGACAATAGTTAGTACAAAATAGTGACCATAGCCAAGGAAACCCAAATTTACTCAAACTCAACATAATAAGAAATAACTAAATCATCTAGACCATTATTCATAACATAACCTCTTTTTCACATCATGGAAGGCCAAAATTACAAGGATCACGCTTCTTCGAAGGAGCCATTGTTCAGAGCCACCAAACTATCAACAAGAGTAGAACCTATTAGGCTCATACAATTTTAGGACATATAAAGAGTTGAATCAGAAGCGAGATCATGAAGCATACAATAGAGAGGTATTCATGGAATAGACATCTGAAAACATCTCATTCATGAAGTAACAAAATGCTAAAGAAAATGACAAGTAATAAAAAAAACTTACAAGGATGAGGCATATTCATAACTTTTGTAGTCTCGCCATGGATATCAACACTAGAAGCAACTCATATTGTTAGTGTACATACAAGACAATATGGGAGTTCATTATACCCAACAACTTGTGGTGTTGTTGTTCATGTTGGCTTTGTTGGACCCTGCAATTAAGATTCAATATACCTTATTCAATAAGATTAACTGTACAACATAATGAAATATTGAAAAGTGTGTTATCTTGTTGAGCTTCGCTTGCTTTCGAGAATAGTTTAATATTCTCTACTTAATAGGACCAACCATGTGAAGGTGGAAGCTCATTTGGCCCCTCCCCCCCCCCCCCCCGCCAACATCACTCTAAATTCCTCATTAACATCTTATAACATTCATTCATTCATTCTTTCTACCATTAATAAAATATAACATTCATTCATTAATATCACATAACATTCATTAACACATAACATTGATTAACATTAATTAACACGCAACATTCATCAATATTAATTAACACGGATCATCCACAGCCATTAATTAGCACATAATTACATTCACTAACACATAAAAATCAGTCATTATCAAATAAGGTAGATTACAATCAGTTTTTATTTTTATTTTTCTTTGAATCTATGAAAAGACTAAGTGGAACATCAGTTTCTTCATGTATGCCTAGTCCTATACTGAGGATGAGGACACTGAAGCGAAGGGGGGTCCTCTGCAATAACAAAGAAATACGTTAAATTCAAAACATTTTTTTATTATTGTTACAAGTATTTCATTAATTAAAGAACTTAACTGTTGTGCTCTTTACCTGATGGGGCCACATCATTTTGTCTAGCCTAGCCTCAACCTCAACATGTTGAACACCCTCTAGATCATCTGGAGTTCAAATACTAAAGGTTACATTAATACTGAACACCAATTGCAATTATATTTGTTTAAAGGAATAATAGTGGTCCTCTTTACCTGAGTGGGGAACATCACGTTCCTGATGTTGTGTACCCAGATCATGCTCCACTTGGTCACCACCAACTACATGCTCTAAAATATTAACAAAAAAGGTTACATTAATTACTACTCTAATTACAAATTAAGATGTTTAATTGTATTAATAACTACATAAATAAATTTGAATAGAAAATGAATACCTCCACTACTGGGATGCACATCCGAACCTTCATGTGCAGGTGGTGTTTCACGATTAGCAGGCTGCATTACAATGTCATGCACATTGTTATCATTGCTTGCTTATTTAAAACAAATATAGTCACTTTATGTTGGAACTCAATATCAATTAGATTATTGGTAAATTATTCAATTTGAAACAATTTCCATTTAGCATATTTACTTGTGTGATGGATGCACTTGAATATTGTGTATGCCCACTCAATTCTCATAGCCGATCAACCATGGCTAAATAGCCTTGCTGGTAGGCAATTCTCTTGTCATCTTCTGTGGGCGATCTATTGAATTCAGAGCCCTGCATTTTTGCTTGGTATCGTGAATTTTGCTTGCATTGTTTGATAAAAAAAAAAATCGTTTGCAATTTATTAATATTTTGATGCAATATTTTGTTTACATGAGATACTTACAATTCGTGCAGCAAGTTTCATATAACCACCAGAGCTAAGTTTGTGTTTCCCGTGCTTTTCTTGTCTTGCCTTGGTTGCCTTTGACATGTCACTCAGTCTATAAAAAGTTTGAAATATGTTAGATTATATAAATATAAAGAGTAATTAATTAGTACATAATTACATTCTTAATAGTATCTCGTACCTTCTTCTAGCGTCTGGTGGTGTATTTCCTTTTTTCCTTTCAATTCTCTCCTTGGCATCCAAAATCAGGTCCTTCCACTCCCTCTCTGGAATCATGGGGGGACGCTCATACTTTAGGTTCCTCTCTAAATGGGTCTTGTATTGGTCCCTCACATACTTTAGATATGTCCCAACTTTTTCAAGGAGCTTGGTTTTGTCAAAGGTGTCATTTCCAAACCACTCAACCATTTGGTTTGTCAATTCATCTTTTAACCTTTTTTCTTGGTCATTCCACCTTTTAAAGCAAAAACAAACCTGTTAGATTTAGAAACGAACTGAAGCTATGTTTATTACAGTTCAAGAAAGGGATCAAAGGAAAACTATTATAGAAATAATATGAAATCAAAATAGTGGATTAGGGTTATTTCACATATGATGTACCACCTTTTACATATGGTGGGCCCAAATATCTACAATGCAATGTCACTAAGATGTTTATAGAAAATATCATTTCCTGCAAAAAATTCATAAGATCATTAGTCCAAAACGAGTGATCATAAAGTAAATTACAATTAGACTATATATAATAATAATTTTAAAGTACCTGGAACCTTTTGTATCTTTAAGGGAATCATTTCTTCGTCGCTCACCACCAATGTGGCCTGCAATGTTCCCGTACTAGAATCCACTATGAAATGCCCCCAAGAAAGAACGCTTGAAGGGAAATAAACACATAACAAAAGATAGAGCAAAAGAGGGATCTACCAACAGTGGGGGGGGCAATATGACATGCAGTAGAGGATATCTGCATGCTACGTGTTGCCGACATTGCAGTCGGCAATACAAGTGGGGCTAACCTCTGATGAGGCGGCGGTAACATTTTCACAGGAACATTGACAGCACCTAAAGAATAATATATTAAATATATCAAACAAGGATGAACCTTTATTTTGAAGATTGACAGTATCAAGTATGATGTTTTTTGGGTACTCAAAGTGATAAGCCAAGCAAGCGATAATACAAGAAAATCGTCATCACCTTAAGTACCTACAACACCCTGATCATGGCAATGACTTTCATGAGGGCGGATAAATTGTTGTAAAAACAACACGTACATATTTTAGTTAATGACATAAAAGAGAATAAAATATAAACCATTATTGATTTTTTGTTATAATTAAAGCTTTCATTACTGCTTACTTTCACCCTCTGTCGTGTCTCACTAGTCATAGGATGCACGGCTGCCAAAGAAACAATATCTTTAGTAATTTTTCTAAGAGGCTTTTTTATGAATTCTATAGGGTGTGTGGAATTTTCAGGGTCATCATCGCTTAATCCTATTGATTCCACATCCCTAGAGAGGTGCTCAGGTACTGCAGCTCCCTTTCCCTTTCCCCGAACATCCGTCTGTGTCAAGAATATCATTAACAATTACAAAATTAGTCTAAATCACTAAAAAAAAGAACATAATAATGTAACAGTTTGCTTCTATCTAATTTGTTACAATTATAATGAGGTTTACCTGCTCGGTAGAAGTGTCGCAACCTACATCCCTGTTTGCGATATGTGATGGATCCATGTCGCCCTGTGACAAAGAAAAAATATAAAAAATGTTAGTGAAATTAAACCAATAGACTTAGCAAAAAAAACTTCATAATAAAATGGTATATTGGATTCATTAATTGGAGGTTGGTTAATTAAATGGTATATAATACGTACCACCCCCATGATATTAACTTTGTTTGTATCTATACGATTCAAACTGTAACCGATTAGAAGCTCTTTGCCTGCACTTATTGATTTTATCGCACATATGAATACATGATTTCCCTTGCACGCCTCAAATATGCAATTGGGTTGTTTATTAGTTGACCCAGGTCGCATACTATTTATAAAACTTGCAATATTCCTTGTTGCTTTTGGTCGACCATCAATGTATACATCCACTCATTTACTTTGATCATTATCTTTCTGTTGTATATAATTTGCTGACAGTGCATACCTACGCATACATTTTTTTATATTTAACAATCTGCATCCAATTATTGTAATTGTAACAAGGTCTGAAAAACTCCATCAATTCAGCAACTTTGTTGTAACAGACCTTTATGTCGTCCATGGAAAATAAGCCCAAACCATGTAACGATGAAGGTGCTATGCGATATATCCTACCATTAACACAAAAAATGATGTTTATTGGAGGAAGTTCCTTGGGCACCCATTGTTTCTGTAGATGTTTGTACCTCAGTGGCACCTCAATGTCACCTTTGGTCTCATCATCATAAGAACATGACCTCCCTTGAGCAAGGAAAAATTTCATGCGTTTATTAAATTTTCTTCTAATCTTTTGACCTCTTGTTGATCTCCCTATTCTAGACCTACTGCATGTCTCACTTTCGTTTTCTATTCCTGCATTTCCCTCACTTGACAAAGACAGATCTGACAAATACCTATTTGGGGGTACTTGCACTCCATCAAATGAGAGAGTTAATTGGTAATGAGAGAGAAATTTTGCAAATAAGGGTAATGTTGATGAAGAAGTCGGCCCTAAAGTTGATTTTGGGATTAAAATTGGAATAAGTCCAACTGGGGCCTCAAGTGTTGATAACTGTATTAGATTTGCTGCTAATGTCGAGGTTTGAAAAATTGAGGAAGTTTGTTTTCCAATTAATTTTAAAAAAATAAATTATTTCTATAGGGTGTATTGACTAGTTATACTTGTCCATCCATGAGACTGTGCAGGATCCTCGTCAAAGGGGTTCAAGTTCCTACACATGTAATTCAATTATCTTATGTTAGCTAAAAATTACATAGTACACAACATGAACAACATGAACTTTGTAGACAAAAAGAGTATTAAATAATAAAAAAGATGTCATCAAAATCATTGTAAATTTTTTAATTCCTTACCTTTACTTTATCTAGACTATGCAGGATCCTCAACTAAATGGTTGACGACGTCTGTAGTCAACGACCTGTTCCCACCAAGGGTGACAGCATCACACAGGAACTATACATGAAATCAACAATAAATACATACGTATCATAAGCAGTGCATGATGTATCATCATATATGTAATTGAGCATCATAATTAGCATCACATATGTGTCATCCTAAACATGTAATCCATCACATATGTATCATAAATCACCATCCATCACATAGGTAATAAACAATCCACATTCTATAAATAAACACAAAGTTCAAAAAATGTCACATGCATCATCATAACCATGTAATCCATCACATATGTATTTTAAATCATCCATCACATAGCTAATAAACAATCCAAATTCCATAAATAAACACAAAGTTTAAAAAAGGTCACATAAATAGTCACTCTCCCTATCTCCATCTCCATATTAAAAGGTACATCATGAATTAATTATGTAATGGCATTAGAATTCAAAACATAATGAATTAATTATGTAAAAAAAATTCTATCAAGAAGTCAATATTAAATAGATAATATACTAATCGCATACCTCATACATTTCATTCATCATCATGAACATCAAGGTGGTTCTTCTTCTTCTTCTTCTTCTTCTTCTTCTTCTTCTTCTTCTTCCATCACATTATACTTTATCGGCCTTCCTCTTTGGATCATGTCTAACAACAAATGACCAACCCGGTTTATGTGGAAGAACATTGGCTTGGAAGAACATAAGGCTCATCCCCAACTGGTTCAAATGACCTTGTATTAACCATTGTAAAACCATTATCATGTTCAATAACAGTTCTATCAGGATCATTTTTATTCAATTGTAGCCTGTACCATTTGACGACGAACAAAACTAATTTGAAGGAATTAAAGTCACACTCAAGTATATCATCCAAAATGTCATAGTGTCGATTTTGAGATTGTTGAGGATGTATGTCATTTCTCAATGAAATATTTGTCACCTCAAAGACTGTAGTGATGCCAGAATCACAAGTTTTCTTCATGTCATCCAACTTTTTTATGCGAAATTTATGACCATTGCAGCACATAGCATTGTGGTGTTTGACCTGCGATATGTCAAACATGTAAAATTTATTGCATTGTGAGTTCGTAAACATAAGGGTGATTAATAAATTTAGACGTACCTGTTTATCTCTTAAACCATATGCTAAATCAATTTCCCTTTGCGTAACATTGGAATCTCCATTATGATGAGCTTCTTTAACCAATGAAGCCACACCTTCCCCTGTTAATGTGCGTCCAGAATGTTGACAACATTCAATCCATACCGTCATCCAATCAAGATTGTTTTCAATATACAAATGTAGTGCATCCCACTCTCGACCAACTGTACAAAAAATAAATAGACATCTTACAACCGATTTATTTTGAAGATTAAGAATTAATTAACTACAATAACATCTTATAATTACCTCTCACTTTCCTCAATCTACCTTTCCTCGTCAAGTACTCCCCTTCGAATTTGTTAATGGGGTTGGGATCCCAAATGCGATCCACGTGGATCTTTGCTGCAAACTTAGGAAGATATTCAGAAATGTACACCATAGTCCGGTATACCATATATCCCTCCACCATAGAACCATCAGGATGTGCTCTTTGTCGAACCAAAGCCTTCAAAAATTTCAAGTGCCTCTCAACCATCCACATTGACCTAGTGTGTACAGGTCCACACAATTCAATCTCCTCAACTTGGTGTATGAGGTAGTGTTCTTGTGCATTGAAAAAAGTTGGAGGTAGACACTTTTGCATTTCACACATTAAATGAGGAATTTCTCTTCCAATATTTAATATCTTCTTTATGGATTTCTTTACATGACAACCACCTACAATATATTCAAGACGCAAAAAATAATATTACATAACAAGTAAAACAAATAACAAATATAATATCTATACAACAAACTGAACAAATATCACTACTTACCTCATGTATTTCCAAGATCATATATGACTTGCTTGACATTATTGTCGAAGTCGTCTATGAGAGATAGAGGTAGAATGTATTGCAACAATTATGAAATTATCTTTTCATTTTTTTCTAACATAATACAATGAAAAGTACACGTACACGCAGTACTTAAATACATAGTAAAAACACAAGAACATGAATTACCTTAATGAAGATATGCCAATCATGCGTTTTCATCCCTGGCCCAAATTCACTTTTCTTTGATATGAGATTGTTTATGTTCGCAGCAAATCCTATGGAAAATTGAATTTTTTGTATGACTTCTTTTATAGCATTGCTTTGCTAGTCCGTTAATAACCAAGGAAGCTCACTTATATTAATCTGGTCTCCAAGGCTATTTGATTGAATGACATTTATTATTGCATGATTGGAATCCTCAATGTCACTACATATTTTGACAATTTTTTCTTTGTGATGCCTTCCATCCAATATTTTTCATAATGTCTCTGTTATATTCTTTCCAATATACATAGTATCAAACAAATGCACAATTTGTAACTGCTCGTAGTAGGGCAACCTACTAAATTGTCGGGGATAAATTTTTAGTCCCTTAGGAAGGTGGTCATTTATGCCTTCACGACCTTCATGATCATCAATCACATCATCAATAAACAAAACAAAATAGAAAAGATGTTTTATGACAAACCATTAGATGGAATGGCATTACCTTGATGATTAATTCTATTATATTCCAACTTCCACAGGTGAGGTGTCATTCTTCGTGGCTCTGTTGTATTCTCTTCTTTCCCATTGAAAAGATGTTTTTCAGTATTTCAATACTTGTAATTTTTGTGGAGAACGTGCCTATACTCATCAAACACTTGCTTTCCTAAACTTTTTGAATGACGAGATTTCATCTTTGGACCACAAACTGGACATGCAAATTTTCCCTTTGTTTGAAGACCTACAAGATAATGTATAATTGGATTAAATATGATAATTTTTTGAATTATAATGTTCATGCACAATTTAAACACTATAACATACCACAAAGATGTGTTAGCCCTAAGGCATCGTGTATTGTCCATAGAAGCATCGCATGGAATTGAAATTGTCTTTGTCCTATTGGTCTAGAAACATCATACATAGTGACACCATTCTATAACTCCAGCAACTCATCGATAAGAGGCTCGATATATACATTCATATCTTTAACTTGGTACTTACCTAATCGAATGAACAAAAACATTACATAATTATTATGACCATTTTACTGCAATATTTATAATTAAATGTAGATGACTATATTTAAATGATAAAATACCTGGAACAATCATTACCAACATTATGTGCTCCCTCTTTATTGACATCCGTGGAGGAATGTTATTGTTGATAACAAAAATAGGCCACACTGAGTAAACAAATCTCATCTCTCCAAATGGATTGGCACCATCTGTTGCCAATGAAAGCCTGAGATTATGAGGCTCTTCTTTAAAGTGTGGCCAATTTTCCTCCATGTCCATAAATGTTGAACCATCCACAAGCATTCGAATAATGTCATCTTGACTTCTATTGCGTGCATGGTAATCCATAAATTGTGCCAAGCTAGTGCACTTGAATAATCGTTGCATATGTGGAATAATGGGAATATAGCGAAGAACCTTGTGAGGAACCCTTTTTGTTATTTGATCTATTCGATATCTACTAATATGACATTCAGGGCATTCAATTCAAAATTCATGTTGTTTGTGATATATAATATGATCGTTGGGACAAGCATCTATTGCTTGATACTCCATTCCAATATCTTTCATAATGGCAGATAATTCTCGGTATGAGCGAGGTAGAATATTTGATGGTGGCAACAAAAACTCACCTATCAATCTACAGCAAAAAAAATATAATTTGTTAATATAAAGAATATTAATGGTACAGCATGATTCACCATTTATTATGACATAACTTAAGATACGTGATATTGTTATGTTGGATAAACAATTCATAACCTTCAAGTTCACGAACAACAATACAGCGGAGAGAAGAATTGTCTGTGAGCCTTCGTAAAGGGCCTTAGATGCCTTCTCAAGTAGAGGGACATCATGAACAACATCAAGGTCATCTTCATCATCATGATCAGCCGCGTGAGTACTAAATATGTCATGGATCAATGCATTTGTACCATCATCTTCAATTGTGTTTTGTGGCTCATGATCGTCATCTTCCATGGGATCATTATCTTCAGCTTCGATATTCATACCTCCATGTTCATCCACTTAGAAAACCATATTCTCCAGGTTGTGTTGATCCATATCATGTGCTCTGGGGTGCTCGACCTATATAAAATTCATAAACATAAATAAACCATGATCATGATCTCATCATCAAGCGATTTATTATGTATATAAATTGTTAAAATGATATAATGAAAAACTTACCAATGGATGATAATCATGTCCACCTTCAATGTGACCATGCAACCTACAATGTTTCTTAGTTGTTTTGATTAGAAGTCTTCTAGTCTTTAACCCCTTACAAATTTTGCAGGGACAATAACATTTTCCATCACCTTTTCTTTTCAAGTTAGACCACAATCTAGCAATTGTCTCGTTATTTTGTTATTCGTTGATATTGTCTGACATGGTCTTTCTTCACAGGCAAGAAAATCGGGCTATAGAACTAGTTATATAGAATTTGAAATGTTAGTTATGAAGTCACGTTTCAGTATAATATACTAAATTAAATTACTTGAAAATAGAAATTATCATCATTGAACCAAAACCATTTAACTCTTCTTTTTCATCTCAAAACATATCTAATGTCTTTGTGGTATGCAATCCTTGTATCATATCTTAAGTTGACTAATGTCTAATTGGGTAATCAATGAGTGTCTAATGAGAATTCATTATCAATGTTGTGAAGTCATTGAGAGTATGGTGATAGTCATTCCTTATAGGATCCTCTCAATATTGTCCAAATCAGTCTAAAAGGAAAGCAACTATCCATTCCCATGCTTGTGCATACTTACATGACTAATGTTGCACTTGTGTATCCTAAACATTGGAGAGACCTTATCTGACTTGCCTAATCAATGTGGTTGCTTTCCTAATATGAAATACTGAGTTCTAACCTTGCCTCTACATCAAACTTCTCACATCATGTTTCTTCAACAAAACACACTAATATGAATTGAGCCAATACCATGAGCATAGGGTCCAGTATCATGGAAACTAATCATAATACGTGAAGACGGGGTTCACACATAAGTGTTGGCTCTCAACAATGCGACACTTCCAAAATTATCAGTCTTAAGACTTCTCCTATTGGGTCAACACTCATTGATGGCCACAAGGCCAAATCAATGTATGTAGGCTTCAAACTCCTTACTCTAGGCTTCGAGGACCCTACACAAGGTCTATGAACACTCACTTGGTATTACAATAGAAAGAGCCTTCCTCTAGAACTTTGTTTACAACGCACACATCATTGGTAATAATTATTATGATGGATGGTCTATTAGGACGGTAAATAAAATGTTTTTTTCTTTTTCCACCCTTTGAAACTACAACAAGGTATTTGACTTGGTAGGGTCCCCACACATCACTTCAACAACAAACATTAGGCAATTCAACCTTTTGCCTTTTCAATGCATTTTTTTTTTTGTCTTTTACTGGTTTTCTCAGTCCGATACATAGGGATATCAGACCTTTCATGGCATCATCACATGTGCCTTCCAATATGTAGTCCTTTCATATTTTAGGTGCCTACACACTATGTTGTTGTTAAGTATTGATGTAGTCTTAAGATATCTCATGACTCCATTACATGTCCACACTTGGGTTTACAAACACAACTCTGTCAAAACAAAAACAATATCACTAGTAAAACTATAAATGTGACAATCAATACCCTTAGGACAGTCATATAAATTTAATCTATTTCATTTGTTTTTGATCCACAAACCCTTCTAAAGGTTGCATAGGGTCACCTCACCCCTCTCTCTGTCATCAACCACTTCAAAATAGCAATCGCTTGGTCTTCCCACAAAATTCTTCACTCTTACTGCCTTTTACTGTCTGATACATAGAGATATCAGACTATCCTCATGCCCAAAAACGTACCAAATCTAATTTGGAGCCCTATACAGAACATAATATAATACATAGCATGAAAAAAGGCCTTCCCACACATTTGGGTGAATTTATATGCATGGGAGACCAAACTATACATTATTTACTCCTCTTGGTAAACATTAGGCAGGGTTTTGACATTTTTTGGAAAAACTATGATATCTTCTTTAAAACACTATGAAATCTCATCTCTATTATGCTTTGATGGATGTCACATCCTGTTACAAACCTCATTTTGACACTAGCAGAAAGGATTTTAGCAAAGGTTGTGAAATATGGCTTTTAAATCTACCAATTGTCATTCCATCTTGTACATATGGCTTTTACATGTAGAAGAAATAAATTTGATAATTAGGCCATATGGTGGATGATAAGTGAAGGATTTTTCATACTAAAGGTGTGGCACTAGTGGCTTTGGTGCATGAAGGTGACTAGAGGTTGTGGAAGGAGAAATGGTGGAAGTTGGATCTATGGTAGTGGGAGTAGATGTTATTTATGCATGAAAATGTTAAGCTAATACTCATAAAATAGCTAGGAATCCAACTTAAGGCATTTTGTTTGTTAATAAATTTCTCTACCATTGAGCTACTGCCCCCTTTCTTATCATTCCATTATTGGCTTGAGTGTAGATTATTTTTAAGACCCATTATAAGACACACTATAGGTTCTTGGGGCTCCTAACCTAACCTAGCTTTGATAACATTTTGAGCTACTACTCATGGACTAGTTAGGTTACCAAGATATGACCTTCTATTTGTTGTTAGAATGTGATCTATGACTAAGTATTAGAGGATCTTACTAACTTGGGTATCATGCTTTTATGTTTCTCTGACATGACTCCTAGTAACTATATAGGGATCTTACTAGTCCTAGATCTATGCAAACATTTTAGTCATCTTGTGATAGTCAAAGAGGGAAATAGTAATAAGTCTTCATGATGGAAGTCCATTAAAGGTGGTAGTCAACATAGTGAAAAAGCATAAAAATAGTCATGTGATAATGCATAGGACAACCTTAATGCCCAAGTTTAGAGAGCATATACAAGATGAATAATGATAGTCTACCAGCAGGGATAAAGACAGGGGTAAGTTCAATGTTAGGTACGTATAAGCATGAATTTCTTGAGTTAGCATTAGAGTATATATCAACCAGTATGATATACATATTTAAATTTAGATTTGTGCATCATTGAATATAAATTAAGATGTTCTTAATCAAGTCAATGACAGTTAATATCATATTGAGTTAAGAAGGTAAATTTTATCTATTTATTCAAACAACATTAAAATAACATAACGTTACTGCCAGACATAACATATAAATATATATGTCTGCACATAATCTCAAGAATACATAATACAATCAGATTCAGGTTATGCAAATTATGGTAATACTGCAAATTCTTATAAGGAATAACAAACTGATTATAATGAAATGACAATAAGTGGTTAATGCTGATACAAAGTAACATTAACAGGAAACTTTGATGACAATCTAATACACATCACTGTTGAGCTTACCCCTGCCTCATATGACCCTATGTTGGCTAGGCCCCACCATAATTAGAAGATCCTAATTACTATTGTCCTAAACCTTGCATTGACTGTCATAATTTGACAATGAGTTGAGTTAGTCCATTAACGAGATTGGGAAAGAGTTTGGTGTTGGTGGAAGGTTTAAGGAGGTACACTACGGCATGAAATGACTCTTCTTCTCCCTCATGTGAATGTTCTCCTCTTGAAGCACTACGGCATGTATGACCTTTCCTTCCATTTCCTACACCCTATTTTCTAACCCACACCTCATAACCTTTACCTCACTTCCTATCATTATTACCTTCCATCTATCTTTCATATCCCCTCTCTTAACCTCCTTCACTTTCCTACATCCTATCGTAAACCTTAACCTCATACACATTTACTTTTACTTCACCTACCTAACCCCATTCCATCATTCACATCTTTTTATCTCCCCCCATTCACTTTCCTACCTTCCAAACCCCTAACATATCCTAACTTACTCTTTCACCATTACATCCTTCATCACTTACCTCCCTATCTTATCCTAACCCACACCTCATAACCTTATACCTCTCAGCTTCCATTTTATACCACCTTCCTATCACGGTATGCTTATCCTCCCTTCCAAAACACTGACAAAAAATGGCACTTGATCACTACACAGTAAATGGCTTTTAAATCTACCAATTATCATTCCATCTTGTGCATATGGTTTTTACATGTAGAAGAAATAAATTTGATAAATAGGCCATATGGTGGATGATAAGTGAAGGATTTTTCATACTAAAGGTGTGGCACTAGTGGCTTTGGTACATGAAGGTGACTAGAGATTGTGGAAGGAGAAATGGTGGAAGTTGGATCTATGGTAGTGGGAGTAGATGTTATTTACGCATGAAAATGTTAAGCTAATACTCATAAAATAGCTAGGAATCCAACTTAAGGTATTCTATTTGTTAATAATTTTTTCTACCATTGAGCTACCTCTCCCTTTCTTACCATTCCATTGTTGGCTTGAGGGTAGATTATTTTCAACACCCATTATAAGACACATTATAGGTTCTTGGGGCTCCTAACCTAACCTAGCTTTGATAACATTTTGAGCTACTATTCATGGACTAGTAAGGTTACCAAGATATGACCTTCTCTTTGTTGTTAGAATGCAATCTATGACTAAGTATTAGAGGATCTTACTAGCTTGGGTATCATGCTTTTATGTGTCTCTGACATGACTCCTAGTAACTATGTAAGGATCTTACTAGTCCTAGATCTATGCAAATTATGGTAATACTGCAAATTATTATAAGGAATAACAAACTGATTATAATGAAATGACAATAAGTGGTTAATGTTGATACAAAGTAACACTAACAGGAAACTTTGATGACAATCTAATACACATCACTGTTGAACTTACCCCTGCCTCATATGACCCTATGTTGGCTAGGCCCCACCATAATTAGAAGATCCTAATTACTATTATCTTAAACCTTGCATTGATTGTCACAATTTGACAGTGAGTTGAGTTAGTCCATTAGCGAGATTAGGAAAGAGTTTGGTATTGAGTTTGGTGTTGGTGGAAGGTTTAAGGAGGTACACTATGGCATGAAATGACTCTTATTCTCCCTCATGTGAATGTGCTCCTCTTAAAGTACTACGACATGGAAGACCCTTCCTTCCATTTCCTACACCCTATTTTCTAACCCACACCTCATAACCTTTACCTCACTTCCTATCATTATTACCTTCCATCTACCTTTCATATCCCCTCTCTTAACCTCCTTCACTTTCCTACATCCTATCCTAAACCTTAACAGTGGTTTGACGGTCCTACAGCAAGGAGTTTCTATCACAGCCATATATACCAGCATCCATACCCAAGGTTAGCTCCTCAGCTAGAGCCTACGTTCAGGCCACTTCCAATGGATGTTGGATACAAGAGTGGCATAATTTGTGTTCTTCCCTATTTGATCACGCAGGTTTAGGTCATCCCGATCCTTAATTAGGGTCTTCCCTAAGAGGTTATGCCTATAAAGAGGATAATTGATCATTTCATTTAATCAACCATCCAAATCAATCTTATTTTTCTCTTTTTCTACCAAACTGAATATGAGCTAGGGAAAAAAAAATTATGAGCAGGAAAATTCATTATAATAAAGATAAAACTTGATCATCAACCAACACAAATGCAACCTCCTATGTATATTTCAAACAATTTCATCACTACATAAAGCAAATTCAACACATTGTCACAAACATAATGATTTTTTCTTCAAGAAAACATCATGTGAATGAATTGGTTGATTAACCTACCTTTTTTCTTCAACCAGATCTTGGCAGCACCGCAATCCAGAACTGTTTCCCTCCTTGTAATGCCCAACTTTTTTGTGAATATCGCAGAGGTCGACGGGACGGAGAGGCGGGATTAATGTTTATCAAATGACTTGGTTTTTTTTGGTTTTTTTTTAAGTAATGTCCGCAGTCGTTGGAAGTTCGACGAACGCAGGCACTTTTTAAAAAAAACACAAATTTCATTGCCAATTCCTTCTCCATCAAAACAAAATGTTGAATTATCATCGGAATTCCGACGAATGCAGGCATTTTTTCAAAAAAAAATCAAATTTGGTCACAATATGCCTTCTCCATCAGAAACCTTCATTGGAATTTTAGGCCAAATGTATTAGTGTCACATATGGAATTAAAGATGGAAAAGATTTGAAGAGATGTGAGCTAGTGAAAAATGATATATGTGTAGCTGAATTTATGAAAATGTTTCAAAAGAAACTAGTTTATGAGTACATAATGCATACACATAGAGCTCGATGGTTAGATGAGAAATTCAAGTTATGTAAGGACACATTTCCTCTTGGCACCATTTTCTCTATCGTTGATTTCGCTAAAAATTATACACTACAACCTCAAAATGAAGTGCAGTCTATGTATTATCATTCACACAAGCTTCCATTTTTGTACACATAACATTCATGCATGCAGATAATAGCACAGAGGAGGATAGAAAGGTTGTAAGAGAGTATCACTTCTACATAAGGGATGATCGTACTCATTCATTGAAGTTTGTACAAGGATGTTTTAAAGTTTTCTATGATAATTTAAAGGAAAGAAACATACAATACAACTGACACTTAATATGGTCAAATAATTGCACCGCACATTTCAAGAATGCAAGGATGTTTTGTTGGTTGACAAGGATGCATGACAAGCGATGTACAACATTTTTGGAATTTCACAGAGGCTAGATATGGTAAGGGAGAGCACGATGGTGCAGGAGCATGTGTAAAAAGAGCCCTAGGTAGAGAAGAATTGATGTATGAAGGTGGTGCTGAGTTGATAGATGCAGAAACAATTGTGCGATGGTGTAAGTCTACGATGGGTCCAAGTAATCCACCAATGTCAATGGTTCGTAGATATTTTTGGTTGATCACTGAATCTAACATTGAAAACTATCTAGATTGTTGTACAGTTGCAGGATCGAGTGACATGCACTCATTTATAAGTTCAAATGCAAGTTCACTAATAATTTATACGAGACAAATGGTATGTTTTTTCTCTTCATGCATGTATTGTTCATGGGAATAATGTGAATCACAAGAGTGGGTTGACAAATGGTCTTGTAGAACATCGGTTCTCATTGATACATATCAAATTCCCAAAGCACTACAATTGAGCCAGATGGAGACATCAGTGGATTTTGACCATGTATCCGACCTAGTGGATTTAGGTGATTTTTTGAGTTAATTTTTTTGCAATTATTCTTTTTTGTTCATTTTGTTGTACATCACACTTTATTTCTAGTACTAATTATCACTTTATAAAATGCAGGTCATGTGTATGTAGTTGTTGCATAAGAGAACAATGAAGAAGGAATGGATTAATATTTGTGTCGTTGTGTTGAGCCTAAAAGAAAAAAGAAAACCACAATCATTGATGGAGGGGATATTGAGTACCCAATAGGGTCTGCTGTCATGACAGGAACATGGCTTAGGAGATACCCTATCAAGAATTCTGATGTTTAGTTGTTCGAGGACTTTGAAACACATAGACATATTCTTCATTTCTCTAACCTTGTTGCAACAAATATTCATTTGATGAAGAATTGTGGTAGACCTCATAACAAGATTTTATGGAAAGTTTGTGAATCTGATCACGAGGCAATACTTGACACAATACGGGTTAGAGCCGATCCTGAAGGCTCACTTGATTGATTCTACGGTTCAGAGTAGAATGATTTTGAGAATTTTGTATATATCATCAACGAATTGTTCTATATTTGTTTTTTGTATATATAAATGCCCATGATCTGATTTTTACATGTTTAGGGATATAATTTTGTATATTTAAATGGCAATGAGTTGATTTGTACATATTTAAATGCCAAATTTTGTATATTAAAATGGCGATGAGCTTAATCACACATATTGTAATGCCAAATTTTGTATAAAATCCCATGAGATTATTTGTAAGACATTTTTTTGTATATTCAAATAGCTAAGAGCTTATTTGACCATATTTAGAGCCAAGTTTTTGAATAATATGTGACAATGTTTTGTGACTATTTTTTGTGTCTATGTTTTGTGACTATGTTTTGAGTTTATGTGATGTGATAAGGTCAATCATGACCATTATTGATAAGGTCAATCATGAGAATTCTTTATTCTTGTATAATCATGGAGAATTATTTGAGTCATTACCAGGTCATAGGAGTCATAGATTGAGTCTAGATACAATTTGAGCAAAAATTGTCATCATTGTCAAAAAAATTGTCAAAAAAGTTGTCAATCAACTTGTACATCGCGTCAGTAGGGTATGACTCTCGACGTTCTAATGCTTTGGGATGCAAAAGAGGAGCATTTCTAGTGTAAACTTGCCCACCCGGATGCGCTCGTGATGTTGGTTTGTGCACACGATGAACCGAATCAATTCTAATCTATCTTGCAACTTTGCATTGCATGCAACTGACAGTTTTTGTAGCAGGCGAAAAAATGCTACCTATTAAAAATGGCTTCGAGTCATCAAAAACTGAGATTGGCCATTGTAGAGGAGCCTCACGCGACCCCACAAGTTCAAACAGATCAATCATATGTATCCTGGATTGGAAGAAATAGTCTGTCAAAGTTTGACAATTTTTTGGACTCAGGGCACTTGAGAGATTGCATCGGTAGGGTATGACTATCAACGTTTCGACGCTTTGGGATGCACAAGAGGAGAATTCCTAGCGTAAAAATGCCCACTCAGACACGCTCGTGACGTCGGTTTGTGCACACGATGAACCAAATCAATTCTAGCCTATCTTGCAACTTTGCATTGCATGCAACTGATGGTTTTTGCAGTAGGCAAAAAAATGCTACCAATTGAAAATGGCTTCGAGTCATCAAAAACTGAGATAGGCCATTGTAGAGGAGCCTCATGTGACCCCATAGGTTCAAATGGATTGGTCATATATGTCTTGGATTGGAAGAAATTGTCCATCAAAGTTTGACAATTTTTTCGACTTAGGGAACTTGAGAGATCACGCTGGTAGAGTATGACTCTCGACGTTCCGACACTTTGGGATGCACGAGAGGAGCATGCCTAGCATAAACCTGCCCACTGAGATGCGCTCATGACTTCAGTTTGTGCACATGACAAACCGAATCAAATCTAGCCTATCTTGCAACTTTGCATTGCATGCAACCGACAGCTTTTGCAACTGGCGAAAAAATGCTACCAATTGAAAATGGCTCTGAGTCATCAAAAACTGAGATAGGCCATTATAGAGGAGCCTCGCGTGACCCCAGAGGTTCAAACGGATCAATCATATGTGTCCTGGATTGGAAGAAACAATTGTCAAAGTTTGACAATCTTTTGAACTCAGAGCACTTGAGAGATCGCGTCGGTAGGGTATGACTCTCGACGTTCTAGCGCTTTGGGATGCACGAGAGGAGCATTCCTAATGTAAACCTACCCACCTAGATGCACTCATGAATTTGGTTTATTCACATGAGAACCAAAATTTGACCATTGCGAGCGTGAGGGTGCTCTCGCACCACACACATATTGTTGTTTATATTCATATTGTCAATTTTTGTTGTTTATATTCATATTGTTGATTACATAGGCAAATATTCATTTAAATTTATAAAAGGGCAGCCACCAAATACAACAAATACACAATAATGAACTGAATACAAGGAGTTTTGTAGGGTTAATTCGACATTTAAAAAAAATTATCAAATCATATTCCACCATTGCAATGTTTATATTAGAGATTTTTGTTGTTTATATTCATATTGTTGATTGCATAGGAAAATGATCAATTAACTTTATAAAAGGACAACCACGAAATACAATGAATACACAATAATGAACTCAGTACACATTTATTGGATCGAATATCAACATATATATATAAAGGCATGTCTGCCAAGTCAATACAAGTATTACAAAAATGTGGCATATGCCATGTCCAAATCGATATACAATAAAAATGTAGAATATATCTACATATATTGGTCATTCTATGACCACAACTAGCACTATGTGATCCTAAACTTGTGGTGGATCATCAAAATTGAGCCTCTTCAATGCAGTACGCGGCTCTGTAGATGGCTGCAAAACCACAATTCAAAAGCCAAGTTAGAATTCTTTTGTAGAAAATAATTCACAATTAACAACATAACTATGCATTTAACTATATTTCTTTTGCAATTGAAATGTAGATTACCTCATCAGCTGATCTCGGAGCTAATTTCTTCACTCTCCTCTCCTTGTCACTCTTAGGAATTTTCTTGAAGATAAACTTAAAAGGATCCACGTTATGGCCAAAGTGCAAAGGGGGCTATTGTAGATTAAATGTACAATTAATACAATGTACTAACATAAATATATCAAAAACACTTAAAAGCTATAATATAGAGAACAATGGCGTACTGGTGCCTGAGATGCTTCTCCAATGGACTGAGGATGGCTCGCCATCGATGGGGACACTGTCGCTATTACCTATACAAAAAATGATCAAAGATTAAATACAATTAATATAATGATAAGTATTGTAAGTTAAAAAAATTAATGTAATATATCAAACAAAAGTGTACCGGATCCTGAGATGCTTCTCCAGTGCATAGAGGAGGGCTCGCCATTGATGAAGCAGTTATGGATATTTCCTGTATGAAAAAATTATAAGATAATAATTTATCACAAATTTACATGTACACATGCATACAATCATGAAATCAAGAAAATAAAGTAGAGATACATACCTTCGACCTCTCTTGATCCACGGGTGAATCAGGTGCATTCAACAAATCCACATAGCTCAATGGTCGTTGTACATGTAAAATAAATAAAAAACACTAATCAATCTACAAACCCCAACTAAGACTTGATTCCAACATTTTCAAACAATTTTACAACTAAAAATGTGTTCAATTACCTTCTTCCCATGTTTTGGCGTCTTCGAGGAATTCTTTTTCTTACGACGAGGCCTAGACGCAAAGGGGGTACCCTAAAAAAATAAAATTAACATGAGATATTAGTAGAGATAATATATTAAACATAATTTAAAAAATCTAAAATGAAATGACTTGCATATTCCATCAAAACAATACATAAAAAAGGTTGTACAAAATATGATATCGTATAGCCTCGTAGGCCAAAATCGATCGCTGAGAGCATGATGTCATCAATCTGAGACATTTGGTCCCCTGTCAATACCTACAAACCAAAAATTGGACCAAGCATTAAAGATAGTTAGTTTATCTTGTAATTTTTTTGAATTCAAAGTGTACTATTCTATTTTAACATGTTACAAAATTTATACCTTAGGCATCGAAGTTGCAACTGTAGTAACTGCAGAAGGAGTATGGGATATCGTTGTTGCATCCTGAAATGCATATTATTTGTCTCAATTTAAATCAATGTATAAATGAAAATGCATTTATGCAATTACAAATTTAAAGTGACTAATAAATAAAATGCTATAAATTCAAATCAACATACCTGTGTCTGTCTCTGATGGGAAAACACCATGTCCATCAAGTCCTCTATCAATGTCAAATCCTCAGTCGTGCGGGCCTGACATCTACTCCCGCAAATTGTGCATGAATGAGACATGGATCCATCTACAATGATCACGTCATCCATCCCTGAGCATATCCCCGAGCAACTGACACACATATGTTGAATGGGATCTTTGTCGCCACCTGGAGAAACTAATGGCTCATCATCTAGTACAAGAGGGTGTGCTAACGACGTCCCATGCTAGATGATGGCACCAGTCTATGTTGTGGCTTCCTAAAGAGTCTGTAGCTCCATCGACTCTTTCATCTCTATTGGGATAACCTGATGCACCTTGGGTTTGGGTGCTAGGGGGCAACGACTCTCCGGGGCTACTCACCTACGGGCTCCAGGTTAGCTTGGGCAGAGCTGCCATCTCTACCATGGAACTCTCTCATGTCAAAATAGTTTGGTCGCACATTGAGGACAAACTCATAGTATAATTTTCTCAAAAAATACAATGGCACCTCATAATTATTACAAGGTGGATCATCAAAGACCATCCACCACCTCTACCAAAAAAGACTCTTCATCTGTACATTGGTACACCAATATATGGGAAACCTCTTTGCATTAAGAGGTAACAAATCACCAGTTTTAGGATCAACAAAAAGGGCACATATTTGTTGTTTACTAATATTTTTGTTTTTCACTCCCACGTATGATAACCCATCAGCATAGTATTGACGACACCTATCCCTAAAGTTTCCCCATTTTGTAATTTGTGTGGAAACGACTGTGGCACCACTAGCTAATGTTTCTAGGATAGTGGCGAGGGATTTATGATGCTCAAGCTCATATGTTTTTCAATTTATTAATCAGTCTATTTATTTTAGACGTGTTTTGCCCTAACTGATTAATCAATCGCTCTTTTGTTTCAAGTGTACGGTCAAAAGGAGGAACTGGAGATGTATCTTGTGGGTTTTCTTCAGGGTTTTTAGGAGGTGCATTTTGTCGTTCTTGTTGTGGATTATTAGAATCTGGTTTTTGAAACAAAAAATAAAAAAACCTAATCAAAATTAACGAAATTAAATTCAAAACGTAAAACAAATTGAATAAACGGGAAAGAAAGACAAAAATTAAGAAAAACTAACCTTGATCCATAGTGTCTGGAGGATAAATGAGGCATCCCGTTCGCGGCTTTGTGGAGGAAATGGAGGAAAATTTGTCCTGGTCATGGGAAAATAAGACCCAATTTTAAAAAAAAAAACCTTTTTTGACAAGTACCGTGTACGCGGTTCTTTAGGGCTTATGAGTGCATACGCGCTCACTTTCCTAAAAGCAGCATGTACGTGCTATCTTTTTTAGGCTCAGGAACAACGAACCTAAGCGCGTAGGGGGTGATTTCAAATTTTAGAACCACGTTCGCGTTTCTTGTTTTTTCATGTTTTTTTTTTGTGGTGTCCACTTTTCTGACCACCATCTTTGTGCACATATCCTTATCCTTTTCTTCTAATCAATTAATTAAATATCTAATATCTAATTATTAATTATTCCTCTAATCAATCAATTAAATATCTAATATTTAATGGTTGTTCTTCTATCCTATAATCTCAAATATTAAATAATTTCTTAATTATTTAATCCCTTTTCCAACTCATCTTTACATCTCCACTTCATCTTTTCTTTGCCATCTCATCCATCAGGTGGCTAAATTAATTCAACAAAATTAAATTAAATTAAATATTTATTATCCACTTATCTCCAACTTCCAAAATAAATGAAATATTGTGTACGTACACATATTTCCTAACCTTCTTCTATATTCTCTCCAACATCCCTATATTTTAGGAGGACTTGAGTCCACTTGTCCTCGCATTCCTACATCTTCTCCAACTATCCTATATCCTCTCAAGTCTTCAACTCAGTCAAGGTGAGATGAGTGACACTTGTCTTCTCCTTCCCCCTTTCTCTCAACCTTCAGCTTCTTGCTCATAGCCATCCAATCTGCAAGATTTGATCATGACCGTTGATATTTGCCACCTAAGCTCATGCACTCAAAAAACTATAAAAAGAGGTCTCCTAAGACATTTTGAAACTAATAGAAAAATAGACTAATAGATAATCATATAGTCATTCTAGGAGTCTTCATTTTGCATCCATGAGTTTGAGTTTGAAGCAAATAATATTTTAGAGTTTTTGAGCATAAATCATTTTCATAGCATTTTAGCTTGATATCATTTGCATATCATAGTATTAGTTAACTATCAGTCCATTCTTCATATGCCATCTTGGAAGCTATCAGTGCTTGTCTGAGAAAAAATCATCTACAACCAAGAACAGTGGAGTTAGGACACAATGAGACTTAAATCATGAAGGTAATAATGTTTTTATTTTATATTCATTTCATGTAGTTTCATTGGTTGAGTTTGGATTTCCCGTAGTATTTCCTTTGTATTTTGTGAAGCTAATATGTTGCAGGTAGTATTATGAAGATGAAATTCAAGTAGACACAGTTTGTTAACGACAAGATGAGAAATTGATTTAAATCTAACATGTTCTTGAAGTTGCAATGACATAGTTTAGAAATTCTTATTTGGATGTATATTTGATTATGCAATATGAATTTTACTTATCTAATCCTAAATATGGATATGGTGTATTTCATGTGCTTGAATTGACCAAGTTTTATCCAAGAGAAGAGGTCGTTAAGATAACTTTACTGAAAGAACAGAGAGAGTATCATTTGGGAGAGGAGTATAGACAAGTGGAAATTGTGTCAATGCCATCTTGAGCCCATTGTGCACTAAATTGCTAGTGAGTTCGAGTAAGTACTTTAGTCTTTAGTTTTAGGTCTATATCCTTGTTTTGGTTAAGGTTATCATAAACCCTAATGTCGGTCTTGCATCAAGTCAGAGTGAGTAGGATTTGAGATCGTAATTGTGATTTTAATTAGTACATCGTTTGCATGTTTCTATAATAAGAGTGATATGTATGTGTTAAAGGAGAAAAATATATGTTCATGCATAAAAGAATACATCAATAGATACATGTAAATATTTGAATGAATGTGACATTACATTGTGAGCATATATATATAATTAATCAGGTTTATTAGGGGGGCATATTAAAGAGTCTTCACCACGTGGTGAGAGAATTGGTTAAACACCATATGGTGGGGTTCTTTGAAAAAAAATTCAATCGCCATGTGTTGGTGAATAATGGCACTAACCACCTTAGTTGGGAGTAATGGAGAGGGATGTGTGGTAAGTACCACTTAGTGGTAGTAAGAAGTCATAAAACACCACATAGTGGTGAGAGGAAAATGCTAACTACTGCATGGAAATAGTAAGAAGGGTGGAAAAAACATACCATGTATGTGGTAGAGGTGTGAAAAGTGGGGACTTTTTCCTAGCGTACCCTACTCCCATCGAGTTAGGGTTAATAAACTTAAACTACCTCACCTTTTTAATAGCACCACGAGGTAGGATGTAGGCATTTAAAATTGTATTGTTAGCCTATTTTATAATATTGTAGGGGCTTTATTTTGGTTTTAACTAACCCACCTGTTAGGGAATGAATTTTTAATATATACATTTTCAATACTCTAATTTTAATTTCAATTATTGTGGCAAGATAAATAAGAGGTAAATTTATATTGATTTAACAACTTTGAATTAATTTTGGGGAAATCTATTCAATTTTAGTGTTTTGATTATCTTTAATTGTGATAAACAACTTTTGGTTATCCAGTGGTTATTAGGCATTGAATTGTCCTCATTTTCAAGAGAAAAAGGATAATTTAAAAGTGAGAATTATTTTCCCTTGAAAGGATATAAATAGAATAGCTTTGGGTTTTAAAAGGGACATTTTGGGAGTCCTTTCCATTGTGAATCTTGCAAATGAAATATTTTTGTTTTTAGAAGGTCTTGAGAGGGAGAGGATTTCTCTTTCCTTTTGAGAAGAAAAATTGGAAGAGGGCTCATTCATGTTTTCCTTGTTTGGATAAGTCATGGAAAATCTTGTAAAGGAGATTTTGAGGAAGGAATTTGAGACTCTTGTTCTTTTTCCTTCGCTGATCTCCTATATAATCAAGCATGTTCTATGTTTACTGAGTTCATTATTACTAAGTTCTTCACTTGTTATGTCTACTCTTGTAATGTGAGGGTTAGTTGTGTTTTCATGAATTTTTTATGATGGGTAGGCTTGTTATAGTTAAGAAATGAAGAAATGGGATTGGTGTGAATTCCTAAAATATGCTTGTGTTTTACTGAGTTCACTATTACATGTATTCTCAATTTTGAAATGAATACCATTGTCAATAAACTCAATATGAGTATTTTCAATAGGTAGTCAAAGAAATAGATATTTGAAATATTTATAATGCATGAGGTTATTAATATAAATAAGTATTTATATGAGAAAATATGTTATGGGTATGCAATTGTTCTTTATTTTGGCAAAGGGGTGTCAATTTGTAGTTCTAGGAACTCTACAAAGACCAGTGGGTCAAAGAATCATAGCCAAGGAATTATTATATTCTTGTAGACTCTATAATATATATATAGAAGGTAAACCTAATATGAACTTATAATGGACTAGGGGAAGTGGCTCTATGTTCCAAGTTGCACTTACAAAGGGGAAGTCCGTATCATTAAGTATTCATTATTGCAAGGTTTTTTTAGGTTTTTGGTCTTGATAATTATTCTTACCAAACCCTAGGAAGATATTAGTATCCAAGTCAAGTGAGAAGTGAGTGAACAACGAATTTTATGAGAAATAAAACTTTGGCCAAAGTATCATATTTGTCACTACATGTGACTAGTCAGTTCACAAGTGTCGCTATAGAACATAGATCATCCAGATTGGTCATACTTAGTTAGAAGATAGTCTAAAGTAGTATGGTTGGAATGAGATGTGTGGCACACAACACCAAAACTTATATGGCACTACATAGGTCTCCTTGTCTATACTCCTCATGAAGGTAGGGCCACTTCCACTAGGAAGTTGTGCGGGAGACCGTTGGTCTGTGGTTGGAGGAGTAGTTCCTGAATGATGCTCTCCCTCTTGTAGTTGACTCGCCATGGCTTGCGAGGTAGATACAGTACTTTCCTAGTGGGTATCTCTGGTAAATTTTATTTATGCCATGTTTTGTATCATGATTTTCAATGCAATGAAAAAAAAAAAAAACGTTTCCTTTTCATAACGTATTTAGACAGAAATGTTAAAGTATTTTATTTAATAATATATTTATGTTTTGAAAAAAAAAAAGTTGTCGTGATTTTACTATTGTTATGAAATTTATCTTGTGTAAAAGTAGAAGTATTTATATCCTAAGAATTTAGGATTTAGGGTTGTTAAATGTGGTATTAGAGCACAAGGTTTAACTCAAGGACCTATGAGCTCACTACAATAGTTAATGGTTGTATGATTTCTTATACTAGAATGGTAAGGTTTAATCAAAATGTAAGGAAGTCAATTGTTGGGAATTAGATAGTTCTTAAGATGATGAAAGGGTAGTCAACTCTTGTCAAACCAATTGAAGGAACCAACATCCTAGGAGAGGAATGGTTGGGAGATGAGGATACTTTTAGTCAATCTCTTTCTCGAGTAGGAGAATAGAAGAAGTAGCTAAGGGAGGTGGCAGTAGTTGCTAGAGCCATAGTCGACACTCCTACAAAACTAGAAAAACCATCCCTTACTAGATATTCCCCAAGTGAGTGTAGTCACACAAAGTCACCAGTAAAACCAATAGGTTTAGGGGAGCACCTGCATGTACAACCACCTCCTAAGGTGATAGTTATTAATTTTGATGACTCTGAGGGTTATACCCCTCTTAACCATGATGAGTAGTCGCTATGTCAATTTTTTCATGAAATAAGGATGTAAATTTCCAAATTGAAATATAATAAAGAAATGAATTTTTCTTTCAAGTTATCCTTTTTGTTCTTTGTCTTTTTGTGAATGATGAAAATCTAAAAAAAAATCTCCTTTAGATGTATGCATATGATAGCCTAATTAATTATATTAATGGCTAATTAGGGTGATTTAGAAACCTATGATGGTGCAAATTTGGTCTAACCTAAGGGTAGATAGGAGGCTTCCCACCATTTGGAAAGTCTAAATGACAAGCTTGACCAAATCCTACAAAGATTGAACCAAGAAACAGATAAGATGGGTACCCTAAAGCATAGGTTAGAAGGACAAGGCAATTCGGATAGAGGAAGAAGAGTCTAGGCATGACCATACTTGTCACTCTAAGCACACAAATAAGATTAATCATTAGGACAATCCTTTTGATGAAGAAGGTAAAATGAGAGATTAGTTGGCACATGAGACAGCTAGGTATATTAAGAAAGTAAACCCACCCAAGTTTAATGGGACAATCAGCAGAGATGTAGAGGAAGTATGTCAGAAGAAGCATCCATGTGGTGGATAAATAAGAAGGTAGAATTGGGAATTAAAACCATGACCCTTGCTTGGGATCAATTTGTGATCATTTTTTAATAGAGGTGGCCACCCAGTTATTCTTCGATGAGAAGTTGGCCGACTTCTAGAATCTAACTCAAGGGAGTATGTTGGTGATTGAATATTGGGAGAAGTTCAACCACCTAAATAAATATATGCCTCAGTTTCAAGTAGATGAGAGGCTCAAAGTAAGGAAGTTTCTCATGGGTTTGAACACCCAGATTAGAGGACATGTGGATGTTTAAGGTCCAACGACTATGAACTAAGTATATGAGTAGGCCATTAAGTAGGAACAAATTTTAAGGTTTATGGCTGCATAACGTGAGAAAATTTTCAAGAAATATAACTAATCCTAGTCCAATCAATCTTTTAAGGAAAAGAGGAACAAGTCCGATTTCAAGAAAAGGAATGATAAAAGTTTCAAGGGCAATCAGAATGGAGGTAAAAATGGGAAGAAATGGAACTATAATGGGAAAAAGAATGGTGACAATGGGGGTAAGGTTGATGACATGCGAGGACCTCCAGGGGGATGTTTCTCTTGTGGCAATGATCACTATGCTAACCAATGTCCAAACAAGAACAAAGATGCCCTACCCTAGGATAAATCAATACTAAGTCAACATGAAGCTTTCTAGCAAGGAATCCATTCCACTCTTGACAATTATCAAGTGGAATTATAAATCACTCTCATTGAGACTTCAAGTACACTTTTTAGAGTCCCTATTTCTATTCCATTTGATACTAGTGCAATACAGAACTTCACAACACCTAGAGTACTAAATAACTTCCCTAGGAGAGTTGGATATATGGCAAAACCCTGGACTATAGAATATACCAATCAATCAAAGGCTAGGTAGATCAATGCTTGTTTAAAGCCATGGTTAACCTTTCGAACTTATCGACTGAAGTCAACCTCTATGTAGCCCTCTTAGGGTCATATCATGTGGTCCTTGGTATGAAATGATTATGGAGGCATAGGGCTAAGGTAGATTGTTTCACCAAGGAAATAGAATCTTTGGATGATTTCTGAAATAAGGGGTTTCTCAAGGGATTTCAGAGAAGTCAAGTTGAGATAGATCTTAGCTATGCAATTAAAAAAGCGGAGTGAAGAGCATACCAACTCTTCACACAGTTTAAATTGAGAAGATTGAGGAGATTTTTGAAACTCGTGCCTTTGATGATCTAGTTTTTAGTGATTCTCATCTAATCCAGGAAATGGATGAAGAGCAACTTGAAGGACAAAAGAAACCATGTCTAGAAGGCTACCCATTCCTGCAAGACTATTAAGATTTATTCCTAGAAGAACTTCCAAGAATGCCTCTAAAAAGAGTTTTTGACTTCTCCATAGATCTTGCACCCAAGTTAGTACCAATCTCCAAGGCTCCTTACAGAATGACTACTACAGAGTTGGATGGAATTGAAGGCACAGTTGCAAGAATTATTGAGTAAGGGTCTGATTAGGCTTAATGTGTTTCCATGGAGAGCTCCAGTTATCTTCGCCAATAAATAAGATGGATCTCTATGATTATGCATTGATTATCATATGATTAATAAGGAAACAATAAAAAACAAGTATCAATTGCCACATAGAGATGATATTTTTTATCAAATGCATGGGGAAACAATGTCTTCTAGGATTTATCTTAGGTCTGGATATCATCAGTTGAGGCTCAAGGATTCAAAGATATTCATAAAACAACCTTTAGAACCAAACCCAAGCATTATGAGTTCACAATCTTACCTTTTGGGCTGACAAATGCCCTAACTGCATTTATGAACTTGATGAATATAATGTTTAGGGATTGTTTAGACAAGGTCATCTTGATGTTATTGGACAATATAATTTAATCGAAGAATGAGGAAGAACATGCTCAACATATTCAATTCATTCTTCAATGGCTTAGAGAGCAAAGGCTATATGCAAAGATCTCAAAAAAAACTTCTTTCAGAAGGAGGTTCAATATTTGGGTCATATTATATCCATTGAGAGAATTGAAGTGGACTTGAAAAAGATTAAATAAATCAAGGAATGGTCTGCTTCGAGGAATATGCATGAGGTCAGGAGATTTATGGGTTTAGCAGGATATTACATGAAGTTTGTGGCAAACTTTTCTAGGATTGCATATCACATTAACTCTCTTCAAAGGAAAGGTAAGTGCTTTGAATGGGCTAAGAAGTGCCAAATAGCATTCAATATTTTGAAGGTGTTATTGGCTACAACTTCAATTTTAAAAGTTCCTAATACAAAAGGTCATTTTATTGAGTAATAACTAATGCATCGGGAGAAGGATAAGGAGGAGTACTCATGCAAAAAGGGTGAGTTATAGCATGTGAGTCTTGTAAGTTGAAGACTTGTGAGAAAAATTATGCTCCTCACAATCTAGAACTAGTAGGTGTGGTACATGCTTTGTAGATGTGGCAGCATTATGTCTTAGGGAAAAATTTTGAGTTGAAGACTGACCATCATAATCCTAAGTATTTATTCACCCAACCTCATCTTAATGATCGGTAGAGAAAATGATTGGAGTTGATTTTCAATTATGACTTTGAGATCAATTATATTAGGGGAAAGGATAACATAATGGTAAATGCCCTAAGCCATAGATGACACATCTCATCCATGATCTTTATTCACTCAAACTTTAGGAATTGGGTTTTGTGCAACTCTTTAGGTGATGAATGGATTCTCATGTACTTGCAACATTAGAAGAGAAATACAAATATTCTCACTAATGTAGTGGTTACATCCTTGGAAACCATTGATGAATAAGCACCTAGTTTGAAAGTTTTGGAACATCGAGAAGCATTGCTAGGATTATTGAAAAATAGTATTGTTTACAATAGACACAAATAATGTCATTTCTTTAGTAGCCTCTATCCTTTTGGGGAAATCTTTTAAACCATGATTATATATGATCAAAAGAAACAAATATTTCTTACAATCTAAAGACAAGAAAATATTGATGACATGCATACATGGATCTGAATGTTGTATTGATCCATTAAATATAAAAGTACAATTTTAGAATATCCTAAAATTTGACTTTTAGCACTAAAATAAAAATACCATTTTCTTCTATAGCCTCTACTTCCACCAATGCTAGCCACACTACTCATCACTACTTTTCAAATGCAAAAAGTAGGACTCAATTTTCACCTATTTCTCCTTAAAATATTTCAAAACACTATTAGCTCTAGAAAGCCTTCGATTCCCATGAAAAGATTCATCAAAATGAGCTTGATAAACCCCTCATTCCACCATCTCCAAATTCTTTTATAACTTTTTGAATACCCCATTAACAGAGGAGTTGACAATTATGGTTAGAACTTAGGACATTTAATTTAATTTAAATTTTTACCATGTTAATAGTTTGTATTTAAAAATAAATTTCAAACCCTAATGAGGGTTAAGTTAAAAGCACATGGCTACCCTTAAAATATTTTTTTGTGGTCCATGATGCCACTATCTACTATCTTAGCACTAGTGGGTCTTTTTTACATAAACCCTTTTAGGTAAAGATAAAATATTTTTCTAACAAAATACTAGATGGACTTTTATAAATGTATCTTATGGTCATCATCGAATCAATCAAGCATTTTTACCTTTTATATATTTTATAAAACATATAATATGCATAAATATCTATAACTTTATATAGAAATATTATATGAGCATGACCCAACTAATAATAGTATTCTCTAATATTAATGAAAATGGATGTGTGCATATTCATTAGGAAATAGAATCAAACAATCATATAAGAAGAAATATGTCTATATGAATTTATAGTAATAGTGAAACATGCATACATATGTAAATAAATAAAATAGGAGACTATAACATTATCAAATCTAGAAATGAAATATCCAAACATACTTAGAGAATTTTCATATTCATTAGATAAACTTAGTCTTAAGAATATTAAAGAACCTTCTTACAATGCTATAACACTAACTAAACATTACTTCCAACAAGTTAATAAATGTGACTTCAAAACTAAAATTATCTTATTTCCCAAATTTATACATAAAGGCATCTTGACTATTTAGAGATATCTTTATATTGATTCACCAAGTCACAAAATTGACACAAAATAATATATCATCCTATCATACTATAACATGATTTATTTGATCTCCTAAGTTATATTTAGACATCATTGTATAAAAATGACCAAACTATTAGTTAGATCAATAGCCAACTTATTTATCATGATAGAAAATACTCATTTATAGAAGGTTACAATTCATTGGACCTATTTTACAAATGGGAAATGTAAAAATATCAAGCAATATATTGTATCTCTCTATTAAAGCAATAAATGTATCTTAAAACTATTGTAGTAAGTTAGTTTTTATCTATTACTACAATTATAAAAAAATCTCTTTGCATAAGACTATGCAAATGCACAAGGAAACAATTTCTTTTTAAAATGCATAAATTATCCCTTTAACACCTAATTCTATCAATTTATGGTTAAATTTAATGCTATAAGGACAACCATGGCCTAAGCATGTTATTTTGCATATTTATTGCACACTTCTCAATCACTTACATTTTCACTTATTCCTTATACTTATCTCTAGACATATAATTCAACATTAAAAGATCTAATTTGATCTCTCTACACAATTTTTCTAACTAGATCATTTCATTGTATTTCATCTTCTATTGGATACTATGGTTCCATTAAAATACCTACTAACCTATTTGATTACCACTTGTACTCGCCTACCCACTAGCACAAAACCCTTTTGTATGGAACAATTCTATTAAAAATATATAAGATCCAATGCTTCATTTAAACCCATTGAATCCCATGTTCAAACCAATATCCTACATTCATTAACCTTAGATCATCTAAGTGTATTATAAAAAATGGCCAACAAATATAATTTCTTTTTATTTCACCATTTGATCATTAAATTTATTGTCAAACACATATCCCGCCACTTCAAATTACACAGAACCTTAAATATGTAGTGTGATCCTTCAGAAACTAATCATGATGAAATGATAAAAAATTAGCACTTAATAACCACATTATAATCTTCTATTTTCTATTGCACATCCAAGCCCCATAGACATGCCACACTTTGGTCCTCTAAACTAATAAAAATATTAGTATTTGCAACTTGTATACCATTGAATATTTTAATATCATTCACCAAGAACTAAAAGAAAAAAAAAAAAGGAATAAAAATCATTAATGAATTATTCCATAGTCCATACCATAAACCACCATATAGCTATTTTTCTCCTTGTAGCATTTTCAAAAGGTTCTTACACCAAACAAAACCACGAGGTCTACAAAATTTATGACATGGACACCATAGGCCTATCCATATAAATATAAAATAGAACATGGACTATCTATCCATAAAGTAAAAACCAATAAAAAAAGTACCATGTCACTATCTCCATAGATTATATTTAAATATAAGACCAACACAATTATGGATGCCCATTTGTATATGTATACACTTATCTTCAAGCTAATAATTATGTAATATCTTTTAAGACACCTCAAATTAATTACCCATGACACCTTTTCCTATGCCACCTTAATTACATAAAATTATTGCTACAAAACTTGGTCGTGAGTCTCTTGAGACATTATATAGTAATTCTATAGCCACCCAAGCGTGTAACCAAAATGTATCCCGTCAAAACAACCCGACCAAAATAACCCACAACATAATAACCCTGTCAAAATAACCCAACAATAAAACATCCTAGAATAATAATATCTCATCTTCACAATAACCCTATGTTAAATTACCCTGGATCCAAAACAACCCATGGTGGAAATTAGAGCTGACACATGATAACCATTCGCATTTAGTAAGTGCATGCTATTAATCAGTGTCGATGAAGTCTTTAATTAGTGAATGTGTGCTATTTTTTATCGTAATATCAGTAATGATGTCTCTTTAGTTTTTAATAAGCCAAAAAGATAAGAAATTACTTGTTTTAAACAAATATACATTTTTTCTTTATCAACGAAGCATGAAGAAAATGATTTGGCGTTGTACATATTATTTTACAAACAATATTTAAGCCAGTGCCATACTATGACAAAAACAAAATCCAGTGATGTGATAAGTAGTACATAACATAATCATGCTTTGAAACCTGACATGATCACTTTCAAATGCAAATTTAATGAAATGAAAGATATGGTATGCTTGACTCAATATTTTACAAGAAATATTTCATTACCCATAGTGGGAGCATTACCATCAACTAGTGCATTGTCTAGAACGATTCAAAGAAAAAGGTTAAGGTCTAAAGCACCACCACTGAATCCTGAGACATTGCCAGATCTTACTAGTTGAATATAAATTACTGATACAGGGGAAAAGTTTATTTTTCATGACAGTAATGATGAGAATCATTTTTAAATTTCACCACTACACAAAATTTGTAATTATTGAAACAATTTGAAAACTAGTTCAGTGACGATACATTCAAAACAGTGCCAAGTATTTTTCAATAGTTGTAAACGATCCATGGCTTGAAAACTGATGCAATATTTCTACTTGTTTATATTCTTATGACTAACAAAACAAGAACTTCTAACATAGAAGTAGTTGCAGAATTAGAATAGCTTCAACCTGATTGAAAACCGAAAATTAAACTTATTGATTTTCAATTAGGTTTTGTGGGAGCTATGTTTGAAATTTTTTCAAATGTCGATATCCGGGGATGTTTTTTCTATTTCTCTCAATTCTTGTAGCGGAAAGTTCAAGAAGAAGGTCTAAAAACACATTACAGTGTCGATGAATTCTTTGCATTTGAGATCAAGAAACTTGTTTCATTAGGTGTGTTCTTTGTGGGTGTCACGGAGGACTCTACTCATTTGTTCTTCCAATGCACCTTTACTTTGGGTTTATGGTCCTTATGGTGGAAATGTTGGAACTGCCCAATCATTCATACTACGTCTTTGATTGACTTCTGGAGGCATTTGGGACGACCTCCTCCCAAGACTTCTGCTCTTGCAATTGCTTGGGATATTGGTCCTTCCTTCCTCCTTTGGCAGGTTTGGTTGGAAAGAAATTGTAGGATTTTTCAAGGTCGTCGACACCTTATTGATTATGTTTGGTACAAAATTATGAATTCAATTCAGGTTACTCTTATGGCTAAGTGCACTTTTGATGAGGGTTTAACCCATGTTGATATTATGGTGATTCAACAGTTGCAGCTAGAAAATATTCTTAATAATTCTTCTTCTCACTCTTGATCTTTTCTCCACCATTCATCCTCTCGGATTAACAAGGATGGGCACTAGAGTCTTCCTCCTTGCAATGTTCTTAAGATCAACACTGATGGTTCCTCTCATGGAAATCCTGGACCTACAAGAATTGGAGGCGTTGGTAGGGACCATACTGGTGTTATACAATTCATTTTTTAGTGGGAACAGGTTTTGGGATGAACAATTAGATGGAAGCTCGAGCTCTCTTATTTGCCTTACAATGGGCTCTTGACTTAAATTGGAATCATATTATTTGTGAGTTGGATTCACTAATTTTGGTCTCTCTCCTTTCGAAACCATATTCTAAGAGCTCTTGTTGGTAGTTTTCATCCTTGGTTGCTCAAATTTGTCAGATTTCTCGTTGTTTTAGTTCTATCTCTTTTACTCATATTCCTTGTGAGTGGAATAGGGTTGTTTATTTGCTTGCTAAATGGGCATTGCATGCTCCTTGTGGGTGGAATGTCTCTGATTCGAACTCTCTTTCAGCTAATTCGAGCTAATAATTTGGTCACAATTTCATTACTAGTTGCTAACACCCTACTATTCGACAAGGGAATTCGAGCTAATAATTTGGTCGCAATTTTCTTTACGGAATAACTAAGGATTCATGTAGCAGGGAACTGAGGCCCCAGTAGGCGCAGCTCCAAATCACCTAACTTTCCATCCCTACATAGGGAGGGGAGGGTTGGGGAAGAAGCTACGGAGGCTACCCACCTATATTCCCTGGCTTCCCATTTCTCTGCCCTCTGCCCGAGCTCCCCCCTTCTTACTATTCATGTTCTTGCTATAGGAATACAGATGATCTAGACAGTTCTCCATCTGGGAAAGGGATATTCCCATTTGCTCTTGCTATAGGAATACAGACATAATACAATCTCATGCAATATGTTCTTGCTATAGGAATACAGACATAATACAATCTCATGCCCCTACTATTATAAAGGGAGGTGTTAGGAACCTCTTTTTATGGAAGTTTTTTGGACAAATGCAAAAAACAAAAGTAAACTTAAAAGATTTAGCCAACCTGAAAAGAAAAGGCCATAGAATTGTAGTTAAATTCCAATACAAACTAAATTCCAATTCATTCAAACTAAAAGCAAAGGCCCTACTATTCTATAGGGTCATTTACCAGGAATTAAAGCTGGTTATAGTTGGAAATAAAGTGAACAAGAGATGCAAAGAAAGCAAAGGAACTTGCAAAAAAATCTTGATGACAAGAATGAAAGGACCAACCTTTTGTACAGTTGTTGTTGAGCATCTATCTGCAGCAATTGTGCCCGCTTCCTCCCAATTTTCGCACCCTGAGCCCGTGTATAATGATGGCACGTAATTACTTTTTTTTTTAAATACCTCGTGTTCATCGGAATTCTGACATCAAATATGAAATAAACTATTGGCAAAATTCAACCTGATGGTAACACACAAGAAGAAGCATGTGATCGGGATATAATACACCGATGAAGTCCATCGGCAGAACACACACTAGCAGCAATGGAGAAATCTTGTATTGTCGATAGTCGATGATGCTATCGGTAAGACTTATCCCGTTGGACACTGGCAAAAGTAAAACACATCGGCAAAGGTTACGATGATAAAGTGTCAAATCTTATGCTAAGGAGACATAACGTATCGAGAGGAGCTACGTCGAGGGAAAAGACATCAAGGAAATTATGTCCATCGCCTGAACACATTTTAAGCTATCCCGATGCCTGATGAGGCTAGTGGGAAAACTCACACCAATCAACAGGAAGAGAGGTCATCGACTTCTGTTATCCCGATGAGTAAGAAGAAATCAAGAGGCTATGAAAATCATCGGACCAACATATGCTGATGGAATTCTGACATGAAATATGAAATCTGCACTATCAGCAAAAGTCAACCCGATGGTAACACACAAGTAGAAGCATGTGATCGAGATAGAATACACTAATGAATTCCATTGACAGAATGCACACTAGCGACAATGGAGAAATCTTGTATTGTCGATAGTCAATGATGTTATCGATAAGGCTTATCCCGCTGGACACTGGCAAAAGTAAAACACATCGACAAAGGTTACGGTGATAAAGGGTCAAAGCTTATGCTGAGGAGAAATAACGTATTGGGAGGATCTATGCCGAGGGAAAAGACATCGGGGAAATTATGCCCATCACCTGAACACATTTTAAGCTATCTCGATGCCCAATGAGACTAGCGGGATAACACACACCGATCAACAGGAAGAGAGATCATCGACTTTTGTTATCCCAATGAGTAAGAAGAAATCAAGAGGCTGTGAAAATCATTAGACCAACATATGTCGATCAACAAGTAAAATCTGTGTTCGTCGGAATGCCGACGTGAAATTTCAACATGTTTGAATTCCGATGAACACAAGGTATACTTTTTTAAAGAAATAAAATTAATCCGACAAAGCAAAAGAAATCCCATAGCCGGTCGGAAATGTTCATCGGTTTTTCGTCTGAATTCCGACATGAAATTTTAACACGTCGGAATTCCGACGAACACTAGGTGATTTTTGAAAAAAAAAAAAAAATTAATCCGACAAAACAAAATAAATCCCATAGCTCGTCAAAAAATCGCTCCAAATGTACTAGTGCAATCTCTCATGTCCGTATATGTCTGTGCATACAAGGCAACACCCTGTGGCATACCCTATGGCCTGTCGAACTATCTAAGAACTTGCTAAATGAGTTGTCTCTCAATAACAAATGGCGTCTGACCAATCAAGTATCTACTCTGCATAATAACTGGTAGTGATCTAGCATCATCCATCCATGGCTCGCAATCTACATAAGGTCTCCAAACTACTGAGTCCATGGTATCTAGTACCCACCTCTAGTACTCAAGCTTACCCAGGTCGTGCTTGTGCTAGGTAAGCATGCCACGGTAAAGATAAATGTATGGTTGTCCATCTCCTCGAACTCTATCATGAACAGGTTGTGTGATTGCTATGTGCTCGCAACACCAAACCTGTAGGAGAGTAACCCTTGTGGACAAACTAGCTGCGCCATCATATAAAACCTAATGGAGATCATGATATAAATGTGCTAAAACACAAACACCCCATGCAAATCTTGTCTTGTGCTCCATCATGCTCAACAAAATTCCGCCCCATCCAACTAATAAGCCACGTGATCTCCTGTCGGGACAAATGAATCCTCCAACTAATCCAGCTAGTATGGAAGGTAGAGTATCATAGTACATCAACATATCCTCCCATCTAATCTCAGCACCATCAATAGACTCATCACCAAACACTCTCCTCAGTGTTGTTGTACCACCCATCTTGTGATGATCATACTGAACAAGCTCTCCAACAATCGAGATGCGCAATATCCTATACACATCCTCCAATGTCACGCTAATCTCTCCAGTAGGAAGATGAAAGGAGTTGTGGTCGCTATGCCACCTCTCTGCAAGTATTATCAATAATCCCCTATTTATCCTAATATCAAGCATGTACAGGAGATGTCTCAAACCACAAGCATCAATATGTCTCAAGGTTGTTGCATCTAACTCAGGAACTAAATGTCGCATGGATGGAAACCGCTCACAACACTAGAGAACATCATAAATCTCCCATTTACGCAAAAAATCTAGTATAATCCAATTATCAATTCATCTATCCTATCTATCAAACAAATCAATCCACAATCATAACCTATCAGCTCTTCATCAGAGACTAGATCGGTCTCTTAGAGATTTTTATCCAATCTAAAACCATCAATCATGGTTATCAATCTATCAATCGCATCTCAAAATCATCTATCTTTATCAACATCTAATCAAACATCATCAATTCATAAAACAAAATTGACTTATGACACATTTGTGCAAAACAAAGAAGCAAAAGCGTTGTTTTAAGAAAAGGTGCTATATAAAATCACATATGTGCTATAACATTGTGCATTTGCGCCAAATCAAACATTTGCGCTACACCATATCATAAATGTGTGACAACTATGAGCAAATGTGCTATTTCAAGCAAATGCGCTATCAAATCAAGTGAATGTGCGACAACCTAAGGCATATGCACTACAAAGGTAAATGCATTGAAACATATAATAAAACATGAATACTTTAAACATATGCGTAAGAAAAACAAAAGTGCTATTAACCTATGCATACGCACTAAAAAACCTAACAAACGTGCTAAAACACGAGATTGAAAAAATCGAAAAAAAATAAAAACTAAAAACCAAAGGCAAAATGCACGTGGAATTTTCAAAAAAATCATACAAATCAAAACACAAGGTCAAGTTTAGGGTAAATACCGAGGGTCCATACTGGGGTGGTCTCTGGTATCTCCGCACTTGCTCAAATCGGTGACTCACGTATGGGACCACCAACGTGACAGCTGGAAGAACTCAACTAGTCTCCAAGAGGGATCTCCTAGTTTCACTCTCCAAAAGCCAACAATGCAAATGAGGTGGATATGGGCCCATCTATGTTTTATATAATTACCTATGATGGGTAATTAATTTTTAAAGGAGAGGGGCATTTTATTTTTAAAAATAATTTTGTCTTACTAAGGGCTTTTTAATCCAAACTTTTCATCATTTTATCGTGAGATTCATCGCTCAACTGATTTTTTTTCAAAATTTCACGATCAATCTCCCAAGGGGGCACTCTATCAATATTTTATCAAACGTCAGGGGCAACGAAAATCAAGACTTGATTTTTGTTTGAAACAATGTTGTTCCAACAATATTTCAAAGAGGGGCAAAATGTATGCACTCAAAAATGACTATGACTAATTAAATAAGTATTTATTATTTTTTAAATAATTATTCTCCTATTAAATAATTAAATTGAAAATTTTAATTATTTAATTCATTTAGTCTTTCTTTCATTTCAATCTTATTGAATATTAACTATTTAATCATCCATTAACAATTCTTCTAAAGTCTTCATCAATTAAATAATTCTACAATTATTTAAATCTCCTTTTCCACCTCACTTCATCTCCACATCACTCAATCTTGCCAACTCATATTTATGTGGCTAAACAAATTAATTCTTTTAAATTATTAATTAGCCATATTAAACTCTAACTTCTATTTCCTAAATAAAGAATGAGTACGTACACTTAATTCTCAACTTCCCTATATTCTCTCCACAACTCCTACATTTTTGGAGGAGGTTGTCTCCACATCATCCTGATCAACTTCCACTTGTCCCACATTTCCGAAATCTCCTCCAACCATCCTATATTCTTGTGGTCTTCATCTTCAATCAAGGTGAGCATCTTGCCACTTGGACTCCCCTTCCTCCTTTTTCTCTCACATTCCAACTAATCCTTCATAGTCATCAATCTTGCATGATTCAATCTCAACCGTTGATCTCTGTCATATGGGATTTTCATTAGCCATCAATCTTCAATGATTCAATCTCAACCGTTGATCTTTGTCATATGGGATTTTGCTCATGAAAATATATAAAAAGAGCATTTCTCTAGCATTTTGAATCTAGTAGTTATCTTGCATTCACGTGAGTTTTTGATCATTCAAGTATTTCAAGCAATTCATAGTGTACCTTTGGCTTTTAGGTTTAATAATTTTCATATAGTTGTATAAATCATTTAGCTTTGCATACAACATCCAGTTATCAAGAGTCCATTCATCATTTGTCATCTTGGAAGCTACAACCAGTGCAATCTGAGAGCAACATATGCAACAAGATCAAAGATGATAGGACACAATGAGACAGTAAGAGACAACAAGTGGAGGTTTATTGTTTTAAGTATTTCTATTTTAATTATTTCTTTGGTAATTTTGGAGTTTCCTATAGGTTTATATTATTGTGAAACTAACAAATCTTGCAGGTTCATTCTTGAAATATTTCCAGGTTACACAGGTATAAATAAACTATTTCATTGAATGAAGTATTGGCATCAAAGTTGAAAATATTCCCAACCCAAACTCTTTTTACAATCACCATAGTTCCATGACTAATCTTACACGGTCGACTATTGTCGAAGACTACATGCACACCCATACTGTTCATTGGTAGTATATAGTAAATTATGTGTCAAATCTAGGATGTGCAAAATTCCTAAATATTCTCTTGATCCTCCCATAAGAGAATCAAATCATAGATCAATCAAACCCAAAAATACTTCAAAAAAGAGTTGTCACCAATGTAAACTATTCTACCATTAAACTCCTCATAGTCAAGAAATCAATTCTTATGGGGAATCAAGTAAAAAGAGATACCAAAGTCAAGCATCCACACATTTACATGCATGTGTAAATTCTTCTATGAAGAATATTATTATTTCCATTTTAGACATGTTTGTGCATTTTACTCTTAATTTACTATTCCTTTGATTCTATCATTAATTTGAAATATTGAATTACGAATATTATATATTTATAATTTATAACTTATAATAAAATTATATAAAACATGATATAGATCCAAAAAACTTTTATACAAAGATGAAAAAATAAACAAGGACAAGAACATAAAGATTCAAAGCAATAATGGAACCTTTACCTTGTTATTCTTTACTCTTTCGATTGAGTGGAAATGAAGTACACTCAATGCTCCACTTTATGTGATATTTTTGATGAGTTGATGGTGGAATATGGTTATTGAATAGACCAACAACATGATAGTAGGATTGAGCCTCCAATTTATAAAAAATTCAAGAAGGATATCAAAGGTCAAGATGTGTTGGTTAATGAAGTGCTAAGAGTAAGAGTAGGTGTAGTCATGTAACAAATGTTCCATAAGGTGTAAGACTAGGTGTACTCACATGAGTGAGCACTAAATGTGTAAGAGATAAGGTGGCTACTTTATGATGTGCAAGAGGTAGGGTGACTACACTATGTGAAAAACATGCTCATGTGCATGAGCCTGTGAGTAAGAAATGAGGTAGGTAGGCATGCTCACACGTGTGGGAGGTAGGGACACAAGTGTCAAGTGATGGCAAAGTAGATATTGACTCATGTAAATGGATTTATCGGTTAGGATGAAATAGATGTGGATTAAAAGTGATATGGATTTCATTATTATAGGAAATGGAAGTGAATATTAATAAATCTAAATCAATTAACTAGTAATAATTAACGGATTTAATTAGAGGATTTGAGAGATAAGAACAAAGTTATTAAAGATTAAAGATTAAAATAAGGATGAGTAAATTAATTATTTTTTGTTTAACTAATGGTTTGGATAGGATAAAGTCAAATGTGGCTAGATATGAACAAATTTAGGGATCTACACTATCAATTTATAAATATTAATTTGGATTCTATTAATAATAACAATAATAAATACTGAACGAAGGAAATAAAAAGAGAAAAATGCCTCTGCATGCGAAAAAGAGATGCAATGCATCGACATCCTTTTTTGAGCGTTCTTATCCGCCACGGGGAAATTACAGAGGCTCTGCAAATCGTTTCGTTGTTTTGGCTAATAATTCTAGGACTGAGGATCTCGGTAGGGTCATATCACGGACCCGTGATCAAGAGGCCTTCTTTGCAAAAACAAAATACTCTTTGGTTAATGCGGTTAGGGCTCCCCCCCCTCTTTACAATGGCTGAGATCGGGATCGGCATTTGGTGAGCTGCAGTAATAAAAGGGTATTAGGGCAACCAAACGGCCCCAAACGAAATTCCAATCATTGTCAGGAGGAGGGTTTTGTAAAACCTAACCAGTCAAAGAGTTCCTCTACTTGCCATATTTTTCCTCCACAAAAATCTCTGGGTAAATTATCAAAGGATATGGAAACCCCTGGCTGTCACAATTCTAAGGAAGTCGAGCACCCAATGTCGGATCTACCTTCAAATTCCCCAACTTCTCCTAACGGGTTGGTCATTGAAATTTAGATAATCATACCCAAGCTAGGTATTAAATGCATTGCAGCGACAGAATGAGCTTTGCTAGGTGGAAAGGTTGGGGGATCCCGTCTGAACAAATTGCCAACTGGGTGTCGTCTTCTTCAAATAACCAGGTAAAAATCGACATCCTTCCTGATAATTTCTTAGCTATTGAATGTGGTAATCAGAGTCTGAGAAATTCATTGCTAAACGGGGATATATTAACATTTAAAGGTCTAGGGTTTGATTGTTGGGAATGGCAACCTCTCTTTCTCCCATCTCAATTCAATTCTTGCATGGTTAATAGAGCAATTTCACTTGATAAATTTCCTGTAGAATTGCGAAATAATGACTTTTTAATAATAATTGGCAACAAAATAGGTAAATTTGTAGAAGTCAAAAAATCAGCCCTAAGCTTCTTTAACTAGCTCTTAATCGTTAATATGAATATTAACATTAAATCTTCAGAGCCTATAACTCTGAAATGTGATAAATCTTGTTTAACCCTAGAATTACCCTTTTATAATGGTCCTTTTGAAAATTCTATGCCAAGGAAGATCCCCTTCGAGAAACCTTTCCCTGAATCGTTGCTCAGTTCTAATCACGCACCATTCAGATTCATGGAAGGAGGTGGTTTCACCCTAGAGGGCTATAAGATTGATATTAACCCTAATCATCTCACCATGGACCTATACCCTCATAGCTCCCCTGTTAAGCCCTCTTGCTCCCCACTTCCTCCACTGTTAACTATTAATTCACCTAAAGTTGACTCTCTTCTCAGGGATCGAGATCTGGAAGATGGTGAAATCAATGAGGTTATTCCTCAGAAAGAGCAGCTCGGTCTGACAAATATGTCATCATCTAGCTCTCTCATTCCATCAGAAAAGCTGAGTCCCTTGGGGTCTCCCTCTTCAATGGAACTGATTACCTCTAAGCAATCAACAGAGATGGATAGGCTTTCCCCGGATGCAGGATTGGCATCCTTGTAGGATCAACCAATCTCTCTTGTCTCAAGATTGGAGGGCTTTGAGGAGGAAGAGGCTCACCCTCCATCTTTGAAGGTTGTTTCTGATACAATTGTAGAATTGGAGAGTGATCGAGTGGCTAGGGAGGTTAACATCATTGCCAATTTTGTAGGGGAAGAAGTAGTAAACGACCTCATGGATCAATTGGTTGTTGAAATCTGTGATAATGAGGAGTTGGAAAGACAAAGGGATCTATTAATCAAAAATCTAGTGGATGACGCCAGAGTCGACTTAGAAACAGATGAACTATGTATAGCATTAGATAACTTAGAAAATGATAACCCAAATACTCTAGGCATTCTTAGCTCTGATAGAAGTAAAGACTCTCCTGACTGTGCTAAACATAGTAAGAGAAGAGGTAGGAGATCCCTTGTTGAACTAAGATCAAAGGATGGAGATGCCAAGGGTCAGTCTAAAATTTCTACTCTTTTTAATGCAGGGGAGGGGAAGTTCCTCCCCACAGAGCCATGAAAATCATAACATGGAATTTTAGGGGCCTGAATGCCCCTAACAAACAACGCATCTTAAAGCGTTGCATCTCTGATTCTAAACCAGATATAATGTTAATCCAAGAAACCAAAATGAACTCCTCTGAGATTGTCCTTTTTGAGAAAAAACTAGGCGTTAGATAGCTAAAGCATTCCCCTGCTATAGGGGCCTCAAAGGGCATGGCTATCATTTAGGGCTCTAAATTCATTTCGTTTACACCTTTAGAGATTAAGAAAAATTGGATGGGAGGAGAAGTGGTAAGTTATAAAAATAACCTAAGATTCAAATTGATTAATGTTTACGGCCCTATCCAAAATAGGGATAAGGCTAGGGTATGGGTGGCTCTGGAGCTTTTCCTTAGAAGTTTCCCAAACGATGTATGCATCATTGGGGGAGATTTCAATGCTATCACTAAGGTAGCAGACAAAAGAGGAGGTAGCAACAAACTTCCTCCAGCGGCTGCAAATTTCAATCATTGGATCAATAGGAACTCCCTGTTGGAAATCCAAATGGCAGAGAATGCCTTCACCTGGAACAACAGAAGGCTTGGTTTCTGTAACATTGTTGAGAAACTAGATAGGTTCTTTATCCATGGGGGGCTCTTGGAGCTTAATTTTACCCTAAATGCAGAACCCCTCCCTTTATCAGGATCTGACCATTTCCCACTCCAACTAAACTTATTATCTGACCACTCCCCTAAAAAATGTCCCTTCAAATTTGAGAGCATGTGGTTCAAAGATGATAACTTTTTTAACTTAATTGAGAACTGGTGGAGAAGCTCTGTTTTCTCTGGTTTGAAGATGTTTATTATCACAAGCAAGTTAAAGCTTATCAAAAGGAAGCTCTTAGAATGGAACAGGACTAATTTTGGGAATATTTTCAATAAAAAAACTCTTAATAGAAAATGATCTTAAGAAGGTTAACATTGAGGTTCTTGAGAAGGGGATGGATGAACATCTCTTCCTTGCAGAAAAGGCTCTACTCTCTAAGTATGAAAAGACACTCTCAAATGAAGAGATCTTCTGGAAACAAAAATTGAGGGAGACTTGGTTAAGTGATGGGGACCGAAATACTAAGTTTTTTCACCATAGTACTAAGCAGAGGCGATGGGTCAATCGAATCTCTAAAATTAAGAATTTCCAGGGCTCCATCTTGTATGAACCAGATGATGTTGCCTTCGAGGTAGTAAGGTTTTTTGATCAAATCTTAAACAATATTGAAGGCTCCAACCTCAAAGGCCAACTCAATATTATCAAGAATCTTCCAAAACTCATTAACGATGACCACAATAATATCTTGTTAAAGAAATTCTCTGAGGAGGAGGTTAAATCTGTCCTTATGAAGATGAATCCGGACAAGGCCCCGAGCCCAGATGGCTTCCCCGCTAGCTTTTTCCAAAAATATTGGGGTTTTATGGGGACCGAGATCACGGACGCCTTAGAAGGTGTTAGGAACTCTGGTAAGATTCTCAAAGAGATCAACAATACCTTCCTAGCTCTCATCCCCAAAAAAGAGAATCCTGAAAGCTTTAATGACTTTAGACCAATAGCCCTTTGCAACACTCTGTACAAACTCTTAACCAAAACCCTAGCAGCTAGACTCCAGAATCTTCTTCCCATTATCATTAGTGAAGAACAAACCGACTTCGTAGTAGATAGATCAATCTATGATGGGGTTATTATAGCCCAAGAGGCCATTCATTCAGTCCAGCTCAACAGGGCCTCAAGTATGCTAGTCAAATTAGACATAAGCAAAGCTTACGACAAAGTTGACTGGCGCTTCCTATGTAAATGCTTGGAGGCCTTTGGCTTTTCCAAATCCTGGATCAACCTAATCTTTGAATGTATATCCACCCCCAAATTCTCTATCTTGGTGAATGGCTCCCCGAAAGGTTTCTTCAGCAGCTCGAGAGGGCTCAAGCAAGGAGATCTTATGTCCCCCCTCCTCTTCATCATCATGGTTGAAGCCCTAGGTAGATCCATCTCTAAGGCCAAAGAGGAAGGTGGGATCCAAGGAATCCCCATTACCAGCGGCCTCCCTCCCTTTACCCACCAACAATTTGTCGATGACACGATGCTTTTTGGGCAGGGAAGTGTAAGGGAAGCTAGCGCCTTCAAAGGCATCCTTAATTCCTATATGCTAGCCTCAGGTCAAGAGGTGAATCTGGCTAAGTCTGCAGTTTTTATGTTCAACACAGCCCCCTCTTTAGGAAAAGTGATCAGCAATGTCCTGGAGATTAGTCAAGGAACTCTTCCTTGCAAATATCTAGGCATTCCACTTGACAAGGGTAGAAGACCCTCAAAATTATGGGACAACTTGGTGGATAAAATCAAGTCTAGGATTAACACTTGGAAAGGAAAATGGCTTTCTTCTGCAGGTAGGGCAACCTTGGTTAGATCGGTCTTGTCTGCTGTGCCCATTTACCAACTCTCATGTCAATATTTATCTTCTTCTAAACTTGCAGAGCTCAACAAGCATCTCAGAACTTTTTTTTGGCAAGGTGCTAATGACAACCGTAAAATATCACTCATATCCTGGGACAAGATATGCAAACCTAAAGAAGAAGGAGGAGTTGGCATTAAAAACCTCTGTGATCAGGGCAAAGCCTTGGGTGCCAAGTTGGTCTGGAGAATGTTCAGAGCCCCCCACCTCAAATGGGCTCGCCTGTTGCACCACAAATACCTTAATGGAGGGAATCCTATCCAAATCTTCAAAGAAACCAACCCTCCCAAAGGGTCCTGCTTATGGAATTTTATGCTAGACTACAGGAGGATTATCTCTGACAGACTTAATTGGAACTTGGGGTCTGGGGATAAAGCTCTTTTTTGGTCTGATTCATGGGGTGGGTATAAGGCTATTGATAATATCCATGACTTTGGTACTACTCGTATCCTTCTTGAATCACATAGAGGACCCCTGTTAAACAACTATATCTCCCCTTCAGAAGATGGGATCAGTTGACAGTGGATCGAGAAGGAAGATGAGGATATCCCGATAAGGGATAAACAAAAACTTATGGCAATTCTCAAATCAAGGAATATTGCCTTAGGTCATAATGAGGACAAGCTCGTCTAGGATGGCTCCCTGAGAGGAGAATACAACTCCAAGGATGGGTACTCTCTCATCTCCAAATTGTTTATAAGACCTATGACTGAGCTTCCCTTGAAACTTTGCTGGGATAAATATTGTCTGCCTAAGGCAGGTATCTTCTCCTGGCTTGCGGTTCAGAACAAGCTCTTAACTGCGGACAAATTTAGAAGAATGGGATATGAGGGCCCTAGTAGATGTCCTCTTTGCAAGGCAGATGAGGAAGACACTAATCATATCCTCCTTAACTGCCCCTTTGCTCAAAAATGTTGGATCTGGTTCACCAACAAACTTGAATGGTCTACAGCCTTCCCCCACACCATCTTTGGAATGCTCAAGGCATGGCCCCTCCTCAGGCATGGCTGTCTCTTTGAAGGCTTATGGATAGCTCTTCCTTCTTCTATAATGTGGGAACTATGGAAGGAGAGAAATAGACATCTCTTTAAGAATGAAAAGCTAGAGGCTCCCAAAATCATTAACAGGATAGAGTCAACTATCACTGAGCTCATGAACAACTGACTGTCATCAGGCACATTGAAGAATGCCTATATCACTTAGTGGGATGAAAAAATGAAAAAACGTTGGGAAGGCTTATCCTTTCCTCCCTATGTAGGAGTTGGTCCTATTGCAAGTCTTCAATCAAGGGATGCATGTAGATGGCAGCCCCCAGGCGAAGGTTGGGTGAAGCTAAACTTTGATAGGGCATCCTGTGGCAATCCAGGGCAAGCAGGGATAGGATGTGTTGTTCATAATTGGGAAGGCAAAGAACTAGCAACCCTTGCCTCTCTGGTTGGCATCAATACCAACAATTGGGCGGAACTTATGGCCCTAATGGAGGGTCTACATTTATGTAGGAAACTAGGAGTTAAGAACTTGGATATTGAAAGAGATTCGGCTATAATCATCAATGCTCTGAGGAAAGGTAGTATGCCTAATTGGAGACTAAACACTTTCCTGACAAAAGCTCTTGACCTATGCAGAGATTTTGACAGGTTCATAGTCAATCATATTTATAGGGAAGGCAATAAAAGAGCGGATGAGTTGGCCAACATGGGAGTCGATGGCATCAAACTCCTATCTGTGCCACCTTAAGGCAACCCCCTCTTTTGTTCTCATGTCCTAAATGTTCATTAGTATGTTTCTCCTCTCATCCCCTTATGTTTCTCTTGCCCAGACTCTGTTTTAACCCCCTTATTTAGACCTCTCCCTACCCCTTGTATATACGTATATATACTCAAACAAACATTCAGTTTTAATATGCCCATATATATGTTCTCCCAGACTTTAACTTAGGTAGTTAGGCTCAATCCATGGTCTGATATAATCATTAAAATACAAATCTTAATCATATATTTTTATACCTCATTTATACCCATTTAGTCCTCCATCCTTTAGCTCAAGGAGAGGCCCCTCGTCTTATATTTTTGTATATACTTATCTGGGAACTTTCATTATCAGACCCACACCTTTATTCAGACATCCATCCTCATATTCAGCCTCACACCTGGACATATATATATATGCAGGTATAATCTCTCATTCTTGCAGCCCAAGACCCTTTCATGAATTATCTGGGATAGATAAGCACTCTCATCCCCGACGCATGTATTAATATTCTCTTTTACAGATATATAGGCATTTTACACACACACACACACACACATATATCTTATCACCTATATTAAGTTAGATTCTTGATTCACATATATATATATATTCTTATTAGTCTCTTGGAAGTTTACTGATCTTTTATCCTTAAATCCTTATTTTATCCATCTCTTCATTTATCTGAAGGTATATATGCTTTGACTCATTTTCATAATTTCTTAGAGTCTTACTTCTAAATATATATAAATTTACATATTTTTTCTTGGTATTTTTACTCTTCCTCCCCATAGATATATTCATAGGTTTTAGATTTATTACTAGATATTTAGTTTTATTTATTTATGTATACATATATATACCTACATAGATATATATATATATATATATATATATATATATATATATATATATATATATATATATATATATATATATATATATATATATATATATATATATAGTTTTTCTCCTTCTTTTATTTATAATTATATATATATAGCCATTTTTATCCTCTTACTCAGATTTATCCATCTCAGATTCAGATGTTTAAGTATTTCCTCCTTTTTTCTGATCAGTCCTAAATTCAGCGTTTTTTAGTCTTGTTGCTCCGCTAGGATAAGCTTTAAGACTAAAAGGAGGCAATATCATACATTAATGAGCATAGGTATATAAACGTGCTGGCATATCTCGCTCCTGGATATATGTGATCATGGATATATAGATATTATTATTTATGTAGATATTGCCTTCTTTTAGGACTAAAACTTACCCAGCTATCCTCATCTCTATTTTACCTTTTCGGTCCCCTATATTTGGCGAGCTGCAGCAGACATTTGAGACGTAATGGTCGGACATCTCACGTCAGCTCACTTCTCAATCAATTCATCTTGACGGCTCTTAGCATAGTCGAGGTGATGTTGCCTCTTTGATGTGACAGTTGAGGTACTCTTTTCCTGATGGATTTAGGTGGGGCAATAATGACCTTGATTCTTGAAGATTGCACTCTTGCATCGTATCAACTCATTATGATGCATTTAGAGGGCGAGTTATATTTAGAAAGCCAAGCTGGTCCTCTTTGTCATTTCTCAGTTAAGCTCCGATGGATACCACTCTCGGGCTTCTAGGGTTGAAACGCTAGATGGCTTTCATAGGCGAGATCAAGGATGAGAGAATGAAAGGCATTCTCGTCCAACAGAACCCTCTGATCTCTAGAGCGGTTATGAAATTTTTAGGGAAGGAATTCATTATGAATGAAGACCGAACCAGAGCAAATTCAGACATTGCAGCTATGTTTCTAGCCCTCACAATGCACTTTGAGAAAGATAGGGATATAGTGGTTAAACTATGCAAGAGAGTCTTCATTAAAGATATCCTCGGTGAATTAGAGAGGGTGGTGATTAACATTGATGAGGAACTCACAGCTCCCAAACCTCGAGACTATGATACCCTTATCAGAATGAATAACCCAGTTCCACGTTTTCCCATTCTGGAAATTGGCGACCCTGCAGCCTTTGAAACTCTTTGTCCAGTTAGAAGCCGAAATCTCCTTTTCCTCTCTTGGATTCTTCATGTTAATAAACCTCCTCGTGAGAAATGGTTGTCTAACTATTTGGAGGCGAAGAATATTAGGGTCATCCCTGATAATGTGCCTATCCCACGCCCCCCTGTCGGCTCTACAGCATCAAAGCCAGAAAGCTCTAGCTCCCAACCTTCCCACAGGCCAGGCAAGACAGGTTGAAGCTCCTCCGAATGGCATGTTTCAAGGTTTTTGTTGGGTTATCAAATAAATTCTTTTTTGTTGTTAGCAATAACAGAACTTTTCATATGGACAATTTCACTTAGTTTATAAAACTCTAATAGATATGTCTCATAAATATGTTTATGCTCTGCTAATACTTTCTTGGTGATCTTCAGGTGGTATAGCCTTGCCGCTGCTTCTTAAGATTGTTATACTTTGAACATATATAGACATAAAGCCATATATCCATATTTTATATAGATATATGTATATATGCTTATATATTTTAAAATACCGATCTTTCATATTTTTGTTTCAATGATGTTTCTTCTCTATTATTTCCAGCGTTTTCGGTCTAGGCTATAGCTTAGATGGCTCTTTTATCATCTTCGCTTTTTTGGGCATGGTAGGATCTCTGTTTAATTCAAAATCTATTATGAATGATAGCCCATTGCGCTATCTATGCTAGAAGGACTAAAGATCCCTCTGAAGGTTAGCGGCTTGGTCTCTGCATTCGGGGATCTTTATGAGTAGTTATGATTTTCTTGATGTTATGTCTCTTGTTTGGCTCTTAAGAAGTTTTCAGGCTATAATGTCTATAGGATGCTTTAACTTAGCTCCGTAATTTTGTTAAGTTGTGTTTGTGCTTTGCTTCATCCTCTTCTCTGTGTATGATCTGCCCCAGCTACCTTCAGGCTCTCTTGGCCCTCCATGGTCGCAATATATATATTAAGAGTATATTTAGACACTCATTTATATAACCATATTCATATATAGTTTCCTCTTTTCCTGCATGTTCTCTCAGTTTTAAGTTAAATCAAACTCAGATGCATATGTTAGTATTCCTCTTTCTTCCCAGAAATCTCCAACATTATATTATTAGATTGAGGGACGACCTGATAAAATTTTATCTCACTTCAAGCTTCCCATGACACTCAATTAGGGCCTGGAAGGCTCTCGAATCTAATTCTTTAAGATGGTAGCTCCGCGCGATCTCTTTGCAGGATTGTTTATGGAATTTGCCTCGTTAATGTTTATTGAGTTTATGATCTTCGATGGGTCATCAGTCCTCGCATTATGTTTCTGGAGATTTTTTGAGACTAATATTTTGAGTTGTGTATCCTAACAGGGTACCATCCAGGCAGGTATGATATATTGTATAAGCTGACCTGTTCGGTTTTGCTTTTCCTAACATTCTAGTGAGATTTTTTCAAGATTTTGTGTAGCATAGGGAGCAGAACATGCTTAATCCTGTGATTCAGGAATAGCAAGAATTGTCGCCCACAAGTAGCAAGATCACCCCAAGAGATGGGCAATCTCCTGCTCAACTTTACTTAGAGGATTTCTACATACAATCTTCATTATTTTGGACAATATCCCTTTGTGATCTTGTATCTCCATTTTGTAACTCATTCTTAATTTTTTCTGATCCTTGAGGGATCTGGGCTAGACCGAAAGTTTTCTTCCCTCCATTCTTTCCTACCGGTGCCCACAATGAATGGAAGTGTAAATGTAAATCTAACTATTTTTTAAATTAATAAAATTATTTGGCCTCGACCCCTTTTACCGATCAAAAATAATAATAATAATAAATACTATTTGGTAAGATGTCTCTTTTTTTTTAACATTTTCTTCTGTTTAATTTATTGAGATGTCTCACTTTTGAATAAAAAGTGAAAGAGAGCATTATGTATAAAACAAAATCCCTTTATATGCTGTCAATTCCAATAATTTCTTTCTTCTTCATAATTGATGAAGATGATGGGATGATGTTTCAACAATAATCTTAGATGATGGGATGGTGTTTGAATAATAATCTTAGTGACCATTAAAAATAAGCTTCAATCTATAGCTTTGTTGAAATGGACCTTACACCCAAAATAGTTAACTTCACAATAAGTAAACTTATTACAAGAGTGGTTCCCAGCACAAATAGCTTTTAGATGTTGTAACTCTCACGAAGGTGAAATTATACAGCCATATTTTCAATTTTTCAATTAGATGAAAAGTGCATCCTCCAGTTGTACTCTATATTTTATTAAACCTTCAAAACTCTTGAACAAAATAATGTGTCAAAATTATGCATCTATTCCTTACAATTTTTGAAAAAAAAAATCTCAAAATCATATATCTTGAAAACAAAATAATGTTAAAAGTTTTTTTTTTTCAAAAACCCAAAAAATTACCTTACCTGTAGGCCCACAAAGGCTAAGTGAGTTACAATATTTAAGGAACCCCTGCATGCCCCACACCATGCTTTTATTTTTCATGCAGAGAAATTTCAATGCAATGAATAATGAAGCTGTGACAGTGCTGGTACAAAAGATGTTGGGTGCCTTAAAGATTTTTGACGTATAGGCAAGGTTAAGATTGTTTCACCATTTCTTCGACGTTGATTGGTTGGTGTAGGCCATTGATTGGTTGGTGTAAGACATTGACACGTCTTTTTCAGTTTAATCGGTGAAAGAAACCCTAAGTGTTTATTTGTTATCTTGAGTTTGCCTCAAACTTTAAATGAACATATTCAATTGAAAGAGAAGAGTCCAAAATGAAGTATAAAACAGACAGCAGTGCATAGTGATATGAAAGAAAGATTTTGTGCAAGATGGCTTTTTATTATATTGGTCTACAGATTGTTTATACAGTAAGGACTATTCCATATTTCTTACAGAAGGCATCTAACTGTACTACAAACTAAGCATACATATCTTACTTCTATGTATCTTCTGATATTATAAAATCTAAGTACAAAACATAAAGAAACAATTGCTCTGGCATGAACTGACAGAATATCTAATGTGTTTGCATCATTTAATGCATAAAGAAACGATTGCTCTGGCATGAGATGACAGAATATCTAATGTGTTTGCATCATTTAATGCCAACAAATTTCTATACTCAATAAGCAATGTCTCTTCTCAGCTGGACTGTATACAATGAAGTTGTTATTCAGTAGAACTTATAACAATTCAATGCAACGTTATGGGAAAGCATTTAAGTATTGGTTGGTAGTCTCAATGATCTTTCAGAAAACTATATCTGGGAAGTTAAATGGCAATGTAAGGAAGAAAGAGTGATGTTGAAGACCACTAGTACTAGTACAACCCTTGTCATTGATGTTGTTGAAGACTAATGAGCTTCAAGTATGCACCTTCCTTCTGCACAAGGCTCTCATGAGTCCCTTGCTCCACTATTTTTCCCTCCTGCAAAACAGAAATTATGTCTGCATTCTGAACAGTTGATAGTCGATGTGCTATCATAACAGTGGTCCTGTTTTTCATTAGTCGATTTAATGCAGACTGTACAATTCTTTCAGATTCTGCATCCAGTGCACTGGTAGCCTCATCTAAGAGCAAAATAGCAGGGTCCTTAAGCACTGCTCTGGCAATGGCCACTCTCTGCTTCTGACCCCCTGATAGCTGAACCCCCCTCTCACCCACCTCAGTTTTGTAGCCATCAGGCAAGCTGCTGATGAAATCATGAGCATTGGCAAGTTTAGCAGCCTCGATAACCTCTGTTTCAGTAGCCCCATCTCTGCCATACATTATGTTTTCAGATATTGTGGTGGCAAAGAGTGCGGGCTCTTGCTGTACTAACCCAATATGCTTACGCAGAGACCTCACTTTGAATTTTCTTATGTCTTTGCTGTCGACCATGACCTTCCCTGCAGTTGGGTCATAGAAACGAAGTATCAGGGAAAGAATTGAGCTCTTGCCTGACCCACTCGACCCCACCAGTGCCACAGTTTTACCAGAACGGACCTTGAGATTGAAGTCTTTAAAGATCGACACATCCGGCCTGGCTGGATAACTGAAATCAACATGTTTTAGCTCAATCATACCCTCTGCATGTGTCAATTCTTCACCTGTTGGATCATCCGGGGGTATCTGTGTTCTCCTGTCGACTATCTCAAACACGGAGCCCACCGCTTCAGTTCCTTTGATTATGTCTGGGGCCATGGCAAGGGACTCTGCCATGCCAAGGGCTGTGACTATGAGGACCATGAAGGTTTTCATGACAGAACCAAAAGTGGCCTTGTAGTCTCTGATCAGAGTAGATGCATACCAGAGGGCGAGGCCATAAGAGCTGAACATGCAGAACTGTGCAAGTCCATAGCATATTCCTGCAATATGTCCTCGCCTGAAGGATCTCTTGCGAGGTTCATCTAGTTCTCGGCTGAAAAGATCAACTACTTTTTCTTCAGCACAGAAGGCTGCAACTGTTCGTATGCTGCTAACTGCTTCTGTGGCTACCATGTTGGCCCTCAGATAGGCCTTGCTCAGATTTCCACAATAGCCTTCCATAAAGAACCTCTGAAAGCCAAATATTACACACCATGATTCAGTACATACAAAACAAACGAGTTTGCCAACTAAAAAAGAAGGGAACCATGTTGAGGATGTTTTAGGATACCGACTAAGTTAGTATTTTGATAGAATGCACATCACTAGTCGGGACATCCTTGAAGTAAATAGCAGCTAAGCACATTAAAGTAAATTTTATTGTAATTTTTTGTTCTTCATCCCAGGATCTTCATGAACTCAACAGGAAAACAATCTTATTCTTCTGAGAGAAGTATGGATTTACATACCTCACTCATCTGTGCAATGACAAGCAAAGGGTATGTAGCCAATACGACCAGGGTGATCCGCCATTCCTCAATGAATGCAATTATTAATGCAGTGGCAATGAGAGATGTGTTTTGAATCAAAATTGTGCAGCGATCTGCTACCAGTGTCCTCACCATCGTTGCATCAGATGCTAAACGAGATGAAACCAGACCACTATTATTGTTGTCATCATCGAACCAGCCCACTTCATTCTGCAAAATTGCTGCCATCCACACAGAGACTTAGACACATTGCTCAGAAGAAATGTTTCAATAGCTATTAGCTGTCTAGGCTTAACCATGAAATGAGACCAACAATTTAAATAATCAGCTTAGCTTGCATTCCAATCAGCTCCTGTTCTAGCACTTATTGTGATTTTAAAGAACTCTAACATGGAGGGTACTGCACAACATCTTGGTTCAAATTCTATGGTTTGAATCCTATAGTAAGATTAAAACAGAACTCAAAAGATAGATCTGTGTGGATAACCATTTCAGACAGGGGACTTAATTTAAAAGAAGGTAAAATAGCTGCTCAACCAAGAGTTTGATGAACAAAAGAGTTATTATTAAAATGTAAGATTAATCCAATGATTACATAGAGATAACATCACCATCTCTAAATCTCCATTCATAAGTATCACAATTGAGAATGAACGGCATTATTGTGGCTAAAAACATAATTAAAAATGAATGTCAAAACTTTGGCTACATTCCACTACCTTGCAGTTGAAACGCATTAAATATGAACACTCGAGTAAAGCCTCTAAGGAGTCACCAAAATATGTGATTCTACACTGTCGTGCATATGCAGAAGTCATTCCAAACTACTCAATGCGTGAAAACTAAAATAGCTAACATAAAGATTTCAATGGTTTTATCTTGAATACGCCAGTTTTCCACAATCCATGAAACTATGTTTTATTGTTTCTGGATTTGATTGTATTCTTATTCTGATGACATTTGTTCAACCTTATGGTGGATCACAGAGGGTGATTCAAAACGTGAATGTAAAAATTGATACACAATCAAATCCAAAAGCAATAATTATAAAACATAATGGTTTTATCTTGTCAACCTTACAAATTTGTATTGGGTACTGATAGATCATAGGATACACGACTTGTAGGTAGAGCCCTGAAGTTTAGTTTTACTGCAACTTTTTCTAACCAGTTTGACAGATTTGTTGGGTCTCCATAGAGCTTACATAAAATATTCTATTTATTTCTACTAGCATCTACCATATTTTTACAATGGGCTATGAAAATCAACCCAAAAAGAAATTCAAATTATTAAGACCAAGAGTTGTTTTAAAACACATCAACAGACAAGTAACTAGCTTAAATCTGATTCTTACCCGTAAACATCATCTCCCTCACTCTGAGGGTAAGGCGTTCCCCTATCATTCCAAAATTGGTATGTTCCACAACATGTGCAATCAGTGTGAGCAATGCGGCACTACAAAACAACAAGCAAACTTTACGTATTTCAGCTTTTGTGGCACTGTAATCAGTATCATACATGGCCACCAATCCCTGAGTGACTCCCAAGGCAAACAAGGGCATTTGTGCTCCTGCAAATAGGGCTCCCATTGTGCCAAAAACACCACAAATCCAGTCAGGAAGTGCCAGTTTGAACAATCTCGAGAGGGAAATTCTTTCGGCCTTGACCTCCTCGTTCTTATCCAACCCAAAACGTTTGGAAACAGCTGTTAAGGAGTCTTTGTCTGAGCAAACACTTGCTCCAAAACTAAATGTTCTTCGTGAGATAGATCCACTGGAGTTCCTCAGACTGCATTCAAATCCGACCACCCACAATGTCAGCACATCCAGAGTAAATTCTTGATTCAGACTAAAGCTCTTGTCACCTAGTTGTTGCAACAAGGCGATGGAGAAGTACAAACCAAAAAAATTTCTTACTTGCTTTTGAAAATAATAAACATGTAATTTCACACATTAAGGCAGGAGCAATCAATTATAAGACACAAAGATTTGAATGGTAAATAGCAAGCTAAGCTTCCAGAAATGTTTCTATACTCACCGCCATAGATGCCAAAATCTCACATCAGAATAAATAAAAATATCCAATTTTGATTCTATATATTTTAACTCTTGCATTCTAAAATCTCACCTCTTATTGTTAAGGAGAGATGGGCCATCTAGGTTCTGTCGGGATTCCTGCAATTTGACCAAAGCTGAATAGGCTCCTCCCTCTTTGGATATTAGTGTTTGATGGTTACCACTTTCAACAATTTTACCATTTTGAACTACAGCAATGATATCTGCCTTTCTTATAGTGGACAGGCGATGAGCAACCACCACGGTTGTCCTGCCAACCATGACACGGTCAAGGGCTTCCTGCACACTCTTCTCCGACTCTGCATCTAATGCACTGGTTGCTTCATCGAGGAGGAGTATTGAAGGATTTTTCAGAATGGCTCTAGATATGGCTATCCGTTGCTTCTGCCCACCTGATAACTGAACCCCTCTCTCTCCAACCTGCAGAGAAAGAATGATATCAGACAAAGAAATACCAAATTTTATAGCATGGATTTTATTTAGGCCTGAGTTATTTATTACCTGTGTGCCATAGTGATCCGGAAGATTATTAATAAAGAGATAAGCATCTGATAGCTTTGCAGCCTGCTCAATTTCATCCATAGTTGCATCATCCTTGCCATACAGTATATTCTCTCGTATGGTTGTTGCAAATAACACAGGCTCTTGACTGACCAGACCAATCTGCTGTCTCAACCACTTGAGGTCCAAGCTTCTAATGTCATGCCCATCCAGCATCAGTTGGCCTGATAGACCACAAGTACTGTTAAAAACGGAGAGGAGTTCTTCCACTTGAGAGAAACTAAACTAAATTAACAGATTGTGTCATTAGTAGGAAATATTTTCCACATTGCTATCAGTGTTCGATTGTGTAGTTTTTGAGTCAAACTCGATGACTCATAAATCATGAGTAATAGTTCACAAGAACCCATCCCTCATGAGAATGAATGGTACAATTAGCTCTAAATTGCTTAACCTTGGGGGCTCCATGATTAAGCACACTTGAGTTGAAATAGTACTGGGATAAGTGATCTCCTGGGAAGGCCCAATGCTTTACCTCTATGAACATCACCTAGATGCAATAAGTGCTAAGTGTAACATTCATTCTTATGAAAGATGGATTCTTGTGAACCACTACTCATGATTCATGAATCAATGAATTTGACTCGAAAACTACACTATTGAATCCTGATAGCAATGCTTTAGTGTTTTGGCATGGATTTACATTTACACATAATTTGATCTGTGCTCTTCACTTATGCAATATGCATTTGTAAATATATTATAAAATTTATGCCCAAAAGCGGATCACAAAAGGTGCTTCTCGTCCTCTTAAGAAACTCTCCGAGCTATATTTGTAATTATACCTGAAAGAGGATCATAAAAGCGCTCAATGAGTGAGATGACAGTACTTTTTCCAGAGCCACTCCCGCCAACAATGGCCACCACCTTCCCTGCTGGAATATGAAAGTTAAGATTCTCAAAGACAATGACATCTGGACGAGACGGATAGCTGAAGCGCACATTTTGTAATTCTATGTTTCCTTCAACCTTCTGCGGTGTTTTCCCACTCACAGTGCTCGACTTCGTACGAGATCCGCGCTCTATCATATGGAAAATTGAATAAGCAGAAGCCCGGGCCCGTCCAAAATGGGTTAAATTAGGCGCAGCCTGCCCAAGCGAACTGCATTGGTAGGGAGTTCCAACAAGGATGTTTTAGAATACCAAAAAGTTAGCATTAATAGAATACATACAGCTTGTAATGACAACTCAAGTTTCTAAGTAGGATATTTTCTACTAATTAAATTGTGATATTGCTATCAAGATTAACTGTTTGGTTTTTCGGTCAAATTAATTGATTCATGTTTCATGAGCAGTGATTTACAAGAACCTATCTCTATTGAGAATGAATGGAACATTTAACACGCTTGAATTGGAGCAGTACGGGGACGAGTGACCTCACAAGAAGGCCCAAAGCTTCACCTCTGTGAACATCACCTAAATGCAATGAGTGCTAAGTGTTCCATTCATTTTCATGAGAGATAGGTTCTCGTGAATCACTACTCATGAAACTTGGATCAATGAGTTTGACTCAAAAACTACACAATTGAATCCTGATAGCAATATTACAATTTCAGCATGTGACAGCTAACCTGCAAAAGCAATTATAAATTTTATTGCAACTTGTAGCATTTAGCTACAGACATCCTACAATGTCTTCTAGATTTAGGCAATGTATTGCTTACAGGCCACTGATGACAACATTAAGCATGGTGGTGAAGGCCTCCCCTCCATCTATGATTCTTTTGTGCACAATTCGACTGGTGAACCAGAGCAATAATGCCCACGATAAGAAGAGTAGACCGTGCATGGATCCCAACCCTAAACCTTTAGCTAACCCACCTTTCTTACCAATCTCATATGTCTGCCTCAAAGCATTTTTGTATGATTTAACTGCTTTCTCCTCTCCAACAAATGCATAAACTGTCCTGACATTTCCAATTACCTGTTCCATTCAGTACAATTGGTTCATTCAGGTCTACATTCAAAACCTGGCAAATAATCTTGGTATACCTATCAGGACAAACTTTGTCACATCCGCACTTGCTTTCAAACTATAGAAAATAATCTAGGAAAAATTTTAAAAATTCAATCCAATCACACCTCTTCTGCAATACCCCCTGCCTTAATATAAGCCTTTCGACCCCTACTCGTAAGGCCAGTTACAACAAAAGCATACAGACCTCCTGCAAGTGCAATCAAAGGAACTATTCCCAAAGTTACCAGACTCAGCTGCCACACTGTGGAGAACCCTACTGCAAACCCAGCAACGAATCGGCTAATATAATGCAGAAAGTTTCCAACCTGCACAGAAGATGAGATGAGATGACTTGTTATGCCGTAAGGCCATAATGATCTTCAGAACCTATATCGAGTACAATTGCTTCTTTTACAGAATTTTTCTATAGGTGTTCAGTTATAAAAATAAATTTAAATTTTGTTTGATTCAAAGATATGAGAATGTAACAGGCAGTTCTAGAGTAGTCACTTCTTTTAATGGATGTCAACTTCTAAGATGGTTCTCGTATCTTTGTTTGATCCAGAGCTTGGACAATTGGCATGTACTTAAAATGGACTTGGTTGATCCAAATCAAAATGAAATCCCTTAACCGCCAATGGAAATTTATTATTGAAAGCTTATAACCATATATTTGGGGCTTTGAGTTTACAAAAGAAGTTGCCTGTGTTTATCAGAAATTGAGCTCACCTTCTCTGAAATGGCATCTTGCACTGTAATGATATCGTCTGTGATTGCAGACACTACCTCCCCACCAGTTGATTCAGTATCAAAGAAGCTCACATCTTGATTTAGCATGGCTCGTAAGTATGCCAGACGCATTCGAGTAGCCTGCCTCTCTCCTGTGTACATCCAGCATGCTACCTCTGTTATACAGCAACACCATTGTTCATGTTAGTTACACACAAGCAGAGCAATTGACAACAGTCTACTATTGAATGAATCGTGAAACATGCTTCTCTTTCCTTGTAACCACAACAAAACCATACTGTTGTGTTGGTTGGTAACTGAATTTTGATGACCCTCAAATGTAATAAACTGCAATTTTGGATAGACTCTGTGTTAAGTAAGGAGTGGTTCTGTGTAAGGGATTCAGGCTCCTATCATTATTCCAGGACAGTCCCATAGAATTGAAAATTACAGTTAAAAGAATTGAAATATTTTTTTCTTTTCTAGACCAGAAACCCCACATCTAATTTTAAGTTTTAAGCTTAAGCTGGTATTGAAGGAGGCCTGAAAATTTCCCCTACAAACTTAGGGAGAGTTACCTTATATGGCATCTTGCATGAAATTTTTCTTAACATTCTAATTTTTGGCAAAAGTATAATCATTTCTTTGTATATAAATTCTATGATTTCTTCCACTGATCATCTATTTATATCTGATCCAATGGTATGTTTAGCCAACGGCATGATGCATATTTGATAGAAACTAATCCAAATATATAAATAAAAACAAAATGTTATAAAGTGAATTTAGCAGAATAGAGATCTTTCAGTCTCCGGCTTTTAGGTATCAGTCAAAAAGATTTCACAACCTACAGCACATTGGATAACAAAAAATCGATAAAATCCTCCATAAAAAATACAGTAAAAAATGGATAAAAATGAATTTTAAAGCAATGGATTAAACAGAACAGATCTCAAGATAAGGTGACACGGGATTGGGCAACATAATGTTAAAAAGTCATTTAGCGAGAGTCTATCAGAACAGACCCACTTATAGAATATTCAATGTTCCTTCCGTTCTGTATGTTAAACGCTGTTTTTACTTGTTTTGTTTCATTTACTCCATTAAGAAGACACCATGATTTAGGAAAACAAAAAAGCTAAAAAATGGTACAAGAAGCTACTATAAAGATAGCTGGTACGGATGGAGAATCTTTCTTTTAGTTTTCTGTAGTGATTCGTAAAAGACATTTGTATGTCCCATCTTTGCTTTCACAACGAAACTTGTGAAAAGATTATATACAAACTTCTTAATGGAGCTGTCAACTGTTGTAACTATAACCAAACCATGCAACCTTACAAAGCCTGAAAACTTCCTTTAAATCCTGTAAAAGAAAAGTACATAAAACAGAGAAGCTTGAAGTTTCTTACCAGTCCACGAAGAGAAAAAAATAGCTGTGGCCAAATACACGAAATCCAACGAATACTGCACACACACAAAACAAAAAACGAAAAAACAGATCGTTGAAAATGCTTACAACTCCAATTCAGTTGCAGAGAACATATGACAATAAATTATAGTGCTTACCAGAGCAACCTTGTGGGAAACAGCCGGGGGATCAAGATAGGCAAGGCCAAGTGAATCAATGAGCTTCCCAAAAAAAATAAAAAACACAGGCACAGAGGCTCCATGAGCACACGCCCCCAAGCTGCCTATAAACATTATAATGTAATCCAGCCCATCTGCAAAAGCAAACAATCTGTGAAATGGCACTTTCTTGTTTGCTGTGCTCTCATTTTCCTTATTGGAAACCATCTCTGCTCCCCTGAAGACAATGATGTTGGTGGTCTGATTCTACCAGCCTATATACATAAACCCACGAATTTTTCACCATGCAGTAGAAAGTAAGAACAGAGGATAATGTGCAATGCCGATTCCAAAATGGTGGGGCTCGAACTCGGGCTAGTACAGCTGAGTTATTAATGCAAAGATGGTGTGAAGGCTGGAAGTGGGTGAGAAAATGAGCTCATAATGAATGAGCTTGTTTTAATGGAATAACGCGGTAAGCCTGTAAGTTGTAACGTGCCATGTTGTGCATGCAAGACCGTACTATTCCCACTAAGTCTCTTACAATTTATACCGTTTTACCGAACTCTGTCATTCCTCTGCCCTATTGTTATGTCATTCACAGTCAAAAAATGATTCAGGGCGGTTATTCATTCATCATTTGACTTTCCCGCTTTGCATTCACGTGTTTATCTTGACAGCTAAAAGAATTCATTTGGAATTTTCATCTCTTCTGGATTTGTTTTTTTAATCTTTTTTGCTCTGATTTCTTTACTTTTCTGCTGTGCAAACCAATAAATAGCTGGTACTGTAGTCTCTCAAATGCTTATATTTAATAAGATATGCATTCTTAATCAATTTGTCATATACGAATAGAACAAGTGTCTTCTGACATATTTTTGGGATAAATTTTTGTAAAGGATTAACCTTATTGTTTTAATAAGATATATAATGTAAAAAAAATCGATATCAGAATTTTGTATAGATAAATATGTTAATTTATTTTTTTATTATTTTAATAATGTTAATAGAAAAATTTGTAAAAATATTTTTTTTATATTTGCATTGTTTTAAATATATATACTAATATTTATAAGAATTTTCCACATTTGTTATTATTAAAAAATACTATTTAAAATTAAACCATTTTTGGATAAAAGATAAGATCATAATCAAATGTTAAAGGAATGTTGGAGGTGTATATGCTAATATTTAAAATTGAAACTTCTAAAAAAAAATATTGTTTTTGTATTGGTGTCTCTTTGTTTAGATAATTTTTTTAGAGATAAAATATGTTAGTTTAATTTTTGTTGTCTTGATATTATATATTCATAAAGTAACTTTCTTTTTAAAAAAAATTGAGTTTTATATTTACATTGTTTTAATAATATATAAGATATTTAAAAGAGAAATTTGTCAAATATATATATATATATATATATTACTTTTGATATGGTTAAAAAAATATTATTTAAAATTAATTAAATTTTAGATGAAATATAACATCATAAACAAATTAAATATTGGAGGTATTTTATTTTTTTTCAATGAAGAAATATGGAGCAATTATATAGTTGAATTATGGTAAAACGTTATAATTAAGGAAGTTGACTGTTTGTACATGTTTAGCTACCCAACAATATGGAAGCACGAGTCTTGGAGCATCTTTTGTCAAAATTGTAGAAGCACAATATTGGACTCCTCTCTTATTTTATTCACTTTTAGGGGTTTGAACCTTGGTGGATGGTATAATCAAGGAACGTACCATCAACCTCACAAATTGTGCTCAACCAATTGAATTACAATTTTAAAATTATTTATAAATAAAAATAAACTTATTTTTATTTATAATAAAATAAATGGATATATTAAAATAAAATTATGATGCTTCTAAAAACACACAATTTTCTATAAAAATATTATAGTTTATTAAATAAATCATATATTTAATTAGTATAAAAAATTGTGCATAGTGTAATCAAGAAACATTCCATCATTTTCACCAATTATGTTAAAATAAATAAATTACAATTTTAATATAATTATCAAATTTTGACAAATCTAAACAATTATAAATGATGGTTACCACTTTACTATTGCAACAAATCTTCCAAAGATCTAATAATAAATGGACGAGGTCTGAAAATCATATTTGTCGCAATAGTAAAGTGGCAACCATCAGTTATAATTATTTAGGTTTGTCAAAATTTGATAATTATATTAAGATTTTAATTTAATTGTTTTGAACATAACTGGTGAGGATGGTGGAATGTTTCTTGATTACACTATCTATCAAGATTCAATTCTTGTAAATGTGCAATAATTAATGGATGAGACGAGGATCACATCCATGACAATTGTAAACAACAATAAATTACAGTTATCATTTTACTATTGTCACAGATATGATATCCATTCATCATTAAATCTTTGGAAGATTTAAATCTTGGTAGATAGTGTAATTAAGAAACAGTCCATCATCCCCATCAATTATGTTCAAACAATTAAATAATAGCTCTTAATACAATTACCAAATTTTCACAAATATCAGTTGTTCTTGAAATAGATGACTTATATATCATTCAACATTAATCTTTAAATTGGCTAATAGTTTTATTTTATGTTTATATGTGAACTTATCCACTTGTTGCCCTGCGTGGCAAAGGTTTAATATGTTTATTATGACTTTTATATATATGTTGAACTTACGTAGAATGATCACTGTTTTTTATAGAGAAAAGTAAGAGGACTGTAATTTTGTTGATGTTCTGCTAACAGTTGGCTTGCCACTGTTTCCTTGTTCTACTCCTGGGTCAGCCCCCTTGTTTAGGTTGCTTTTAATATCAAAAACATTAATCTTTAAATATAATATTGTCTTTGGAATAAAAACCATTCAATTTTGTCAATGGGCCCTTGGTCTACTGGTGAAGTTGAATGACTCAAAATGAGCCCACCAGGAATCAAGTCTTGCTGGATGGCAAAAAATACTAAAATCTGGACCTCCATCAAAACAAAACAAAAAAACCATTCAATTTTTAAATAAATACGGTCATACAACCATCTAATTTAATCCCTTCCTGCATTGGCCAGTCTGGTGGCTGAGTTAAAGCTTGTGCAATGCTCACTAAACAAATCGCTTGCTAATAATTATTTATAAATGCGAGTTCGTAATTTGTGGTGTTTATTTGTTCAGGGACGAATTTTGAAATCTGTGAGATGAGCTCACAAAAAAAGTGAAGGTTTAGAAAGACGCCACGTGGAAGATGGTGAAGGTGGTAAAGCATTTATGCTACTCATAAAGAGATCTAGTGGGTTTAATCTACTCAACTGTAAGGTCAACCTCTAATAAATGTCTGCCTATGCTTGATTGCCTTCATCAATGGATTTCCCATTCAAAGGTAGACCTCAATGATAATTGTTTGTTGAGAATCTCCTTGCACATAAAAGCTACTCCTCAATCTACGATTAAAAATGAAAAAAGCCACTCTTCAAGGTGTTAATGTTTTCTTTTTCTTTGCCCCACTAATGCACATGGAGCTAACACTTCAGGAGTGATTTTTAACCTTTTATAGATGTTTATTATTAGTTGTGATTTTATCAGTGTAATGGTATAAATTGTGTATTTGTTTAGGGGTTTTTTAAATAGCCCCTTGTAAAATGAACAATCACACAACATTTTACAATAATATTTAATTTTCTGATTATTTAGTTTGTCAAAGCTTTTAAGAATAATTATGATAATATTATTATAAAAATAGAGTAACACGATTATAATTCCTAGGCACTAAAAGAGACATGAATCTTAGACAAGTAAGTGTTGTAGGAGCTCCTCAAATTATAAATCGGTGAATCCGAAATACAATCCATGGGGGACTATTGTGACTAGTTTAGGGGGTTTTGTCTACTACCCATCTATTGAAATCAAGGGTTTTTGTATTCCAATCTCTAATAATATAGTAAGAGGATGTTCAATATAATAGAGTGAAATCAATGGATAAACTATCGTGTCTTCTCTTGAACCTCATCTTGATAAAATATGTAAATTTTGAAATATTTTTCTTTCCCTCCAAAAAAACACCTACACACAATCCTTAGCCAATACTATTATTAAAATTATCAGCTTATTACAAGACACTCATGGTCCTATTATCAAGACTCCCAAATTAAACACTTACACTTTCCTAAGTTACTTTCCCTGAGCCTACTAGAAATGAAAAATGATCTTACAAGATAATTTGAAATTTTAAGAAATGAGGGACATGATAGTCCTCACTCCCTAAGATTATTTACCTATAAGATATTTAAATTTGGATACTTCAAAATGTCAACTCCTTTCCATGTAGCATCTTTAGTTGCGAGATCCTTCCACTTCACCAATTTTTTGCTAATGGTTTTATTCATCAACTTACTTACTTGAGGATAGATAATAGCTTATACTATCAAAATGAATTTTTCTTTATCATCCAAAGGTGGAAAGCTTTTGGCGATATAATGTGTTATCTTAGTGCTTTTTAAGGCAATAAACATGAAAGATGTCATGGATTCTAATATTCTAAGGTAGCTCTAGTTCATAGGATATTTCTCACCTTTCTTAAAATCTTATAGGGAACATAGAATCTTATAAGTTTTTACTTATTTTCACCTTTATTTTTTAATGACAACTTCTTATAGTTTTGTTGCATTGTACGTAAACCATCTCTCCAACTTCAAAAAATATTTTAGAATGTCATTGGTCTACATAGAGCTTATGTTAGTATAGACACCTAAAATTGTCCAGTCTAATTATCTAAGCTTAATTCTTCTAAATTAATTAAATAAATCTTTATTTATTTAATTCATTCATTTATCCTCTTCTAGCCTTATTTCTCATTTAAATAAATACATTTATTTATTTAAATTATCCTTTTCCTAAATTAAATAAATATATTTAATTGATCCCACTTCTTCTATTAATTAAATAAATCTTTATTTATTTAATTAATTCATTAACCTTTTCTACCCATGACACATGTCATTCATCTCTTAATTCATACACTACCTACCTCTTTCATTATTTTATTATTTCTTCTACCTACCCTCTAATCCTAACCGACCTCCTTTTTACACCTCTCAATCTTATCCCTCCATTTCATATTGTGTCTTCTATTTAAGGAGATGTTTCCTTCATTATCAAACCCTAATGATCATTTTGACTACACTACGATCCTACTTGCAACCACATTTCGTTCTTTGTTGAGCTCTTGTGCACCTAAAATCTGAGAGCAAATATATCAAGCAAGATCAATGGAGATAGGAAGAATGGAGATCAAAACCCTATTGGACATGTAATGGTATAATCTTTGTGATTTCATTTGATTTGCATTGTCTTAGGTAATCTTCATATGTTATGGTGGATCTTTGTTGATTGTTAGGCTAGGGTTTGGTGGTTGAATTCATTTAGCCTTTCAATACTGTTATTATTGTATCCATTTTCACCATACACATTTTGGCACACCCGGTGGGACATGGATTTTTCTTAGATCTATGTTTTTTGCAGATTTTTCTAACCCTATATTGCTATTTTGTAAAACAATTTGGAGAATAACCTTGTGCAGCTAGGGTTTTGGACACAAAATCAAGATCTTGGAGAGATTCGATCATATCTCAAAAATGGCTAGGAAATTTTGCACCAAATGTTTTTTGCAGGTTGAAGAAAGTATCAGGAGCTCTCAAGCAAAAATTCAGAATTTTTGGAGCACACTTTCATTTTCTATGAATTTTTTATGATTTTTCATAAAAAAATTAATTTTGAGAGAAAATGAGAGAATTTTTTGGATTTTCTTACATTTTTGGAAATCTCTCATAATTATACATAGGATCTGTTCTTTGTGATTTTAATTTTGATGCAAAATATTTCTCTAAAAATCGGATCTTTAAAAATTAGGGTTTTTCCTTATTTTGATCAGATCTCACAAACCGATTCGAATTTTGACATAAATTTTTTTTTGCAAGTCAGGAAAAGTATCAGAAAGATTCAATAAAAATTTCAGATTTTTTGGATCTATTTTGCATTTTGTATGAATTTTTTAAGATTTTTCATAAAAAATTAATTTTGAAAGAAAATTAGCGAATTTTTCAGATTTTCTTACATTTTTGGAAATCTCTTAGAATTATACACAGGATCTGTTCTTTGTGATTTTAAATTTGATGCAAAATCATTCCTCAAAAATCAGATCTTTGAAAATTAGGGTTTTGCATTATTTTACTCATATCTCACAAACTGCTTGGATTTGTTGCAGAAAATTTTTTGTGTAAGTTTGGAAGACCATCAAGACTCTCCAGTAAAAATTTTAGATTTTTTGGATTGATTTTGCATTTTATATGAATTTTTTATGATTTTTCATAAAAAAATTAATTTTTGGAGCAAATTAGCAAATTTTTTGGATTTTCTTACATTTCTGGAAATCTCTTGAAATTTTACAGGTGGTCCTTTTTTATGATGAATCATATCTTTGAATTGGTCAACAAAACGCATTATTGAAGGCCCCTATTTCACAAAGTCTTTTGGATCTAAAATTTACCTAACTTGTGTGCTTGCAGGAAGGGGTGATTATTTCAAACAATCCAAACTACTAATAAATATTTGTTGCAGATCCTTGGCAAGGGTTTTTGGATTTTTATTGTGTGCCTTGTTTTCATAGACTAGCAAACACTTCAATTGGTACACTAAAATTGAATCATTGTCTTTTGTGTCTTGAGCAATAGGCTCTTTTTGTTTAATCTTTAGAGGGCCTGTCTTCTCGTGTGGTCATTAGGACTACTAGTGAGAAGAGAACGACCCAAATGGTAGCAAGGAAAACCCACCTCTTCCGAACCACTATAAACAACTGTATTCATGGTGAAAACTATGGATAACGTGTGTTGATTAGTTCATACCGACACTATGTCTCCCCATAAACCCGTTTGATCAAATTTATTTGATCATTTGTAGGGTGTAACCCCTACCGGCTGGGAGCCTTCTATATTTACAGAGCTGAAAGTGCCGCATGTATGGCCACACGAGCGGATGCCCTTACTAGCACCTTTTTGTTTTAGAAGCCCAAATCCTTCTAGTTGTTGGGGCAGGAGGTCGGACCTCTGGTAGCGGCCCACACACATACGGTTCTTAGTAGAGATACAAAGTTCGCCACGGGGAGTTTTCGTGGGGACTGATGCTTGGCTGACCCGAGAAGTGAGTGCCGAAGGTGGAGCCAGTGAGGTCAAGCATCTAAGTATCCGCTCTAAATAGCGTAGCCTCGGGGGTAAAACCCCATGTGGGATCAACAACTATTGTCTTGGCCAGCCATAAGAATTGTGCTTGACTTATTATAAACATTCAAAACATTCAAAACCAAATAGCAAAACATTGTGTCTTTTGTGTTTTCAAGTGTATGCAAAATATTTTTACATCAAACAACACACTTTTCTTGGAGAGTCTAAACACTTGCAAACATTGAGTCCTCATCAACAGTGTGTCCTCTTGTCATGAAAAACAGTCAAACATTCAGATTTGGTCACAACTTCACAAATTGGAAAAATTTTACAGTCAAGCAAACAAGAACAATCAGTTTCAGAATTCTTGAGCTTCTTAGGTTGTTTCTCCAGGTTTTCATCTAGCATTCAACCTGTCCTTGGGTCTCACAAAGTCAATCATTGCTTTACATCTCTCATTACATTCACATTTGTCTAAACTTGAGTCAAAAGGTCACTTGCTTGTCCTCATCATACTTTGTCAACACACTACATACAACAACACTTTGTTAAGTGGTCCCTCATCAAGGTTTCTTACCTTTGGGTCTCATTTGGTTTTACTTAGAGTCAAGGTCAACTTACCTCATCAAGAGAAACTATCCTCTCTTTGGAAGTCACACCTACTCTACTACATACATACTTGGTCTTACACTTTGGACATTGCAAGTACACTTCAGACTCATTTACATTCCATTCAACTCTTGGTCTTCCATACTCTTTCCATTTTTCATCTAGTCTCACACATCTTGGTCAATACCTAGTTCATGGTTGAAACCCGTCTTCAAAAATCTAGGAGAGAAACTAAAGAGGCTCAAGAGTCCGCAAACATGAGTTCTTATGAATATGACAATGAGATCTTTTTCAATTCTGATCATACTACATTACCTGACATGGATGCCTATAGAGACAATCCAAATGTTGAGAACATGGACACTATAAACAACAATGCTACACAAAATGACAATGTGGACAACTTTTCAGTACATTCAGTAGATGTGGAAGAATCCATTATAAATCCCCATTTCAATCGATTGGTTGAGGAAATAATGAGGAGAGATAGACAATACTTCTTACACATGATGGCACAAAGTGGAGCCAAGATACCTCATGATTTTGACATGTCTCAAATAATGGAACATAGACCTTTGCAACAACCTCACTCCAATATGGATCAAAGGAGACCTAATAGTGGAGGAAATAGAGGACCACACATGGTACCTGAATCACCATCAGCTTTGCTTCAAAAACCAGAGGTCCCACATACACATGGTCAAACATATGATACTCACCTTCGCAGACCATTATGGAAGTCTTATGGAGAAAAATATGCTCAATCACATATCAATGCTAAGGATCAACCACCAAAGCAATGGGATATTCCAAGGCATGCTCAAAATTTGGACACAAGGAAACCTCATGTCAAATTTGGGGGCAATACAATAGAACATGACCGCACAAAATAGATATGGTGTTCCTCAACATGAATCTATACCAAGTGGTCCATATATGCAACATCATTACAGACCTCCTCCATATGAACATGTGTATGATCAATATCATCCATATATGCAACATGCACCTCCTCCAATGGGTACCTCAAACATAGGATATGGTCCAAGAAGTCGATCTCCACCTAAGAGCAATTTGGAGCAACAAATCAGGGACTTACAAAATAAAATGGAGGACATAAATACACCGAAGCCAACATACACAATGAGAGACATATGTCCTTATCCATTTGACAAGAGCATTCCAATGCCTCCTTTTCCTACACACTTTGTGATGCCTAAATTTGATAAGTATAGAGGAAAAGGGGATCCTAAGGCACACATAAGACAGTTTTTCACAGCTTGCATTGAGGTAGCAACAGAAGAGACATATTTGATGAGATTATTCCCACAAAGCTTAGGTGATCAAGCTATGGAATGGTTCTCCCAACTTCCACCTGGAATTAAGTCATGGGGTGACTTAGCAGAGGCATTTATTCAACATTTCTCCTATAATATAGAGACAGACATATCAGTCACTACTTTGTGCAACACCAAGCAAAAAGAGGGAGAATCTTTTGCATCATTTTTACAAAGATGGAGAAATCTAGCCAGCAGATGCTCTTGTGAGATTCCACAAAAACAAATGGTAGAGATGTTCACCCAAAATGTTAACAAAGAGATTGGTTGTGACTTAAGGAAAGCTTGTTTGTCTACCTTCAAGGACGTTATCGAAAAAGGCTTAGCAACAAAAAAGGTCCTAATTGAACAAGGAGTCATTAAGATATTTAAGGAAAACAAAGATGACTTTAAAGGAAAAGACAAGCCAAGATTTTGGAATAAAAACAAGAATATAGTCAATGATGGTGTTGTTGATGCCAACACAGTGCGACCCAAATTCATCTTTTCAGGATCAAGTTCTACAAACAATCAAGTAAATACTCAAACAACTTCCAGATCACGAAGGAAGTACACTCCATTGGGAGAACCACTTGAGTCAGTTTTCAAGAAGCTTGTGGCAAACAAGGTAATCACAATTCTAGATTTTCCTCCATATGAACCAAAGGTTAAGCCGAATTGGTGGAATGATGATGAGTATTGTGAATTTCATAAGAGCAAGGGTCATAAGACAGGAAATTGTCATTGACTGAAGAACATCATACAGGATCTCATTGATAGAGGTGACATTGAGATTGAGGGACATTCGTCTAATCAAGAACATGAGATGTTTAAGGAACCATTCCCAAAACATGACAAGGGAAAAGCTAAAGCCACAGATGACCAAGCCAACTATACTAGAGCACCTTACAACTATGATTCAACTATCAATAATATCTCGATGGACAATTACGTCTCTACTATTATCATCAAGGACAAAGCATCTGAGAATTCTACTCAGAGACCCGAGATTGTCCTAAAAGGTGTTGGATCTTCTTCCGAACCTACCTCTGAATGTCACGTTACAACCCGTCGAGGTAAAATTACTTTGCAAGGTGCTCCAGCTAAAAACACCGCCTCTTCATCAACCAAACCTGAGTATGACCTTGTAGAATAGTTAGGGAAGACACCCGCGCTCATTTCAATCCTTGAACTATTACGCATATCTCCTGCACATAAAGCCATTCTTGATAAAATCTTGAGAGATACTGCTATTCCTACTGATCTAAACGTGGACCAATTTCAAGCCATGGTGGGATACCTTTCCATTCCACACTCCCTTACATTCACAGAAGCCGATGATGCCTCCGTAAGTCAGCCACATAATGCACCATTACACATTGAAGCCTTCATACACAAACATCGAATAAAACGAGTCCTGATAGATGGAGGAGCAGGTCTTAACATATGTACATTGAGCACTATTAAACAATTGGGATATTCTGATAAAGTTGTAAATTCTACAAACAAAATTACCATCAAAGCATATGATGATGAAGAACGTTCATCCAAAGGCACAGTCACCTTACCTCTCAGAGTTGGGCCAGTTACAAAGGATGTGGTTTGTCAAATCCTTAATCTAGATCTCACATACAACATACTCTTGGGACATCCATGGATTCATGAGATGGGCGCAGTCCCATCTACATATCATCAATGTATCAAGTTTCCACACAATGGAGTTGAAGTGACCGTCAAAGCGGATCCAAATCCATTCATATATTGCAACAATCTGCGACCTAGATCAGAAATAACAATTCCAGTCAATCGAGAAGCTATTCCTTCATCAGCATATGTGGATCCAGAATCCTTGAAACCTTCTACATCAAAGAAAGCAGAGCTCAAAGAAAAGTTCAAGTTTAAAGACATGGGATGTGGTGAGTATATCTTTCATGTTGATCAACTTCCACTATCTCCTAAGAGATTGAGTCGACAGGAACAATCTATAAACAATTTGCAAGGAATTGGGTGTGAAACACCTAGTGTTGTGGCTACTAAGTCTGAATGCAAATCTCCTCTAGTGGTGCAAGCATCTCTTGATATCAATAGTCCTAAGAGTGGTTCCTGCGAAGAATCTATTGAGCATATCACCAACCCTCTTGAGAACTCACATAGCCTTACCATTTCATCCACTCCTTCCATTTCCACTCCACTTCCAGACTTGGATCAACAAGAATTACAAAAGCCCTTACTCATTGGGGATCAAAAATCAAGCTTTGAAAAGAAAAATCTAAAAGTCAATAATAAAGAAAAGTCCTTTGGTCCAAATCAAAATCAAAAGCTATTGGACTCTGAAAAAAACAAGGTCAAGGATAAAAATCCTATGAAGCAAAAAGAGCAAGAGTTGATCTCCCCTAATATCAAAATAACTGGGGGCAAAAGTTCTAAAATTTCAAGTCAAAAAGCACACTTGTTGATCTTAAGTCTCCATCATGCTATCCTACTTTCACTTCTTTTCACAATCATAAGCCTTCATCACTCATCCACTTGTTCCACACATCCATCCCCTTTTGGTGATACATCACGGACCTTTAATGGAGCTTCCTCGAAGGACTTTGCTATCAGTGATGCCCAAACTTCTTCAGGTGACATGCATACGGGCCTGTGTAGTCCACACAATAGTAATTCTATCTCAATTCCTTCATCAAGGAAGACAGACACTCAAGCTACACATCATCCAGTCAAGGAACAGTGCATCTACAATCATAAAGTCAAGCCTCACACATTTGAGGTAGGGGACTTAGTTCTCAAAGAAAATCCCAAACATCAGCAAGACAGAGAGAAGAAGAGCAATTTTGAACCAAATTGGCTTGGTCCTTACATCATCACAGCAGCATATGGATCTGGGGCATATCAGCTCTCAACTATAGAAGGTGAACCTTTGGAGGATCCTATCAACAACATGCACCTTCGTAGGTTCTACACATAGCTCTTCAGAGTATCCTAATTCAAAAATACAAAAAAATCAAAAAAAATCAAAAATACAAAAAAAAAAATCAAAAATTTCAAAAATACAAAAAAAAAATTATAAAACAAAAAAAATCGTTACTTGGTGAAAACCTGGCAAACAGGCGCCTTGTGACACAAAAAACATTGAAAATTTGAAAAAAGTAAAGAGAAATAATTTCGTCCAATGGTGAAAACCACTTCAGTGGCGCCCTGGGCAAGTACCATGGTGAAAACTAGGTCACCAGCGCCATGTGTAGAGACATTGCTCCTCCCTCCTTCCGGATTCTCTTCATCATTTCACTTTGCACACACTCACAACCTATTCGTTCATAATAAACTTACCCATTCCCATCATGGCTTGTTATTGATCTACCCAAGATTGGTTAGCCATTCATAATAAACCTCCCTTTTCGCCTCCCTTTCCATCCATAATAAATCAGATCCTATCTATGGCTAAGGCAAAATCCTACGTCTAGTGATGGGTGTGGAATTGAGAACATCACATGTTTCGAGGAGTACAGTTTCTTCCAGCTTCCTTCAGTCTATCTGCGCACAATCCGCAATAAAGCAACATCTGCATCACAGATCCGCAATAAAGTTTCATCTTCTCCGCAATAAAGTATCAGTTTCATGGATCCAGTCAGTTTCAGATGAGACACAGCAGCAACAATGGGCTTCAACAAATCAAATATTTCAACAGACTCAGACAACATTATGGTTCAGTGCTATCTATCCTTTCTGTGAAAGTGAACATTGTGACCACAATAAAATAAGACTTATACAAGTGACAAGAGACACTAAAATTTGAGGACTACAGTGGATGTTGGTGTCGATTCTTGGTTTTCTTTTGATTTCATCTTTTTTTGGTGACATGTCTTTTAGCTTTTCCGGGATGTCTTTGACTAGAGATTCTATCTCTAGGATGTCTTTGACTAGAAAGGCGAGGATGGGGTATCGTCACCCATTTTCTTTTGCTGTCTGTGGATTGTCTCTTAGTAATGCTATGACTTGTCCAAGGATATGAGAACACTGAGAGTCTAGTGTGAACTGGGGCATTCCTTGTTTGTGACTATCTTATCTCCATGCAAACAGGTACAATGACTTTCTGGGTCGAACATATGCCTCGATTGTCATAACCTACTTGCCATAATAAAGCTCAATGATGATAACGCACAAGAAGCTCTTTCACTTTCATATCTTCTATCTTTCATCCCCCCTTTCTTGATTGACTTCCATCATCCTTCTCGAGTCCACGTAGCCTGCTATCACATGACTGAGTATAATGACACACCAAAAACATTTGCATTTCATGTAGCTGCACCTACATTACCACATATAAGCATTTCATACATACATATAGATATCACAACTGCATCACATCCTGCACACAACACCTGTTAGCACAATTTACATTTGCATTATCATATTCATCTGCATTACATACATTCACATTTGCATTGGCATAACATATAAAACATAAACGAACAAAAAAAAAAATATTGCATTGCATCATATACATATTTGCATCCATATCATAAGCATCACATAAGAACATCTCATCACATAGGTACACATGCATATAGCTACCGCAAAGATGCATCATCTCATATATATATATATATAAAGTGTCATGATACAATGATGTCAAAATCATATGGCTACAATCACCCGCAGGTGTCTACATCATTATACAAAATGGTACAAAACTGATACAGAGGAACTCACTGATCACTTCTGCCAACACTATTGGTACTGCTAATCCTATCCATGTCATGGTATCCCATGCCACGTGTCCTACCCTCATCTCCAATCTTGGATCCTAGGACACTCATCTCAGGGTCTCTTTGTCGCCATCTCGATCGTACGGAATCAGCTCCCCATCAATCGGTATCTGCATAATCCTATATACATCCTCCAGGGTGACTGTCATCTCACCCATTGGCAAATGAAATGTGCACGTCTCAGAGTGCCATCTCTCAGCAAGCACAGTCAGCAAACCCATGTTTGCCCGAAACTCAGGCACATACAGCACATGTCTCAAACCCATCTCCTCGATGGCAGCTCTGTCCTCGAGCGACAACTCAGGTCGCAACCTCTGCGTCGACGGGAATCTCTCTCATGACTCTAGCATCGACAAATACTCCTGTAGTCAAACAACTCAATCATGTCAGTTATAGTGGCATTCACTGTTTATCACAAAATGCTACTCACTATCTAAATGCATATGGCTATCTACCCTAGTGACACTCACTGTTCATCACTAAGTGTTGCTATTTATCCTAGTGGTACTCACTGTTCATCACAAAGTACTACGTGTGTGACACTCCCTGTTCATCACAAAGTGTTACTCACATTTGCACTCCCTGTTCATCACAAAGTGTTGCTCATGTTTCAGTACTCCCTGTTCATCACAAAGTACTCTATCTTGGTACTCACTGTTCATCACAAAGTGCCTTGATCTATCCTAGTCTTCCTAGAGGACCTGCTTGAGTGTATCCTCTCAGCAGCTTATCCAATCGACAACATATGTTTATCACAAAACTGCCGATTTGACCTAGAAGACCAAACTTGCATTTTTCAACACAAACGCGCTTACATGACATAAATGCACTCAAAGACTGCATCGACACACCTGAAAAACACAGACACGCCTTCTTGACACAGACGTGCCTATGCTCTGCATAGACGTGCCTAGACATTTTTTGACACTTTTTGGACCCTAGTCTAAGCGCATTTATTACCCTATTCGACATGCATTAATGAAAAAATTAAATGCGTCAAAGTACGAGGAGGTTTGGTGGTACTCACCGGCTCTCCTGCCTCTGCTGGCCTCTGAAATCGACGAACACGGTCGAATCTATACACGAAAGCCATCGCTGCTGACTGCTCCTGCTCTATTTTCGCTCTGCAATGTGCTCTCGTGGATGTGTAGATGACAATGAAGATGTATTTTCCCCCGTGGTCTATCTTATAGACTACCCCTAGCCCTCGCTTTCGTTTCCCGAGTCAGTCTTCTTTATCCCGTGACTTTGTCACTTTATCCGGTCAGTCCATTCTAGCCTCTCTTTCTTATCGAGAGATTGTCTGCAATCTTTTCAGACATTTTCATCCAATCTCTCGAGGGGGCATATCATTCCCATTCTGGGGCAACTCTGTATCAGTTCATCTTATCTTCTTTGAAACAACGCGACAAGCCGCATTGTCTCAAAGAGGGGCAAAATGTAGACACCTAAAATTGTCCAGTCTAATTAAATAAATATTTTATTTATTTAATTACCTAAGCTTAATTCTTCTATTAATTAAATAAATCTTTATTTATTTAATTAATTCATTTATCCTCTTCTAGCCTTATTTCTCATTTAAATAAATACATTTATTTATTTAAATTATCCTTTTCCTAAATTAAATAAATATCTTATTTATTTAATTGATCCCACTTCTTCTATTAATTAAATAAATATTTATTTATTTAATTAATTCATTAACCTTTTCTACCCATGACATATGTCATTCATCTCTTAATTCATACACTACCTACCTCTTTCATTATTTTATTATTTCTTCTACCTACCCTCTAATCCTAGTCGACCTCCTTTTTACACCTCTCAATCTTATCCCTCCATTTCATATTGTGTCTTCTATTTAAGGAGATGCTTCCTTCATTATCAAACCCTAATGATCATTTTGACTACACTACGATCCTACTTGCAACCACATTTCGTTCTTTGTTGAGCTCTTGTGCACCTAAAATCTAAGAGCAAATATATCAAGCAAGATCAATGGAGATAGGAAGAATGGAGATCAAAACCCTATTGGACATGTAATGGTATAATCTTTGTGATTTCATTTGATTTGCATTGTCTTAGGTAATCTTCATATGTTATGGTGGATCTTTGTTGATTGTTAGGCTAGGGTTTGGTGGTTGAATTCATTTAGCCTTTCAATACTGTTATTATTGTATCCATTTTCACCATACACAGTTAGTTTTGGGCATGTTGAAAATGAACCTTGAGGGATTTCAATACCTCTTGATTTTTCTTGATCATATATGTTTCTCTAGGCTCCCTATTTTTTATTTTTGCAAGATCCACAAAGGTTAGAGCACTATATTCATACAAATCCATGAAGGGTGACATACCTATGGACATGTGATAAGAGGTGTTATAACAATGTTTTCCAAATGTAACCACTTGACCTAGGATGTTTGTTGCCCATAAACATAATTTATTAGGTACCTTCAATCTATTTGTTAAGAATTTTAGTCTATCCATATGCCTAGGGATGATACCTCATACTAGGGGTAAGTTATGTTCCTTCCAAATAAAACAATTCTTACCAAGAGTGACTCAAAAATCTATTGCCCCTATCACTAACAATGTTCCTAGGTAACCCATGTAATATAGAAACCTCCTTAAAGAATAAATCAATAATTTTGGAATCCTTGGAGTGAAAGGAAATGGTATAAAAATGTGTGTGTACTTGTTGAGTTTGATCACCACCACAAAGATGTTATCTTTTTCATCATATCTTTGGTGACCTAGATATAAATTTCATATACATATTTGTTATTCTTTCTCAAGAATGGGTAATGGTTGAAATAGGCCAAGGGTGATAGGCTTGTTTCACTTTGTTGTTCTAGCAAGATGAACATTTCTAAATGCGATTATGCACATCCATTTTTATTCAATAATATGATAATATCTCTCTGCAAATGCCTAGCCAATGGAGTGTCATGCATGGACTTTACAATACTTTCCTTCATCTTTGACTCTAAACTCAAATATATCCTCTCTTTGTGTAGAATTAAGTTTCCCACTACTTTGAACCTATCATCTCGTATGCTTCCATCCAATAAATCAGTAGAAAAATTATTCTAGGAATATTAAGATGATGGTAGTGACCCAATCAATATAGATGTTAGTGATTTGTGTGTGTGTAAGATAGTTAGATGAATGGGTAGGATTCAATCTAGAGTCTCCTATATGATCCATGATTTGGGGAATTGATTTGAGAGAGGTTTTATGCATTGAGAGTTGAGAATTATTTTAATTTTTAATTAAAATAATTGTTATTAATTGAAACTCAAATTGATTAGGCAGATAACATATTTGATTAATGAGCTAACCACTGATATTGAGGAGTTAATTGAGTGCATGAGAAAACTGGGAAGAGTTCACAATTTGCATGGAATAGTTAACTAATTGCATGAATGCGTGAATTGGATTTGATTGATGAGTAGGACTAAGATAAGTCTGAGTGAAATAATTGACTAGGTAGTCAACTAGGTGAAGTGGAATTTGATAATTTAATTAATTGAATTGTTGGTACACATTGGTGGAAATTAATACTAATTAATCTATAAATGGATAATGTATGGATATATAAACAAATAGATAGATAAATATGAATAAATAAATGGGTAAATGTATGTATAATTAAATGAATAATGGTAGCCCAATTTAGTTAAATAATTAGGACTTATTGAATTTAATGATTAGATGTTAGGATTCATATGTGACAAATGGAGTTAAGGTGATAATGTATGATGGGTGATGAATGGATAATAAGGTCATAGTTGTGAATGAATGATTAGGTCATAAGTGATAAATGGATGATTATATCATGGTTGATGAATGAATGATTACGGTTCCTAGCATATGTTCATGGATGAATTAGATAATGAGGATGTACTAGGAGAAAATAATATTTATGAAGGTGGCAATATTTAGGTGTCTAAAAATTATTTTGGTGTGATCAAGCAGTTGGTCGCCCAAGCTACTTGCCCTCTCTTGAAATCTCTTTCCATCCTTTTAGTGTTAATAACTTGGTGTATCCTTTTGGATTTCATTGAGAACTACTTCATTTTATTTATTTCTAAATGTCAATTCTATTGATTGATAGTTACGTGAGAAATATCCCAAATATTTTAGCCACTTAATATGTTGGCACCCTAGTTTGAAGGTGTCTAAATCTATGAAAAACAAGTAGAAATGTAATCAGGAGGCTCCATACCATTATCTCCTAGAAGACCAAGTCAAAACAGTAAGACAAGGGTGTTAGGTGAATTAGTCCAAGGCTTTTCATTTGTTCAAAGTTTGTGGCAATCTATTGTTGTATGCTCTACACTCTTGTAACTTTCTCGCTATTAGATTTTCCCCCGCTCACACAAAATAGGGGAAAGTGTTGTGTCATAGGGGCTTGCCTAATTCAAACATCATATTAGTGTTTCTACTTTCACAACGGCTAATAATGAGACATGAGTGTGTTTCCTCACAAGGACAGAGGTTAAACAAGTAATGAAATGCTAAATTGATAAGATATTACCACAAGTATGAAACCTTTTCATGGAATATGACACAAGTCTTGATGTGATGAAGTAAAGTCATGTAACATGTTAGTGCTATTGGAATCCAAGAACACTGGGGGGTGAATCAGTGTTCTACCGGTGATGACAGTTTTGAACTTAATGCTTATTATTCGGTTAACAATAAATAAAATTAAAGTGCATATACCAAATAACACATAAAAAAGAAACACCATAACACCAATATTTATACGTGGAAAACCCTGCAAAGGGAAAAACCACAGTGGGGTTGATACCCACAATATCTATATACTTGATCAAGGTATACAAATATTACATGAAGGGGATTGCACATGCAATTAGGCCAACCGCCTAGAGCTCACTTCTCAAACACAAAATGAGAAGTCTCACTGACTTACAAAGAATTACAAATTAATTACAAAGTAATATGAACTTATGAAATGCATCTGACCATGCTGGATAAGTTTCGGTTCATGCTCTATTAACCTTCACTGTATATCAATTTATTGTTGCTCTGTTATGCCATGTTCTGCTACCAGTTATGTTGTGCACGTGAAACTGCACACAGACGCTTCTAATCACTGACCAAAATGCATATTGATAATCACAATATAATTCACAACCAAAAATTCACATTCCATAACTCATATGATCTATCATTGAAATGATCTCCTCAAATATCCTCCTAAATTTCATCATGTCAACTCCAATGAAAAATATAAACTTGTCGGTTGTTGGATCATAATGAACTTCAAACATAATCCCAACGATCATGTCGGCCTACACATGTTACCATAAAATTCATGAAATAAATGATCGGAGCCTTAAGATCTCCTAGTCGGGTCTTATCCATTACTGGGTTCCAAATACACGTTACCGGGATCAGTTACCGGGATCTGGACTTAGCCGGGTGTGAAGCAAAGTGAATGTTGGTGCCAGTTAAGTGAAATGAATACCATTTAACCCAAACAAAGAATATGTACACCTAAAGATGGGTTCCAATCACCTGAAGAAGAGTTGCCATCAATGACAACCCTAAATGCCATTAACCTTACCGAACGAGTGTCAATTGCCAACAGTGCATGCTTTCAAAAAGAATAAAAATAGTGTAAACAATCATGATTGATGTAGAAAACTTGTATGCTTGAGTGCTTTTCTCCTTGAATGTATATTTGTGCTTGAATGATTTAAATTACTTAGTACGTATGTTGAATATTGACCTATTTGTAAACCCTAATAAGATCTAACCACTAACCTAAACCTACAAACTAATTCAACAAACAACTAATAGAGATGGTCGTAGAGTGTGACTGATATAATAGATGGCCCTTTCGTTTTCATTGTAGTCATGTTGTGCTAAAAGTGCTCCTAATGCTATAATTGTTGATATGTAAAAGAGTAGTGGTTTTCAATTGATAGGTGGCATGAGGATAGGAGGGGACATAAGATAATCCTTGTGTACTTGTAAATCTTGTTGACATCTATCATCCCACCTAAAATAGGTATTTTTATCCAACAAGTATAGAAAAGGATGACACTTGTCAACCAGCTATGTGATGAATCTACAAATAGAATGTAACTTTCCTTGTAGTGATCTCAGCTAACTAATGTTCCTAGGTGGAGACATTTCTAATATTGCTCTAACCTTTTCAGGATCAACTTTGATGCCTCTTTGTGAAACACTTTTCCCCAGAGATGCCATGAGGTTACTCGTGTTGGACATTGTTGCTTCTAGGATATGATGTTGTCATTGATGTCAACATATTCATGTGATTTATTGCTCTGGTGTTTGCAGATTGGTTTATTGGGATCATGGTTTGGTATATGGAGTATTCCTAATATCATTATCTTTTTGTATTGGTTTTAGTGATCTGAGAGCTTAATTGATCATATCATATGATCCGGTTTACAGTTTGGTTCTTCTGATCAGTGTTTTGCAGAGTTCAGTATTTCCTCTGATATATTCTGGCGTGATCACATCTTGAGTTGAGATTTTGGGATATTGTTTGGAATTTTCATGTGTATCTTCATTTCAGATGGTTCGTGATTTGGTACTCCGCAAGTTATCTTTTCTCATGACAATTGTTGTTGTTTGAATGTTCTTGAGTTTCAGATGTTGATCAATGAATATTTGTTAAGTGGTGTTGGTACAACTATTACAGATGATTCTAACGTGTTGCCTGGTGTTTCCTAATTGTGTTCTATTTGTTTTGATGATCTATATTGATCGTTGTGCATGGTTTTGGTGTTTTGTCCATCTGATGGTGTTGTTCATGCTATACAAGACCTATTTGGTGGTGTAGCATGTTGCAGTTGATCTTGGCCTGATTTTCGATGGTGTTGCATATTTGAGAATTTGGTTTAGGTCCATGTTATGTAATTTATATCATTATATTGGTCTGATGGTCTATCTTTGTATCAGGTGAGGTAATTTTATAATTGAGAGTTGAGGGTTTGGTCGACCTTGTTGTCAAGGTTGATGATCCGTATATATAGATGGTATAGTCGTGTAAATTAGGAAAAACTGAAGAGTATGCATTATCAGAGAATGGTAAAGATGAGAATAAGCGAATATATCCTTTAGCATTGTGATTGAGAAAAGATTGAAGTGGTGTAGAGCAAACAAATGTGCTTAACTAGAACCGTCATCAGGCATTTGCAGATGCTATTCTTTCAGTTCATTTGATTCTGGATTGTTGTCCGAATATTTTGAAAGTCAATGAGACTTCCTTGTAAGGTAGTGAAACTTCCCTGAGGGTTGTAGTCTTCCGGGTTATTGTATTTTGAGCAATGAGCTCTAGAAAGTGAGCCTGCATTCCCCATTGTAATTATTTTCATATACTATTGCAGAGTATCATCTAATTATGGGCAGGTTCCCACCATGGTTTTTCCTTAGTCGGGTTTTCCACATCAAAATCTTGGTGTTGTGTGTTGTGCTATCTATTTTCTTATCTTTGTTGTTGTTGCAATTCATTGGTTTTTATTGGAGGTTAAGTTTGGTTATTCGGTGAAAATTGATTCACCCCCCCCCCCCCCCTCTCATTTTTCCTTCATTGTTGTTGCCAACAATTGGTATTAGAGATAGATCCTCCGAAAGAAGCTTGACTATTTGAGGTGATCTAGGATGGCAACTGGAGGTGTTATTTTTAAGAAGGAAACTTTGAGATTCGATGGAAGTAATTATTCTATATGGAAGAACCGGATGGAGGTGCGATTGAGATGTCTTGGAGAAGATTACTGGAAGATTACAAAGGATGCCTATTATGTTCCTCAAAATGGACCGGTTAGTGTTGTTGAGATCAAGGATGCTGAAAATAACATTAGAGCTAAGGAAGCATTGTTGAGTTCCCTGACTGATTCAGAGATGACTAATGTGATGGGACTTCAAACTGCACATGAGATCTGGGAGAATCTTGAGACCTTGTATGAAGGAGATAAACAAGTCAAAGTTGCTAAGTTGCAGAGTTTGAAAGGGAAGTATGAGATGCTGAAGATGGGAGAAGATGAGAACATAAACTATTTCATGGCTAAGGTAAATGAACTTGTCCTAGGTATCAAATGTGTTGGTGGAACCCTTTAAGAATATTAAATTGTTGCTAAGGTGTTGAGATCATTGCCTCTTGCTTACAAACATAAGGTAGCTGCTATTGATGGGATCCTGAGTGTTACTACTGTAATAAGAGATATGTTGGTTGGAAAGATTGTTGCATTTGAATTGAGCGAGTTTGGTGAATCACATGGAAAGTTTGAGATAGTATTTAGAGCATCTGTATCTGGAAAGTAGATGTATGATCCTAAAGAATGCAGAATATCCAGATATGAAAGAGAAAAAAGAGAAATGGAAGAGCAAGAAAGGGAATTGGATGAGCTTGAAGCATTGATTGCCTGGAGATTGCCTAAAGGAGCTGGTAAGTATGATGGAAAATTGCCTCTAAAATGTTTCTCTTGCAATAAGATAGGACATTTTGCTTCTAGGTGCATGGAAAGAATGTCTAAGTATGATAGGCATGATAAATTTGATAAGAATGATAGAAATGATAGATATGAGAAGCATGAGAAGCATGAGAAGTATGACAAGCCTTACAAGTCTAATCAGAAGTATATACATCAGAAGAACAATTATTATGTTGTTGATGAAGGTGTTACAAATGAGGAATCATAAGGAGATGAGATTGTGTTTATTGTTATTAAAGAAGATGGACCAGTGCCTGTGGATTCCACAAGCTGCATTATTGAGGAGAAAGCTTTAGCTGCTAAAGTTGAAGAGAAAGATGAATGGGTGATTGACAACGGTTACTCACATCATATGATTGGTGATAAAAAATTTATGAATATAGAGAGGTATGATGGTGGACTAGTAAATTTGGAGATGATAAAGTCTGTGTGATCCATGGTATAGGTTCTATTTCCTTTGATGGTAAGCATAACATTGATGATGTCTTGTATGTTGAAGGTTTGAAGCATAATCTTTTAAGTGTTGGACAGATGGTTGACAAAAGTTATGATTTAAAATTCAAGAATAGAAAATGCAAGATCCTAAATGCCTCTGGTATAGAGATTGCATCAAGAACTAAGACTGAAGGTAATATCTTTCATTTGAATGCCGATGAGAAGAGTTGTTTGATTGCTCAGATTGATGAAAGATGGTTGTGGCATAGGAGAATGTGTCATGTTAATTTTGACTCTATAATTAAGATCAGTTCTACTCAAGTTGTTAGATATTTTCCTAAAATTGTTAAGCCTGCTAATCTGGTATGCAAGGAATGTCAAAAGGGAAAGCAAACAAGAATTTCTTTCAAGAGTAAGCAGTATACATCTAATGGATTGCTAGATCTTGTACACATTGACCTATGTGGACCTACAAGTATAAGAAGTGTGCAAGGTGACAAATATTTCATGTTACTGATTGATGATTATTCTAGGATGATGTGGGTTGCCTTATAGAGGGAAAAATTAGAAGCATTGGACAAATTCAAGATATTCAAAGCAAAGGTTGAAACTGAGTCTAGATTCAAGCTGAAATGTCAGAGATCTGACAGAGGAGGAGAATTTTATTCTAGCGAGTTTGACTCATTCCGTGAGAAGCATGGGATTAGAAGACAATTATCTGCTCCTAGAACCCCACAACAAAATGGAGTTGTTGAAAGGAAGAACAAAACTATATTGGATGTTGGAAGGACTATGTTGATTGAAGGGAATGTTCTGAAGATCTATTGGAGAGAAGTTATTAGCACTGTTGTTTAGACATTCAACCAAGTACATATAAAAGGTGATTCTGGTAAGACTCCTTATGAACTATGGTTTGGCCCTGTTCCTACTGTGAGATATTTCAAAAAATTTGGAAGCAAGTGTTATAGCAAGAGAGATGAGGATATAGGAAAGTTTGATGCAAGAAGTGATGAAGGAATTTTCTTGAGATATTCAACAAAGAGAAAGGCATATCGGTGCTACAATAAAAGATTGAGAAAGATAGTGGAAAGTGCAAATGTGAAGGTTGATGAGAACTATGGAAAAGAAATCAAAGCATACAGATATGATGATGATCAAAATGTTGTTTTAACACAAATTCAGACAGAAGAATCGAAGTAGAATGATCTTGTAGAAACTGTTAATCCAGATACTGTTGTTGTCGATGAAGAGGTGCAGGAACCTGAAAATCAGAATAAACAGAAGACTCTGAGGTATGTAAGATTGAATCATTCTGAAAATTAGGTCATTGGTGATAAAAACAAAGGTGTAATACTAAAAGAAGGCTAGTTGTTGAAGAGGTATTTTTTATTTCTAAAATTGAACCTAAATATGTTGTTGAGGCTTGAAAAGATGAAAATTGGATGAAGTCTATGGAAGAAGGATTGAATCAAATTGAAAAGAATAACACATGGGAACTTGTGCCTAGACCTAAAAACAAGAATGTGATTAGTACTAAATGGGTATCCAGGAACAAATTGAATGAAGTCGGTGAAGTTGTTATAAATAAAGCAAGATTGGTATGAAAAGGATACTCACAAAAGGAAGGAATTGATTATGAGGAGACTTTTGCTCCGGTAGCTAGACTTGAAGTTGTTAGACTATTGCTTGCATATGTTGCTTACAAGGATTTCAAAGTATATTGGATGGATCTCAACTCAACCTTTTTGAATGGTGATCTTGAGGAAGAAATCTACATTGAGCAACTTGATGAATTTTCATTATCAGATGACGAAGACATGGTATGCAAACTAAAGAAAGCTCTTTATGGACTGAAACAAGCCCCTAGAGCCTGGTACGCTAGATTGGATAAGTATTTGTTGAAATTGGGATTTAATAAAGGTACTATTGATAGTAATCTATATTTCAAGATTGAGAATGATAACATTTTGGTTGTTGAAGTTTTTGTTGATGACATTATCTTTGGAGGAGATGATGACTTGAGTATGAAGTTTGTCGGTGATATGCAGAAAGAATTTGAAATGTCTATGATAGGAGAGATGAAATTTTTCTTAGGCTTGCAGATTTCACAAACTGGAAAAGGTATTTTTATATCTCAAGCTAAATATGGAAAGTAATTATCAAAGAAGTTTGGGTTAGAAGATTCTATACTAGTTGGAACTCCTATGGTGACAGGTTGCAAATTGTCTAAGGATGATGAATCTCTGAAAGCTAATCAGACCTTGTATAGATCTATGGTTGGTGGACTATTATACCTGACTTAGACTAGACCTAACACTATGCATGTTATGTGCATGGCTGTTACATATCAAACTAATTCAAAAGAGAGTTATGGCACGGTGGTAAAGAGGATATTCAAATACTTGGAAGGGACTGTGGATTATAGTTTATGGTATCCGAGGAATGATGATTTTATGTTATGTGCTTACACTGATTCTGATTGGGTTGGTGATGTTGATGACCGGAAGAGTACCTCTGGTGGTGCATTCTTTTTGGTTAAGAAATTGGTTTCATGGGCAAGTAAGAAACAGGATTCAATTTCCCTATCTACTACTGAAGCTGAATACATTGCTTCTGCTAGTAATTGCACTTGGGTAGTTTGGATGAAACAAATGTTGAAGGATATCAGAGTTATCTATGATGAGCCTACTACCATATATTGTGATAATTCTAGTGCTATTAATATATCAAAGAACCTGGTACAACATTCAAAGAATAAACATGTATCAATCAAGTATCATTTCTTGAGAGAAAAAATTAGTGAAGAGGAAGTGAAGTTAGAGTATGTGTCTACAAAGGAACAAATTGTTGATATCTTAACCAATCCTTTGCATGCAGATACATTTGTCTATTTGAGAGACGAGTTAGGGGTATCTACCCCTCCTGATGGGAACTAGAATCATTGAGTTGTATCAATCCAATGGACTTCATAGTCTTATCTCTTTGTCTAAAATCATGAGTTTATGTTGCTCCTCTGATAGAGTAGTATGTTTTTGGTTCAGTTGAGTTGGTTGTAATCATGATTTGTTTATCTAAGGGGGGGAGTTTGGTTTTCTGTTTTGAGAACCTTTGTCATTGATGTCAAAGGGGGAGAGAAAGCATGTAAAAAATTATCTTATTTGTTGTTAGTGAGCTTGATCTTAGGGGGAGTTTGTTGGAGATTTTTTCTCTCTTTGCATTGATTTTTTTTTGCATCCATATGTTGCCATCAATGCCAAAGGGGGAGATTGTTGGATATTGCTGCTACTAGGATACGATGTTGTCATTGATGTCAACATATTCCTATGATTTATTGCTCTGGTGGTTGCAGATTGGTTTATTGGGATCATGGTTTGATATATGGAGTATTTATAGTATCATTATATCTTTATGTATTGGTTCCAATTATCTAGGAGCTTGATTGATCATATCATATGATCTGGTTTACAGTTTGGTTCTTTTGATCAATGTAATGCAGTGTTCGGTATTTTCTCTAGTATATTTCGATGTGATCAGATCTTGAGTTGAGATTTTGGGAGATTTTTTGTGATGTTCATGTGTGCCTTCATGTCATATGGTTTATGATTTGGTATTCCACAAGTTATCTTTTCTCGTGACAGTTGTTGTTGTTTGAATGTTCTTGAGTTTCAGATGTTGATCGATGAAGATTTGTTAAGTGGTGTTGGTACAACTGTTACAGATGATTCTAAAGTGCTTATTGGTGTTTCCTAATTGTGCCCTATTTGTTTTGATGATCTACATTAATATGTGTGCATGGTTTTGGTGTTTTGTTCATCTGGTGGTGATGTTTATGCTATATGAGACCTATTTGGTGGTGTAGCATGTTGCGGTTGATCTTGGCATGATTTTCGATGGTGTTGCATATTTGAGCATTTGGTTTAGGTCCATGTATATCATTTATATAATTATATTAGTTCGGTGGTCGATCTTTGTATCATGTGATGTAATTTTATAATTGAGAGTTGAGGGTTTGGCCAACCTTGTTGTCAAGGTTGATGATCAATATATATAGATGGTATAGTCATGTAAATTAGGAAAAAATGAAGAGTTTGCATTATCAGAGAATAGTAAAGGTGTAAATAAGTGAATACATCCTTCGACATTGTGATTGAGTAGAGATTGAAGTGGTGCAGAGCAGACAAATGTGTTTAACCAGAACTATCATTAGGCATTTGCAGATGCTATTCTTTCAGTTCATTTGATTATGGATTGTTGTCCAAATATTTTGTAAGTCAATGAGACTTCCTTGTAAGGTAGTGAACCTTCCTCGAGGGTTGTAGCATTTCGGGTTATGAGCCTGAATGCATGTGCATTCCCCATTGTAATTATTTTCACATACTACTGCAGAGTATCATCTAATTGTGGGTAGGTTCCCATCGTGGTTTTTTCTTAACCGGGTTTTCCACATCAAAATCTTAGTGTTGTGTGTTGTACTATCTATTTTCTTATATTTGTTATTGTTGCAGTTCATCAAATTTATATTTGAGGTTAAGTTTGGTAATCTGGTGAAAACTGATTCACCCCCCTCTCAGTTTTCCTTCATTGTTGTTTCCAACAACTCAAAAGACACATTTCTTAGGATTCAAGTACACGTTATACTTCTCAAGTCATGTGAAAAAAATTTCAAGGATGTCTAGATGATTCTCTCTTGTTACTAATTTTCCCAATAGATCATCGGCATAGTATTCCATCAAAATGTGCATCATGTCATGGAAGATAGTGGTCATTTCCCTTTGATATGTACCTCCTACTTTTTAAAGTCCAGAAGGCATGATGTTCCAACAGTAAGTTTCCCAAGGGCATATGAATGTTGTCTTATATTGATCCTCGGGTGCAATCTTGATTTGATTATAGCCAAAGAAACCACCCATGAGCGATAACATCGCATGTTCAGTTGTGAGATCAACAATCAAGTCTATGTTTGGTAAGGGGAAATCATCTTTAGGACAAGCCTTGTTTAAATCCTTGAAGTCTATGCACTCTTAGATAGTGCATGTAGGCATCTAAAAATGGTCAATGCTTGTGGTGTCATACTTTAACTTGTCCACGTGACCTTATTTTAGGGTTTTCACATCTTATTAACATTTCTTCTATGTCATGCACTTGATCTTTGTCATTTGACAACATCTTGGCATTCTTCTGCATTTCTTCCCTCTTCAATTGTGTTTCTGGCATTTTCAATTAGGTTTTGTCGACATCATCTATGACTTGCAAGCTTTGGTCATGATCAATCTTACCATGTCAATTGGACATTGTCAATCCTAATTGATGTTGGATTAGGGTTTTTATCCTTGATATTTATCATTTTCAATCATATTTAATCAATTATCATCATTTTTTGATCCTTTTGGACCCTTGTCAATTGTTTATCCCTTATTAATTTGCGACCAATTCGTCATTGGTATTTTGTCATTCAACCTTCATCAAGTCGACCTCTTATCAATCTTTGATCAATTTTTCATCGATCTCAACCAATCATCATTTCTCGTTAATTTTGGATCGATCAGTCATTGATCCTTATCAATTATCGTCTATCATTTTTATTCCCCTTGTCAATTATTGATCAATTTGTTATTGATCGTTGTCAATCAACATCGGCAATTTATCAATCAACAAGTCTCTATCATTTAATCAAGTTCAACCTTATGTCATTTTCTTCAATTCTATCATGGCCTAATTGACATTCTTGCATTTCTATTTTTTCCCCTAGGGTTTTATGATTCATTCATTTAATCCTATTTGACATTTCCCTTCTAGGTTAAATAAATTCATTTATCCTAGGTCTCCTTTGTCACAATTAAATGTTTCATTTAATTGGCTAATTATGTCCTCTTTGTGAATTAATTAATGAATGAATATTTATTAATTAATCTCACCTAATTTCTATTTCTTCACTTTACTTTTTCTAATTTCCTAATTCTCTAATTTCTCTCTTCCACCTTTTTCCTAATTTTCAAATTTAATTTTCCGCCTAATTATCCCTCTCTAGTTTCCCCTATTTTTGTCGCTTCTTTTGTCATAAGATGGAAGCATGTTTCTCTCATTCGTCATAAGCCTTGACATAGCAACATGTCATAACACTTGACTTGGTAACTTGTCCTCACACCTTGGATGGGAAATGAGACATGAAATGTGACATAGAAGGTGTCATAAGCCTTCTCTTTTGAATTCAATTTTTCTATTTTCGAATCAACTTCCCTCTTTCATCTCTTTCATGCTAATTTCATTCTCTTACCAATTTGCCTATAAATTGGTCTCTTTCATCCATCTTTTAAAACCACATTTCGAGTAACCTTATGCTATGATTTTCATCTCTCATTTCACTTGCACTTCACTTGCATTTGCATTTTGTAGGTGAGATCCATATCAGATTTGGAGATGAAAGAATAACAATTGGAGTTCAAAGAAGGAGATTTTTGCATATGGTTTGCATTTTGGTTTTAAAATCTTGTCTTTCTTCCTCTATTGAATGTTCTAGGATTGGATTTCATTAGCAATTAGGTTTGTGGTTGCCTAATGTTCATTGGTTTTGATTCTTTCCCCTATTTTCCTACGTACAGTGCCATTAGGAGGGCCACTTGCAGGTGCATTTTTTGTACTTTTTTTTTACTAGTTTAGCGCTTGGTGCCACCATTAAGTGGTGCATAAAAATATTAGGGTCTAACCTAGGCATATCAACATATGATCATGCAAAGTTAATATGATGCTCTTTAAAGAACTTAATGAAATTAGGACTCTCTTCTTCTATCAGGGAGGTAGCCAAATGAATAATGTGATGGTTATCATCAGGCCCAACATTAGTTTTAGTGATTTCCTCTACTAGTGCAGGTAATGTCTCATTATGTATTTTCAATGGGAGAGTGTCACTTGGCCTTTCATCCTCAGACACCTCAAAGAGGTTTTCACCATCAAATACGTCATTTATTTTTACTTTTTCTAGGTCTAGCAATTTTCACTAGGAGACCCTTTGCTTATTTCTTATATTTTTTTGATTGAAAGGCATGACACCCTCTCCAAAATAAGTTGTGCTATCAAGTTCTATGACAAAGCCAACTATATGGTCCTCGAGGAAGGTCATCTCTTAATATGAGACAATTAATAATAGCCTCGTCATTTTGAAATGTATCTAATTGTGTAGGTCCTTGTTGATCCCATTCTATGAGTTGAGGATTAACAAGTGGAAGGCCATTAGTTTGGTCAAAACACAATCAAAATCAAAGGCTATGATGGTGAATACAGATGAATCTTTAAAGATATCAATGACATCACCAAAGTCATCATTAGGAGTCTCATCAATTTCAATTGAAAGGGAAGCCTGTTCCTCACTACTAGAAGCACACTTAGTACCCGAGGTCATTTGACAAAGCAAGATATATTCTTGCTATTTATAAAGCTAGTTTTCAATATTTGAAAGTTGAGCTCAATTTGTAATGACAGGGGTGTTGGGCATCCTAGTCCTAGCAAAATACACCACAAAAGGGTCAAGAATAGGGGAATAAATCAAGTTTATGGAAACGACCTCAAAATTGGGCCCAATCATGCATAAATTAAGCACATCCACTAAAGTGGACCCAAACCTAATGTGAAATTGTTAAGGTCAATAATTTATGGCACTACATTTATTCACCACTTTAGTGAGAGCATTAACTTAACACACGTACTCATGGTAAAGTACAAAGAATAGAAACAAAGGCATAAAAAACTAGTGAAAAGTAAAGTGAATTGATAATGCATCTCAACTTGGGGACGATAAATGTGCAAAAATATAGAAAATTTAATTTGGATGGATATAAAAAAAGGTATGTGATATGGAATAAAAAATTTAAATTATAAATAATCTTACTAAATAAATAAATAAAAAATAAAACTTGATACAAAAAATAATAAAAAAATATCACTGCACTAGATATGTGTGTTACCAATCTATGTTTAAGATTTTGTAATTTCATATTTTTTTTATAACAAAATTATGTGATATGGAGTCATGTCACTTTTTAAAATATTTGTTAAGTATAGAAGATGAAACTTAAGTAAAATATTTTACAAATCATCTTTTAATTTATTTTTTTTATAATCTACATAAAAAACCTCAAAAATCACTAGTTCACATTATCTTCAAATTCTTAATGGTTTAGTTGCTATGAGTGATTTCAATGTCCGACTTTGGCCAAAAAGTGGGACACACTATTTTGGTAGGAAATAGTGAAGATAAAAGTGTGAAACAAATAAAGAAGGTGAGATGAATATAACGAGAAACAATAACATGAACATGAAAAAGGGATAAGATATAAAATAAAAATCCAAAAGAAAGTAATACATCAAATTGAAAAAGAAAAAAACAAATAAATCTAGTCTATACCTATATATATATGAATGTACAATATATTGGTGCTCATAAACCATTAAACAAAATTATTCTTAGGTATCACTGTGGCCACCTCTATTATAAGATCATCCAACATTAGATCACCACTATCCTAAAAATCATCATCCAATTTATCCTCCTTTTTCACTCTTTTGTTTTTATATTCTTGATTTCTCAATAAAATGTGATTTATCTAGATATTATATTATGCTTGGTGAAATTATGTGCTCAATATATATTTTTTTAATTGAATAAATATAGAAAAAATTACAAAGAGGATGAGCAACACAAAGATTGTCGAGTTAAAATAAGATCAACTATAACATCCATACATAGAACAAGGATCTCAACCATACGACAACTAAAAGCGTCTGAGAAACACAAAACTGTCAAAGATTCTAGCCATACTACTGTTGTACATACAATGGATAGCCAAACCTAAGACAACAAAATTACAAGACAAACTTTAGCATAGATTTGTAACTATACTCTAAATTTAAAAAATCTTTGAAGTTGTCTGGAGTAAGAGATATCTTCATTTTGATGTGGAAGAATTTGGAGCTTGATGTAGTCCATGTTAGACATTTCAAATAACCAGAAGACAACTGAGAGGGGGTGCGGGGGTGAATCAGTTGTCACAGATTACCGGAACCTTAAGCAATTAAAACTTTAATACCGGATCCTTAAGCAATTAAAAATTTAATACCGGATCCTTAAGCAATTAAAAATTTAATAACGGAACCCAAAACATTAATACAATAATGCTTAAACCAAATACCAAAATAGCAGTTAAACCAATTAAGCATAAGCAATAATCACATAATAAATACCATCCACATGACACCAAGATTTATACGTGGAAAACCTGGTAAAGGGAAAAACCATAGTGGGAAGCCTACCCGTAGTCAGATAATACTTCTATAGTAAGTATGTGAATTACAATTGAGGGGCCTGCACTTGCAGGAAGGCCAACAAACTAGAGCGCACTGCTCATCACAAAAGGAGTCTCACTAACTACATAGAAATCCAGACTACAATCCAAAGAAGTGTTTGAACTGCAAAGATAGCATCTCCTATGTCTAAGTACAGTTTCGGTTAAGCTCAATACCGGAGGACTAAATCCTCTTACGTAAACCCAATTCACTCTCCAATGATTGACCAAATCCTCTACCTGAATGATATTACATTATTCACACATTACATATCCATTTCCATACCATGATGATCTACAATGAGATCTTACATCATATATATACAAACCCTTGACCATAAACAATTAGGTCGACCACCAGACAATAGACCAATTACATAATTGTAAAACATGTCAGCCTTAGACCAAACAAATAATATCCAACACATAAGACATCCTGGAAACACATCGAGAGGTCCAATCCACATGTTACATTAAGTTGATCCATAACCTAGATCAACCGGGACCCAGTATAGGTCCACACGCTAAAGCAATGATCTCCATCTGCCAAGTCTCGAACATGATCACCAACAACATCCTGAAACTCCACCAGAAACTAGACCAACACCACTTATGCAATTCATCAAAATCTCTGTCGGTGAAACCCTGCAAGAATCGCAAGCCAAGCTTCCTAAGCAAACAGGATAGCATCCGATCACCAAACCAAAACCAACTAACCAAATATGAACACGAGTATCATAAATAAGCCAATTCCATAACCAAACTATACCGGAGCCTACCGGATCATGTCAGATCCAAACCAACTAGAAACTACTCAACCTATTGGGACTAGAAGGGGCCCAGTAAAGCATCCAAACAACTAGTGTTGACATCAATGATAAAATATCAATGCAACACATAATCAATTCCACCAAATGGCCAACAATCTCCCCTATTGGCATTGATGGAAACACTAGATGTGAAAAACATCTAAGTACCAAGAAATGCCAAACAAGTCTCCCCCAATGGAAGACAACCAACAATCTCCTACTCAAAGATATAGCGATGAAGTTATGAGACAAAGACCAAAATCCTCCTATGAATAATATCTTTGTAAAGAACTGAATTATACATAAATCTCTCCCCTTGATGTATACAACTCCTTAAGTTTTCCTTTTCCACATCAATATCTCTCCCCCTTTGACATCAATGCTAGAAATCTGACAAAAATATCAAAGAAAAAACATAAACCATTGAATCACAAATCTAACTACTCCCCTTGAGTAGTCGTATCCCCACATCAGTACCAAAATGAATAGTATCTCTGATAGTGCATATCGGCCTGATGCCAAACTGCATCAATCAAGTCTCAATCGAAGGGGTAGAAACTCCTAGTATGTCTCTGAAATATTCAAATGATTCCTTAGGCAAAGGTTTAGTGAGAATATTTGCAATCTGCTATTTAGTGTTCACATAAACCAGTCTAACTTCATTTGCTTCCACCTTTTCCTTCAAAAGTTGTACTTGATAGATATGTGCTTTGTCTTATAATGAAATATCGGATTCTGTGATATGTCAATAGCAGCAGAGTTATCACAATGAATAACTACCTGTGCATTACAATCCACCTTTATATCCTTCAACATTTGCTTCATCCATAAAACTTGTGTACAATTAGTAGCAATAGCAACATACTCAACTTTAGCAGTAGATAAAGAAGTACATGATTGTTTCTTGTTGATCCATGAAACCAAGTTCTTTCCAAGAAAGAAAGCTCCATCGGAAGTACTTTTCTGGTCATCAACATCTCTAGCCCAATCAACATTTATATATGCACATAAAGTAAAGTCATCATCCTTAGGGTACCACAAACCATATTTTGATGTACCTTGCAAGTATCTAAAAATCCTTTTCACGACACTCTCATGATTTTCTCTACGATCACTCTGAAATCTTGATACAATACAAACAACATTCATTATGTCAGGCCTAGTCTGAGTCAAATAAAGTAGACCTCCAATCATAGATTTGTATCTTGTAGGATTTACCGGTGTAGAAACATCTTTTCTTGTCAATTTCTCACTTGTAACCATATGAGTAATTACCAGTTTAGAATCTCCCATACCAAATTTCTTCAATAGTTCCTTAGCATAATTAGTTTGACAGATGAAAATACCTTTGTCAATCTGAGTAATCTGCAAACGTAAGAAAAATTTCATCTCTCCAATCATAGACATCTCAAACTCTTTCTCCATATTCTTAGAAAATTTTATGCATAACTTATCTTCACCTCCAAAAATAATGTCATCAACAAATACTTCAATAATCAATATATCATCATCAATGATTTTATAATATAAATTATTGTCAGCATTACCCTTAGTAAAACCAAGCTTCAAAAGATATTTATCCAACCTTGCATACCAAGCTCTAGGTGTTTGTTTCAATCCATATAAAGCTTTCCTTAACTTGCAAACCATGTTTCTATCATCTGATAGTGAGAAACCATCAGGTTGCTCAATTAAAAAATGCACACTTAACATCCATCTAATAAACCTTATAGTTTTTATGAGCAGCATAGGCAAGAAATAATCTTACAGCTTCAATCCTAGCTACAGATGCAAAAGTCTCTCCATAATCAATTCCTTCCTTCTGATAATATCCTTTACAAGCCAATCTAGCCTTATTCCTTACAACTTGACCATCCTCATTCAATTTATTCCTAAAAACTCATTTAGTTCCAATAACATTCTTATTTTTAGGCCAGGGAACCAAAGTCCATGTGTTATTTTTCTCAATCTGATCTAATTCTTCTTCCATAGCGTTCAACCAATATTCATCTTTACATGCCTCAATTATTGATACTGGTTCAACTTGTGAAATTAAACATACCTCATTAGTTGTCAGTCTTATTCTTGTCATCACTCCATTGTTCTTATTCCCAATGATCTGATCTTCTGAATGATTCAATCTCACATACCTAGGAGCCCTCTGACTCTCTGTTCCTCTTCCTGGTTCTTCAGTTACTATACAATTTTTTGATACTGTTGGAGTAATTGATTCAACACTCTGTTCTGGTAAAGGTGCTACTGGTAAAGATATAATCATTTCCACTGTTGGTTCCTTCTCATAAACTCTGATTTACCTCTATTCAGCTCATCCACTTTAACATTAGCACTCTCCATAATTCTCTGCAATCTCTTGTTATAACATCTATATGCTTTGCTTTCATTAGAATAACCAAGAAATATGCCTTCATCACATCTAGGATCAAATTTTCCAATGATATCATCTCTCCTAATATAACATTTACTACCAAAGATTCTGAAATACTTAACTGTACCTGTATTGCCAAACCATAATTCATAAGGTGTCTTACCGGTTTCTCCTTTGACATGTACTCTGTTGAATGTATAAAACATTGTGCTCACTGCTTCTCTCCAGTAGATATGAGGTAGACTAGCTTCCATCATCATTGTTCTAGCAGCATCCAAGATAGTTATGTTCTTCCTTTCCACAACTCCATTTTGATGAGGTGTTCGGGGAGCAGAAAATTGTCTTCTTATACCATGCTTCTCACAAAAGTTATTAAACTCACTGGATGTGAATTCTCCACCATGATCTGACATCAAACATTTAATCTTCAAACCTGTCTTAGTTTCCACTTTAGCCTTAAAGATTTTAAACTTTTCAAATGCCTCAGATTTTTCCTTTAGAAAAGTAACCCACATCATTCTATAATAATCATCAATGATTAGCATGAAATATCTATCACCTTGAAAACTTTTAACTCTAGCAGGGCCACAAAAATTAGTATGAATAAGATCAAGAACATCATTAGATTTATCTTGTATACTCCTAAAAGAGGTTATGACCCGTTTACCCATTTGACATTGTTTACATACCAAATTATAGGGCTTCATAATCTTACGTATATCTCTAACTGCCTTAGTTGAACTGATCTTCCCGATGCAATCAAAATTTACATGACATGACACAACCTTTTATGCCATAGCCAACTCTCATCAATTTGTGTAATCAAACATGTCTTCTCACCGGAGTTCAAATGAAATATATTACCTTTTGTCTGTGTACCAGTTGCAATCTCCAAACCAGATCTATTAATGATTTTGCATTTTCCATCCTTGAACTGTAATTGAAATCACTTATCCACCAATTGTCCTACACTCAAAAGATTGTTCCTTGAACCTTCAACATAATAAACATTGTCAATATTGTTCTTACCATCCAATGATATAGTTCCTTTTCTTTTTGATCATACATGCTTTGTCATCTCCAAATCTAACCAAAACGCCATCAAATTTTTGCAAAGATAGAAACTTCCCTTTATCTCCAGTAATATGATGTGAACAACCACTATCAATTACCCATTCATCCTTGTCTTCATTTTTAGCAGCAAGTGCCTTCTCTTCAGGTACATTCTCTTCTAGTGTCAAAACATCTTCCTTAATAGCCAGGAACACCCATTCCTTCCCATTGCTGGAACCACTATCAGAGTCTTCTTTCGGTTCATCATCAAAGTCAGTAATGCCTTCCTCATCCACTATGTAGCATGATTTGTCTCTAATTTTCATGTACTTATACTTGTTCTGATATCCATGGTTAGGCTTAAAAGATCTTCTAACTCTTTCTTCAAATCTTGAATTCCTTTCAGGACATCTAGATGCAAAATGACCAATCTTATTACATGCAAAACATTTAAAAGGTGATTTTCCTTCATACTTACTTCCTACCAGTCCTTTAGGTACTCTTCTAGCAAATAGTGCTTCAAGTTGCTCAAACTCATCATCTTCTCTCTTTATATCTTCTAATTCCTTTGCATATAAATCTTTCCAATCTTTCTTATCGATTGCTGATGTAGATGCATGAAAAGAAGGTTCAGTCTTCACAGCTCCATAAGGTCCAAATTCTTCAAGCTCAAAAGTAGATAATTTCCCAACCAAGGTATCTCTGTGACAAATTTATTAGCCATTGTTCTCAATTCATTAATAGTAGTAGCCTTCATTTTGTAAATCGGTGGTAGGGCTCTCAAAACTTTAGAAACAATTTCACCTTCATTCAGAGTTCCATCGCAACATTGAATTCCCATAACAATCTCATTTACCCTTTCCATGAATGCAGTAATCCTTTCATCTTCTTCCATCTTCAGGTTTTCATATCTCACCCGGTAACCATCAAGTTTAGCAATATTCACTGTAGGGTCACCTTCATTAAGAGTCTCCAAGTTATCCCATATAGCCTTTCTAGATGATTTGTCAGTTAATCTCATTATTTATTGATCATAAAGTGCACACAAGAGGGATTCTCTTTCTCTTCAATCATTCTCAAGCTCCTTATCCATGTTTTCCAGGGGAGGATTTCTAGATGCTGAATTATAAGGTATGACACTATTTTGTGTGATCTCCCAAATCTCCTTGCCAAGACATCTCAGATGTGTCTCCATCTAAATCTTCCATACTGTGTAATTTGTTCCATCAAGCCTAGGAATATCTCTCTGAAAGATAGCTCTAGATGAACTGGATGAACTTGAACTGTTAGTCACCATAGGATATTCCTCAAGCGGTTAAGCTTTCTGTAGAGAGGACCAAAGCTCTGATACCAATTGTTAGACAGTTCAAATAACTGAAAGACAACTGAGAGGGGGGTGGGGTGAATCAGTTGTCCCAGATTACCGAAACCTTAAGCAATTAAAACTTTAATACCGGAACCCGGAACCCAAAACATTAATACCGGAATTCTTAAACCAAATACTAGAATAGAAATTAAACCAATTAAGCATAAGCAATAATCATAGAATAAATACCATCCACATGACACCAAGATTTATACGTGGAAAACCCAGTAAAGGGAAAAACCATGATGGGAAGCCTACCCACAGTTAGATAATACTTTTGCAGTAAGTATGTGAATTACAATTGAGGGGCATGCACTTGCAGGAAGGCCAACAACTTAGGGCGCACTGCTCATCACAAAAAGAGTCTCACTGAACTACATAGAAATCCAGACTACAATCCAAAGAAGTGTTTGAACTGCAAAGATAGCATCTCTTATGCCTGAGTACAATTCCGATTAAGCTCAATATCGGAGGACTAAATCCTCTTACATAAACCCAATTCGATCTCCAATGATTGACCAAATCCTTTGCCTGAATGATATTACATTATTAGCGCATTACATATCCATTTCCATACCACGATGATCTACAATGAGATCTTACATCTTATATATACAAACCCTCGACCATAAACAATCAGATCGGCCACCAGACAATAAACCAATTACATAATTACAAAACATGTCGGCCTTAGACCAAACAAATAATATCCAACACATAAGACATCCCAGAAACACATCGAGAGGTCCAATCCACATGTTACATTAAGTTGGTCCATAACCCAAATCAACCGGGACCTAGTATAGGTCCACATGCTAAGCAATGATCTCCATCTGCCAAGTCTCGAACATGATCACCAACAAAATCCTGAAACTCCACCAAAAAATCACCAACACCTCTTATGCAATTAATCAAAGATCTTCATCAAAAGCTCTATCGGCGAAACCCTCACCAGAACCGCAAGCCAAGCTTCCTAAGCAAACAGGATAGCATCCAATCACCAAACCAAAACCAACTAACTGAATATGAACACAAGTATCATAATTAAGCCAATTCCATAAAAAAACTATATCGGAGCCTACCGGATCATGTCGGATCCAAACCAACTAGAAACTACTCAACCTACTGGGACCAAAAGGGTGCCGGTAAAGCATCCAAATAGCTAGTGTTGACATCAATGAAAAAACATCAATGCAACACATAATCAATTCCACCAAATGGACAATAGTCCAAGTAATAACTAATTGTGATGTTGTTCTTGGAAGTCCCCTGTAGTTGACAACACAAAGAGACAATTTGAAACAATATATTAGAGTAAAGCATTAAAATTTGAGTTCCCTAGTGAACTGGTTAATTTGAAAACATTGATATATACCTACATTTCCATATATCAAGAAGAACAATCCATCTCAAGGAATAAACAACTACATTATTATGAAGACCAACACCCAACAACGCCTTTTTCCATCTCAATGAGTGATTACAAATAATAGGAAAATAGTTAAAAATAATATTCCATTTTGCACTTGTTGTGAGGCAGCCCCAAAATATGTGTTCTAAAGTCTCATTATGCTGACAAAAGGAACATTTGACAGACTGGATCACAAATTTCAATCTATCCCTAACTGGTAATTTGTAATGAAGCACTTTCCAAGCTAAAATCTAAGCATTAGCTTTCGCTTTAGACTTCCAGATTTGCCCACTCAGAGTCTTCCACTTTCTTTCATTGAACATGCACCTCCAATGTATGTTTAATTTAGGATTGAATGACAAACCGGGAAGAAGTTTTAAGTAATTTTTTTTTTAAGCGGAAAGCAAGCAAATGGATATTTAGCTAGCCATAGCCAGTCTCTAGTAAAATTACACTACAAGGGGGTACATAGTTTCATTACAAGCTCAAATAGTACCAAATATTTCACAAAAATAAAAAATATTTCATCCAAGGTATTTAAATTATATTTATCTTTCAACTAGTGCCAAGAAGTCCACTCAAAGGATTCAAAATCCCACATGTCACCAAACTGATGAATTCCTTTTTGAAAACAAAACAAAGCATATCTAGGAAAGGCAATAGTAAGGGGTAAACCGTGGTATTAAACTTGCCTATTCTACCATATAGACGACTTTCCAAAACTAAACCCATGCTGCAAGGAGGAATCTTTCTAGCATAAAAACTTACTAGTAAGCTGCCAAGCCTTCCAAATAGATTGTAGAGGAAATGAAGCCTTGATGTGGAAGAAGGGAGGAAGTAAATTTTTATCAATCCACCCAATATCTTGCCATTTCTTATTGGCAGTAACAAGAATAATGCAATGACGAATAAGATTTTTTCATGGTTCATTACCAGACATGATTCTAACAATTCATTTAGTTGATAGTCCTATCCCTTTTGTTTTGGGATCTAGAAGATGCAAACCACCTTTAGTGTTTGGTTGAATACAGTGTGATCAAGAGGCATATTTATATCCATTAAGTATTTCTTTTCTTACTCATTCTTACTTTTAATTTTGTGGTTTCAATGAAATGGCATTCTTTTGATGTACTACATTTTTTTTTTTTTGCTTTCATGTAGTTTCTTTATGTGAAATTCAATGTTTTGGTCTACTTCTTTTGCTTCTTTCTTTGACTCTTGTTTGTTGTTTTCTTTTTGTTGCTTCTTGTTTTCTTGGTTTGGTACATGATGTTTAATTTTATATTTGCCATTTCTCTTTCTATTGCTCTTGATAGATAACTTGAAATACTTTGCAAATGCGTCTTCATCTTCATATGGAGCTTTTTCGGAGTTAGAATATTTGCATCCTAAGTGAAATCAATCAAATTTTTTATTATTTTTGCTCTCTCTTCTTATCCTTATAATTTTTCCTTCATGAACAAATTTAACAAATTAAAGAACCACTTAAAGAACATCTATTAAAACAAAGTACTAATTGTTATAGTCTTCCAAGTGAGATAAAGAATCAATTAGGAACAATGATGACATGTCATAAAAATTGTACTATCTTAGGTCCAACTTCAAGTGGTAAGTTGACAAAATTCAAATTATTAAGTAAAAATTCATTTGTCATATTTAAATAAACACTTGAATGTTTATATGATGTTGGTTTTATCTTTGTATAAACTAATAGATCTTATGGGTATATGTTGAATTGGTTAGTTGCATCAATCGATAAATATCATTTTTTTCATTATTTTGTGTATTCTTTGATATACAATGGTTCATAATGTTTTTTTATGGGAGCTCCTCATCATGGAATGAAAATGGTGGATCCAAAGGAGGATATGATGGTATCATTAGATGTAACATTTTTGGCAAAAATAATGTTCTCATGTTATATAGTTTCATGTACTTCAACATTATATACATGATTTGTATCAAATTATTTTTTTTGGTGGAGAGTATGGAGTGTGTGTGAACCAATGGGTATCCATTATCATTACCCACTTCAAATTTAATTCTATTATTGTTAATGAGATATTGTACATGCCTTATGTTTGATAACTCAAGTACGATTTTTGTCATGCCACTTAACTTTGATAATTGCAAAATGCTAGATCATTATATGATTTAGGAACTGGTTTCCTTGTACCTAATGGATGGATGAGAGGGATTGTAATTAAATTATGTATATTATCAATAGAGTCTTGAATCGTAGTGAATTTAGTAGGTGAATTTGATTTAAATGAAGGAGAAAAAGTATTAACAACCCGATTCACTTTTTTCATGATATCACTATCCTTTGAAAATTTGGTTGACTTTTTATACTTGGAAGCTATCATGCATTTTGATGAGATCCATATAACGCACGAATGCAAGCAAATTGAATTTAATAGTTTTTACACGTGCACACAAATTTACAAAAGAAGCAAAACTATTAAGTACATATTGTCTTGGATTGATTTAATTGACCCTTTAATAAAGATATTTTGCACTCTGAAATCATGTAATAGGGCGTTCAACTTCAAGCACACAGATTGAAATCAAATGGCACAATCACTATTGTGTTCATTAGAGAAAATTCTCTAGATCACTCTCGAAAATTTGAACAAGGTTAAAAATAGTAGGCAAGTGTCTAAGTATGTAAATTATATTCTCTTTTTATTGCACTAAATCTAAGTGTTTCACCATTGATTAGTCTAATGGCGTAGAATGATGCACTTTCAAATGCACGAGTGAACTCCTTTTTAGAATAAATGCAATAAGGTTAAAAATAGTAGGCAAGTGTCTAAGTATGTAAATTCTATCCTCTTTTTATTACACTAAATCTAAGTGTTTCACCATTGATTAGTCTAATGGCATAGAATGATGTTAAGTTGGCTCTAGGTAGAAGCGAGAAGGGGGCTAGTCAATTAAATTTGAATTTTAAATTGGAAAGTGGACAAGTTCACAACTACAAACTTGTCTTTGAATGAGATAATAGTTAAATATGTGTAACAAATGACTAAAATTTAGGTAGGTACATAAATAGCTGTGCTAAACAAGTGTGTAAGAGACATGCATAAGAATATATGTAAATAAATAAGAGAGTTAGATGTATAAAGAAATATGTATATAAATAAATAAATAAAATAAAATAAAAAAACGTAATCAATTTTCCATAAATTATAACATTTATTAATATTTACATGTAATAGACACGTTCCAATCACCATTCACTCCTTGCTCACCCAACTTTCCAATTACTAACTTTAAAGAAACAAAAAAAATAGTAACTAAAAGCCCATTAATAAATTTCACATGTATTAATAGCCACCCACTTTCCCTCGATTCTGTTAGAAATTTTGGACTTTAATTGGAGTTGTGCAACTTTATTGTTACACATAGCACGCGACTAGCATTTGTGCATATGCATTGGCAATTTTCGAGGTGATTGTAGTGCATAGTTATTGGAGCATCTTTAAGTAGGTATTAGACGACATTTTGAAATGACCACCTTTTAACTCTTGTACACATAACAAATCCCATAACATGTATCATTACTACCTAGAAGGTAGAACAATAATTATAAACAGTTAAGCTCCATAAAAAAGATAGCGAAAAGAAGTTTATTAGAAGAATGAGTACAGAAGTGATCACCAAGATACGTAGAAGAATGGAAATGAACACCCGTATTAGATGCTTTAGCATTTAAGTGAGTCCCTCGTCTTTATCATTAACAAACCATTTAATTTCTTACTACTCTTGGTCTACATCGCACATTTAAATAATATTAATAAATTAGTACCAGTTGGTGGGCTCTTTATTTTTCACCTTACCTTTGAATTACCAAAGATTGACTCTACTTAGTGATGACAGGCTGGCTCTTATCTCTTTCAACGGTAAAGAAAGCCCCTTATTAATGTACTTAGATATTTTTTAATTTTTATATTATGTCATCCCAGATGTATTTTTCGACACCCTCTACAGATGTCTCATATTTAGGAGGAGTTGTTATACATTTATATTGATTTCCTGCACGAATAGACCTTTTTAAATTTTGAAAATGACAAAATGCCAAACAAGTTGAAACATAATTACAAAAATTAGAATTTCATTATTAGGAGGTGAAAGGATGAGCGGATAGGAAATTGAAGATGACATTTAAAATTATTATTTATTTTTAAATTATATTGTTTTGATAAAAAATAAGAATTTATTAATTTTATTGGCAGTATTTTAATATTATTAATTAATATATTTTTATGGTTTGAATTTTAAATTTCAAATTTGATTTGTATAAAAAATTATAGTATCATAAAAAAATTGTTAGATATTGTTCAATAAATTTTTAATAGTAAAGATGTCTTGATTTCTTATATCTTTTATATATAAGAATATAGCAATATTTATGATATGTTACAATAAAAATTTACAATATTTTTTAATAAATTTTGTTGAATCTTCTCATTTCCTTTGAAACCATTACCTTCCTTCAAAGAACTTGAATAATCACATGCTATTCTCTGAAGAACATATCCCCATGTTGTTGTTGTGATCTTTGGGTGGGCTTGGGGAGCCTCTCATATCCCCCTTGTTAGGTTGCCCCACTCTTGTGGGTGGTTTGCTCATTGTTCTGGTCTGCAAGGATTCCTCTCACTTGGTATTGTTTTTGGCCTTGTTGGCCTCTGGGCTTTATGCCTTGTTGTGATCTCTTGTTCCTTATGCAATCTTTTGGTTGTTGTTGTTGTTAACGGTCGTTTGGACTTGTGTGTTATGAGTGCCCTATTGTGGCCTCTTGGGGGCAAGCATTTCTATTTTTATGTATAAGGGTCGGGACCCTGCAATACCTGCTTTCCTAATAAAGAATATAATATAATAGATTGTGATTAAATTGTTCACTTCCCTTCAATTTGTAATTAAGATTAATATTTATTTTGCATCAAACAAAATGCTATAAAAGTGTTTTTATCTTTATAGGTTATATTATGCTTTTGCAAAATGATCTTGATAAGAGCTCCCCTTTTTAAATTGTTGTCATTCCTATTATTTTAATAGAATGTTTTTGATTAAAAAAGCAGTGAGAACAAGGGCACTGACCCTTTACATAGCAGAACTATCAATCATAGCGCGAAAACAACGCTATAACAGCAATTAACAACACCAACCATAAAAAAAAGGAACCAAGTCTTTTTAACAATAAAAAACAACAGCAGAAAAAACAAACTGTAGGGGTGCCTTGCGCACCCCAGTGGCCTCCATGGTACTACTCCATTCAATAGACATGAATTTGTAGAGGTCCTTAGCCTCTTGTTTTTCCTTCTCAGTGTCAGCGTAGCGTTCCCTCAACAGAGAGAGGATGAGTGCAGAGCTGTGTAAAACCTGCAAATGGAATTTGTTCAGGCCCACTATTTGGGCTTCCCAAGTCTCCATCTTGTTCTTAAGTTGTTTGACCTCCTCCTTGATAGACTGCAGATCGAGAATAGGGCCAAGGTTTTCAATTCTTTGCGTGATGTCCAGCACATCCGTGCTCAGCTTTTCCATTTGGTGCAGAGTAGGGGCCTCCTGGGGGTTCTCAGCAGCCAAGTCATCATTAATTTCCATAGTCTCTTTGGGCTCGCCATCAGCAATGGAGTTGTCAGTATCCTTAACTAGGTCCATTAGAGGGATAGAATGCATCACCTATTCGGCCAAGTTTAAATCCTTATCCAAATTTCCAAGATCCAGAGCATTGTTGTCAAGGATTTCCACACTCATAGGACCCTTATTGTCCATGTTTAAAGGGGTCGTATCTTTATCGTCAATGAGTTTCGGGATTTCCTTTCAAGGGTAGTCATGTCAACAACACCAACAGTGGTCGGTACTATGGGGTCCCTAGTCATATTAACATTATCAACATCCCCCTCAGGCCCCCCCTTAGTTTTAGGCCCCTCCTCCTTTTTATCCCCAATGGGGTCCTCCTCAAAGTCCAGATTCTTAATAACTGGGGTCTTCTTCCTGTGGCCTTTGGAAGCAAGTTTGGAGGATCTTCTTTTAACCTCTGAGTCCGGGGAAGGGTTGTCATTCTCAATGTCCTCAGCTAAAGAATTGTCATCATAGACAACGCATTTGCGTTTTGTGGGGGTTTTGCTTTTTCCCTTGGACAGGGGGTGAGAAGCACTAGGGGAGGCAGGTAGAGTTAAGCTGGGGGAGACCGCCGAAAGAGAAACAATCAAGGCATAGGCAGGCAGGGACATGGTGGTCATGGCAAAGCCCTCCTGGGGATATTGGAAGAATCTAGGGAAAGCCAGAGACAGGGTCGCGAGCTGCTGGGGAGTCGGCATTGGTGGTTGAGAGAGCGAAAGATTCCTAGGGGGGCAGAGAGTCTCATGGAATTTATACAACCTGTTATCAAACTAAAATCATATTATATAGTCATTTTATTGGATATTTTATTTAGTATTTTCTTGAGTAGCAAATCTTCTATTTATTTTAATTGTCCATTTGTATAAGATAAATATTTTAATTGGTTATTTATGTTTTAATCTTTTCTAAAAAAAAAAGGATCAACAAAAAACTGGAACAATTTTTTTAATGGTTATTTGAGAAAGCGTGCAATAAATTTTACATTCCTAAATCTTACAAAAAGCAAAAATTGATGCAAGTTATGTAAAAAAAAGTTTCAAGTTATGTAAAAAAAAGTTTCAAGTTATGGCCATCTCTTGTACAAAATATTTAGAAGCACTTAAAATCTCATTATCTTTTTCATATGATCATTATGCAAATTAAAATTAAAAGTGAGTTCTTAATAAAAAAAATTGACAAAGAGGCCTAAACTTCTAGAGTTGAAAAAAAAACTAAAATATATCAACTCAATTTTTCTTGTAAATATTTATATATTTGTAATATAATGCATTTAATATTAAAAAGTAGTAAAATGAGGGTGATGTCCCTATTATATTTGTAAAATAATGTTACATATTAGACAATATTAAATAAATATGAATGTTGTGAACATTAATATTACAAGGTCACATATCTTAGATATATTTATTTGAAAAAATACCAAGAAAATCATTCCCTCAATACACTTATCATACTAATTTATAAATATAAAGTCACAATGTTGAAATTAACATTTTTGCATGGTCTTCATATAAAATATATTTAAAATAATTGAATTAACTAAATGAATTCATATATACATACTAAGATTGTCATTAAGTTAATTCTATATTAATTAAATTTATAAAATAAAAATGATTTATAATATATTAGTACAAATATCTTAAATATATTTATTTAAAAAATATTGAGAGATATCTATTTTGAACAATTTTATATAATTTATAATTATTTGGATAAAATCACATGCCTCTCCATGGAAATTGATGTAAGTTAAATCTATTGATGTGATTATATGTTTCAAAAAAAATTGTTAATAAAAAAGAAATTAAAATATTTAAAACCTCAAAATAAAAATTATATTCACCGTTCCTCTTTTAGCTAATTAAAAAATTAAAAAAAAATTGAATCTTTCAGTTCTTAACAACTTGTTGTATGGTATGTTTGATGTGAAAATAGTAAATTTAAAAAGTATGACATGTTAGAAATATTATATGGGAAGGCGCACATACACTTTGAGGCTTGCAAGATAATTTTTGGTGGGTTGACACTTGTTTATAGGGAGAAAATTATAGTACAATACAATTTTACAACTATTTTGTGAAGTTGTACACTTAAAAAGTGCATTGGCTAATCAATGTTATTTGTATTATTTTGTGTAAATTTAGTAATGCATTATATTCATTGAAATGTGGGTACAAAAATCACACCTTAAAGTTCATGCAAGATTAAGCTTTAAATAACTTAATCAAAATGAACAACAAAATTACAAGTATAGAATTAATAAACAATAAGAGTTATAAATATTATATGGAATAGTATAAAATTGTATAATAGATCATGATAATCTAGCTTGTTATCAAGAAGGTTTGGCCATATGAAATAGGCTCCCAATGTGTAAGAGCACCTTCATTCATTAGTTTATTGACCATTAGGAAGCTAGATATTAATCTTGGTAGGAGAAATAGACAAAGTAAGGTGGGGAAACTTACCATTGTTTGAGTGATTAGAAGCACCTATATCACGAGTCTAAGAAGAAATTGAAGCTAGATATAAATGTTGGGACCAACCATGGTCATTGTGACTCTAGGATTTGTGCATAGGTGATTGAGAAGCATGTGAATTGTGGGAATAAAGTCCATGTGCATTTTGACTATGTCTATGTCAATAACCTCAAGAAGGTGATGGGCCCTATTGGAAGGAAAGGTTTGAAGAAGTACTTGTAAGTGACTAACTTTAAGTACATTTTATTAGCTTGCACTTGTATTTGCATGAGAACATTGAAATAAATCATATACTTAGCATACGTAGAAAAATGAACATCAACAAAATAGCTAAAAGAGAGAATAATTATCTTTATAAATATTGAATAATATTTTCATTGTTAAAGCATGCCATATCTGATTAAAATTTATAGAAATTATGGGACAATAAGGCTTAAAAGAATCACATGCCAGGAAAAAGCCTCAAGTTTATAAGGCTTGAAGAAATCACAAGTCTAATTCTAAGGAGTCTAGGCTCTAAATAAAATCTAGAAGAGATGCTTACGAGTTTCCTCATATGGACAAAAGGGAAATGGGAATTAACAAATCCCAAATGAATCAATTTAGAACAAATCGGGAGACTGTAGTAAAGAACACACCAAGCAAACTGAGTAAGCATTGACTCAAGAATGATCAACCAATCTAAAAAAATTGTTGCTAACAAAACTTTTGCATCATATATAGATGTAGAAAGAGAGTTAAACATAGCCTAAAAATTGCAAGGTTTTTAGCATATGTTTTCACTAGATTTTAAATTATTTGAGGTCCCACTTTATACATAGCATCTTTATAGGAACAAAATCAATGTCAATCTCTAAGGATTCAATATCTTGATTAGTGAGTCTATACTTCAATTTAGCCTCATTCCAAATAGGTTTTTTTGTGGTCCTTGAGAAAAAAATTGGATGAATCTTGATTCTTGTTGTAAAAAAAATGTAGTAGGGACTTATATGGAACATTAGCAAGAGGTCTATCTTGGAAAGTGATACATGAAAACACCAAATGGGCTATTAATTGACAGATAACCAAATGTATAAATTATTTCCATTCAATATAAGATAAGGTTTGGTATATTCATAAGTTTTATATATGCCTTTTTACAACAGATGTAACCTAGATCAAGTAGGTTTTATCATGATGAGAAGAGAATACAATATCTCTATCTCTTCTTCCCTCTCTATTTCCTCTTATCTCCCTATATGTCTATCTCTCCCTCTCCCTCTCCTTGCCTCCTTGCCCACATTCATCTATATCTCTCCCTTGAAACTCCATCTATATCTCTTTTCTTATCTCCCCCTCCCTCCATCCCTCCCTCTCTTTATATCTCTCTCATAGATATCTATCTCTTTGTATCTCTCCCTCTCTTTGTCTCCTCTCTCATCTCTCCATCACTCCCTCCCTCTCTCTTTATATCCCTATCATTTGTTTATCTCTCCATATATCTCCCTCTCTTTGTCTCCTCTCTCAATCTTTCTTTATAAGGGGAGAGAGAGAGAGAGAGAGAGAGAGAGAGAGAGAGAGAGAGAGAGAGAGAGAGAGAGAGAGAGAGAGAGAGAGAGAGAGAGAGAGAGAGAGAGAGAGAGAGAGAGAGAGAGAGAGAGAGAGAGAGAGAGAGAGAGAGAGAGAGAGCCAACAATAAACTACCAATACCCATATTTAAAATGCTCCAGTTGTATTTAAATGTAAGGGTGTTATTAGTGATATTTTATATTTCATACCTCATGGTACCTAAATGATGAAACCAACATGTTCAAGTGGTTGTTAATTCTATTGGATGTATCATTTTTCTTCTCAAATATTCAATTCCTCTACATTAGCTGACTAAAGTCTCTTAAGAGCCCTAAGATTTAAGAAGTGCCAAAATTTGATGCAACTATTCCCTCAAGCTATGACACGTAGGAATATTTAATTTGAACCTAAAAATAGACATTAGGTCCACCTACAAAAATTAGTCTTGGTATTTATCAACTCTAAGTCATTTGCTTGTGGTGGTGACAAACTCAATGTTGTAAAATACTTTAATTTTTAGTATAAGTGTGCTAAAAGTGATAAATTGAATTCTATAATTTATGGAATTGAATTAATATTGTCATCATGTTTGAGTGGGCTAGTTAATTATATTAGAGGAATTACTTTGTTTCCTAGGAATCTCAATCCTTTGAGGATACATTTTTCCAACCAAGTCTCTTAAGAACCTTTAGACAAAAGAGTCAAACATTAACATGATCATTCTATCAAATTGTGACACCTTAATTTTTTTTGTCTAAACCTATGATTGGATGTTGGATCCAACTATAAAAACTTGTATTAATTTTTTTCAACTCCAATTTATTTTCCTTTGGTGGTAATAGACAAATCATTAAAAAATACTTCATTTCCATTCAATGTGATGCAGGAGCATCCCTGATTCTTGGAAATCTTGCATCAACCAAAAACATTTCTTTTTTTTCAATTTGTTTTTTGTTTTGCAGTTTCAACATTTCTTTCTACATTTTCTTGCATTTTCTCATCGGATCTTGCAGAGTTGTATTTTGCTTGAGGACATGATCATCTTCCTTATTCCTAAACCGCGGAGCATTTGGATCATTTTTTGGCAAGTTAACGATTCCAGATTCTGTGATAGTTTTATGGCACCAGAACTGCTTGGACCTATTTGCATTGGCGAATCTTGCAAATCCCTTTTGTGGCTTGCGGAGCCCCACTTTGTTGATTCTTATGTTCCTTGGCATGTAGTCGAACTTCCCTTTGATCCGCACTTCATCCTTTGGATTTTTCGGAGGAATCTCATTGGTGGAGGCCTGTTGGCATTTGCATGAAGATTGCATTAATGATATGCTATGTTGTCATTGATGTCAAATAACTGGTAATGATATTGTTGGTATTGTTATAATATTGTTTTGTAGCCGGTATAGGAAGAATTTGTGGAGTGAACTGGTATTGCTATATATTGGAGAGTTGAATCGGTAATCGGTAAACCCTACTTGTTGTTTTTGATAAACCCTAACCGATTAAGTTTGGTGAATTGGTTATATTGGTTTATGATCTGATGATGAGCAGCAATTATTATGACATGTATGATTATTGTATGAAGACAATTTCAAATGATTTTGGTGAACTGTTGTAACGTTTTTTGTCTAGGGAATGAGAAAATGTATTGCATATAATGCAAAGCACGTGGTGAGTTACTAAGTTCAATGAAGAGATGATCAAGGAGCGATCAAGGTTTTCTTGATTGATGCGCAAATATTGCTATGTAATCTAACGATCATACTTGAATCGACTTGTTTGTAATCTCTATGAAAATTAGGCTTTTGTTGTGTTACCGACCTAATTGATTTGTTTATAATGTCGATGAAGTTGTTTAGTTTAAGAGTTGGAAAAGATCAGTTGAGTGTGTGGTTACCGAACTGGATGATGTATCTGCAGTTTGAGTAAAGGTAGATAGGAGCATGAAATGGATCTGATCAAGCAAGTGTAGTGCTATTTAGACAGAACAACAAACTCCTATTGTCTTCTAACAATTACAACGGAATTGAAATCCCCTAACTAGGTAAGCTCTAACAAGCTTGGTACTATCAAATCCTCTATCAAGGCGATCCGTTAGCTTTGATTTTTAAATCCTCTACTAAGGTTACTCCTTATAGGGTATTGCTTCTAACAAGGCATTGTAGTCAATCCCTTAACCGGGTGGTTCCTAACAGGATCAGTTCTTAACAGGACTTTTGTAAAGCTTTAATAAGCTAGGCTCTTAACAAGGTGAACTTCAAAAGAGTTTAGATAGTTATCTTGTGAGTCTCATCTCACCATGGTTTTTCCCATTTGGGTTTCCACGTCAAAAATATTTGTGTCAAGTGGTAAATTTTTTTGTGGTTATGTTCTTATGGTTGATTTACTTAACTACTTAACTACTTTGAGAAGTTATGATAACTAGAAGCATTGAGAAATGAAGTTTGTTGACATATGAAAAAAACATTTGGATGTTTATGAGTTTGAAGTTGTTTACTATTAATTTGTTGTAACAATCGATCGGTTTATCTTATGAGTTTTTATCTTGACAGTGGTATTACATTGATAGTTTTAAGTTTACTTTGAGAGATTGATTTTTGAGGTTGGAAAGTTTGTATCAGTTTTTTTATCTACTGATTCACCCCCCCCTCTCAGTAGTTGACCAGATACTTATTCTTTCATCATACCATCAAGGCCGACCTGTTGGTTTTACACATTTGATCTTTTTCTTCGGCGTTTGATCCCTTTTTGGCTAACCGAATCTCCTTGGATAATATAAATCATTGTAATTGAGCATTAGAAGTCAGTCAGATAGAACATGGAAGATAGATCTTAGGATTTAGAGGTTCGGAGTTGACCAATTCTGTCAATGAGCACATATGTAGCAGGCTAGTGGGTTGAATCTTGTAACCAGAATGTTACCAGTTATCTGTAATCAATTTTCATGATCTAATTCATTCAGTTATGCATTGTCTCTATCATATCCTCTGGTTTCCATTGTATTTACTCTTTCTACCTGGTCCAGATTGATCTCTTTGAGGTCCCTCCTAACCGATGACTGCACCAAGTGGTATAAGAGCAAGATTTCATTCTAGAGATTGCATTGTCCTAAAGATTTTGTTGTGGGGTGGCGGATTGTGGATACGACCTATAGCTACAGAGGACTGGTGTGAAGATGGCTCAAAGAGGAAATAGGAATGGTGGAGCGCGTGGGAATGTAGACCCTGCTGTGATGGAGATATTGCAAGGAATTATGTCCTGGTTGGAAGTCGTTGAGATAGCCCAGAGAAGAGGCCGACCTATTGAATATGTGAGTGAAGATGAAGAAGAAGCACCAACATAACTAGTAGAAAACCCATCGACGATTGATCCAGATGAAGAAAGGTTATTGAGGGTTTTGAGTAGGGCAAACACTACACCATATTTTACCCCATCAAAGTATGATAGAAAGTTGGATTCAAATGAACTAATGGATTGGATCTCAAAGATGGAGAAGTATTTTGATTTCGAGAATACTGCAGAAGAAATGAAGGTGAAGTATGTATGTACCTGGTTGAAAGGTCATGCATCTCTTTGGTGGGAGCATTTGCAGGTTGATAGACAGAGAAGAGATAAAGAGAAGATCAAATAATGGGAGCGGATGGTTGCTAAGTTAAAATCAAAGTTAATGCCAACTAATTATCAAGTAAATCTATTTTGGAAGTTGTAGAATTTGAAGCAGGAGGAATCTAATGTAAAGGAGTATACCGAAGCATTTTATAAGTTGAATATCTAATACGAACATGTCGGCGATGAGGTTGTACAAGCTATGAGATATAATGGATTGTGGATGTCTATATAGGATGAAATCAGTTTGATCAAGTTGAAGAGTGTTGAAGAAGCTTAACAATATGCCCTCAAGGCAGAAGAGAAGCTGGACAAAAGACATGAGCAGAGACAAAGAGGTAGAGGTGGAATATTTTCCGAAGGAAGATTTCAAGGAGGAAGGAGATATTCCAGAGGAAGAGGAACTTGTATAGATTAGAACAAGGACAAGGAAGTAAGAAAAGATGGTAGTTCATATCAGAAGGATGACATAAATTTCTACTGGAGAAGAGAACTTGATGGTTACCAGAATGAATTTTTTGGAAAAGATGACAGAAGATAAGATAAGAGAGTGTTTAGAGGCACTTGTTTTAAGTGTGGAGGAGAAGGACATCATGCTTTCAAATGTAAGAAGACAACGAATACTGGGAGAACAACATTGGTGGAAGAAAGTCCCACCATATCAACTAACAAATCGGAAGATGGAGAACTGTTGATGATGAGGAGATCTTTGTGTCATACTGGAAGGATGAAGAGCCCTTGCAAAGGCAAAATTTGTTCAAGACTAGATGTAAGGTATCTGGTAAGTGTTGTAAAGTAGTTATTGATAGTGGTAGTTCAGATAATCTTGTTTCAGAAGAAATAGTGAATAAGTTGAAGTTGGAAAGATTGAAACACCCTAAGCCTTATTAATAGCATGGATTGAGGATGATCATAAGTTGTTAGTAAGTGAGCAGTGTTTGGTAAAATTGAAAATTGGGAATTATCATGATGAAGTCTTGTCTGATATTATGCCTATGGATATTGTCACCTTTTGTTGGGTAGACCTTGGCAGTTTGATAGACATGCAATACATGATGGGAGAAAGAACATATACACCATTGTAGCAAACAAGATGAAACAAACCTTGTTACCCATGGAGGAACCTTTGAAGAGTGAAGTTTGTACAAATGCCAGAATCCGTTTGGTGGATGGAAGGAAATTCCTGGATGGGACGAGACATGAGAATGTGGGCTTTACCTTAGTTCCTAAGAAGATTGAGAATCTAGAGCATGAGGAAGAACAACAGGAGGAGATAAAAGAATCATTGACAGAATATGAAGACATCATTTCAAATAATGTGCCCGATGGATGACCACCTGTGAGGAGTATCGGTCATTGCATGGATCTGATTCTCGGAGAAAGTTTTCCTAACAAAACTACACACCGGATGACACCAGCAGAGAATGAAGAGTTTAATAGACAAGTGCAGGAATTGTTGAAGATAGGTTTGATCAGAGAAAGTTTGAGTCCCTATGCAATACCAGTCATGTTAGCACCTAAGAAGAATGAAGGATATGTACCGATTCCAGAGCAATAAACAAAATCATAGTGAAGTACCAGTTTCCTTTACCTAGGATGGATGACATAATGGACTGTTTGAGTGAGCCAAATACTACACAAAGATAGATTTGAAAAGTTGATATCATCATATCAGAATCAGAGAAGGAGATGAGTGGAAGACAACATTCAAGAAAAATGAAGGATTGTATGAATGGTTGGTGATGCATTTTGGGTTGACTAATACACCGAGTAATTTCATGAGATTGATGAATGAAGTATTGAAGAAATTATTGGGTAAGTTTGTTATTGTATATATGGATGACATTTTTATTTTTCAGTAAGACAAAAGAGGAACATTTGTTGCATTTAAGATAAGTTTTGCAGAGTTTGAGGGAATAAAAGTTGCCGATAAACCTAAAGAAGAGTACTTTCATGAAGGAAGAGTTAGTCTACTTGGGATTTGTGATTTATACGGATGGATTGAAGATGGACCCTGAGAAGGTAAGAACAATTGTTGAATGGCCTACACCAGAAAGCATTGGAGAGGTTAGGTCATTTCATGGATTGGCTAGTTTCTACCAAAAGTTTATCAGAAATTTTAATTCAGTTTGTAGTCCTATGACTGAGACAATGAGAGGAGATAGAAAAGAATTCAAGTGGACAACTAGAGCAAATAAAAGTTTTGAACTGGCGAAGCATAAAGTGACTGAGCAGCCTGTGTTAGCTTTACCAGATTTCAACAAAGTATGTCAAGTGGACTGTGATGCAAGTGGGAATGCAATTGGAGTAGTATTAAGTCAAGAAGGGAGAGCAGTAGCTTATTTCAGTGAGAAGCTGAATGATGCCAGGAGGAGATATTCAGTGTATGATCAGGAATTTTATGCCATAGTTCAAGGCTTGAAGAAATGGAGACATTACCTATTGCCTAAGGAGTTTGTGATGTATACTGATCATCAAGCCTTACAGTATTTGAATAGTCAGAGTAAGTTGAATCATAGACATATGAGAAGGGTAGATTTTTTCAAGAGTTACACCTTTGTGTTGAAGCATAGGAGTGGGAAGTCAAACAAAGTTGTTGATGCATTAAGTAGAAGGAGGAATTTGCTAACATAGATGAGAGTGACAATATTAGAATTTGAGGAGTTGAAGACCTTGTATGATGATGACCCAGATTTTGCAGACCCTTGGAAAGCATGTAGAGCACCGATTATGGTGGATAGAAGCAAATGGTTGGACTACTTCATTCAGGATGGGATGTTATTCAGAGGAGTTTAGTTGTGTATACCTAAGAGTTCTATGAGGGAGATTTTGATAAAATGAGAAGCATAGTGGGGGATTAGCCAGACACTTTGGTGTTGACAAAACGGTAGCATTGGTAAGTGAACATTACTTTTGGCCTCATATTTATAAGGATGTTAGGAAATTTGTGCAGAGCTATAGAGTTTGTCAAGTTACAAAAGGTAGTAGTCAGAATGTGGGATTGTATAAACCTTTGACAGTACCAAAGAGACCTTGGGAGGATATAAGCATGGATTTCATACTTGGATTGTTGAAGACATAGAGAGGGAATGATTCTATATTTGTGGTGGTGGATAGATTCTCGAAGATGGCTCTTTTCATATCTTGTAAAAAGACATTAGATGCAGTGCATGTAGCTGACTTATTTTTCAAGGAGGTAGTGAGATTGCATGGATTACCTAAAAGCATAGTTTCAGACACAAACACTAAGTTTGTTGGTTATTTTTTGAGAACACTTTGGAAGAAGATGCAGATAGATTTGAAATTCAGTTCCACTTTTTACCCATAGACTGATGGATAGACATAAGTAGTAAACAAGAGGTTGGGAATTTTTTTGAGATGCTTAGTTGGAGAGAAAACCCGAAGTTGGGATTTTATTCTTGCACAAGTAGAGTTTGCCTACAATAATTCAGTGAATAGGAGTACCAAAGAAAACCTTTTGAGATTGTTACCTGATCACACCCTAGAGGTATATTAGAATTGAGAGATATCAGTAGTCAAGACAAGAGGAGTGTAGAGGCAGAAGAATTTGTAGATCATATGAAGGACTTACATCTTCAGGTTAGGCAACATTTGGAGGATATGAATAGCAAGTATAAGGAGAAAGAAGATGAGAAGAGGAGACATAAGGAATTTGAAGTTGGTGATGAAGTTATGGTGTATCTGAGACAAGAAATATTTCTAGTTGGAAACTATAACAAGTTGTAGATGAGGAAGTTTGGACCTTGTAAGATCTTGAGGAAATTCAGTTCTAGAAATGCATATGAATTAGAATTACTGAATAGTTTGGGTATTTCACCTATATTCAACGTTGCAAATCTATATCAGTATCATGAATCCGAATTCAGTAAAGATAGTATTGTAGACTTGGAGAAATAGTTGCCTCAGAAGGAGCCAAATCAGATTGAAGACATTTTGGATAGTAGGATTGGGCGTAGTACCCAGAGCAGTCAGTATAAGGAGTACCTTGTCAAGTGGAAGGACAAACTAGTCAAAGATTTATCTTGGATTTCTCAGGTAGAGATAGACCACCTTGGTTTTCCTCTGACTCAGCAAAGTGAGAGACTCACTTTTTCAATAATAATAGATGTTTGATGCAGGAGCATCCCCGATTCTTGGAAATCTTGCATCAACCAAAAACATTTCTTTTTTTCAGTTTGTTTTATGTTTTGCAGTTTCAACATTTCTTTCTACATTTCTTGTATTTTCTCATCAGATCTTGCGAACTTGGATTTTTCTTGAGGACATGATCATCGTCCTTATTCCTAAACTGTGGAGCATTTGGATCATTTTCTGGCAAGCTATTGATTCTGGATTCCGTGACATTTTTTCGGCATTGGAACCGCTTGGACCTATTTGCATTAGAGAATCTTGTGGATCCCTTCCGTAGCTTGTAGAGCCCCAGTTTGTTGATTACGATTTTCCTTGGCATGCGACCAACCTTCCCTTTGATCCACACTTCATCCTTTTGATTTTCCAGAGGAATCTCTTTGGTGGAGGCTGACCTGTTGGTTTTACATGTTTGATCTTGTTCTTCGGTATTTGATCCCTTTTTGACCGATCGGATCTCCTTGGATCATATAAATCATTGTAATTGAGCATCAGAAGTCAGTTAGATAGAACATGGAAGATAGATCTTAGGATTTAGAGGTTCTAAGTTGACTAATTATGTCGATGAGCACGTATGTAGCAGACTAGTGGGCTGAATCTTGTAACTCGGATGTTACCGGTTATCTGTAATCAATTTTCTTGATCCGATTCATTCAGTCTGCATTGTCTCCATCATATCCTCTGGTTTCCATTGTGTTTACTCTTGTTGCCCAGTCCAGATTGATCTCTTTGAGGTCCCTCCTAACCAGTGACTGCACCACAATGTAAGAGTGTTGAGAGTGATAGTTTTTTATTAAGGTAAGCAGGGTTTTGGGTTAAGAATGATAAAGCACTAAGAACAATAGGAAAACAAATATCCACCACAAAAATAACAACATGATGACAAAGGATAACAAATCAGAACAACAATAAGAAAATAGAAGCACAACAAAATGATTAATAAAAACCCAACCAACTCATGGGGGTTTAAAATATGGTCCAAAGATTTTTGGTTAACCTTATAAGTAGGGTCTTTCTCCACATAAGAATTTAGACAAGGAGACGTCCAACATTTATCATTAGGAATCATTAGATTTTGCATGGAGAATCTTCCCCTTTTTCAAATTTTTTTAATTTTTTGTTTTCCTAGGATAGAAGGAAAAGGATGTGATGCAGAGGTTAGCAGCAGTAAGTTGACAAACCCACACACTCACACTCTTAGGTCTTACAATACCTATGCTTCCTCTCAAGGTCTCAATCCAGTCCAATGTAAAATAGGGTTCTTAACCTTGCCTAGGGATGGTATAACACTCCCATGCCATCCTTAAGACTCACTAAGACCTTCCACATCAATTTTTTGGAATACAAGTTTGGGTATTGGTCCTAGGGGCTTGAATGGGTCTACCGGCTAGTAGCCCTATTTACTGATTTTTTGGCTTTTTCTCTAAATTGTGCCAAACAACCTACCAAGTAAATTTTGGTTTCAGATACCCTTTTGGGACTACTATAAAAATCCAAAATCTTAGGTTTCCAACCTATTCCTACACTCTCCAACACCTACCAGGTTCACAGGCCTAATTGACCAAGTTAGGTTTGTTTTACGAAAGAAGTATGTGAGAATGGGGTCACAAGAAGATTCTAAATCTTCAAGAGGCTTCTTCTATATCCCAATGTTCCCAATCCATAAATTAATTCTTTAGTTCATGATTCTTCATTGTGTGCACAATGAATTCCACTCTAGGCTAATCTAAACCCTCAAACAGTTTAGACTAGGGCTTGGTGGTAAAATTACCAAACCAAATCCTCTGACCTTTCCCCTTTGGAATCTTAGAATACATGCCTCTAAATTACATTCTACCAATGGTCATTGGATTCCAATGGGTAGATTGCAAGTTAGGGCTTCATTTGCATTGTAACCCTTGAAAATGGAGGGTTTCAGACCTGTAGAGAGTAAACCGCTTATAACTTCCTCCAAATTTCACTTCAAGAGGTTAGACAAGGTCATTAGAAATTTGATTCAGGGTAATTTCAAACTAACTCAGAGTTTCATCACAAGATTTCACACCCTGTAGGGACAGTACAAAAAACTATCACTGTTATGGCAAAACCAGATTTGTTCTATTCACTTTCTCCATCAAACTTTACAAAAATCTCCAAAAACCTTCCCCATGGTTTTTCAAACATATATAAACCCTCCTCAAAATCCATAACCAAATTTTGAATAGTTATGAACATTGGAGAGGTAGTTGTCATCCTACCGACAACTTTTCAAAGTTGCTTGACAACAAAATGCAATATTTTTGCAACTTGGACAATATTGGAAAATTAAGAACCTAGACCTTATGGGAACATCTACAAGGTCATTATTTGAATCCAAAAACCTAATAAAACATCCTATACCTATCAACTCCAAATTCCAAGCCTTCATGGTCTAATAGACCTCTAGGTTTATATGCTCACCTAAGAGATTATTGACCATACAAATAGGCACTCTATTTCATCAAGGGTGATAATTGATCCAACCCCTTACTACAACACAAAAGATCATGTAAACACTACTATGGTTAGAACCTTTCTTGAAAAGAGAAGGTGCTTTGCACCAATCACCTTCATACATGATTTCAAGCTTCTCCCAGATCTCATGTGTAGTCTAAAGTCCCATTCCATTTGTAATCTCAGAATCAGTCAGGGCACTAATAAATGCTTCCTTTTATCTAATATTATTTTCAACTTCTTTGATCTTATCAGCAGTAACCGGTCCATTTGGAGGAGCAGAAGAGGCATTCTTCGTAATCTTCCAGTAATCTTCTCCAAGATATTTCAAGTGCACTTCTATCAAGTTCTTCCATATAGCATAGTTACTTCCATCAAATCTCAGACTGACCTTCTTAACGATAGCACCTGAAGCTACCATCTCGAATCTCCTCAAGCAGTTAAGCTTCTTCCAGAGGATATAGCTCTGATACCAATTGTTAACAGCAAAGAGGAGGAAAACTAAGAGGGGGGGTGAATCAGTTTTCACCGGATCTACAAACTTGACTACAAAAATAGATCTGATAAACTACAGTAATAATAAAGATAAGCAAATTAATAGCACAACACGCAACACCAATATTTTGACATGGAAAACTCAGTTAAGGGAAAAACCATGGTGGGAACCTACCCACAGTAAAATGATACTCTGCAGTAGTATGTGAAAATATTACAATGGGGAATGCACATGCATTCAGGCACACTACCTAGAGCTCACTGCTCAAATACAATGACCTAGAAGACTGCAAACCTTAGGGAAGTTTCACTGACTTACAACAAGATTCAGACTACAATCCGGAAGAAATGAACTAAAGGAATAACATCTCCAAATGCTTGATTATAGTTCTGGTTAAGCACAGATGTTTGCTCAGCAACACCAATCTCTCCTCAATCACAACATCGAAGGGTGAATCACTTGTTCACACATAAACCTCTCTGTAATAATGTAGACACAACCTCAACACCTAAATTACATGAATATATCACCTATCTATACAAATCATCAACCTTGACAACAAGGTAGGATAAACCCTCAACTCACAATTACAAAATTATATCACATGATACAAAGATTGACCACCGGACCAATATAATGACTTACATGACATAACATGGACCTAATTCAAATTCCCAAATGCTTAACTCCACCGGAAATCATACCAAGAACAATTGCAGCACACTACACCACTAAGAATACCACATTACACGAAAATCATCATCGATTCATGACAACCACCAAAACACCACACAACAATCAATATGGATCATGAAAAAAAATAGGACACAATTAGGAAACACCAGCAAGCACATTAGAATCATCAGAAACAATTGCACCAACACCACTTATCAAATCTTCATTTGTCAATGTTTGAAACTCAAGAATATAGGCAATAAACAACTGTCACGAAGAAAGATAACTTTTGGAGCACCAAATTAGGATCCATCTGAAATGAAGATACACAAGACCATCTCAAATAATATCCCAAAATTTTAACACAAGATCTGATCACACCGGAGGAAATACTGAACTCTGCAAAACAGTTATCAACAAAACAAAGGTGCAAAATCAAATCATAAGATCTTTCCAATCTCCAAACACCAGAGCAAATCACAAGAATATGTTGACATCAATGATAAAAACATATCGTAGCAGCAACAATGTCCAACAATCTCTGACACATCTCACTTGCAAGTAACCTTGTGTCCTTATCATTAGGTTGAGCTTCCCTCCCTCCTAACTCCTAGGGCAAGTCATATTCTTGGTCATCCTCTGTATCACAGAGTATCATAGGGGTAGGTTGGGGGGACAAATGAGCAAGAGGCATCATAATCTATATGCTTCTTCCTATAGGCCTTCTCATATATTTGCTTATAATGCTTGGTGGGACACCTTCAATTAATTCATTTAAATGAATAATCTTCATATTTGCACGGGCAATGGGATCTTAAATTTTTGAATATGCATAATGACATTGGCAAATTTTGGCCCTTTCTCCATTCCTCAGCCCTAATGATTTTTCATGAGCTTCTAGGTTCTCAGTAGCATGTGCTTCATCCAGGTTTTGGATCAAATCTTCATCCTCAAGTGGCACATGTTCATATGGGCTTAGCTTCTGTGATTGTTTTGCAGAATTAATAAAACCTTTAGGATCAAAATTGACCCTTGGTACATCTTGGCTTAGCTCATAATAGACCAGTATATCTTTAATGCACTCATATCATTTTGTAGAAGAAATGGTAAAAATTTCAAAACACAAATATCTAGGCAGTAGGGATTGCTTCCCATATTTCTTCAAATGCAAGTTATTTGCTTCCGCCAACTGTCTCATGATTTCTATGTACACAATCCTATTTGGTACTGCTTTAGGAAGTAGCAAGGGAGCCCCCTCAAACTGATATATTCTGATCTTGGTGTAGCTCTTCAGAGCATACCAGTCTCTCCAATTATGGTTGACCAACTATCGATCATCATTATCTTTTGGCCTAAGGAACTTTTGTATCTTTAGAGTTAAAGTGTAATTGCAGGGGTAGCCAAGGAGTTGACACAGAGGTTTGACAAAATGTTCTTCAAAGCACAAATACTGGGACCACTAGCACCTCTAATCCCATATTACTGTCCACATCTATGCTAGTTTCCTTATATCCTCCATATCATATTCATTTACTTATAGACCGTCACTCCACATATCCATCATTTGACCAACTTACAACAACATATGCATTTGCACATAATAGTGTTTGAAATGGATCTCATTGGAATCATGTCTTACCCTCTCCAAGCCATGGTTGATTTGGTCCACCATTAAGATCACCTAATCAAACGATTGAGCATCATGTGTTTGTACATCATCAGTCAATATCATTGGTGCTACTTCCATCAGAACACTCGCCTCAATTCCCATAATTTGGCATACAGAATAATAAGTGTATTTGAAATATTCTTGAAACAAAACAACATCATAAGGAGGTTCTTCATTCTTTTCAAACATTCTGAGATGATTTTCGTCCTTGGGCCTATGCATAGGCAACCTCCACCATTGATATATCTCTTTGAGCCTGCCAAACTCATTGGATAAGAGGGTTTGATCAATATTCTCATCAAGGGTTATATCTAGGTCAAACACTCTTGACATGTAATCCCTAATTATCGGCAACAATGGTTGTCCGACGACATCATAAATTGTTTTCTCTTCAGGCCTATAATTCTTTGCCAATGCTATCATCAAATTCACACTCACAAAGACATTTGGCACAACCAATCTCCCTATGTTGAATGCCCATGGGTTGCATATTGGCTCTGGCCTATTCCTCTTTCGGTAATGATACAAACACAACTCATAACCTCTCATGGGTGTCCATACATCACCTAGGTCTTCATATTTGTCTCCTAACAGTTTCAATTGGGAAGATCTTATAGATTTTGCACTATAATCAAGAAATTTGTCCATTAAGTCTTGGTTCAAATGTCGTCCCTCCTTCCTCTGTTTCTTAGGTTTCGATTTAGAAGGACTCTCTGTCTCGGTAGACTTTTCTTTTTGTTTCTTAGCTGTAGGTTTCTTGGATGTGCCTTCCATTTCAATTAGTACTAGATAATTGAAATTGAAAGAGTTTTTTATGAGACTGGTCACTTACTTGTAATGAAGTCATTGAAACTGATTTCTCCTAGTTCCTTGTTTTGACTACTTTAGCTTTTTCTACCCAAATTTCTCCTCAATGATATGATGAGTGCAAAATCTGTGCTTTAATTCTATGAATCGTCACTTCGGAATACAATTGCAAAATGGTCATTTATTGATTTAAATTCAAATTTGTGTGACAAGCTATCAACTTGGCACATATTAATGTTGGGGAATTATGAGCTTCGCTATTCTATCACTTAGGTTTTTCGGTGTATGTGTTCTTGTCAACAAAGCTCTTTTTTCCTTCTTCGTCATTTTACCTTTGTCGAATCACACAATATTGTCAATGCAGCACCCTCTTATTTCTCTGACATTTTGGCATACATATCAACTTCGGTTTAGTGCTCATACTCCTTTACCGATATGTTTAGTTATATCAAAAATGAGCTTTCCGACAAGACCTATGTAGATAAAGAATAGTGTGCTACTTCATAGCTTTGTAGATATGAATCGCTACACCGAAACCTTAATATTTTGGTAAACTGTATACATGGTTTCTCCGATATTTATGTTTTTCTGGAGGATGCAACTTTGGTGTAGTGCTTACAACTCTTGTCGAGTGATGTAATTACACCAAAACCAAGCTTTCGGTAAGACCACATTAAGGTTTGCCGATACTTTGTTTTTCCTTTTTGGTGTAGCCCATCGCTTCGGTAAAGAAACCCTAAGTTTGAGAGACTTCAAGTATGTTGCCGAAAAATATTCAGTGAAAAGAAAAGACACCTTATATCGATTGTATAACCCGCATGAGCTAGCTTGATATACCTTCTTTTTGTTATTGGATATGCTTTCGGCAAAGCATCTTTGTACTTGGTAGAGCAGATGCGATACACCGAAACTTATATTTTTGGCAAAACATATGCAAATATATGTTGATATGAAATCCCTTTTTAGTATAAGTATCCCTTTCAGAGAAAGTCATATCTGTTGTGTCGATATTGTTAGCTACTCTGAAGCATTATTTTGTTGTTGTAACATTATGTGAGTCTTCTTGATACTGATTATTTCACACAAGGAGAAGTATAATGTGCTTTCCTTGGGATTTTTGAGATAAGGTCATGGATTTTGTCTTCTTCTAGAGCCATATGTTGGGCTCAATCCTTATGAGAGCCACATTTATCCCCACATATAGCATTCATATTTATGTAGCAATCATGTTCTATAATTATGTATCTAACTGTTTTTGTCATTCATGTCTTTCATTAATGAACTTCTAACAATAATGATCAATTAAACCATTCTTCTCAAGCCAATGTTTGTAGACAACTTGGAAAGTACCGAGTGAAACTCTAGTGGAGAATTTCCTTCTCTAGTTTAATACAAAAGCTTGATAAGTTAAAACCAAGGGAATTAACTTATTACTCGAGAAGCACTAAATTTTGTAAAAAATTAGGGTTCCAACACACTTCATCCATCAATCTCCCTAAAATGTAGCTACTCTTGACTCACTACCTCAAGCAATAATTTAGTAATTATGCTCTAATAATTTCACCACACACTCTTACTACTTCACTTTTGTATCTTCGATATTCCACTACACTCCATACAACTTGCATTTGATTTGATCTTCTATATATACCAAGTGCGTTATCACAAAAACTACAATTAGGTTAGCTAGAATAGGGGACAAGGAGTGATCCCAATAGATAAGCCATATAACATAATTGCAGTGAAAGTGGTTCAATTTTAAGGATAGAGAGAACCTAAAACCACTTATAACATCTTCTCCTAGGCATATTCATTGAATGACTCCCCTTGACTCTATAGTTTTCATTCATTTTTAGAGGATTCCTCTAGACCAGTCAAAGATATAAAAATATAGCTTTGTAAATTGTATCAGCATACAATTTTATCCTCACCTAGATCTCACTTTGGTGCTTCAATGTCCAATGCCCAATGTTTATCCTGATTCTGCTCACATCGCCTATGAATCTCACATTTTCATCACCTTCACTACCTCACCCTCATGTTGGAGTCTTGATTCTCAAGACCAGGGCATTGCACACTTTGGTCCTAGCTCAAGACCAAGGTGCTAAATGCCCTGGTCCCCCTAATTAGGACCCATTTTGGCTGCCCAAAATGGTCATCTCAAATGAGCAGGAAAATTGATCTCGTGTTGGTCTACCCAAACATTCAACTAATTTTAGAGCACTAAAGTATAAAAGGATGTCTAACCCTCTCATTCGAAACCTAATATTCTAAGCCATCTAAAGATCTCAATTACATTCTAGCAAATTCAAGTGAGCAAGCAATTAGTCATTCATCAAGAATTTGAGTAGAAGTAAAGTCAAGTTATGCATTCAAGATGGCATCCATGATCAATCTTCTTTGAAGTAATTTTACAAGACAACCCTAAAACCCTTGCATGAGGATCAAACACAACTTAATCAAGGTATATTTCAATTATTAGTACTTTTGTTTCAAATTTGGCCTTTCCCTCAAAAGGAAAGCATTTTACAATCATTTTCCATTTCAATTCATATTTCAATTTCAAGGTTAATTCCTAAAATGGGGTTTGACCTAAGGAAAACCCCAATCCCCAACATCTTTCCCTCTCTTTTTGTGTGTAGGAAATGCGTACAAGAGCTATACTCGGTAATTCGAGAAGAGTTGACAGTAACAAACATGTTCAACTTTTGACAAAGGAAAATTTAGAGGACCAAGATGAATCTGTACTACATGGTCCCAAAAAATTAGGCCAAACTTCTCGAATAGGTTCTAAACATCTTCTTTTACCCATATCTCATTTTGTGGCTTCAGGGGATATCTGTAGTAGCCTGTTTTCAATAGTTTACTTTAATTATTCATAGTTTTATCCTAATTTCACAATTACATTCCAAATTCAACTAAGAAAGAGGATAACTATTCCCAACCAATTAATCTAATCATAATTTTAGCCCTTTCCTTATTTGGATTATGGCTAGATCTATTAGGTTCACTCCTCTTTCAATGTATTGGTTTAATATGGCTAGTTAGTGGTTTTATTATCCTAAACCCTAATTCCTAATTTTTCACCCATTACATTTTGGTGAACCTGACTTCTTTCGTGCTTGTTTTTTATTTAGTGTCTTAGATCTAAATTGTATGCATTTTAACATTAATTTGTTCACTCATATATCTTATTTGTAATTGAAAATTACTTAAATTTAAAGGTTAAATTGACACGAACGCTAATTTATTATTCTAAAATTGACTTGTGGGTAACATAATTTTTCAATTGTGTTTTCAAATTTGAGTATTATGATATGTTATATTTATATTTAGAGGCATCTAATATTCAAAATCACAATTCAAATTTCTTAATTAATTGGTTAATCAATCATTTTAACAACAAATTGCATTGTTTAATCATAGTTGTCAATTTTTGCATCCAATTTTCCCTCCTTTGTGCATGATTTTTTTTACCACTAGTCCTACATACAATATTCCTATGAGAAGTTATAGACTTAAGGCTTCACAATATTTAAACACTAAGGATATGGAGCCTCAGTTGAATAACTTATTCCATGAGAATGTTGGTACTTCCTCTAATCCAACAAATGCCATCCTTCATCTTGATTCTCCTCATTGTAGACAGTAAAAAATGGTCAACACCCGTGTCTCCTATTTTTAACATATCATGTGCATAGTGCCTCTTAGGTTTGATTAATTAATTAACCCCGCTTTTACTAACAATTCTTCTAAGTCCTAAATAAATAAATAAAATAATTTATTTATTTGTCTCCTTTGTCCATTAATTAAATAAATTTATTTTATTTAATTAACTAATTCATAAATATGAATGATAAATTAATAAATCATTTTTATTAATTTATCACATTTATCTTCCTCCAAAATAAAGATAATTAATAAATTTTATTTATTAGTTCATCTTTATTTCCTTCTTTTCTTAATTATTTTTATTTTTCTGTTTTAGTTTCTTATGTGGAAATATTTAATAATTTTTAATTATTAAATATTTTCATAAAATCCTCCTTATTTTCAAATTTGAAAACTAATATCTCAAAAATCAATCTTTTGGCAATATCTCTTTAATTTTAATTTTTAAATTAAAAAATGAGGCTATGCATCTTCAAAAATCTGTTTTTTTTTCTTTTCTTGTGAGGAGATAATTAATAAATCTTATTTATTAATTATCTTATAAGGGGATATTTTATTTATTTTTAATTCTTCTATTTATCTTTTCAAATGAAGATATTTAATAATTTTTAATTATTAAAATCTTCTTGATATTTTCAACTTGCTAATTTGGTATTTATGAGAAGATAATTAAAGATTTTAATATTTATTCTCATAATATCTTTTCATTTGCTTTCTTCTATCTTCATCCTTCCCTGAATGGTAGCTTTGTTGTGCACTCAATTTCATCTGTTGATTATTTTCAGTCTCAAAACAGTCTTGGCCATCCAATCAATCCTAATTTTATATAAATTGAGCTTTCATTGCTCATTTTCAACAACCGCACTTTGAGTATCCTTATGCTATCAATTATTTTATTTTATTTTTTATCATCATATTTCCATCAATTACTTTCAATACACTTGCTTTGTAGGTGAGAGCCACATAAATTTGAAGGAGAAAGAAGATCGATGAAAGGCAATGGAAGAATCATTGTGTTGGTTTGCATTTATTTTAAGTGTTTTATTTCCATACTTTCATTGAATGTATTAGGATTAATTTCATAGCTTGTTAGGTTTGTAGTTACCTAATTTAGGCTTTGATGGTTTATTCCAAATTCCTAGTTACATTTTTGGTGAACCCGATTGGAACATGCTTGGATTTAATATATATTTTTTTTAAGGTTTTGTGAAGTTGCATATTTTTCATGGAGAAATTGCAAATTTTTCTTCTAAAACCGTCGTAATCATTTGATCACGTAATAATTTTCGTGTAGAATTAAATCAAATGGTTTCAAGATTTATTAGATCTCATTCTTACCTTTCGAGATCATTTTACGGTTTGTAATTTGGATAAGAATTGAGAAATTTATGGTGTTTTTTATTTTGTTGTTCTAAAAAGACAAAAATTTCAAGAACATTCATGCAACTTTCACTTAGACTAATTTAGGATGGTGAATTAATCATGCATTCATGCAACTTTCATATATATTAATTTAGGTTGGTGAATTAATCTTGCATTCATGCAACTTTCACATATACTAATTTAGGTTGGTGAGTTAATCTCGCATTCATGCAACTATCACATAGAAAAATTTAGGATGGTGAATTAATCTTGCATACATGCAACTTTCATTTAGACTAATCTAGGATGGTAAATTAGTCTTGCATTCATGCAACCTTCATCTAGATTAATTTAGGTTGGTAAATTAATCTTGCATTCATGCAAATTTCATCTAGATTAATCTACGATGGTAAATTGGACAAGTTTCACATAGATTAATCTAAGAGGTCAAAGAATCACAATGTTGGTGGATTAATTTTGATGGTGATTTATAGTTTTTGAATCTCTAAAATTGTTGATAGATTTGTGGCAAATGCAAGTCAAAGTATAAAGTGCAAGAGGGGAAAAAAGACCTATGAGGTGGATTAGTTTATAAGCATGCAAATCAAACATGGAAGTATATGAAATCAAAGACATAATTTGAAATACATGAAAACATGAATAATGAAAATGTATATACCACACACAATCCTTTTACCTTCTCCTTTGGATGGAGCTTGATGAATTGAAGGTGCCCTTGTATGATGCTCCACTTGATGTGCTCCTCTTGCTTGCTTGATGTGGATGGCTCTCCAATGTTGTGCACAAATGGAATGGATTTGAAAGATGATGGAAATGAGATGATTAAGTGTGGATGTAGGATGATTTTGACATGATAAGGATGCTAAAATGATTTTTCTAGGCTCAAAAGGGCAGCATAAGATTACTGAACTTGGAGATGAAGAATGAAGGGATGGAGTCCTCAATTTATAGGAAGAGGAGAGGAAGAATGGATGGCTAGGATGGATTCAATATGAAGGGCTAGGATTACTTGTGAGCTCACACAAGGCCCAAGAGAGGGTGTGGAGACCAAGAGATATGCCTTAAAGGCATTTCTTGTCTCCACACTCCTCAAGGTACATTGGGAAGACTTCCCAAGGTACCTTGAGAAGAGCAAAGTGCATTGGGAAGACTTCCCAATGTGCCTTGAGAGGAGCAAGGGATGTGGCATTCCTTGAAGAATGGGGAGGAGGAATTTAAAATTCTCCAAAAAGGGATAATCATGGGGATTGGAGGAATAAGAAGGAATTAAAAATTCCTTGGGAGAGGAGATGCCTAGAGGATTGTGAGATTTTGAAGATCTCACATTCACCTAGGAAAAGAGCATTAAAAGCTAGTGGTTGGATGGGAGGGACAAGGAGTTGACTTCGTGGCTAATCATGATGATTAGCCATTAGCAACTTATTAGGAGGGGGATTAGAGGAAATTTTAGGTGGGATTAGGATTTGTAGGAGGATTTGTCTAGGAGAAAGAATGAGTGGAGGGAATTAAAAATTAGAAGAATAAGGTTAAGTGAGTTTAGGGAGTTTCTAGAAGAATTTATTAGGTTAATGATGAATTAAGAAGATGATTTGTAGGAATCATGTAGGTTAGCTAATTAATTGAAATTAATTAGCCAAGAGGAAGATTTGTGAGGATTTAATCTTTTAGAAGAATAAAGAAAGGGATTGATTTATTAAATAAACCAGTCACATGCTATAGTGACAATATCAATTAGATTTAATTAATATTGAGGAAAATTTGAATTACCATAATTAATTAAGTAATTATGTGAGGAATTAAAAATAATTAAAAATAATTATTTTTAAGTGTCTACACAAATTACTAATGCATTTGGTGCAGGACACGGTCAAAGAATCTTATCAAAACTAAGTGCTAATTGTGATTTTTAGAATAGTTGCAGACGTCAATTTTTCTAAGGGTTAATGAATACCATGTATGCTATGTTTTCTTTCATTTTGCTTGTGTGTTTTTACCCTTAAAAGTGGGCCTGCCTCCCGATTTGCCTGGCAGTTCACACAAGCATTGGTGAGAGGGAACGACCCAAAGTGGTGATGGGCTAAGGCCAAGATCTTCCAAACCACTCTAAATAACTATGTTTGCAATGAAAGTTGTAAGAAACAGGTGTTGGAATGGCATAGCGATGATTAAATTTGCCAGATCTATGCCCACCCAAACGGATGCCCTAACTAAAACCTCTTGTGTTTAGAGACCAAAATCCCTCTATTTGTTGACTCAAGCGTTGTGATACGCGCATGCCGAAGAAACCTCTCATGTACCCCTCAATTAGAGATAGTAAATTCTTGGGAAGTGATGCCCCTTGAATTCAAAGCTTGGTATGCTCATAGAAGTGAGTGTCATGGAGGGGAGCTAGTGCTACCAAGCTTCTAACTATCCAATTGAACTTGGTATTTTATGGTAAGAGGATTCAACAAATATTGTCCTTGCCAGCCTTAGGAAATATTGTGAAGGTGGATGATTGTTTTGTATCAAAGTCCAACAAACATTTTGTCTTCTATGTTTTCCAAAAGGTGAATCAAAACAATTCTCACAAGTGGTCATAAACAACCTTGGTTATCAAAGTTCAAACAAGTTCCAACAAGTCAGACACAAGTTTCAAATCAAAACAAAGTCCAAACAAAGTTTCAAATCTTTTCCAACTTTTCATCCAACATTTTATGAATATGGTTTGTCAAAACATTGGATACCCTTGTTTCAAAATTCATGTCACTTACGGTTATCTCTTGCATACTTCAAAATAGGTCTTAGGTCATATTGTCATTACCCTTCATTTTAGTCCATTTCATTGCAAGCATCCTCATTTCATCTTCCTAAGTCTTAATTGGATTATCATTTTTCATAGCAAAACTAGGTCTTTGCTTAGGTTGCATTTTGCATTTCCAAAGTCATTGGTCCTCACATATCCTATCACATTAGCTTTGTCATTGCATAGTTTGAACCTTAAGTCTTGTCTTAGGTTAGCATTGTCAAACATTTGCATTCATATCATTTTGTCATATCATATCATATTCGTAGATCATATCATATCTTGAGATCATATTCATATCATATCCTTAGGTCATTGTCATTATCATTTTCCTCTTGCATATTAGTCTCAAAATTAGATTTGTCAAAATTTCAAAATCAAAACTTTAGATTAAACCCTAAGTTATTGTTAGGAAGTCTTGACCTTGTCCAACGTTTTTTTTTTGTCCAAATATTGTCCTTCTATCAACATCATTTTGTCAAACCTAGCTTAGTATCCAAGCGTAAAGGTGAGACATTGTCATCATTAGTCCTTTTGTCCTTTATCCTTCTGTCAATTAAGGTCTTGACTTCATTTCAATTTCCCAAGGTTGCGTCTTTAAGGTTGCATTTCAAAGTTTGTCCAAATCTTGAAAAGCCCAAAAACATAGATTGCATTATCATATCCCAAAGTTGCATTTAGTTTCATAACATTTATCAAACCCCTAAGATTTCAAGGGTCCAAAGCAAGGTCACATTTACATTCCTTAAAATTGCATTTAGCTGCATAATTATTGTCATTCCAAATATTCAAAAGACCAAAAACATTTAGTTGCATTGTCAATCACCTAGGTTGCATTAGTTGCATACATCATTCTTAAAATCCAAAATCCCAAAAATATTGCATTGCATAGTGACATGTCTATTGAAGCAAGGTTCCAAGCTCCTATGATCCAACAAAGTTTGACATATCAACCGATGATTGAACCAATGAATAACATAATGCAATCAAGTGTTAATCCAAGGAAATCACAATTCTATCCAACCCAACAACAAGGCAATATCGGTCAAACATTTTATGATGAAACATGTATCCAAATACGAAAACTAGAGGAGAAACTAGCTTGAGAAACAAATATCTTGGAACAAAAAGTGAAAAACATTGACAAGAATAGATCACAAACATCCAAAATGTTTCAAAAATTTCCAAGTCCAAATCCAAATATTGATCCAGTTGATGTAAAATCTCTTATCGAATGATCAGACATACTAGATCTCCTCACATAAATAGACATGATGAAACAATTTCAAGCAACACGTCCAAATTTTAATCAAATCCCTAGTCAAACATTATTTGATCAAACTTCATTCAAACAAGTTTTGAACCAACAACCAATGATTAATCAATAACCAATGGTCATGTTGGCAATTTGGAGGAATTGATTATATGTTGCATTGATGTTTGTCATTGATGTCAACACTATCTTGTTTGGTTGTCTACTGGGTTTCGGTAGAGTGGTTGAATTGTGATGTTGATTTGGAGACCATCTCTGGTATTCTCTGGTATGTTCAGATTGGTGGAAATGGTTTGGTTTGGTCATTTATGTGGTTTAGATGTGTGTCACATTTAGGTGGTTCGGGATTTGGTGATCTGGAAGCTATCACATGTTCTAGTAAGCCTTTTGGTTACCTGTAAGGGTTTTACCGGCAGAGCTTCGTTGAAGATCTTTTGATGGATTCGATAAGTGGTGTTGGTGCAGCTTCTAGAAGATTCTCAGGATGCTGATGGTTATCATGTTCATGTTCCAGTTGATCAGTGGTGTTGCATTTGGCTTATGGCAACCTATTTTAGGGCTGGTGCTATTCTGTGTTATTCTTCTAGTTTATAGACCGGTTTGTGTAACGTGTTGGTGGATGCTCCTGGTGTGTTACCAGTTGGATTTTATTAATTGGATAATGTTGTTTCAGTCTCAGGACAACTTGGGTTATCATTGGTTTATGGGTTTATGTAATAGATTTATTGTATTCTTTTAGGTGGCCGACCTAATTGTTTAGGTCCAGGGTTTGTATAAATATGATGTAAGATCTCTTTGTAGATCATAGGACGATCATGGATGGTTATGGGATTAAATGTGTGCAAATAAGGTTATAATAATATGCAGAAGATTTGGTTGATCATAGGTGATCGAATTGGGTTTATGTAAGAGGTTTAAGACCTTCGGTATTGAGATTAACCAGAACTATACTCAGGCATAGGAGATGTTATTCCTGTAGTTCAATCTTCTTTTCGGATTGTAGTCTGAAGATTTCTTGTATTCAGTGAGGCTCCTTTTGTGATGAGAAGTGTACTCTAGGCAGTGTGCCTTCCTGCATGTGCAGGCCCCTTATATGTAATATTTATTCATCTGATCAGTGGATAGATATTGTGGGTCACCAATCCCACTGTGGTTTTTCCTCTTTGAGGTTTTCCACGTATAAATATATGTGTTATGGTGTTGATCTTTTTGGTTGCATTATTACTTCTTGTTATTTACTTTTATGCATACCAGTTACTAAGTTGTTGTGCTAATAAGGTTAAAATTAATCATACCGGGAGAACACTGATTCTGTTGGAATCCAATAACACTGAGAGGGGGGGTGAATCAGTGTTATACCAGATGAATTAATTTTAGCCTTATTAAAACATACACCAACCGGTATACCGGTACATACAGAATTGAAAGAAGTAAAGCAACCAATAAGCCAATCACATAAATGAGAATCATAACACACAAAATTATGTGGAAAACCTCAAAGAGGAAAAACCATGGTGGTATTTGTGACCCACAATATCAATCCACTGGCCATATGAAGAGATATTACAAAATATAAGGGGTCTCCACTTGCAGGAAGGCTTACAACCTGGAGCACACTGCTCAATCACAAATGGAGTCTCACTGAGTACATATAAATCCAGACTACAATCTGGATAAGTGTTGAACTACTAAGATAGCATATTCTATGCCAGAATATAGTTTCAGTTTAAGCTATGTTTGTTCTGGTCTAAAACCCTAAACCCTTTACCGGAATAACCCCTACATAAATATCCTCACATACATAATCTCTCTAATATATTTTACATTATATCACATTCACATATCCATCACCATATCTATATCAAAATGATCTAATCCAACTGACCTATATATCCTATACAACTTATCATGCCTTATGTTGGCTAGATAACATAAATGCATGAATATAAAAACAATTGTCGATGTTGGATCCAAGAGATGTTGGCCTCCAATATCGATAACCATATTCTAAACCATGTCGGCCTGCAATACTTGTAACCAAAGAAATCCTTTTGTCTTGCCAGTGTCAGTGTCGATGCCAGTGTAGTGTTTGTGATGTGCTTGTCGGTACACAATTGAACCAAAACATGAAGCTAGAACAAAATCCATGTTTCCATAAATGACAACATAGTGAAACCAACCAATTGAGTGTCAATTGCCAAAAATCTCCCCCTTTGGCATTGATAGCAACACTCATGTGAAAAATGGTCAAGGTTTCATCTGTCGATTCCATCCTGCCTGCTGCTCCCCCCGAGCTGAATATTCATTAATGCAAAATACTACATACTCCCATATCTCCATATCTCTCCCTAACGTATACAAATCCTTTTATTCTTTTTTAAATCTATATCACTCCCCCTTTGACATCAATGCCATCAAAAATTCTAAAAAGAATGTTAAATATTTAAAAAAAACAAAAAAAACAGTACAATCAATATCCCAAAAATATCTTACCGGAGCTTAACAAATTTCAAATTTTTTGGATAAGCATTCTCCAATAGCTCAAGATAGGTATCCCAACCAGTTTTGAGAGTATCGAAAATAGATACAAGTCCATTTAATATATGTGCAAATGACTCTTTTCACTTACCTCTGTCGGTGTGGGCTTTCCAACCATATTCATACATTCTTTCTTATGTACACTGAGTGAATCCATCTGGGGACTCACCAAGACTCTTAGACTTCTAGCTCTTCTTATGATTTTGTCTCTTTCCTTCTCAAGAATAGAAATTTGGGCTTCCAAAATCAAAATTTGATCATCAATGGATGTAGTCAATGAACTCAATCCATCAAACGAATTAGCTATATTTGCAATTTTCTCCTGAAAATATTTTATCTTCTTATCCACATTAACTGTAAGTATATCTGTGTTAAAACATACCCTATAAATATTTGTACACTGCTTCAAAGAATTATCTATCCGTTTCATCTTTTCATCAATCTTCTTCTTCTTAGATTCAATCGCCTAATCAAATGAAGCTCTTTTAGCCTGAGTGTAGCTCTCCAATGCTTGCCGGTTTGAAATCTGTTGCAAGGATTGAAAATCCTTTTAAATGTGCTTAGTAATTGTCTTAAGCTTTCTGGATGGGCTTTCTTCATTGTCAATCTCGCACTCCAAGACTATTTTGTGTAAAATAGTGATTGACTGATCAATAATCCCTTTATATGTAGATCCCTCCTTCATTAATTTTTGTGTTGCCATCATCATGAGTTCAGTAGGACTCATCTCGGTTATGTTTTTTTTACAACTTATGAGGTGTCAACTGAAAACAAAGATGGACCAACTACCGATTCTCTGTTAGTTTCCCCTTTCTTCTCCTCTGATGATTTGTCCTTTATAGCTTCCTCACTTACACCAGTGGCTTCACCACTTGGTGCAATCTCTGTAACTGTTGGTTCCTCTGTAGGAGTTATAACCTCAACATGTACATTTGTATCCAGAGGACTGTTATCCTCAATATTAGTATCTTGTATATCATCAACCTTTTCACTCTCTGTATTAGCTGGTATCTCAACATTTGTCTGTACATTTGTATCTACTAGGGGCTTGGTTTCCACTATCTTAATGTTTTTCAAAACTAAGGGTGAAGTACCCATAATCCCCTTTCCTTTTCCTTCAACCAGGGTGTCTGCAGTGTCTGTCTTTGATTCCGGTGAAGTAAAGAAACCTCTGTCTCTCCAAAGAACTTAACCCATGCCTTTTGAGTCTCCTTTATTATCTCATTTACTCTTCTTAGCATCAAATTGGTTATTCCATGTTTTGCTATTAAAGACTTCTCTATCTACCACCTCAAGTGTCCTTTCCATTTCCTCTGGAGCAATAGTAACACAAACAAATAACAACTCTTGAATTTTAATATGCTTGTCTTCTTACATTGCTGATAGTTTTCTAGCATCTAACATATTATATAATTCTGCCGGTATTTGGTTTTCAATTTCTATTAAGGCTTTCTTATAAATATCCAAATATAATAATATTTCTTCCTCTACCTCTCTTTGTTCATTATCCTCTAAGTGTTCATAATAAAACTATACATTCTTTAACATGCCATCCTTAGTGATTTCATCTACTAACTCTGCAAAAGTTTTTGGTGGAATGATAGTCACATTACTAGATTGAATTGCCAGATCGATGGCATTCTTCTTCTTCCTTTTTGCAGTACTGGATGGAGCTGAAGTGGTTACTTTTGGTGCTTGCTTTTGTGCCAGTATTTTGAATGTAACATTCCTAATCAGTTGCTTTTTAGCCTCTACCTTTGTTTCCTCTATTTTCTTCCTTACAACCCTCTTGAATGCCAAGGGTTTTTCATCCTCAGATTCAAACTCTGTTGTAACAGGCTCAATGTGTACTTTTGGATTCTTCCTCTTCCTACCTTTCTCTGGGACAACATCAATTAATGCTTTAATATCTCGTGAGACCTTCTCAACAAATTTTCTAGCCTTTCCTTCTTGCTTCTCTCTCTTCTTCTAGTTGAGCTATGTTTCAACCTCTTATGATTTTTGTTTTGCAGTAGCATAGGGCTTCTCTACCACATCAATAGGTGCATCAATCAACATTTTTGCATAAGCCTCAAGGGTCTGTGCATCCACTTCATATTCCATTTCCTCAATCCAAATCTTTCGGGGCTTAACCACTTCCATAAGTGTTTCATCCTTCTTCACCATGAAGCATATGTCAGTTGAATTATTTTTAACAATATGCTTAGGAACCCTTTCCCTAGACTTCATATATTTCTAGAACCCCTTAAAATATCCACATACTTTATCATCTCTTTGACTGCGTAAAGTAGCAATTAACTGTTTCAATTGTCTCCCTACCGGGATATCAAATGCCCATTACCTCTTCCCAAAACTGGGAGTGTCATTCATGAAAAATAACATTAAGCAGACAATTAAGTTTCCATACTGGAAGGTTCCTTTCTCTTCTCCCTTAATCTTTCCTAGGTTTATTAATAGCTCATCTAGAATCCAACCACATAGATCCAATTTCTCATTTTCTCTCATCATTTTGTATGGTGCAAAATGTAGAAACTAGAAATAGAGTTCAGTCGGTTTGACTGAGTTACCTTATATCCGATGATCATGCTACCGAATCTAATGTCCATGTCGGTAATAGTGCTTATTCTCATAGATCTCCTATCAGATGTCACGTCGGTGATTTTATTCACGTAATCATTTGAAACCTTCTTATTTGGACATTGCCCAACCTGTGGAAAACCAGTGATTTCCCTGGTGGCTTCCTTGGTGATCTTGTAAGGTCTATTGAACAAGATAAACTCCTCATGTACTCTGCTCAAAACATACCTAATTATCTCATCTTCAAATTCTGGGATGTTCAGAATGCTGGTGTCTACTCCAACTATAACAATAATAACTCTAATTGAAATCTCAACTCAAAGTTGGGACATTCATCTGGTAAAGTTAATATTTTCATGGCTAGTTTTCATTTAGTTATCAACCAAAGGACGTAAAACTTGAAATGGGTCTACACTATATATGCACTAAGTTCCTTCAATGGCTATTCTGCATTGTTGTAGTAACTAACATTATGCAGAAAGGAAAGGCAAGAATGGAAATTATAGAAGGCTACAGGAAAGCTTATAAAAACAATGCTGGAATGATCTAATATAAATAACAAAAATCACTCTGTTTTGGCTTGGCTGCAGGAACAGTCAGTGGATCTATTTCCAGTGGCTGCAGGAACAGTCAAGGTACAAACTTCTACTGCAACTAAAGAAGAAGTAATTTCAATGAGCATAAACACAAGATCACTCACCAAGTGGGCCCCCTTGGATGAGTGATATCAAGCTTCCAGAAAAATACTTATAACAGATCAGAACAACATATCTTTTATTCATTGCTTCCTGAAAATGATTACATGTTTTAAAAAACTCTAGAATACTTATCAAAATTCTCTGCTCTATTCCTTTCTATTCTATCTAACCTCTAAGAAAAAAGGAAGAGCTTATTAAAAAGCAAAGATCAACTACAATGGACAACTCAAATCACGCCTAGAAGAAGAGGCAGATGACTGACTGATGAAGAAGATAACTAGAGCTTGGCTGCAGGAAATGTGGATCTAGACTGAAACACAGTCTTTGCATGCCGTAGCGATATTTTACGAATTCAATGCCCACTAGAGTTAAACTTCCGTAGTGCTACTTGGTTGCTCTGCTCATGTTGTACCTTGTGCTCGCTTGGCTCCTCTTCAGCTTGATCTCCAGTTATTTCTTTCGTGATTCTTCCTTCTTCAGGCGAGAAAGGAGAATATCCACTGTGGCATCATTTATTATTTGCACTACAACAAAAACAACATACAAGGACATGCATACGTATTTTATTTAATTAATGCATTCATTAATTCACATATGATATTACCCTAAATAATCCGCATAGCAACTGGAACAAATCATTTGGCTGCAGGAATAAATGGCATGGCTATAGGAATAGACCGGAAAAGTTCAAGCATGATTTCATAAGTTCAGGTTTAACGCATGGAATACATATAGTCAATTTACAATACTTCACTATTACTATGCAAACCAAAAGATGTCAAAAACCTAAGAGTTTTGATGATAAAACATGACAAAGTCTCAACTTATCATGCCCCTCAATTTTAAGAGTTTTCTGATCCTACAACAAAAGGAAATTTTTTGACTCTTGCTTTAACTCTTGAATCACCAACGGTGCCCTGACCTGTCCCCCCTGAAGCCAAATTCCAATAAAATCCTTTCATTTTTTCCAGCCTGGACCATCTAGTTGTTTCTTCTGTGACTGCATCATAATTTTGCTCTGTAGGCTGACATGCCAAAAGCGGCCACATAAGGATTGGGGGTTGAAAAATCAATGGTAGCCAGTAGTTGGCTTTCTCCCTGCCTAACTGTATGTATCTGGGGGCTCTTTGCATGGCTGCAAGAAAATTTTGTAGTGAATAAGGTTCTCTCTGTTTTAACTATTCCAATAGGTTATTCCATCATTGAGTTAACCCTTCTATTGTAGCAGTTCTGTCAATCTGAATCAAATGCTCATATGCTTGATAGACTTCTTCTCTCATTGGAAGCACTACTTTTCTAACATCATCTCTTACTAGTAACTTCTGCCAATCATAATAAAGAACTCTTGGTGCTTCTGATTCCCTTCTTAATGGTAATGGACAGTCAAGCTCTAATTTTTCATACTCCTTGGCTTGTGCCCCCATGATAATCTCATTTTGGATCCATGACATTTAAGCTTTGATATGGATATCCCCAATATACAATAAAGGGTTCCATTCCCTGTCTGAGGGTACAACACATTTATGTAAGTATAATTCACATAGAAAATTCTTCACAACAGGTGGAGAGGTTTGGTAAGCATAAAAGATTTCTTCAGGTGTTTCTAAAGAGGGGTTAAGGTCCCTAACAATGCGGTTTAGTTTGAAGTTTAGATATCGCTCTTTCAAATGTACTGCATAAACTCTTGGAGGTGCCCTACACTACATCAACTCAGGAACCATGCCATAAATTATTTCTACCTTAGCCTCTAATTCCTCAATTCTGTTATCTCTCTTTTCAATTTCTTTTTGTTGTTTATCTATAATCCCTTGCAACCTAGCCTTCTCTACTTCCCATTGTCTATAAAATGTTAAAGCAATAGATAAACTACTTAGGGATGAAGGAGGTCTAATAGGTAATACCTTAGACCATGAGATTTCTTCAATAAACTCCTCAATCTGAGCTAGCATCTCTCCAATATTTTCATCAGGTTGTTGGAGAACATCTTCAACAATTTCTTCAAATTGCTGTGCCACAGAAGCAAGATTTGCTAGTTTATCCTCAACAACATTTTCTTGAATTTCATCCTCTGTAGGGCTTCCTTCTTCTGAAGTTTCCACTGTAATAACCTCTGCCGGATTACCCCCAAGATGATTCTTCTATGTCTTGCTACGCGTTATTCTTACACAAACTTTTGGAATGGCTACAGGAGTTTTTATTTTTGTCCTACGCCTCTTGGCTGCAGGAGGAATATGAGTTACCTACGACTGGGCGATAAGTTCTTCATCTGTTTCATCCCTTTCCATCTCTTTCCCTTTCCTTCACAGATCTGGTGAATCTCTTCGAAGAGAAGTAGAGGGTTGTTCTTCACTTGATTTTGCTGTCTTTTCTTCCATAATAACCACGGCTCCTTTAGCAACAAGCAAATCCTCATCTGCAACAACTACGAGGGAAGAGGGTTCTACAATATTTTCTTTCCCAACTGGCGAGTTATCTGCAATAGGGGCATCTTCGACCCTTAATTGTTGTATATCCTCAAATACACCCCATTCCATTTGTGAAACATCTCTCAGGGACTACTGTACAAGTAACTTAACCAATCCATGATGGCTAATAGAGAAATTTCCATTTTTCCACGTCCCCTTAGCACTTGTAGAAATGAGGTGGTATAAGAAATTAGGAACATTCACTCGTCGGCCATGCCGCAGATGACTAAGTAATTTAAAATGAGGTGAATGCATATTTGAATATCGCCCTTCACATGTAATGTATTTCATAACATACAAAACTACTTGAGGCCAATGTGCTGGTAGAGAAACCCTTATAGTTCCTTGTTTGTCCATCATTAAGGGTTCATCCATGGGAATTGTGAATTCTGCTCAAGCACTCCTTGCATCTTTTGATTCTGGAAAGAGTTCTCCTTCTTGTGGCAACCTCATTACTTCTTCTATTCGCTACTCTGTAGTAATAACCCTCAAACCTTTAACTATAGCCTCTCCTTCATTAAAGGAATGCATCAATTCTGCAACAATTTCTTTGTTATAATCCCTAATTTTCAAGAAGTAATCCAACCGGTAGTGGTGTCTAAAATAATGCTCACAAAGAGCATCCTGCAGCAACACTTCATGAACCATTGGCTCATGACGAATTGGATCACCACCCATCTCTTACTCTGCTATTTTTCTATCTCTGCAGCTGAACCAAAATATCAAACAGTCTTGCTAAATTGAAATTGCCTTACATATCTCAATTCTGGCAGCAGAGTTTATTATTCACTTGCGTGAAATAATAACATAATAAGTAATGATGGGGAAAAATCAATTCGGAGTACCAAAAAGGACTAATAATTAATCACTTTGGAAACCAAACCATGAAGCACCCTCCCCAACTTAACCTAGCACATGTCCACACAAGCTGACAAGATTTTGGGTAGTGGAGCGGATTTAAATAGGATATAATCATAATGAACGAATAAATGCATAATTAAAATAAAACACAATATACATGTACCTACAATTGTACAAAAATGATGGCAAAATGAAATGAAATGACAGGTAAGAACGCGGGATGGAATGTCGTGGATGAGATTTTATGTACGGAGAAGAATATTCCTATATAATTTGGAAATATTTTATTATGAAGCATTATATATGTTCACTGCAGAGGCTGTAGGAACTTTACCTCTATTACCTTGCTCAATTGCAACAAGAAGCTCATGAATTGCTACAGGCTCATTGTCAGTTGCTGTAGGAACCTTTATGTCACTTTGTGGAGTAAAATGTTGCAGGAACTGTTCTTTAGTAGCTGGTTTATGATATAGACATAGTCAGTGACCATTTACTAAGAGTTTAAATCGAACAATATCAATTGTGGACAAATGAACAGCTCCATTCTGGAAAACTTCTTCTATCTCATATGGACCTAACCACCTGGTTTGAAGCTTTCCCATAGCATCTTTATATCTGGAATCATACAGTAGTGCCCAGTCACCAACTTTGAATTTCTTTTCCCTGATATATTTATCATGCCAATTTGCTCTTTGATTTTGAATCAATTCTGTCTGTTGAACAACTATCTTTTGCCATTCATCTAGAGCATTTAATTGCTGAATGCATTCTTTTTGTGCTTCAGATAATGTCATATTTAATTGCAAAGTTGTCCTCAGGGTTTTATGCTCAAATTCAATAGGCATCATTGCTATTTTTCCATAAACCATCTCAAAAGGTGTGAAACCAATTGGTGTTTTCCAAGTTGTTCTATATGCCCAAATTGCTTCTGAAATCCGGTGAGACCAATCTTTCTTGTGAACTAACATTGTTTTTGTAAGAATAGCCTCAAGCTCTCTATTTGTAACTTCTACTTGTTCATTAGCCTGTGGATGATATGGAGTAGATTTTCTATGCCTTATATTGTATTCTTTGACCAAAGTTTTTAATAATGTTGAAGTAAATTGAGGTCCTTGGTTTGAAACAATTTCCCTTGGTACTCCATATCTTGTAAATATCTCTTCATAAAGAAACTCAGCTACCTTATTATCTCTTGCATGTGTCATGGCATGAGCTTCCACCCATTTTATTACATAGTCTGTACATACCAAGATATAAGATCTATCATTAGAAGGTGGATCAATTGGGCCAACAAAATCTAATCCCCACTTGTCAAATGGGGCAACTGATATTTCAGGATATAGTGGCATCTCATCAGATTTTGTAGGTCTTCCCATTTGTTGACATCTGTCACATTTTCGGGTGTACTGACTTGCATCCTTATGTAATGTGGGCCAATAGTATCATGTATTGAGTATTTTCAGTGTTGTTCTTTTGGCAACAAAATGACCTCCACATGGCTCATCATGACATGCATGCAGGATGTCATATGTTTCATCTTCTCTGACACATCTTTGCATGAAATGGTCAGGTCCAATATAAAATAGACAATCAACAATCCATGAGAAGTTAAAATTTTTTTCAACTAGCAACCTTCTTTCCTTAGGAGAGAAATAAATTGGCATCTTAGCTGTAGCTAAATAGTTGGCAATATAAGCATAGCAAGGAGTGTGAGCTTGAATGAGAAACAAATGTTCATCTGGAAAAGTGTCATCTATTATTGTAGAATCTTCTTGCAATTGAAGACATGAAAGATAATCTGCAACCACATTAGACTTCCCTGGTTTATCAACAACTATGATATCAAATTCCTGCATCAACAATAACCAGCGAGCTAATCTACCAGTGATTGATGGCTTATTCATGAGATATCTAATTGCAGTATGATCTGTATGCACAAATATGGGATATCTTGTGATATAGTGTCTAAATTTGTTAAGTGCATATATGACAGCTATCATTTCCTTTTCAGTAACTGTGTAATTCAATTTAGGTCTCTGCAAATTCTTGCTAACATAATATATTGCATTTTCCAATTTGTCAATTCTCTATCCTAGCACTGCTCCTATTGCATAATCAGATGCATCTCTATGGATTTGGAATGGTAGAGACCAATTTGGCCCTTTAAGAACTGTTGCTTGAGTCAAAGCATGCTTAAGCTTTAAGAAAGCTTCATTGCATGCTAGGGTCCATTTAAATTCTGCATCTTTAGTAAGCAGTGAATATAAGGGACTTGCAATTTTACTGAAATCTTTGATAAACCGTCTGTAGTATCTAGCATGACCAAGAAAACTTCTTACATCTTTTTGCTTCACAGGATCATTAATATGTTGAATGACCTCAATCTTTGCTGGATCCACCTGGATGCCTTGTACATATATATGATGGGCAAGGACTATTCCTTCTTCCATCATGATGAAACACTTTTCAATGTTTAAAGACAAATTGTAGTCTTCACATCGCTGCAAAAATTTCTTCAGATTACCCATTGCTTGATCAAATTCAGAACCATAAGTTGTAAAGTCATCCATGTAAATTTCTATAATATCTTGAGAAATATCAGAAAAGATACTGATCATTTCTATTTGAAAAGTGGCTGGAGCATTACACAACCCAAAAGGAAGAACAAAATATGCATACATGCCCCATGGGCAAGTAAAAGTTGTCTTCTCTTGATCCTTGGGAGCTATCTAGATCTAATTGTAGCCACTAAATCCATCAAGGAATGAAAAATATCTCTTACCAGCTAGAGAATCTAATACCTGATCCACAAATGGCAATAGAAAATGATATTTTCTTGTTGCTAAGTTCAGAGCTCTATAATCAACACATACCCTCCATTTTCCTTTTTTTTTAGGGACTATCACCAGAGGTGATACCCATTGACTATCAGAGGTAGGATAGATAAACCCAGCTTTTAACAATTTCTGTAATTCTTCTTTAACTATCTCCTTCAAAGTAGGATTGATTCTTCTTTGAGGTTGTCTGAGTGGGCAACACTCATCCTTTATATAAATATGGTGGGTACAAACTGCTGGATCAATCCCATTCATATCCTTGTAATCCCATGCAAAAGCATTTTTATGAAGTTTCAGCAAGTCCACAAGGCCCTCTTTTTGAGTATCTGATAGATCTCTATTGATATTCAAATATTTATTCAATTTCACCTCTATCTTAATAGTAAGATCAATCTGGTTTATATCAGAAAAATGAGAAGAAGATAATTCTTGCGGCAACAGAGTATGCAATATATCAGCGGCTGTAGGAAAGTCCAAACTTGCAATATTCAAAACCAATTCCTGTAATTTTTGCTCTTCTATGAATTCATTTATCAGGATTTTATAAAGAATTGATTCCTCATCATATAACTGCATGAGTGGTCCTCGATTAATCATCATAAGGTGATTAATAGAGTCAATTTCTTCAGATTCTTCTCCCAAGATAGGCCAAACGGCTTGTTGCTGTTCAAGCTGGGGCTGTGCTGGAGAATACAAGGCTAATGTTTTTGTAGAACTCCCATCTAAAATAGTCATATCCCCTGATCTACACCCAATATATGCATCAGCTGTGGCAAGCCAAGGTCTACCCAAAATGACCGGATATCCTCCCAATGTTGCCTTTGGAGATAAAATCATAAAGTCTGCAGGATACTTCCAGGAATCTAGAATAACCACTACATCCTCTATGATACCATCAGGTCTCACTGTAGAGCCATCAACAAGCTATATAAATGTGGGTGTAGGCCTTAAACTATTGATCTCAAGATGTTTCATTACTTCCCTTGTCATTACATTAATGGCTGCCCCTAAATCAAACAAAAGATTTTTTATTTGACTATCATTAATGACTATACTCACAACAAGACTACCTGGATCAGAATACTTTGGGATGGAAAACTTACCTAACATAATATCAGCTAGTTGACCCATAACATGCACTATTTGTGGATCATTTTTCTTCCTGCCAGGTATTTTTAGACATGCTTCTCTCAATGCCTTACCATATATGGGAACATCCTTTATTGCTTGCAATAATGGAATTTTAACACAAATGTGCTTCAGTTGATCAATAATATCAAATCTTTGTTGTTGTTCAGTGGGGACCTTTTTTTCTTGCAATCTATGGGGAAATGGTGGCAATATTTGATTATGGGGTATTGTATCTGTTGGATTAGAGATTTCATGCTCCTCCTGTACCTCAGTGATAACTGGATGAGAGGGATTAGGTAAAGTTGTTCCAGATCGAAGGTGAATGTCATCTAGTGATAAAGAATAGGTTGGGCACTGATTAACATCAGCTGAATAAGCTTGTTGTTGTTGCTGAGACTTGATATTTGGATTTAGCAACGGTTGAGTAGGTAATTGTGTTGGTTTAGGCGGTGCAACAGTAGTTGTAGGAGGAGGCATTAAAGAAGGAGGTTGTGGCTCCTGAATAGGTGGTTGATAACCAGAAGATTGAGCTGGCCGTGGTTGGCTTTGCCTCCATTGAAAAGTAGGTTGCCAATTCCCTTGAAATTGGTTTCCTTGGCCCTAAGGTATGTACCAGTTCCCCTGTGGCTGCTGCCACTATGGCATTTGATTAGCAAAATGCTGCCCTTGGCCTTCTGAACCATACCAATTTTGATAGTTACTAAGATTTTGAGAATACTATCCTTGCCATTGGTTATTTGGTGCATAAGAATTTCCACTATAACCTGAAAAAGAAAGTGGATCGGGTGGCATACCTTGTCTTTGAAAATTTGGTCTTCTTTGAGCAACATTGAAGACTTGCTCGTCCTCACCTTGAATTGGCTTGAAGTCAGGTACCTCCACGTTTGCAACCATCTTACATCTGCAATATTTCTTTCGCTGTTTACAATGAGGATAGAGTTCTGCAAGGAATGCATCAGCTTCCTCATGCTTCTTCTTAGCTGCCAGTGTATCCAACTGGGTAGCCATATTGTTTACAATGTCCTCCTTGAAATCCTTTAACAGATGACTAAGTTCCATTCTAGAAACTCCAGTTCCAGATACTGATAATGGTGCACCTGGTTTAAATCTCCTATTCTTCTTAGAAGTAGATCTGGAATACTTCTTGCAAATTTGTCCTATTTCAGCCCAAGTGGATTGTGTAATGTCACCTCCTCCCATAAGATCCAAGGAATCAGTGCATTCATCACTGATTCCCCTCAAAAATATCAATTTGAGGGAATCTTCATTGAGAGTGCTATGCTTGGAATTTTTGACACTAAACAGAAACCTTTCCAAGTAATCTTCAAGACTCTCATCTTCAGTTTGTGTCATTCTAAAGATATCATCCCCATGACGATCAATACCTCTACAATAATCTTTGTATTTTGCAAGAAACAACCATTTCATCTCATCCCATGTATTGATTGTGCTACTACCCAAGCTCATGAACCATCTCAAGGAAGACTCCTTCAAAGTGGGAGGAATTTTTTTGAGTCTATGGGCATCTGTAGTATAGTCAAAACTCCTACAAAGAACATCAAACTCAAACAAAAATGTGTCTGGATCCTCTGTCACCAATCCATAGAATTTAGGGAGTGAAGATGCTAGTATGTTCTTGAGATTAGCGTTATCATGCTGATAAGAGATGGGAAACTCAAACGTTGGACCTAGTGGTGGTGGTGGATTATTCCCACCAGGAGGAGGGTTCCCCTGCATTAGAATTGTGAGGGTTGTTACTATAGGGAATTCCTCTTCTTGAAGATCAAAAAGGAACTAAAGACTACCTTTCGGAAATTCAGATTTAGGGTGATTCAAATTCTGTGGGGCTTGGTAAAGTTCAGCAAAAGGATTTATATCTGGGAAATTATCTTCTGGATGATTAGGATGAGTGGGTAGAAATCTATCTCTAGGATTTCTTCTTCTTCTATGCATGCAGATTCATGAAATTTTTGAACAATAAAGAATCTCAAAAACAATTAACTGGAAACAATTATAACCATAAAAGGTTCTTAGTTTGACACCATCCTCGACAATGACGCCAAAAATGTCTACTCCAACTATAATAATAATAACTCTAATTGAAATCTCAACCCGAAGTTTGGACATTCATCTGGTAAAGTTACTATTTTCATGGCTAGTGTTCATTTAGTTATCAACCCAGGGACATAAAACTTGAAATGGGTCTGCACTATATATGCACTAAGTTCCTTCAATGGCTATTCTGCATTGCTACAGTAACTAACATTATGCGGAAAGGAAAGGCAAGCATGGAAATTATAGAAGGCTACAGGAAAGCTTATAAAAACAATGCTGGAATGATCTAATATAAATAACATAAATCACTCTATTCTGGCTTGGCTGCAGGAATAGTCAGTGGATCTATTTCCAATGGCTGCAGGAACAGTCAAGGTACAAACTTCTACTGCAACTAAAGAAGAACTAATTTCAATGAGCATAAACACATGATCACTCACCAAGTGGGCCCCCTTGGATGAGTGATATCAAGCTTCCAGAAAAATACTTTTAGCAGATTAGAACAACATATCTTTTATTCATTGCTTCCTGAAAATGATTACATGTTTTAAAAAACTCCAGAATACTTATCAAAATTCTCTGCTCTATTCCTTTCTATTCTCTCTAACCTCTAAGAAAAAAGGAAGAGCTTATTAAAAAGCAAAGATCAACTACAGTGGACAACTCAAATAACGCCCAGAAGAAGAGGCAGATGATTGACTGATGAAGAAGATAACTAGAGCTTGGCTGTAGGAAGCATGGATCTAGACCGAAACACAGTCTTTGCATGTCGTAGTGATATTTTGTGAATTTAATGCCCACTAGAGTTAAACTTCCGTAGTGCTACTTGGCTGCTTCGCTCATGCCGTACCTTGCGCTTGCTTGGCTCCTCTTCAACTTGATCTCCAGTTATTTCTTTCATGATTCTTCCTTCTTTAGGAGAGAAAGGAGAATATCCACTACGGCATCATTTATTATCTGCACTACAACAAAAACAACATACAAGGACATGTATACGTATTTTATTTAATTAATACATTCATTAATTCACATATGATATTACCCTAAATAATTCGCTTAGCAACTGGAATAAATCATTTGGCTGCAGGAATAGACCAGCAAAGTTCAAGCATGATTTCATAAGTTCAGGTTTAACACATGGAATACATATAGTCAATTTACAATACTTCACTATTACTATGCAAACCAAAAGATGTCAAAATCCTAAGAGTTTTGATGATAAAAACATGACAAAGTCTCAACTTATCAGTCGGTAAACCCTAAGTCTTCAATGTGCTTGTATGCCAGTTTGATCTTTCTATATTCTCCCATCAGCTCGCTCATGTGCATGCCCTTTATTTCATATGTTCCCAAGTCCTCAATGTGACAATGTATGTATTCCCTAACATCTTCAACATAGACAGCTCCCTCCGGAACACGAGAAAATGCTCCAATCGAATCTTCTAGGGTAGCCACATGCAGATTCTACTTGAAAATTATCTTGGGGTGGTCCTTGACCTCTACTAAAGTCAGATTTGCAACAAAGATAGGAATAGATGATGATCTCACTTCCATGTTTAAAGATAAATACCTGTTGATCGCTTCTGGTGAAAACCCTTAACAAATTCTTCCAGTCGTCAGTGAAATCGCTCAAGAAGAAATCTGATTGCTCTGAAATGCCTTTGATCACTCTTAGTCTCTCTTAATCACTCTGAAATCACTCTGAATGCAAGGTGATCAATAATGAAGTGAATTTGACCTTTTAACCTCCAAGAAAAACCCTAATCTTCCATTAACATTAATGATTGTCAGTGAAAGATACCAGATCTTGAACAGAACATATCCATGTCAGATAAGCATCTCCAATGTCTGAAATATCTTCCAGAACCTCTTCTCGAGGCATATGCAACATCTTCATGAATTTTACCTACCCCTAAGGCATCTGCCTCAGTTACCGGATGAGCTACCTATCGGTGCAGGAGCAACCTCCTCTGTCGGATAAGTAACCAGTGCATTTCCATCTGATGATTGTTCGTCAGTCTTCCTAACCCATCTCTGAGTATGATCTTGCCAAATTTCACTAACCTTCTCTTGCCCTTTCTCATTTTATCCTCCTTTACCAACCGGTGGATTTTTGCTTCTACAAAATTTAGCAATATGTCAAACCTCATTACATGCATAACATGTAACATTGTTCCTTTGAATTGCTTTGCTAAAACCGGTGAAATTGCTTGACCTGCACTGATTAGCCATATGTCCCAACTTTCCACATGCATAGCATTTAACATTCATTCTACAATCTTTTGTCTTATGACCATACTTATTGCATTTAGAGCATTTACCGGGAGCAGAATCAAGGTTCTGATTTGCTCTATTTCTACATTGTCTAGCCATGTGACCAAATCTATTGCAAACAAAATATCTACCATTAAATTTATAAGCATCAAATTGCCTTACCAATGCCTTATGGTTTTTATCTTCATTAGAAATACCGCAACTCTGTCCTTGCTCAAATCCAAGTCCACTGGAATCTCTAATGTTCCTTTGTCTCTTCAACAACTCATCTAGTTGTGCCGAGCTAATCTTGATTTTTTCTTTATACTCACTTGCAGTAGTTAGATCTTCTCTCATAATTATTATTTGTCTCTCAATCTCTTGTTCATTACTCTGGGATTGTACTAAATCAGTTCTCAACATATCATTCTCATGAACCAACCTACCACATTCTTCAAATTTGTTCTTCAGGGATACAACAAGATTTTCTTCCTTTTTCTTTCAGTCCTCAATCTCCTTAGACATTCTCATAGTTATAGCTGTAATACCCTAAAATGGTCATCTAAACCATAAACCCCCTAGTCTCGACAACATCATGAAGGTCCTAACCAAGGGCAACTAAAATTAATCTTGAGCACACAATTAATTTCTTAAATCATCAAATGTCACATGGCAAATTAATCACTCTGAATTAATTACATAATTATTTAATTAATTGATCATTTCAAGTAAATTATTTTTAAACAATTATCCTATTTATTTTTTTTAAATATCGTAGCATATTTAATTAAATAAATCAATTTGCCATTAAACCATCAAAAAATGAATTAATTGGAAAAAAGAATTAAAAATTGAGAAAAGAAATCAAATGGAGATAATCTTGAAAATCAAATTAAAAATTGAAGAAAATTCTCAAAGAAAAGCAATTAAAACAATTAAAACTCAAAATTGAATGAAATAGAGAATAAATAAATTGAATGAATAAACCTTTACATGCCTCTATTTCCTTCAAGAGTGGAGATGCCTAATTTTGACAAATGTGATGGAAATGCAGATCCTTAGGACCATGTCAGAGAATTTTGTGCTTTATGTATGAAATTCATGCACGAACAAACATACCTCATGCGCCTCTTCCCGATAAGCTTAGGAGGACAAGCTATGGAATGGTTTTCAAGCCTACCTATGGGAATCAAAATTTTTGAGGAATTAATCAAATTGTTTCTACAACAATACTCCTATAACATTCGTTATCCAGTCACTATGATTGAGCTTTGCAACACTAAACAAAAAATAGGAGAACCTTTCTTCACTTTTCTTCAACGTTGGAAAAAGATGTTCTCTAAATATTCATGACCTATTCCAGATTCTGAGAAGATGGTTATCTTTGTCAATAACCTGATTGCTGAATTGAAATACAATATCCAAATGCAAGTGTACCCTTCATTCAACAAAATGGTAGATAGTGCCCTCAGAATGGAAGATGTGCTTATAAAGAAAGGAGACATATCACTTTGGAAAGAAACATTGCAAGGTTCTAGTTCTAAAGAAAAGAACAAATACTGGAAATACGACAAAGATAACAACAAAAATGTTGTTAATGATGAAGTGGTAGACACTATTAAAGAAAAATCAAAATCCACAATATTTAACCTGGCTAGAGGCACACAAGCACTCAAAGCAGCTGAAACTGCAGCAAAAAATCCTCCAAAAAAATCAAAAGAATGGTTTAAAGAGAAACCTTGGCTTTCAAAGCCTAAACGCGATTTCACTCCTCTGGATGAATCATATGAATTAGCTTTTAAAACTTTATTGGTAAATGACCTGATAACATTGCCAGACAATTCTAGACCATATGATCCAGAAGTTGAACCCAAATGGTGGAGAGAAAATGAATACTGTGAATACCATCGAAACAAGGGTCATACAACAAACAATTGCATGAAGCTCAGACATGAAATTCAAGACCTCATCGATGCTAGCAAAATCATTGTTGGAAATCACACGACTAATGTTGATCACAAATCTTTTAAAGATCCCTTACCTGCTTATGAACAAGGTGATTCCTCAAAATCCAAAGGAGGTGCCAAAGTCAATTATACCTACACTAACAATGACAACGTGATCAACATGATTGAATCTTCCCAACTTGAATATTGCAATGTGATCATAATCAAAGATAAACAAAATCAAGCACAAATTGCAAATGTTGTGACCCACACTCAAAAGAAGATTACTCTCCAAGGAGTTAGTTCCTCAACTTCTCAAACAATAAAAAACCTACCAACTTCTTTAAATAGACAAACAAATACAATCACAGCTAAATCTAAGTAGTTGGCTTCATTATCCTCTCCTGGTTATAGCATCGTCGAACAATTGAAAAGAACTAACTCTCAAATTTCCATTTTAGAACTGCTTAAGATCTCTTCTGCTCATAGAGAGATCCTAGACAAAGCTTTACTTACTACTAATGTCCCTAAAGATTTAGATATAGATCGGTTTCAATCTATGGTGGGTCCCCTCACGTCGCCTCATTACCTCACTTTCTTTGAAAAAGATGATAACTCACTGAATCACCTGCATAACCAGCCATTACACATCGAAGCTATGATCCATAAACACCAAGTTAAATGTGTTTTGATAGATGGAGGCGTCGGATTGAATATTTGTACCTACAATTTACTGACACAGCTGGGCTTTTCTAAAAATGCCATTGATCCAACAAATAAAATAACGATCAAAGCTTATGATGAAGAAGAAAGAACCTCTAAAGGTCTGGTACTATTACCAATCAAGGTAGGACCTGTGGAAAGAGATGTTATCTTTTAGGTGCTCAACCTTCCTCTTTCATACAACATCTTACTGGGTAGGCCATGGATTCATAAAATGAAGGTAGTACCATCTACATATCATCAGTGCTTGAAATTTCCTTATAATGGAGTTGAAGTCAGTATTATTGTTGATACAAGCTATACCTGTAATGCATTAACACAGAGTGTTGATGCTTTTGTTTCTCATAATAGAGCAGCCTCTACAGTTGAAAGCTCAAAAACTTTGATGAAAGATTTAGAAAATATTGCAAATCACAAATACTAGCATGGATGGATACAAAATAGAACTTGTACTTTCACTAATGTCTTTACCTCCATTGCCAAGACAGTCGGGAAGACCATTAGAGGTTATGAAGCCACAAACTTCAACTCCAAATGTCATTTATGATGGTCTCTTTATACAGTCCTCTACTTCCCTTGCAGATGAAATTGAAGAGGATGATGTTCTCAAATGGATTTTCAAAGAAGATAGTACAAACAAAGAAATAAGACATTGTGAGACTTCCCCAACACAATATGGTCCAGGCTATAAGATGATTCAACGCATGGGATATTAGGTATCGGTCCTCTAGGCAAGCATCAAGAAGGTATTGTTGAACCTATTCAGCTACAAACTAAGTCTACAAATGATAAAGCTGGACTCAGATACAATCCAAGAAAGTTATCATATTAGAAACATACTTCTCACCATCAACCTAAGTGGAGGAAAGAGATACTACCTTCAACATCATAGGAAATAAATATTCAACAAACTCAGGAAGAGTATGAAAATAAACAAGAAGAATTGGCAATCAAGAGAGAAGAAGCAGTTGGTACTCAAGTTCCAATTGTATCAGCAATAACACTACAAGGAATAGAGATCCCAAAAGACATGAGGGAAGAAATCGAAGGAATCCAAGAGTTGTTTGCACCACTAAAAATTTTGATCGTATATATAGGTAGATAGTAAGTATATGATTCATAAACTGACTCGAATGAGTATGAATGGGGTCCAGATCATCTCTCAGATACATCTAGTACAGAAAATCCCGAAGAATCTAGTGATATTATAGATGAAGCACAAGAGGAAATCCACTTACAGTTGCAAAAGAAAATAGAGGAAATGAGACTACAAAGACAAGAAGACTATGAACAATAGCTGAAAGAAGGAAGAGCACAAGAAAATTCTCCCTCTAATGAGATAGGACAAATCAGGTATGGAACTACAAAAGAAGAATTACAAGCTATAGAATCAAGACCAATCATCAGTCTAGAGGAAGCTTAATGAAAAAGACAACAGGGACTAACAGAACCATCAAGATTATGTCAACAGGTATGTCAAATACAAGTGATCAATGAACCAAATCACGAAGGAACTTGCAGCATCAAAGATGTAGGTATTGATACTATACATACTTTTACTAAATCACTTGAAGAAGAGTCAGAAACTTCATCTTATGACTCTGATAACTCTGACATAAGCTATTTATGACAATACCTATTCGACATCATATTATGACTACTCTATCATGAATGTTGAGATTCTACCTGCTGACCATATTACTGTCACACCATGATATGTAGTCCATTTTGAAGTAGGGGATGATGCTAGGAGTAGGTCTATTGGGTTAGGTCCACTAAATGTTAACATACACTTTGATAATCGTGTTGTAACTCTTCCTGGTCTCGAGACACCTATGCAAGGTAGTTTTCTGGAACTCGACTTGTCGGTTCAAAGTTATGATGATAATACTGTGAACACCCTTGAACCTGTTCAAACTTTATCCTTGGTACATCCTGAACTGATTGATTGTACTCTTTACAACCAACCTTTGAATATCCCTACCTTCGCCAATGACTACATATTAGCCTGTTATCTTAATGTAGTTGAAGCAATGAACTCTTCCACCAGTGAGCAAAGTGAGAACATGACTGAGACAAACATCAAGTATCTTAGTTGCAAAAAATTAAAAAGTTAAAAAAGTTTTGATGACAAAAACCACATTGTGGTGGTGTCAGAACAAAGAAAAGTAAAAATAAAGGACATACCTAAGGGTGAAAACCTCTCTAAGGCACCTGAGGGTGAGATACTTGATATGCTGTCAAGTCACTTCCAAGAAAGATCCTCAATATTGATTGAACCAACTCAACCAGTAAATATTGGAAGTCAAGAGACACCCACATATCATTCATTCAGCTCAATCACTATCAGCAGAAGAGTTAAAAGATGTCAGCAACCTCTTTTCCGAAAAGAAGATCAACTTTGCATGGACATTCTCTGATATGCCAGGCCTAGATCCTGATCTCATCATGCATCATCTCTCTATTACACCAGGAGTTAAACCAATTAAGAAAAAACTCCATAAGATGCATCCTCATGTGGCACTGCTAGTCAAGGCTGAGCTAGAAAAAATGTTAAAAGTTGGATTTATCAGAGCTATAGACTATGCAGAGTGGATATCAAACATAGTACTTGTATGAAAGGCAGACAAATCTATTAGGGTTTTCACAGACTTTAGGGATCTCAACAAAGCATGTCTGAAAGATAATTTTCCAATGCCCAACATTGATGTGATAGTGGATATGACTATTGGATATGAGATGTACTCATTAATGGATGGATTCTCTGGTTATAATCAGATCATGATAGCTTCTAAGGATCAAGAAAAGACAACCTTCACATGTGCATGGGGAACCTTCTGTTGGAACTTCATGCCATTTGAACTAAAGAATGCAGGAGCGACTTACCAAAGAGCAATAATCACTATCTTCCACGATGTGATGCACAAAAACATGGAAGATTGTGTTGATGGCACCCTAGTAAAAACCATGAAGAGATCCACACATATCCAATAACTAGGCCTCATACTGGATAAAATGGAAAGATTCAAGCTCTGACTAAATCCTAAAAAGTGTGTATTCGGAGTAACATCAGGGAAATTGCTTGGTTACACTATGTCAAAGAAAGGAATTGAGGTTGATCCTGAGAAGGTCCAAGCCATAATGGAAATGCCTTCGCCCAAGAATATCAGTCAAATGAGAAGTTTACAAGGATGTCTCCAATCAATAAGATGTTTTATATCTCAGCTAGCAGATAAAGCTCAACCATTCACCAAGGCATTACGAAAAGGAGTCCAATACAACTGGGATGAAGATTGTGAACAACATCTAAAACAAATCAAAGACTATCTTTCTAATCCACCCATATTGATGCCACCAATTCAAGGTAAACCATTGATTATATACATATCAGCTACCGATACATCACTGGGGGCACTTCTGGCACAACAGGATGAAAATAAAAAGGAAAGAGCTATATATTATATCAATAGGACCTTGGTGTCATATGCAATGAACTATACTATCATAGAAAAATCTTGTTTGGCATTAGTCTTTGCATCACAAAAATTAAGACACTGCATGTTAGCACACTCTATTAAGCTGGTGGCTAAGATTGATCCGCTCGAATATCTTCTCAGCAAAGCAACGCTTACAGGAAGATTGGCTAAATGGGTCGTGGTTCTTATGGAATTTGATATTGAATATGTAGAATGAAAATCCATCAAAGGATAGGTTATTGTAGACCAACTTGTTGATGCTCCCCTTGAAGACATTCAACCTTTGCACATAGAATTTCTGGATGAATCGATCATGCACCTTACTCAATAATCATGTAAGATGTTCTTTGATGGGTCTTTCACTCAACATGGTTTTGGTGCCGGAATAATTTTTATTACTCCTCAAAAATATTCAATCCCAAAAGCTTACAAGATTATCTTCCCTTGCACAAACAACATTGCAGAATATGAAGCTTTGGTAAATGGGATCGAACTGGCTATCGAATGGAAGGTTGATGAATTACACATCTATGGAGATTCTTGGCTAATGAGCAACCAAATAAATGATATATATCATACTAGAGATGAGAAACTGATGCCTTATAAGAGAATGGTGGATGATCTCAATAAATACTTTACCTTTGTATCATTTTAGCAGATTCCCAGATCAACAAATAGAGCAGCAGATGCTATGGCCACCTTGGTGTCTATACCACAGCTACGAGAATCTAATTTTCGCTTTGAATTCTTGGTGGAAGAGTTACATTATCCTGCCTACGATTCTCTTGAGTCCTAGATGGTTTGTTCTATTATTGGATTTGACTCATCTTGCTACAACCACATTTACTCTTACCTGCGTTACCAAGTTAAACCTGCTAATCTTACTCGTAATGAGAAAAGGAACCTAATCCAAAATTCTTCACAGTACATCATCATCACTAATGACCTATTTAGGTAAGGTTTGGATAGTACTTTGCTTAGGTGTCTAGAAACTGAAGATTCACAATGTGCATTATCCGAAGTCCATGAAGGTATTTATGGATCCCATTCAAATGGTCTAACTTTAGCACAAAAACTACCAAGGGTTGGCTACTACTAGCCAGACATGGAGAAAGATGCTATAAAATTTGCTAAAACTTGTGACAAGTGTCAGCTACATGGGAACCTCATACACGCTCCAGCAAGGGATCTGATACCCTTCGTTACACATTGGCCTTTTCAACAATGGGTGCTTGATCTCATTGGCCAAATATATCTCGCATCATCTAACAGACACAAGTTTATTATAAGTGCCACTGAGTACTTCACTAAGTGGGTAGAAGCAGTTCCACTCATCAAAGCAACCGGTAAACAAGTAGCTCTATTCATCCTTAACTATATTATCTGCAGGTATGGTATACCTTCATCCATTGTGACTTACAATGGAGGGAAATTCAAGAATAAAGATCTAGATGAACTTTGTGAAAAATTCAAAATAAAACAACACTGGTCATCCATATACTACCCTCAAGGTAATGGACAAGCTAAAGCATCTATCAAGAATCTATTGACTATCTTACACAGAACAATAAATACATTTGAAAAGGATTGGCATCTACAACTCAATCCTACAATATGGGCTTATAGAACAAGTATTAGAACACCTACTGGGGCTACACCTATTTCTTTGGTGTATGGGTCCGAAGCAGTCTTACCTATTGAGGTGGAAATACCAACTTTAAGAGTTTCTTTGCAAGGTCTTATTACTGATGAAGACTGCAAAATATCTAGATTGCAAGAACTCGAGTTGCTAGATGAACGTCAGCAAGTGGCATTTGATCATTTGAGAGCATATCAAAAGAGAATGTCTAGAGGTTATAGCAAAAAGGTTCGACAACGAGAATTTCAAGTTGGTGACCTTGTTCTAAGAGAAAATCCTAAAAATCAACAGTTTCGAGACAACAAAGGGAAGTTTGAACCCAACTGGTTGGGTCCCTACATTGTTACTGCAGTCTTTGGCTTTGGTGCCTATCAACTCTCAACATCGGAAGGAGAACAATGTCGTGAATCTATCAACACCATTCATTTGAAGAAATTATTCACTTAGTATTCTCTGCTCCAACAACCTATACAACTAAAATATCCTGAAGAAATCCTAAAAATCATAGTGTCCTGAAGAAATCTTAAAAATCATAAAATATCTCGAAGAAATCCTATAAGTCCTAAAAAGTTCTGAAAAAAAAAGGAGAAAGAATCTTTGCCAAGCAGGTGAAACCCTGGTAAATAGGTGCCTCCTGTCCTCAAAGTGCTCCATCTATCAACGCAATGTTGGCATTTCCCATTTTCATTCCTGCTTTCTTGCATCTTTGCTTTCGCTTGTACTTATCTTTTAGTCACTTTCGTGACATCCTGGTTCTTTTGGAACCCTCCTGCCTTGAAACCGATCAATGTCCTAGTCTTAGGGTAGTCGGCTGAGAAATTTACATGTCCTAAGAAGTATCAACCAAGTCATCTTTCAGTCAGTGGTCATCCACTCTGAGTCAGTCACCTGTCTCCTAACTACCGAAGAGTTTTATCACTGAGTACACAAGCAAAACAAGACTACTGAAAACAATCACTAAACTGTTTGAGATATGCATGAAATTTTCTTTGTGTGTTTTCTTTTACATTGGTTTTCGATTATTATTCCCTCTGAGTAACTCGAGGAAGTCTATCTTGACTAAGAGGAGCAAGGATTGGGGGTATAATACTTTTCTTTGTTTTCTGCTTGTAGGAATGAATCTGATGATCTGGAAACATCTAATTAGCTGGGTGTCTATGATAAGTGCCTTCACATCAAGGTGAAATCACCACACATACCTTGACTCTGCTTATTTGTATGCTACAGGGAGGTTGGAGTCATTCTTTGTCTATTTGATAAAATTTCTTTAATATGCAATCTAGAAGCATGCGTAATCTGTTCAAGGATATGATCGAACAAAGGGTTATTGCAGACAAGATAATTAATATTGCATATGAAAAGAAAGGAACACTATTTTTCCCGTTGTGTTTGTAAACTCTCAGTGATGAAAATTAAGCATTCCAAATCCAGTGACTAGGTTTAGGCTACATTCATTCTAAATTTTATGCATTTCGAGTGATTTCGGTATAATAACAATGATCTCTTTATCTTTTGAATGAGAGTTTGAAGCATCATCATTTCTTAGCTAAGTGGTCTCTTTTTCATCATCATTTCTCTGATCGAGTACTCATGTATTGAGATGTTAGCTGCATACATGAGCATCTTATATAGATCCATACATTTAATTATTACTTATTTGCATACATATTATTGCATAAAAAAAAAAAAAAACATTTGCATTGCTAGTTACTCATTTTCATCATCCATTTGTATATGAAAAAGAAACAAACATAAACATCCATATTCATCTACATTACATGCATCCATACTGAAAAGATATGCATACATATAGAATAAAGCATATAGAAAGACATCTCATAATCAATCAGCACAAGTGTGATGAAATCAAATCAAGATCTCGTATATATCATCATAATCTCAGTATCTCAGAGTACAAATGATATCAACTGTCAAATACAATGTCTCATCAGAGCAAGAATCGTATAGGCTACAAAAATGGGGTATATAACAAAATCTAGGAGATATAACAAAACTAGCTCTTTGCCTCTCCCTCATTGTTAGGTGGAGGAGGTGGTGCCTGCTGACCAATGCCCTGTCTGGGTGCCTTAGCTCCCTTAGATCAAGCCATATACTGTGAATATGGGACAACCTGTTGCGCTACAGGGACTGCTGCACCATAATACGCTGCCCAACTCGTCTGATGTAAACACCTCTCGCTAAAGTGCATCCCACTCTGCTTTGACTTCCGCAAGTCGTCGATCATGCTCTACTTTGATCTCAGCAAGTTGTCCATCACGCTTTTCTCTAACCTCTGCAAGTTGTTGGTCTTGCTTTGTCAGTTGCATCTTCACCACTGTCAACTATGACTGCAAGCCTGCCACCCTCGATCTCAGCGACTGTGTTGTATCTGGTACCCCCTGCTCTCCGCCAGCTTCTCTGCCTTCCTGCTTATCCCTTCACTACCTCACCTTCCTAGGAGCTTCTCTCTCCTCCTCACTTCCACCCTCTATTGCCCTGGCACCGCCAGCCTCAACACCAACAACCCCTAGAGATCCACCCTCCCTTCTCTACCGCTGTCTCACCCCAGTTGGCACCCTTTTGCTACTAGCCCCAGGATCACATCTTGCCCACCTAGGTGCATCCGGTCTTGGTCCCTACACTTGTCCTCATCCCTGAAACTATCCTCATTCCTGTACCTACACTGGTGCCTCATCCTCGGCCTCCTCTATGAGAGGCGCATGCTCTTCGGTGAATCTAGGAAATGGATGTCTCTGGAACCAATCCCTATACTGGGGCAATACTCCCGCATCTACAACATCCTCCAAATAATCCCATCTTAGTTGTTGTAAACTGACTAACTCCTACATGCTCAGCGCATATGATAACCTCAGAGCCCATCCTCGTCTCTCCTCCTCTCCATATCAAGCATAGGTTGTAAACTCCTGAGATATACCTTGTGGTCTGCCATACTGCATCATCACCCTGGATACTACAGACCGCTCAATACTAGGCATTGATCGGCTGATGAGAGGTCTAGTCATGAACATATCCTTCCTCTATGCTCTCCAATCATCCCATAGCTCCAGACCCCTATACGGTCTCCATACTACCGTGATCAAATCATCCAGCTATTTCCTCCAGTAATCTGTCTTGCCCAGATGGGTATGAGTAACATAACTTGAATAGAAATAAACAATGGGTTGTTGTGGCTCTCTAAAATCATCTACTATTGGCCTGCATATTGGGATATGCTCCCATGCCCATATCTACAAAACTAAAACCCCTGCTACCATACTCTTACCCTCTCGATACACAACCTCATGCATCTCATGATACATATGGGCCAGTAAACAAGATCACCACTCTAATCTCATAGGATGAGCCAATAGCCTCTCAAGCATCCTCGCCCAACCACACAGAAAACCCTATTGTCCCCTATCTGGCATAACAAAACAACCAAGGATACTTGCTAAAACACAGGCCAGTGCAAACTGCTCACTATACCTGCTCATCAGAACATCCCATGTGATATCCCGCTCAAGGATAGTCTCATCATGGAATATTCATCTCAATGCTAAGATACCTGATCGCTGAGCAGAATCATAATCAACCTTGTCGCCAGCAAATGGAATCCTGAGAATCTGGTATACATCCTCAGGTGTGATCATCATCTCTCCTACAGGTAAATGAAAGGTATTATGCTCTGAATGAAATTGCTCTACTAATGCAGTCAGTATCTCGTGATTCACACAGATATCCAACATCTGAAGAAGGTATCCAAACCTAGACAAATCAATATGTACCCTATCTGTGTCTGATAAACCGCGAACTAACCCCATCATCGGCAGGTAAACACATCGAAACAAGATATCCCGCAACCGAATCTACAAAATCAAACATAAACATTGTCATCACGTGATCCAAATTGCGGTAAAAATATGCTAAACATGCTTGCAAATCCAAATATACAAAATACAAAATTAAAATTTGATGTTTTGACCCTCAAACATGCTTGTTGTTTTTCAAACGAGTTTTCACAAACAGGCAGAAACTCGTACGAATCATGATTACACCTAGCACGACAAACTATCAGCATACGATAAAACATGATACATCGCATGATAAAATGGGCACTCAGGAAGACTTTCGTATGAGATGTGAGCCCACATCAGACAACAAACCCTATATACCCATATGACAAACCACTAGAGAGAGTTTATCGTACGAAAAACGATCTAAGCCCGCACGATAAACCAAGGCACATGAATTTAAACGACTATAAAATGCAAACAAATCAACCAAAATTCAAAATTTAAGAAATCAAACAGGCTTAAGATCGATCACTTACCGCTGGGTCATAGTTTCGCAGTCGATTATGATGTCTCTGGCACTCAAAATGATGCTTCTAGATCAAAATGGTCATTTTTCTTCGCAGAGGGCTTTTAAAAATTTCAAACTTGGAGAAGTTAAAATGAATTAAAAATGACACATGGACCCCTTATATAGCCAAAACCCTAATTTTTCAACTTGCTCTAATGGACGTGAAAACCGTACCCTAAGCTAATTTGCTCGTTCTGATTCCATTTTCGAGATTGAAATCAAAATCTGAGATCATCTTCCTAGTCAATTTCGCACAACTGAGACCACTTAGCGCTTTCATCAAATGCTCATTCTTTTCTTCAATTACACTCAACTCTGAATCTTAATTTTAATTCTCAAACCAACTCTAATTTTAATCTTCATCATTAATCTTTGTGCTTAAATAACTTATCATCACTCAAAAAAAAAATTGCTTGAAATCACTGCGCAACCCTTGCTATCTTTCGATTTCACTCCCGAGGGGGCATATTCGTGACATCATCATCAGTGATTATTATCCTCAAAGTTGAGATTTTTTTTTCAAATCTTTATCAAAAGTCGAGCAAAAATCTTTTCAACCAAAGAAAATTAACAAGACCTTATTGCTAGGGGCATCTCAGCTTCATCACTTCATATCAAGCTAATATTGTCTTCCTCTGAATCAGTCTCTTAACGTTCATTAGTTTCATCAATTTGCATCAAGTTGATTATTCGTTTAAACTCAATCAAGGATTTAAAGAGTGTCTTTGATCACACGCTCAATCTAAGTAGGTGTTTAGTTTCACCGCATCAAATCAAGCTGGACAGTTTATCTTTTCTCATCGTGTCTTGATCCATCAAGTTCAAGATCAACTTTATCTTTTCTCACTGTGTCTAGTTCAATCAATTCCTAGATAAGTAAGATCCGCTTCTTGATTCATCAAGTTCAAGTTTGGTATCTTTGCTCTTCATCAGTTCTAGTTCAATCAAGTTTGGGATCGATATCGCTTTAATCAACTCTGTTTAGTTTCATTTCTTCAAAACAAACTAAATACCTTGCTCTTCATCTGGTTCATGATCAATCAAGTTCAGAACTGGTATCTCCTAGACATCAACTATTCTTTGAACCAATGCACTGCTCGCACATTAATTCAAAGAGGGGCAAATGTAATACCCTAAAAATGGTCATCTAAACCATAGACCCCCCCTAGTCTCGACAACATCACCAAGGTCCTAACAAAAGGTAATTAAAATTAATCTTGAGCACACAATTAATTTCTTAAATCATCAAATGTCACATGGCAAATTAATCACTTTGAATTAATTAAATAATTATTTAATTAAATAATTAATTAATTATTTAATTAAATAATTAATTAATTAATTAATTATTTAATTAATTAATCATTTCAAGTAAATCATTTTTAAACAATTATCCTATTTATTTTATTTAAATATCCTAGCATATTTAATTCAATAAATCAATTTTCCATTAAATCATAAAAAAAGGAATTAATTGGAAAAAAAGAATTAAAATTTGAGAAAAGAAATCAAATGGAGATAATCTTGAAAATCAAATTAAAAATTGAAGAAAAATCTCAAAGAAAAGCAATTAAAACAATTAAAACTCAAAATTGAATGAAATAGAGAATAAATCAATTTTTTTTTATTTTGTCTTAATTTTAGTTCAATTTCCTTTAAAACTGAGAAAAGCAGCCAATCACATCAATTCACTGGATTGTGTTTCTTCTTGGAAAATCTTGACCACTCATCATCATTTGATCTTAGCCATTGGTTTCTTTCTGAATTTTCTATAAATTGAGGCTCTCATCTCTCATTCAAGGATCTTGGAGAATATGTTGTTATTATGTTGTTTTTGCTCTAGGTTCACTAAGATTTCACATTGAGATATTACATATTAGTTATTGCATCCTTATTAAATCATCTAGCTTAATATTGCTTAAATCATGTTAGCTTAATCTTGCATATCTAGCTTAAATCTTGCATCCATTTTGCTCAATTTCATTCTCATATAGATTGAATCCTTTGTTTAGGTGTTGTCTAGTTACTGGTATTGCATATAAAATCTAAGAACAAGACTAAACTCGCATCTACTAGAAGGCAATAGGTCGCTTTGTAATGGTTTATTGTTTATTATTGATTATTGATTTACTAACCATGTATCTAATGACTTAATTAAAGTATTGTGTATTCAAATACAAGTTACAGATACAGGTCCACTTTTCTCACACACAATAGCTTGCATTTCATTTCTCATAACCATGTTCTCCTGACTCAATTTCTGACATTGTTCCTTAAGTGCATCTTTCTCTTCATCAACCTGTCTTTGCAAAAGTTCCTTCCTCCTAGCTTGAACAGATGATAGCCTCTCTTGTAGGACAAGAATGAATTCCTTAGCAGAATTCAATTCATCTTATAGCTTTAAGTTCTTCAACCTTTCAACATCATAATCTTCAAGTGCCATCTTAAGTTGTTTCTCCAAACCCATGTCCATGGATTCCAGATTCAGGATCTTCCTCAAGTTCCTCCAAGGCACAAGGCTTTGATACCAATTGTTGGAATCCAATAACACTAAGAGGAGGGGGGTGGGGGGAGGGGTGAATCAATGTTATACCAGATGAATTAATTTTAGCCTTATTAAAAGATGCATACGCCAACCGGTTTACCAGTACATACAGAATTGAAAGAAATAAAGAAACCAATAAGCATATCACATAAATGAGAATCATAACACAAAATTATACATGGAAAACCTTAAAGAGAAAAAACCACGGTGGGATTTGTGACCCACAATATCAATCCACTGGCCATATGAAGAGATATTACAAAATATAAGGGGTCTGCACTTGTAGGAAGGATTACAGCCTAGAGCACACTAGTCAATCACAAATGGAGCCTCACTGAATACATATAAATCCAGACTACCATTTGGAGAAGTGTTGAACTGCTAAGATAGCATCTTCTATGCCAGAATACAGTTCCGGTTTAAGCTCTATTTGTTTTGGTCTGAAACCCTAAACCCTTTATCAGAATAACCCTTACATAAATATCCTCACATACATAATCTCTCTGATATATTTCACATTATATCACATTACATATCCATCACCATATCTATGTCAAAATGATCTAATCCAATTGACCTATATATCCTATAAAACTTATCATGCCTTATGTCGGCTTAAAAAGATAATTACAATATCAAATTACATATCGACTAGATAACATAAATGCATGAATATGAAAATAATTGCCGATTCCAGATCCAAGAGATGTCGGCCTCCAATACCGATAATCATATTCCAAACCATGTCGTCCTGCAATACCGGTAACCAAAGAAATCCTCATGTCTTGTCGATGTCGGTGTCGGTGTAGTGTCTGTGAATTGCCTATTGGTACACAACTGAACCAAAACATGAAGCTAGAACAAAATACCATGTTGTCATAAATGACAACATAGTGAAACCAACCAATTCAGTATCAATTGCCAACAGATTCACCCCCCCCCCCTCTTAGTGTTCTTGCATTCCAACAATTGGTATTAGAGCCTGGTGCCTTGGAATAAGTCTAACGGCTTGGGGAAGATCCTGAATCCGAAATCCATGGAGATGAGTTTGAGGAAAGAACTTGAACACTATGATGCTAAAAGATTGAAGAATATTAAGTTGCAAGATGAGCTGAGATCTGCAAAGGAATTCATCTTTATTCTACAAGAAAAGTTGTCATCTGCTCAAGCCAAAAGGAAAGAACTCTGTGATCAATTACAAAATTAGGATGACGAAGAAAAGAATGCTCTTAAGGAACTATGTCAGAAGTTGAGTCAAAAAAATGGTGTCATGAAGAATTAAATGCAAGCCCTAACCATGAGGATCTCCAAGGAGATTGAAGATCGGAAGAAGAATGAAGAAACTCTTACTAAATCTTTGAAAGACATATATGAAGAATGCATTAGGTTGGCACATGAGAATGATATATTGAGAACTGAATTAGTACAATCTTAGAACAATGAGCAAGAGTTGGAAAGAATGATAACAGTCCTAAGAGGTTATATGGATTCTACAAATAAGTACAAAGACAAGTTCAAGGTCAGTTCTGCAAATTTTGATGAGTTGTTGAAGAATCAAAGGGACAATGGAGACACTAGAGGTCTTGGATTTGAGCTTGGAGAAATCTCTGGTACTGTAAATCATGATGATGCATCTAGACGGAAGAACAATCAAGAGAATCCACAAGTCAACCAAAATCAAAGGTCATTAGTAAGACAACCCAATGCACATAAATTTAATGGTAGATACTTTGTTTGCAATAAGTCTGGTCATATGGCAAGTCAATGCAGAAATAGAGTCAATAAGAAAAACAATACATTTACAGGTCAATGTTTCAATTTAAAAAAGTATGGTCATAAGACAAAAGATTATAGAATGAATGTAAAATGCCATGCACGTGGAAAGTTTGGACATATGGCTAATCAATGTAGGTCAATAAATGATCAAGGTTACAGCAAGGCAATTCAAAAGAACAATGTCACTTGTTATCCATGCAATAAAGTAGGACACATTGCTAAATTTTGCAGAAGCAAGAACCTACCAGCAGCGAATGACAAATCCAATGAAAAGGGAAAGCAAAAAGTTGATGATATTCGTAAGGAGCATGAGAAGAAGTGGATTAGAAAGTCCGAGGATCAACTGACATAATCAAATACCCTTCATGTTCATCTGGCAAAACAAGATATTCTTGCACTGGCAGGAAACTCATCTGGTAACTAAGGCATTAGCCTTAGGGGGAGACAAATTGATGGCAGATCTTGCATTGCCCCCGGTAGTGGTCTGAAAGCCTGTTTCAGACATTAGAGAAGTCAATTTGAAGGTTAACCGACAAATATTTGTTGGATCTTGGATCTGGTTTGGTTTACTGGTATGACACCTTATGAGTTATGGTTTGGTTATACACCTATAGTTAAGTATTTCAAAATCTTTGGTAGTGAATTGAAAAGTTTGATTCTAGATATGATGAAGGGATATTTATTGGTTATTCAAATGAAAGAAAAGAATATAGATGTTATAACAAAAGATTGCAGAGAATTATGGAGAGTGCTAATGTCAAGGTGGATGAGTAGTACAAAGGTCAAATCAAAACTTAGGAAAGAGAACCAGAAGTGGAAATAATCATAACTGATCCAGTAGTGCCTACATCGGAACAAAATGCTAAACCAGTTACCTCGGAAATATTAGAATATTCAACAATAACTGAAGATCGGAGCACAAAAACAAAAAGTTAGAAGACTCCCAGGTATGTAAGGTTGAATCATTCAGAAGATTAGATCATTGGAGACAAGAGAAAAGGAGTGATGACAAGGAGAAGGTTGGGAGTTGAAGAGGTATTCTTAATTTCTCAAATTGAACTGGCATCAGTAGCTGAGGCATGTAAAAGTGAATGATGGATGAAAGATATGGAAGAGGAATTGGATCAGATAGAAAAGAACAACACATGGACTTTAGTTCCTCGACCTAAAAATAAGAATGCTATTGGAACTAAAAGGGTTTTTAGGAATAAATTGAATGAAGATGGACAAGTTGTGAGGAACAAGGCTACATTTGTCTGCAAAGGATATTCTTAGAATAAAGGAATTGATTATGATGAAACTTTTGAGGAACAACTGAATATGGTTTATGGTATCCTAAATATGATGACTTTATACTATGTGCATATACAGATGCAAATTGGGCTAGAGATATAGATGACCGAAAAAGCACATTCAGTGGATCGATCTTTCTTGGAAAGAAACTTGTTTCATGGATCAGAAAGAAACAATCATATACTTCTTTATCTACTATTGAAGCTGAGTATGTTGTTGCTGCTACTAGTTGTACACAAGTTTTATGGATGAAGCAAATGTTGAAAGATATAAGGGTAGATTGTGATGAACCAGTAGTTATTCATTGTGATAACTTTGTTGCTATTGACATATCAAAGAATCTGGTATTTCAATCCAAGACAAAACAAATATCAATCAGGTATAACTTTTTGAAGGAAAAGGTAGAAGTAAATGAAGTCAAATTGGTTTATGTGAACATTAAAGACCAAATTGCAGATATCTTCACTAAACATTTTCCCAAGTAATCATTTGACTACTTTAGAGCCAGATAGGGGTTATATTCCCCTACAATAGAGACTTAAGTGATACTAATTGGCATCAATCCGGTATGCATTATCAGAACTATCATTCACTCTGGATTGATGTGTTGGTGATACTAGTTTGGGGGAGTAGTCAACTGAGATGTTGAGAGGAGCTATGGTTTTTCTTTAATTATCATGTTAGATTTCCGGCATTGATATCAAAGGGGGAGATATATACATGTGAAAAACAAAGCTTTACAGAGATATCAATCACAGGGGGAGCTTGGTCTATGGATGGTTAATTGGTTCAGAACTTCATTGATATATCATTTGTGGGAGATTTTTGGATGGCTTCCATTGGGGAAGACCTAGTTGGCATTTCTTGGCACTTGGATGTTTTTCACATCTAGTGTTGTCATCAATTCCAAAGGGGGAGACTATTGGAAATTTGAAGAAAATGATTATGTGTTACATTGATGTTTGTCATTGATGTCAACACTAGCTTGTTTGGTTGTCTACCAGGTTTCGATAGAGTGGTTGGATTGTGATGTTGATCTAGAGACCATCTCCAGTATTCTTCGGTATGTTCAGATTGGTGGAAATGGTATAGTTCAGTCATTTTTGTGGTTCAGGTGCATGTCACATTTAGTTACTTTGGGATTTGGTGATCTGGAAGCTATCATATGTTCTAGTAAGCCTTTTGGTTACCAGTAAGGGTTTTATCGACAAACCTTCATTGAAGATCTTTTGATGGATTCGATAAGTGGTGTTGGTGCGGCTTCTAGAAGATTCTCAGGATGCTGATGGTTATCATGTTCATGTTCAAGTTGATCGGTGGTTTTGCATTTGGCTTATGGTGACCTATTTTAGGTTTGGTGCTATTCAATGTTATTCTTCTAGGTTATGGACCGGTTTGTGTAACGTGTTGGTGGATGCTCCCGATGCATTACCGGTTGGATATATTGATTGGATAAGTTGTTTCGGTCTCAGACCGACTTGGGTTATTATTGGTTTGCAGGTTTATACAATGAATTTATTGTATTATCTTTTCGTTGGCCAACCTAATTGTTTAGGTCTAGGCTTTATATAAATATGATGTAAGATCTCTTCGTAGATCATAGGACGGTCATAGATTGTTATGGGATTATCTTTTTGTGAATAAGGTTGTAATCATATGCAGAGGATTTGGTCGATCATAGGTGATAAAATTGGGTTTGTTTAAGAGGTTTAAGACCTCTAGTATTGAGCTTAACCAGAATTGTACTCAAGCATAGGAGATGTTATTCTTGCGGTTCAAGCTTCTTTCCAAATTGTAGTCCGAAGATTTTTTGTAGTCAGTGAGGCTCCTTTTGTGATGAACAATGCACTCTAGGAAGTGTGCCTTCCTACATTTGTAGGCCCCTTATATGTAATATTTATTCATCTGATCATTGGATAGATATTGTGGGTCACCAATCCCATCTAGGTTTTTCCTCTTTGAGATTTTCCACGTATGAATCTATGTATTATGGTGTTGATCTTTGTCGTTGCATTATTACTTGTTGTTATTTGATTTTATGCATACCGATTACTAAGTTGTTGTGCTAATAAGGTTAAAATTAATCATATCAGGAGAACACTGATTCACCACCCCCCCTCTCAATGTACTTTCATTCCAATAATTGGTATCAAAGCCTAGTGCCTTAGAATAAGTCTAACAACTTGAGGAAGATCCTGAATTTGGAATCCATGGAGACGAGTTTGAGGAAAGAACTTGAAGTAGCACTTGAAGACTATGATGTTGAAATATTGAAGAACATTAAGTTGCAAGATGAGTTGAGATATGCAAAGGAATTCATCTTTACTATGCAAGAAAAGTTGTCATCTGCTCAAGCCAAAAGGAAAGAACTCTGTGATCAATTACAAAATCAGGATGATGAAGAAAAGAATGCTCTTAAGGAACTATGCCAGAAGTTGAGTCAAGAAAATGGTTTCATGAAGAATGAAATGCAAGCCTTAACCATGAGGATGTCCAAGGAGATTGAAGATTGGAAGAAGAATGAAGAAAATCTTGCCAAATCTTTGAAAGACAGATCTGAAGAATGCATTAGGTTGGCACATGAGAATGATATATTGAAAATTGAATTAGTAAAATCTCATAATAGTGAGCAAGAGTTGGAAAGAATGATAACAGTCCTTAGAGGTGATCTAGATTCTACAAATGAGTACAAAGACAAGTTCGAGGTCAGTTCTACAAATCTTAATGAGTTATTGAAGAATCAAAGGGACAATAGAGACACTAGAGGTCTTGGATTCTAGCATGGAGAAAGCTCTGGTACTACAAATCATGATGATGCATCCGGTCAGAAGAAAAATCAAGAGAATCCACCAGTCAATTGCAATTAGAGGTCATCGGTAAGATAACCCCAATGCACATAAATTTAATGGTAGATGCTTTGTTTGCAATAAGTTTTGTCATATGGAAAGTCAATGCAGAAATAGAGTCAATCTTAACAACAATTCATTTATTGGTCAGTGTTTCAATTGGAAAAAGTATGGTCACAGGACAACAGATTGTAGAATGAATGTAAAATGTCATGCATGTGGAAAGTTTGGCCATATGGCTAATCAATTTAGGTCAAGAAACGATCAAGGTTACAACAAGTCAATTAAAAAGAACAATGTCACTTGTTATGCATGCAACAAAGTAGGACACATTGCTAAATTTTGCAAAAGCAAGAACCTACCGACGGGAAATGACAAATCCAATGAGAAGGGAAAGCAAAAAGTTGATGATATGTAGAAGGAGAATGAGAAGCAGTGGATTAGAAAGTCTGAGGACCAACCAGCAGAATAAAATACCCTAGATGTTCATCTGGCAGAACAAGATATTCTTGCATTGGCAGGAAACTCATTCGGTAACTAAGGCATTATCCTTAAGGGGAGGCAAATTGATGACAAATTTTGCATTGCCCCTGGTAGTGGTCTGAAGCCTATTTTAGACATTGGAGAAGTCGGTTTGAAGGTTAACCGGTGAAGATTTGTTCGATCTTGGATCTAGTTTGGTTTATTGGTATGACACATTATGAGTTATGTTTTGGTCATACACCTATAGTTAAGTATTTCAGAATCTTTGGTAGTGAATTGAAAAGTTTGATCCTAGATATGATGAAGGGATATTTCTTGGTTATTCAAATGAAAGCAAAGCATATAGATGTTATAACAAAAGATTGCAGAGAATTATGGAGAGTGCTAATGTCAAGGTGGATGAGCAGTACAAAGGTCAAATCAAAACTTATGAAAGAGAACCAGAAGTGGAAATGATCATAATTGATCCAGTAGTGCCTACACCAGAACAAAATGCTAAACCAGTTACCCCAAAAATATTAGAAAATTCAACAATAACTAAAGATCAGAGCACAAAAAAAAAAGTCAGAAGACTCCCAAGTATGTAAGGTTGAATCATTCAAAAGATCAGATCATTGGAGACAAGAGCAAAAGAGTGATGACAAGGAGAAGGTTGGCAGTTGAAGAGGTATGCTTAATTTCTCAAATTGAATCGACATCAATAGTTGAGGCATGTAAGGATGAATGTTGGATGAAAGCTATGGAAGAGGAATTGGATGGGATAGAAAAGAACAACACATGGACTTTAGTTCCCTGGCGTAAAAGTAGGAATGTTATTGGAACTAAAAAGGTTTTTTAGGAAATAAATTGAATGAAGATGGACAAGTTGTAAGGAACAAGGCTAGATTGGTCTGCAAAGGATATTCTTAGAAGGAAGGAATTGATTATGATGAAACTTGTGAGGAACAATTGAATATTGTTTATGGTATCCTAAAGATGGTGATTGTACACTATGTGCATATACAGATGCAAGTTGGGCTGGAGATATAGATGACCAGAAAATCACATCCACTGGAGCTTTTTGTTGGCCATTCGGAGGAATTGATTATGTGTTGCATTGATGTCAACACTAGCTATTTTGGTTGCTTTACCAGTATCCTTCTGGTCTCGGTAAGTTATTTGGTTTCTGGTTGGATTAGATCATGATGATCCGGTATACTCTGGTATGTTTGGGTTATGGAATTGGATTATTCATGCTACTCAGATTCATGTTCAGTCAGTTGATTTTGATTTGGTGATCGGATGCAATCCTATATTTTGGCAAGCTTGGTTTTTTGTTTCGGCAAGGGTTTCATTGGCAGAGCTTTGTTGAAGATTTTTTATGATATGCATAAGTGGTGTTGGTGTAGCTTCTAGTAGAGATTCAAGGTGCTGATGGTGATCATGTTCGAGACTTGGTTTATTGGGATCATTGCTTTAGCGTGTGTGGACCTAAGTTGGGTCCGGGTATTATCTAGGTTATGGTTCGGCTTAATGTATCGTATTGATTGGACTTCTCGACGTGTTTCTGGGATGGCTTATGGGTTGGATATTATTTGTTTGGTCTCAAGATGACATGTTTTGTAATTATGTAATTGATTTATTGTCTAGTGGTTGACCTTATTGTTTTTGGTCGAGGGTTTGTATATATATATGATGTAAGATCCCATTGGAGATCACATAGGAATGTGCAATAAGAGCGAATAAAGTAATAAACATTCAAGCAGAGGATTTGGTCGATCATGGGTGATCGAGTTGGGTTTATGTAAGAGGATTTAGTCCTTTGGTATTGAGCTTAACCGGAACTATACTCAAGCATAGGAGATGCTATCTTTGTAGTTCATATATTCCTCTGGATTGTAGTCTAGATTTCTATGTATTCAATGAGACTCCATTTGTGATGAGCAGTATGCTCTAGGTTGTTGGCCTTCCTTCAAGTGCAGGCCCCTCAATTGTAATCACATACTTACTGCATAAGTTTTATCTGACTGTGGGTAGGCTTTCCACCGTGGTTTTTCCTTTTACCGGGTTTTCCATGTACAAATCTTGGTGTCATTAGGATGGTATTTATTCTCCAATTGTTGTTGATGCTGAGTTGGTTTATCTGCTATTTCATTAATTGGTTTATGCATTCCGGTATTGATCTTTTGGGTTTCTATATTAAATTTTTAATTGCTTAAGGTTTCAGTAATCTGAGACAACTAATTTGTGAGGCCCTACCCCGACTCAGCTTGACATTTTCTGTTATTTACATATTGAGACTATTATGGATGCTTTATTTTATGCTTTATGGATTTAGAATCTATATGATTCCATGATTTGGATCACATTGACATATATTGATTCTTCATTTTATGCATTAAGATTATGAAACTTTATATGTTACTAGAATAGAATTACTTTGAAATGGTGAATGTCATTATTGGAATTGCAGGACTTCATTTTGATGATAGAAAAAGGATGCTTATTTTATGAATGGTTCAATTTTGAGAATTATAATAATTGCTTATGTGGAATCGAATTTGAATGAATGGGATATTGAATTATTATTGTCAAATGTATGAGTGTTTGATGTGCAATGAAATCCAGGTATTTAATTATATATAATTGTGATTATTTGGAATTACTAATGTGTTAATTGAGATGCGCAGGAAAATTATCCATGTGACCATGGAATTAATATGGAGAACCAAACCTAGACCAATGTTCGTTTGTTAAGCCAGGGGTTGTCTATTTGGAGAGACAACACCCCGTTTGTAATGTATTTTATTCGTGAAAGTAAATGACACATGTGTGTTAAGTTGATTTTATTTAATTGTGTAAACCTACAAGAGACAAATTTCATGTGTGATTTTTATATTGTATTTTATTGTGTCACTTGACACATGTGCTGATTAGTGTCATTGATTTTGACTTGTCTCTTGGAGGGAGTTTTGTTTCTACTAAAGTCATTCAAACACATGAGTGTGGTCCCAAATTTGCCTTGGGTGGGGAGTCTTGGGAGTGGTCAACTCAGGTTTGACCCGTAGGTTAACTTCAGTTGGGTTTCTAAGGGGTCAAATGGACTCCTAAGGTCAGATTTAGGGATTTGCCAAAGGTCCAAAGGGTAGACCTATGGGTTAGGGGTATTTTTAACCATGTGACTACTCCCATGTGACTGTTTAGTCACCTCAAAAAGTGGTTTTCCCAAGGTGAGCGAAATTCAACTTAGAAGGTTCCTCCTAGGATAGACAACCTTCCCTTTTGATATCAAACTCTCTTCCCCATCCTCTCTCACCTTTTCCCTTTCCAGTTTTAGTAATATGTAAGAGGCTGGGAAGAGCAACCAATGAGAACTCTCACCTTACCCAAGGGGTTGGGAAGTGTGAGAGAGGCCTTCTTAGGCAAGGATTAGGGACTTAGTGAGTAATCACCCACTCTCCATTGTTGGAGATTATGTACTTTTTTTTGAAAATTAGTTGTAGGATAGAATTTTGGTGAAGTGTTGGTGGAAAGTTTGTGTGGATTTGGGCAGCTCATCCCCAACTAAGTCTAACACACCTATTGGCAGATTAAGGTTGGTTTTTACTTCTTTTTGTTATGTTGTTTATGTTGTTTTGAAAGAAAGAAATGCTTGTATGAGGAGATGTGTATATGTAAAATGTTTTGTAGGAGATAAATGTAAAATTTCATTTCCTTGTTCTTTGTTTATGTGTTCTTGTTTTGGGAGTGTCAAAGACCTCCTACTCTTGGGAGAGTAGGATGGTCTTGGGGTGGAAGAAGTATGACAGCCTTGGGTGAGAGGCTCTCCTTAAGGAGAGTGATCTCAAGGGTGTCCTTTGTGACCCTTGCTGCATAGCCTCGTGTATACATTTGGGGGTCATAAGGGGAGAAAATATGGCTTTTATGCCTTTGGGGGGCATAAGGTGTGGAGATGAAATTTGTTGTATTTTTTTTTGTCATGAGGTGGCCTGAGTTGTATCGTGCTTGCAATCTCCCCAATGGTACTTGGTCCACTTCCACCCGTGGAAAGTTCATCACAAGTTGTGGTGAGAGTGTAGCTTGGGATGGGAAAATGCATGTCGAGTGTTTGCCTTTGTTGTTGTGTTGTTTGTTTGTTTGTGACTCGTCTAGTGCTTGGTTCTCCAAGCTCGGGGTGGCTTCTAGTAAGCCTAGGCTGGGAGGTGAGCTCTCCATGGTCAAGTTGCATTTTTATTGCAGGTTGCTTGGGATGGAAAAGAAAGAGATGAAAAGATTTGTTGTTGTTTTTGAGTTGCAGAAAAGTTTCAATGAAAAATGTATTTATTTGTAGCAAAAGAAAAAGAGCCATTGTTATATTTACTTTCCAAAAGAAAAGAAGTGTATGTATTTATTTTATTCATAATCCTATGGAAGGGAATACTAGTTGGGTTTTCATACCCATTTGTATTATTATTTACTTTGTATTTTAATTTGCTAAAGAAATGTATTTCTCCTATTTTGGTTAGTTTTGCAAAAAGGGAAGATGAAATATAATAGCTTGTATTTAAATCCTCATTTAAAAAAAATAAAAATAAAGTTGTTGCATTTATGTTTATTCTGCAAATAAATTTATTATGTTACTACATGTTCATTATGTTTATTTATGCTGCTGCAAATAAAATAAATCAATCATTTATTTTTCCATTTAATACAGAAAATAAGTCTTATTGTAGTAGCTTGTTTTATCAAAAAAAAAAATTTAGCATATAGTCCTAGTTTATGATTTTACCAGAATAGATTACATTTGAGTTGTTGTTTTAGGAATATCTTAAATAATAGTTTTCAGAATGTTTAAAAAAAAAAAAAAAAGGAAAACAGAATATAAAACATACATATTCCAGCCTTATAAAAAAAACAAGGGGATATTTTTCCCTTTAACATACTACAAAATTATAATAGGAAAATCCCTGCATGCATTCTAAAGCTATTTAAAAAAAAAAAAAAAAAGGGTAATCTCATAAGTTTGCCTAAATGAGTTATAAATAAAAATAGCAATATATATATATATATATATATATATTTTATTCATTTAAATATTATTCTGAAAATCTGTTTATTAAAAGAAAAAAAATCAGTAATGTATTTACATGTTCTTTTTAGACATATATTTATATGTATATATAAATACACACACACACACACATATATATACATATATGTATATATAAATAATACAGGTTTATGTCTTTTAAGAAATTATTACATGTTAAACTCTTAAACAAAAAAAAGGTATATATATATATATATATATATATATATATATATATATATATATATATATATATATATATATATATATATGTATATATGTTTTTTTAAACACATAAAAAAAACCTTTAAAAAAAAATTGCAAGGAGGGAAGAGTGGGCCGCAGCCATGGGCGGCAACATCCACAGACTGCGGGAGCCCGCAGCCATAGGCGGTGACGTCCACAATCTACGGGTCACCGCAGCTGTGGGCGGCGCTGTCTGCAGCCCGTGGTACACCCCCGCACCGCTTCCTCCCACCTCCGTGGAAACCCCCGGCTCGGCCCTGCGCACCCACCGTGGAAGAAAGTAGAGCGCCACCTCCCATGGCCGCCGCTCCCACACCTGCACATACACACACACAAAAAAAAAAAGATTTACACTCACACACATCACACACATAAAAAAATAAACTATATCACTCACATGCCCTAACCCTAATTTCGGGTTGGGGCAAATACACTTAGGTATATTAAAAAAAAAAATGTGTGGGATGGGTGTTTAAAAGGTTAGGGTTAGCATGTGACTTTGTAGCATTTAAAAAAAAAAAAGTATATTAATATAATAAAGAAAAGAAAACCCCCCCTTCTCTTGGAATATATATTTATAAGTATATATTTATATATGTGTGGGTATAGATTTGCAACCTTACATTCCCTCACACACTTGTTAGATATATAAATATATATATATGTCTTATCAACACACATATATGTATATATGTAATTAAATTCTATGTTTATATGGAATCAAAATGGTTATTTGTAAATTAATTAATGCACTTTTAAATTATTAAATAAATGTATAAGTATTTTAATAAGAAGATTTTAAACTCTTTGGAAGGATAAATCCTTGGGGAAAATAAAATGATATATGTATGGTCAAGTTGGCCCCTCACAAATTTTAGATTATAAGGTAATTTAATTAATGGAAATTTTATTGAATAGATTTATTAAATCAAGGAGTTAGGGTAAATTAATTTTAGACCCTAAGTAATTACAGAACTATATGAGATCATTAATATTCCCTACCAATTAAGTTTGAGATTATTTGCTAAGTGAGTTTAATTATTTATAAATGGAAGATAGTAATAACTCTTTTGGAGAAATATTAGCTCGCTTATAACTTAGATTATTTATCGCCTAATTAATTTAGTTGTTTGATTCACTCAAAACATAGTGTAAAGCAGAAAATCGAACCCTAGGTGTTCCCCCACTCCATGGAGAGAGAAAGGAGGTCACTAGGATTGATGGTTTTCATTTAGGAGAGACTTTACATTCAAAAGAGGGGTTGAAACTCATAAGATCCAATCCCACACAATGCAAGATTGAATTCTAAATGAGTTTCAAGGGTTGAGACATCAAGGATACCCTCTTTTGTAAAGAATGTAGATAGAAAGATTGAACTAGGAGTGTATGTAAAAGTAAGAAAGATTCGCTTGTAGACGGAGATAGGGACACGGGATGAAGCTACGGACCTGAAATTAGCAGTAGAATGTCGAGACGACGTTGTCGTGCAAGTTTGAGCGAAAGTTGACAGGACGATGGCGCTCGGAGTGCACACGGTCCTCTGAAAAATCTGCGAAACGAAGGGGGATCTGTTCATCTCTGCACAAGGATTCCAGATCTTCAATTACAGCCGCGTACCTGCAACCTACACACAGAAAATAGAGGATGATTGGGGGGTTAGGGATTAGGGGTTTGCCTTCAGGTCAAACCTCAGTTTTGGAATTAACCAAGAAATGAGAATGCTGTAAATGTAAGTGTTTGTAATGTAATCAAGTACTGATACCTTGTTGTAAGAATGTTTGTATTCTTACATGCAAAGGTGTAATGATGTTGTATGTTGTATGTTGTAGGTGATCTCCTCTTCAATGGTTGAATGCTTGTCTTGAATGCAACACTTAGCCTTGAATGGAGACCTAGAATGCTCAATTGCTTGAAGGAATGCTTGATTGCTTGAATGTTTGAATGTTTGAATATCGCTTCTGCCTCTTGCGTACATATGTTTTTTTTCCTTTTTTTCCTGGGAGGGGAAATGTAGTTTATATACTTGTCAATTAGGGTTAGGAGACTAATTTTTCCGACCTTAGGCTGGCCTAGGAGCATTATTTTCCAAATTGCAAACTTGAAGACCCGATGCCCAAAAAGAGACCGGGCCCAAAATAGGGCCAGGGACAAGGACACTAGGCGCCATGGTCCTGAGGGACCAGGCCGCTAGGCGCCATGGTCCTGAAGGACCAGGGCGCTGGGCGCCATGGTCCCACCTCTCAGGACAACAAGGACCATGGCGCCTAGCGCCATGGTCCCACCTCCCGGGACAACAGGGTGCAAGGAGGATCAGGCCAAGCTGCAGAAAGATGCAGTTTTTGATGTCATAAACAGGTTTCGGGGTCTCCATTCAGGTTCAACGTTGTGTCGCCATCGTGAAGACCCAAATGCAGTCGAAATTGCAAGTGTCACAATTTTACGATGCTACATTTAGCCCTCACTTTAGCGGGAGTATAAGCATATGCCCATACTTCCGGTAAAGTACAAGGAAACAACATTGAAAGACTTTCATGACATCAAGGAGGCAAGATACACCAAGCCCCCAGTGGACTAAGGATCTTACGACTTCGATTGACAAAGTAAAAGGGAAGATCATGAGGGAGAACCATGACTGTCAGTAGTAAGGTTCCCTCACTATGAGTCATGCAAGAATAATACCAAAAATTTTGAAGGCAAAGCTAAGTTCGCCAAGAAATTTTCAAGTATTTTGAAGAGATATGAATGGAGTGTATGCCCCCTACATTAAAGTGATCGCACACGCCTCATCGGGGGTGATTGCTTTAAGGTAGTGATACACAGAAGAAATGAGAAGGGAAAGGAGCATGTCATCACAAAGTTTTAGCCCCCAAGTGTGAGATAAACCCAAGGATAATAGACACAAAACACAAAGCACGTGGTGACTTCGCTTTCCTTGGGGTCAGTATGTTGTATGATAATTCATGTATATCATATGTATGTATGCATAATTGTTCTTCATTCCCTAATCAAGGAAGGTCACCTAGAAGAAGGGAACACATGTGTCTTTTGAGTCAACATGAGAGAGACCAAAAGAGATCTCAATGCTTTGCATCGTCCTCAAGTAGACAACACTAAGGACAACAAATAGAAGAATGAGAATAACACAGAGAAGAAGTAACAAAAGAGATCAAGAGAGGAGGAGAGAATCTGCTATGCTAATGAACTAGTCTAGCACGTCATCCACCCCCCGATCTTGCTGATCAATATTTCGGGAAGGCAGGAAACACGCTAGAGGAGGAACATCCAACACAGCAGATGGAGCTATCACAAGATCCAAACAAGGGCTATGTTCATGTTCCAAGCCACGTTGTTCTTGTCTAGGAGCTAAGATAAGTGCTTTAGAAAATTCGTTAGATAAATGGTTATCAATATCAACATATTCATATTCACTATCAGAAGAAAGAGAAGTAATATTTTCATCATGAATAACATTTTCATCTATATCATCATCAAGATTTATAAAAAAGGATCTTTAACTCGCACAGGATCAAAACCATCATGCATCTTATGTTTAGGAGATTTTGACTCAATTTTCGGCTGAGGAGAAAATGGAATAATACTAGCTGAAGGTGTTTTTGGGGATTGCAAAGTTTGAGAAGCAGCTGCACAAGCTCTAAGATGATGCTTTCGTTGGCGTTCACGCGCAGAATGATTTCGTCTAGTCTTAGTAGGAAGTTGAGAAGATTGAGGAGGAGGAATGTTCTCATCCTTATCACTTGGGTGTTTAGGTTGTGGTCTCTTAGGTTGGACAATAGGAGAAGAGGAAGGTCTGTTCTCTCTATAAGAGGAAGGAGGAGAAACTGCTCCATATAAAGGAGGAATGTTTGGTTTAGGAAGGAGACCAAGTCCATCATGACGAGGAGGTATAGGTCTACCTTTAGAAAGTTTATTAGACATAGACATAGTCACATCCATAGGGATGGGTTGGGAATCTTCTTGAGGAAAGACATTAGTTTTATCTTTCAGAGGAAGAACTTCCTTCTCAAGAATGATAGGAATATCAAGTTTGGGTGTTCTAGGTTCACTTAGAGATAGGATCATATCTTTTTTCCACTTTTGATAAGATTTGAAAAGATGATCACTTCGCGGTGGAAGAGAATGAAATTGTTTAGGCCAAAAATAATCAATAGGAACACTAGAAGTTCTTTCAGCTGGTTTAAAGAGACTATGATTGACAGTAACAACTTCACCATTATGGGGAAATTTCAAGCACTTGTGAATAGGAGAAGCAATAGCTTTCATGGAAGATAACCAAGGATAGCCTAGCTTCACACGAAATTGTGCGGATGATGGAATAATAGCAAAGCTCACATTAAGGGATTTGTTATGGACCTCAATAGGTAATGTAATAGAACCAATTGCAGGAGAAGAAAATGCATCAAATAATTTCACAACCACATTTGTTTTGTCATAGATCACTTGATTCAATTGCAAAGTAAAAAGAAATTCTTCAGTAATGACATTAACCATACAAGAAGGATCAATAAGCACTCCATGGCAAGGTGTATTCTTGACTTTTGCAACTATATATAAAGGACCATCAGGTGCCCTGATAGTTTCACTATAATCAAATGTGATGGAAGGTTCTTTAGGGATTTTCTCCTGCTCTACAAAGTTAATCACATTCGGAGTCATAGACACAAGACTATCAGGTGAGAAAGAGGAATCATTAGTCTCAATCACATTAGAGGTATGAGAAGGTAATGGATCAGTAAAAATCTTAATATTTTGGTTAGGAGGAGCTACAGATGTGTTTCCTTTATCATTCACACCTGAAACAGAGATCGTATTATTATCAATCAAATCTTGAATTTTACCCTTTAAAGCAAAACATTTTTCAGTATCATGCCCAGGTTGACGATGAAATTGACAAAAAGATTTGTTATCAAAATAGGGTGAATTAATCTTTGCAGGATCTATTTGCTTTATAGGAGGGAGAGTAAGCACATTTTGTTCCAATAAATAATTCATAATACTATGCAATGATTCATTCAAAGGAGTAAACTTTCTTTCTTTCTTGAAAAACTTAGAAATAGGAGGCACACCTGATGCTGCATTCACATTGTTGTTGATGATGTTTTCATTGAACTTAATGAACTCTCTGTTCAGTTTAAACTTCCCAAATGGTTGTTGACTACTATCACCCTTATCACTTGGAGCCATAGGATTTTCTTGTTCCATTTGACTCACAGTCAATTGATAATTGTGAAGAGTTGCGCACAACTGTTGGAAAGAAGTAAACTCAGAAAATAGAAGTTTTTCTCTAATATCCTTTTGTAAATTAGAAATAAAGATTCTTTGAATATCATTGTCAGGTACTGGAAAAGAAATTTGAGCACACAAATGCTTATATCTACCAATGAAATCAGTCACTTTTTCTTTAACACCTTGTTTACAATGCATTAAATCAATCAAAGTAACTTTAGGACTTATATTGTTTTGAAATTGTTGAATAAAAGCATTTGCAAGTTGTTGGAAAGAAGTAATAGAATAGGAAGGCAACAAGCAATACCATTGCAGAGCTTTATCTCTTAATGTTCTAGTAAATAGTTTTGCAAGCAACCTTTGGTCATGAGCAAAATCAGTACATATTGTTTGAAAGGTCTTAACATGTGTTAGAGGATCACCCTTACCATTATAAATCTCCAATTGCGGGATTTCAACATGCTTAGGGAGGATAGCTCGAACAATGTCAAGAGAAAGTGGGCTCACAACCTCAAATGTGGGCACACTAAACTTAGATTGATTCATAGAGGCAATTTGTTGTTGTAAAGAAGAGACAGTTTGTGCAATATTGTTAATGGTCGCTTCAGTTGAAGAGTTCATATTAGACACGTTAGATTGTGATGGAGATATTATGTTATTGAAAGAAGGTATTGATTGAGAGTAAGGTGGCGGGACACTATGATAGTTAGTCATAGGAGATGATTGGAAAGAAGGAACACTACAAGGAGGAATGGAATGGTTAAATGAATTGCCCCCTTGCGTCATGTTCATTTGTGGAGATGTAATAGGGACACTCATTGAAGGAATGAATGAAGAAGTCGGATTGAATGAAGGAAGAGGGTTGATTGAAGAAGAAGGATTGCCCCCATGACTGGTGATCATAGGTGGAATTTTTTGTATTGAAGTAGTCATTATGTTTTATGTAAAAGTAGGTATACTAGCAATAGAAGTTGTCAAAGGGGTAGAATGATTGACTTGAGTAGGAGGTTGTGTATAACCTAAAGTTTCGACACAACTCTTCATAGGCATCACATTCGAATCCATGATGTGTGCAATACTACGTAAAATATCAATTCCATTCTTATCACTTTGAACCATACATTTTAGACCCTCAATTAATGAAAGAGCTTGACTTTCGGGATATTCTTGAGACATCCATTGCTGAAAATCATCAAATTGGTTATCCAATTTTGAAAGTTGTTCTACAAAAACCTCATGGAGAGCTTCTTCATCATTAAGAGGATTAGAGGAATTACCCATGTCCTCGTTAAAAAGGCCATTCAAATTAGGTTCCATCTCCTCGGTAATTAAAGCTTGGAAAGACTTAATTCTAAGGCTTCGTCTAACGGGAATAGTGTAAGTAGGGCTTATTGTTGTAAAACTCATGCACTAGAGAGAGAGAGAGAGAGAGAGAGAGAGAGAGAGAGAGAGAGAGAAGATTTTGAATTTTGAAAATAAAGTTGGCAAAATTGAACAATGAGATAATGATAATCCAATTTGAATTTTGTGAAAGAAGAGGGAAACACAACTTCCAAGAAACGTAGGCACAATTGAAAATTAGGGCCAAGGGGTTAGCACTTAATTTTAATTGTTATCTTGAATTTTGAATTTATTTTCAAATTTAGAGGTAGCAAATTTCAATAAAATTAGCCAATCTCCTAGATTTAAGCTGTTAAATGCAATCATGACAATCTCCCGAAGTTTCAGAAAAAATGTCGAGGACCGTGGTGAACAGAGTGCACACGGTCCTCGCAACTTTTTTCAAAATTTTCAGGGATGAAAGTTATGATGATTTTAAAGCTAATCTGAAAAAATTGAGTGATTTTACGATCTGTAGATAGGCCAAATTAAAGTTACAATCTCAAAATTGAATCCTACCAAGATTGTTGAAAAATGCAAAATTTGAATTCTGAAAAGGAGAGGGAAACTGAAATTTTGAATTTTAAGATTTTAGAGGGAATACTAAAAGCAATGCAAGCTTTGAAATTTAAAAGTTGACTCAATTTCACGCAAAATTCAATTTTGAAAGCAGAAATCAAAGTTGTTGCAATTAAACACTTAATTTCAAAAGTCACAAACTGCAAGAATTTGAATAAAGCACTGAAATTTCGAATGAATGCCAACACACTTTTCAGATTTAGGACAGTAAGAAATACAATTTTAACACAAAATTTCAATTTCAACAATTTTTGAATGATTAAAAGCCTTAATCCAAGCGATCACTAGACCAATTTTGACTTTAATTTTGAAAGTGTTAGAATTGATGAAATCAACCAAGATTTTGGATTCTAGCAGAAAAATACAGTAAGATCTAGCTCCCAAAATTTCAGCAAAAATGTCAGGGATGATGGCGCTCGGGGTGCACACGGTCCTCGCAACTTTTTTCAAAATTTTCAGGGATGAGAGATATTATGATTTTGTTGCGAAATCCAAAGTTACAGCTGATTTCGAGGTGTTTTGATCAGCGAAATCATCTGTCAAAGGTTGAATCAAGAGGGTTTTAAAAAAATAGGGTTTTGACACTTAACCACTTAATTTTCAGAATTAAAGCACAAATATCATTTGACAATTTGCAATAGAAGGGTAGATCTGGAACAAGCATTAACAATTAAACATTTCACAAGCTCAATTACTAAAAAGAGAATTTAGGGTTTTTATGCAATTAACCTCTAAAATTTGCAAAAGATCAAACATGGAAATGTAATTAAGGAAGCAAATTTTTTTTCAGATCTAACCATGAATAATCAGAATTAGGATGTTCACGTCGGGTTCACCAAAATGTAAAGCAGAAAATCGAACCCTAGGTGTTCCCCCACTCCATGGAGAGAGAAAGGAGGTCACTAGGATTGACGGTTTTCACTTAGGAGAGACTTTACATTCAAAAGAGGGGTTGAAACTCACAAGATCCAATCCCACACAATGCAAGATTGAATTCTAAATGAGTTTCAAGGGTTGAGACATCAAGGATACCCTCTTTTGTAAAGAATGTAGATAGAAGGATTGAACCAGGAGTGTATATAAAAGTAAGAAAGATTTGCTTGTAGACGGAGATAGGGACACGGGATGAAGCTACAGACCTGAAATTAGCAGTAGAATGTCGAGACGACGCTGTCCTACAAGTTTGAGCGAAAGTTGACGGGACGATGGCGCCCGGAGTGCACACGGTCCTCCGAAAAATCCGCGAAACGAAGGGGGATATGTTCGTCTCTACACAAGGATTCCAGATCTTCAATTACAGTCGCGTACCTGCAACCTACACACAGAAAAGAGAGGATGATTGGGGGGTTAGGGATTAGGGGTTTGCCTTCAAGTCAAACTCCGGTTTTGGAATTAACCAAGAAATGAGAATGCTGTAAATGTAAGTGTTTGTAATGTAATCAAGTACTGATACCTTGTTGTAAGAATGTTTGTATTCTTACATGCGAAGGTGTAATGATGTTGTATGTTGTATGTTGTAGGTGATCTCCTCTTCAATGGTTGAATCCTTGTCTTGAATGCAACACCTAGCCTTGAATGGAGACCTAGAATGCTCAATTGCTTGAAGGAATGCTTGAATGCTTGAATGTTTGAATGTTTGAATATCGCTTCCGCCTCTTGCGTACATATGTTTTTTTTCCTTTTTTTCCTGGGAGGGGAAATTTAGTTTATATACTTGTCAATTAGGGTTAGGAGACTAATTTTTCCGACCTTAGGCCGACCAAGGAGCATTATTTTCCAAATTGCAAACTTGAAGACCCGATGCCCAACAAGAAACCGGGCCCAAAATAGGGCTAGTGACCAGGACACTGGGCGCCATGGTCCTGAGGGACCAGGGCACTGGGCGCCATGGTCCTGAAGGACTAGGGCGCTGGGCACCATAGTCCGACCTCCCGGGACAGCAATGTGCAAGGAGGATCAAGCCAAGGTGCAGAAAGATGCAGTTTTTGATGTCGTAAACAGGTTTCGAGGTCTCGATTTAGGTTCAACGTTGCGCCGCCATCATGAAGACCCAAATGTAGTCGAAATTGCAAGTGTCACAATTTTACGATGCTACACATAGTTAAGACTAAACTAGTTTCGCTTTATTTTAATTAAGTTAGTCGTACTAGGTTAAGTATTAAAAATAAAAATAAAAAAAATATTCCATTTTTGCCCAAAAGTTTGGGCATGACATTTTGGTATCAGAGCAAGGTTACCAACACTAGGAACCTTACTCCATTACGTTTCGCTATAATTATTTAATTAATTAAATTATATTTATTTTTAATTAGCTAAAATATTTCTCCAAAAATATTTATTTATTTCATTTTATTTTATTTTCTTAAAAAGGATGCCTCCAACTACGCGACAAGCTCGCAAACGTGATAGAGGCCCTAGGCATGAACGCATGGCACACGAAGAGGTCAATAGGGAGGAATCGGTTTTGGAAGTGAACCTAGAAGCCCCTACCGAACGATCAGTTGACCCGAACCGAGACATCTTGGTAGCTCTACAGAACCTGATTGGCATAGTTTAGGATAGGCTTCCGATAGTAGATCATAATGTCTATAACTAGAACTCAGGAAGCCGTAGAATAGTAGAACGGGAACGGAGTAGGAGTCCACCTCCTAATCCCATAGAGAGTCAGGCTGGGCATGAGCCCGAGTCCGTTCACCTACCAGCACCACCTCCAGTCGTAGCACCAGTGTATTATGAGAGGGCACGTCGGGATCCAGGGGATCTAATCAAAGAGGTTATGCGTCTTCAGCCACCATCTTTTGGGGGATCTACCGACGGGGTAGAAGCAGAGGCATGGCTTTCGAGCCTAGATAGGTGCTTTGCATTGCGCTCTTATGAGAGCAATCTAAAAGCATGTGCAATGGTCCACCTATTGTGAGGAACAACCTCCACATGGTGGAGACAGGAAGAATATAAGTGTGACTTAGAGATAGAAACCCTCACTTGGGAGATTTTCACAGAAAGATTCAGGGAGTGGTACTTATCAGAGCATTTCAAACAGCGTAGGGTGGATGAGTTTCATGACCTCCAGCAGAAGGGTCTTTCAGTGACCTAGTACGAGAACAAGTTCTTTGAACTCTTACCGTACGTAGACTACCTGAAAGATGAGAAGCTTCTCATCAACCAATTTATCAGAGGGTTGAATTCCGGCATAGCAGGACCAGTGAGGATGGCCGCTCCAGGGAGCCTTCAGGTTGCCGTGGAGAAGGCTTTGATAGCAGAGGAGATTCAGGTCAAACCCCAAGACTCGAGGGATCGGTTCCAGAACCGTAACCCTACACCACAGACTTACGGATTTCAGAAACCCCATTGGAAGGGTAATAATAGACACACATCGGGGTTCTCCAAACCCCCTCCTCCATAGCAGTCACAGCAAAACAAGAGGCAAAGGCCTCTGTAGAGTCAACAGGGCATGAAGCCCAAGCAATGGTAGTCACAGGGTCAGAGGCGAGATCAGAGATCTCAGGCTCCTTACACACCTCTGGCGAGGACTCAGCAGTCCTCCAGGGGTGGGTATAGTGGTTCTAGCAGGACAGGGGGATAGTCTTTCTCCAGACCACAGGGAGTGCAGTTTCAGGCACGTGGTGCTTGCTTCACATGTGGAGCAATGGGACACATGGCAAGAGAGTGTCCTCAGGGTCAGATGGCAGGGAATTAGAGGATGGCAACATCAGAGCCGATAGTTGGGGATATGGGTAAGTCCCATAGGGTCTTCGCAGCGGTTGACAACCGCCAGGCAAAGCATCAGGCCATGGTTATTGAGATAGCAGGTATGATCAGAGGTAGTAGTGTATCTATATTATTTAATTCAGGAGCTACTGACTCTTTTATATCTCCATTGGTTGTGGAGCGTTGCGGGCTAGTGGCAATTAGACAAGAGGTTAGTTGGGAAGTGGAATTAGCTTCAGGGGCTAGAGTGTCAGTGGAATCAGAGGTTAGGGGTTGTCAGCTTCAGATTGGTAATACCACCACCTTAGTAGACCTTAGAGTTACACCACTCAGATCATATGGCATCGTACTTGGCATGGATTGGCTTTATGCCCACAGAGCCAAGATGGATTGTCACCTGAAAAGGATCGAGTGTGAGGATGACCATGGTTCTCCCATAGTAATCATTGGAATTCAGAGACCCGTGTCTCTTCGTATGATCTCCGCCATGTAGCTTAAGCGGAGCATGCGAAAGGGATGCCAATTATTTGCCATCACCATTAGTGATAGAGAAGAAGAAGAGGAAAAGGAACCATCTATTGATGACCATCCTATCCTTAAGGGATTTTCAGACTTATTTCCTTCAGAGTTACCCGGTATGCCGCCCCGTAGAGAGATTGATTTTCATATAGACCTTGTTCCAGGAGCCGAACCAGTTTCCAGAGCACCATATAGGATGACCACAAATGAGCTTAATGAGCTCAAGATGCAGCTTGAGGAACTCCTAGAGAAGGGCCACATTCATCCTAGTGTATCCCCTTGGGGTGCACCAGTCATCTTCGTGAAGAAGAAGGACGGATCTCTCTGATTATGCATGGATTACCGTTAGTTGAACAAAGTAACCATCAAGAACCGATATCCGTTGCCCAGGATCGACGATTTATTCGACCAACTTCAGGGTGCCAAAGTATTTTCCAAGATTGATCTAAAGTCAGGGTACCATCAATTGAGGATAGTGGATAGCGATATCCACAAGACCGCATTTCGCACTAGATATGGCCACTATGAGTTCACCGTGGTCCCATTCGGTCTTACGAATGCCCTAACAGTTTTCATGCGTCTCATGAATGGAGTATTCTGCACATTCCTTGACCGTTTTGTGATTGTATTTCTCGATGACATATTGATATATTCACGGAATGAGGAGGAGCATGAGGAGCACCTGAGACAGGTTTTGCAGTGTTTGAGGGATAATCAGTTATATGGCAGTTTGTTGAAGTGTGCTTTCTTTAGAACAGAGGTCAAGTACCTTGGTCATGTTATATCCGGTGATGGGATCTCAGTAGACCCATCGAAGATCAGAGCCATTATGGATTGGCCAACGCCTACCAGTGTGACAGAGGTCAGGAGCTTCATGGGCTTAGCAGGTTATTATCAACATTTTGTTGAGGGATTCTCTAGAGTCGCTCATCCTATTACTTCTCTTCAGTGCAAAGGGAAGAAATTTGAGTGGATGGAGAAGTGTGAGAAGGCCTTTCAGGAACTTAAAAAGGCACTTACTACTGCACCTATCCTTGTAGTACCAGATCCTTTAGCTGATTTCATGGTTTGCACAGATGCTTCCCTAGAGGGTTTAGGGGCAGTCCTTATGCAGGGTGGCAGAGCTATAGCTTTTGAGTCTAGGAAACTCAAGACTCACGAGCTTAATTACCCTACTCATGACCTTGAGCTTGTAGCAGTAGTGCATGCACTTGTGAGGTGGAGACATTTCCTTTTGGGTCATCATTTTGAGTTGCACTCAGACCATCAGAGCCTTCAGTACATATTCACTCAGCCAAACCTTAATGCACAAAAGAGGAGATGGATGGAATTCTTGTGCTAGTATGATTTTGACGTTCACTACATCAAAGGGAAAGAAAACGTAGTTGCAGATGCTTTGAGTAGGAGACGTCACGAGGTATACACCATATCTATGGGCACGGATTTGAGAGATTGGATCATGCAGCAGTTGCCAGAGGACGGATGGTATTCAGAGGTTTGCCAGGGTATACGATCTCAGGAAACTTTAGAAGGGAAATATGTGGATTATTACGCCATAGAGGACGCATCTATGTACCTTCTTTCGAGGGATTGCGGGAGTTCATTATCACAGAGGCTCATAGAGCTCCTTATGCAGCACATCCCGGGGTTAAGAAGATGCATGCAGACTTGAGGGAATTATACCATTGGCCAGGAATGCGGCAGCTTATTGCAAATTTGGTAGCCCGATGCCTTGAGTGTCAAAGAGTCAAGGCAGAGCATCGCCATCCAGGTGGGTTGCTCCAATCTCATGCTATACCAAAGTGGAAGTGGGATACTATATCCATGGATTTCATCATTGGTCTCCCTATGTCATCTCGTCGCCATGATGCCATCTTGGTGACGGTTGACAAGTTGACCAAAGTGGCTCACTTTTCACCAGTTCGTACCACCTTCACAACACCCACGGTAGCACAGGTGTTCTTGCAAGACATTGTCAGACTTCATGGCGTTCCACGCAAGATCATTTCTGATAGGGATTCCCTCTTCACTTCTTCCTTTTGGAAGGCATTACAGGCAGCTATAGGTACCAAGCTCAATTTTAGTACAACCTATCATCCGGAAACGGATGGCCAGATAGAGAGGGTTAATCAGGTGTTAGAGGATATGCTTCGCATGTATGTCATGGATCACCAGACCAGATGGGAAGAGTACCTTCCCTTAGTGGAGTTTGCCTATAACAATGGGCATCACACGTCCTTGGGGATGCCACCCTATCAGGCATTATATGGCAGACCTTGTAGGACACCGTTGAGTTGGGACTGCATAGAGGATAGAGTTGCTATTGGTCCTGAGATAGTTCGGGATATGGAGCAGTAGGTGGATTTGATTAGGCAGCATCTTAGAGAGGCACAAGATAGACAGAAGAAATATGTAGATGTGAAGAGGATATATCATAGCTACTTGGTTGGAGGCAGAGTCTTCTTGAGAGTGCGACTGCATAAGAGTCCAATCCGTTATGGAAAGGGTTCTAAACTCGCACCTCGATTTGTAGGACCATTTGAGATCCTTGAGAGGATAGGACCAGTTGCCACCCGTTTAGCATTGCCACCTAGCCTATTGCACATCCACGATGTGTTTCATGTTTTAGTTTTGAGGAAGTATATCTATGATGAGTCTCATATTCTAGATTGGGATGCCTTGTAGGTGGAGTCAGACGGGCAGCTAGCTTTGGAGCCCATTCGCATTTTGCCACGCCGGACGTTGGGCCTTCGAGGTCAAGAGCTGGACCAGGTTAGGGTCCAGTGGGATTGCTATGATGAGGTCACAACCTCATGGGAGGATACAGCACGTATGAGATCACAGTACCCCCACCTTCTTGTTGAACTCCAAGAGGAAGTTCATGCCTAAAGGGGGAGGGTGTGAGGCCCTACCCCGACTCAACTTGACATTTTCTGTTATTTACATATTGAGACTATTATGGATGCTTTATTTTATGCTTTATGGATTTAGAACCTATATGATTCCATGATTTGGATCACATTGACATATATTGATGCTTCATTTTATGCATTAAGATTATGAAACTTTATATGTTACTAGAATAGAATTACTTTGAAATGGTGAATGTCATTATTGGAATTGCAGGACTTCATTTTGATGATAGAACAAGGATGCTTATTTTATGAATGGTTGAATTTTGAGAATTATGATAACTGCTTATGTGGAATCGAATTTGAATGAATGGGATATTGAATTATTATTGTCAAATGTATGAGTGTTTGATGTGCAATGAAATCCATGTATTTAATTATATATAATTGTGATTATTTGGAATTACTAATTGTAAAGCGGAAAATCGAACCCTAGGTGTTCCCCCACTCCATGGAGAGAGAAAGGAGGTCACTAGGATTGACGGTTTTCACTTAAGAGAGACTTTACATTCAAAAGAGGGGTTGAAACTCACAAGATCCAATCCCACACAATGCAGGACTGGATTCTAAATGACTTTCAAGGGTTGAGACATCAAGGATACCCTCTTTTGTAAAGAATGTAGATAGAATGATTGAACTAGGAATGCATGTAAAGTAAGAAAGATTCGCTTGTAGATGGAGATAGGGACACGGGATGAAGCTACGGACCTGAAATTAGCAGTAAAATGTCGAGACGATACTGTCCTGCAAATTTGAGCGAAAGTTGACGGGACGATGGCACCCGGAGTGCACACGGTCCTCCAAAAAATCCGCAAAACGAAGGGGGATATGTTCGTCTCTGCACAAGGATTCCAGATCTTCAATTACAGCCGCGTACCTACAACCTACACACAGAAAAGAGAGGACGATTGGGGGGTTAGGGATTAGGGGTTTGCCTTTAGGTCAACCCTGGTTTTGGAATTAACCAAGAAATGAGAATGCTGTAAATGTAAGTGTTTGTAATGTAATCAAGTACTGATACCTTGTTGTAAGAATGTTTGTATTCTTACATGCGAAGGTGTAATGATGTTGTATGTTGTATGTTGTAGGTGATCTCCTCTTCAATGGTTGAATCCTTGTCTTGAATGCAACACCTAGCCTTGAATGGAGACCTAGGATGCTCAATTGCTTGAAGGAATGCTTGAATGCTTGAATGTTTGAATGTTTGCCTAGCGCTTCCGCCTTTTGCACACATATGTTTTTCTTCCTTTTTTTTTCTCTCCCTTTTTTGGGAGGGGAAATGTAGTTTATATACTTTTCAATTAGGGTTAGGAGACTGATTTTTCCGACCTTAGGCTGACCCAGGAACATTATTTTCCAAATTACAAACTTAAAGACCCAATGCCCAACAAGAGACCGGGCCCAAAATAGGGCCAGGGACCAGGGCGCTAGGCGCCATGGTCCCACCTCCCGGGACAACAGGGTGCAAGGAGGATCAGGCCAAGGTGCAGAAAGATGCAGTTTTTTTGATGTCGCAAGCAGGTTTCGGGGTCTCCATTCAGGTTCAACGTTGCGCCGCCATCGTGAAGACCCAAATGCAGTCGAACTTGCAAGTGTCGCAATTTGAGATGCATAGGAAAATTATCCATGTGACCATGGAATTAATATGGAGAACCAAACGTAGACCAATGTTCGTTTGTTAAGCCAGGGGTTGTCTATTTGGAGAGACAACACCTCATTTGTAATGTATTTTATTCATGAAAGTAAATGATGCATATGTGTTAAGTTGATTTTATTTAATTGTGTAAACCTACAAGAGACAAATTTCATGTGTGATTTTTATATTGTATTTTATTGTGTCACTTGACACATGTGCTAATTAGTGTCATTGATTTTGACTTGTCTCTTGGAGGGAGTTTTATTTCTACCAAAGCAATTCAAACACATGAGTGTTTTCCCAAATTTGCCTTGGGTGGGGAGTCTTGGGAGTGGTCAACTCAGGTTTGACCCGTAGGTTAACTTCAGTTGGGTTTCTAAGGGGTCAAATGGACTCCTAGGGTCAGTTTTAGGGATTTTCCAAAGGTCCAAAGGGTAGACCTATGGGTTAGGGGTATATTTAACCATGTGACTACTCCCATGTGGCTGTTTAGTCACCTGTAAAAGTGGTTTTCCCAAGGTGAGCGAAAATTCAACTTAGAAGGTTCCTCCTAGGATAGACAACCTTCCCTTTTGATGTCAAACTCTCTTCCCCATCCTCTCTCACCTTTTCCCTTTCCAGTTTTAGTAATATGTAAGAGGCTGGGAAGAGCAACCAATGAGAACTCTCACCTTACCCAAGGGGTTGGGAAGTGTGAGAGAGGCCTTCTTAGGCAAGGATTAGGGACTTAGTGAGTAATCACCCACTCTCCATTGTTGGAGATTATGCACTTTTTTTTGAAAATTAGTTGTAGGATAGAATTTTGGTGAAGTGTTGGTGGAAAGTTTGTGTGGATTTGGGCAGCTCATCCCCAACTAAGTCTAACACACCTATTGGCAGATTAAGGTTGGTTTTTACTTCTTTTTGTTATGTTGTTTATGTTGTTTTGAAAGAAAGAAATGCTTGTATGAGGAGATGTGTATATGTAAAATGTTTTGTAGGAGATAAATGTAAAATTTCATTTCCTTGTTCTTTGTTTATGTGTTCTTGTTTTGGGAGTGTCCAAGGCCTCCTACTCTTGTGAGAGTAGGATGGTCTTGGGGTGGAAGAAGTATGACAGCATTGGGTGAGAGGCTCTCCTTAAGGAGAGTGATCTCAAGGGTGTCCTTTGTGACCCTTGCTGCATAGCCTCGTGTATACATTTGGGGGTAATAAGGGGAGAAAATATGGCTTTTATGCCTTTGGGGGGCATAAGGTGTGGAGATGAAATTTGTTGTATTTTGTTTTGCCATGAGGTGGCTTGAGTTGTATTATGCTTGCAATCTCCCCAATGGTACTTGGTCCACTTCCACCCGTGGAAAGTTCATCACAAGTTGTGGTGAGAGTGTAGCTTGGGATGGGAAAATGCATGTCGAGTGTTTGCCTTTGTTGTTGTGTTGTTTGTTTGTTTGTGACCCGTCTAGCGCTTGGTTCTCCAAGCTCGGGGGTGGCTTCTAGTAAGCCTAGGCTGGGAGGTGAGCTCTCCATGGTCAAGTTGCATTTTTATTGTAGGTTGCTTGGGATGGAAAAGAAAGAGATGAAGAGATTTGTTGTTGTTTTTGAGTTGCAGAAAAGTTTCAATGAAAAATGTATTTATTTGTAGCAAAAGAAAAAGAGCCATTGTTGTATTTACTTTCCAAAAGAAAAGAATTGTATGTATTTATTTTATTCATAATCCTATGGAAGGTAATACTAGTTGGGTTTTCAGACCCATTTGTATTATTATTTACTTTGTATTTTAATTTGCTAAAGAAATGTATTTCTCCTATTTTGGTTAGTTTTGCAAAAAGGGAAGATGAAATATAATAGCTTGTATTTAAATCCTCATTTAAGAAAAATAAAAATAAAGTTGTTGCATTTATGTTTATTCTGCAAATAAATTTATTCTGTTACTACATGTTCATTATGTTTATTTATGCTGCTGCAAATAAAATAAATCAGTCATTTATTTTTCCATTTAATGCAGAAAATAAATCTTATTGTAGTAGCTTGTTTTATAAAAAAAAAAATTTAGCATATAGTCCTAGTTTATGATTTTACCAGAATAGATTATATTTGAGTTGTTGTTTTAGGAATATCTTAAATATTAGTTTTTAGAATGTTTAAAAAAAAAAAAAAAGGAAAACAGAATATAAAACATACATATTCCAGCCTTATAAAAAAAACAAGGGGATATTTTTCTCTTTAACATACTACAAAATTATAATAGGAAAATCCCTGCATGCATTCTAAAGCTATTAAAAAAAAAAAAGGGTAATCTCATAAGTTTGCCTAAATGAGTTATAAATAAAAAATGCAATATATATATATATATATATATATATATAATTCATTTAAATGTTATTCTGAAAATCTGTTTATTAAAAGAAAGAAAAATAGTAATGTATTTACATGTTCTTTTTAGACATATATTTATATATATACATATATATACATATAATTATATATATATACATATATATATGTATATATATATGTTTTTTTTAACATATTTTTAAACACAAAAAAAAAAACCTTTAAAAAAAATTTGCAAGGAGGGAAGAGTGGGCCGCAGCCGTGGGCGGCGACTCCCATAGTCTACGGGTGCCCTTAGCTGTGGGCGGCGATGTCCAAAGGGCTATGTAAGCTACAGCTGTGGGCGGCATCGTCCATAGACTGCGGGAGCCCGCAGCTGTGGGCGGCAACGTACACAGGGCTGCGGAAGCCGCAGCTATGGGCGGCGACGTCCATAGACTGTGGGAGCCCGCAGCCGTGGGTGGTGACGTCCACAGTCTGCGGGTCACTGTAGCTGTGGGCGGCGCTGTTCGCAGCCCGCGGTACACCCCCGCACCGCTTCCTCCCACCTCCGCTGAAACCCCCGGCTCGGCCCTGCGCGCCCGCCGTGGAAGAAAGTAGAGCGCCGCCTCCCATGGCCGCCGCTCCCACACCTGCACACACACGCAAAAAAAAATGAAGAAAATATTTACACTCACACACAACACACACTTAAAAAAATAAACTATATCACACACATGCCCTAACCCTAATTTCGGTTTAGGGCAAATACACTTGGGTATATTAAAAAAAAAAATGTGTGGGATGGGTGTTTAAAAGGTTAGGGTTAGCATGTGACCTTGTAGCATTTAAAAAAAAAAGTATATTAATATAATAAAGAAAAGAAACCCCCCCCCCCCCCCCCCCTTTCTTGGAATATATATTTATAGGTATATATTTATATATGTGTGGGTATAGATTTGCAACCTTACATTCCCTCACACTTGTTATATATATATATATATATATATATATATATATATATATATATATATATTATCAACACACACACACACACACATATATGTGTGTGTAATTAAATTCTATGTTTATATGGAATCAAAATGGTTATTTGTAAATTAATTAATGCACTTTTAAATTATTAAATAAATGTATAAGCATTTTAATAAGAAAATTTTAAACTCTTTGGAAGGATAAATCCTTGGGGAAAATAAAATGATATATGTAGGGTCAAGTTGGCCCCTCACAAATTTTAGATTATAAGGTAATTTAATTAATGGAAATTTTATTGAATAGATTTATTAAATCAAGGAGTTAGGGTAAATTAATTTTAGACCCTAAGTAATTAAAGAACTATATGAGATCATTAATATTCCCTACCAATTAAGTTTGAGATTATTTGCTACATGAGTTTAATTATTTATAAATGGAAGATAGTAATAACTCTTTTGGAGAAATATTAGCTCGCTTATAACTTAGATTATTTATTGCCTAATTAATTTAGTTGTTTGATTCACTCAAAACATAGTTAAGACTAAACTAGTTTCGCATTATTTTAATTAAGTTAGTCGTACTAGGTTAAGTATTTAAAAAAATAAAAATTATTCCGTTTGTGCCCAAAAGTTTGGGCATGACATAATTCACCCCCCCTCTCAGTTGTCTTCCAGTTATTTGAAGTGTCTAACAATTGGTATTAGAGATATGGTCCTCTCTATAGAAGCTAACCACTTGAGGAAGATCCTATGGAGACAAACTGTTCAAGTTCATCTAGGTCATCTCCTGCTATCTTTCGAAGAGATATTCCTAGGCTTGATGGAACAAATTACAGAGTATGGAAGTTTCAGATGGAGACTCATCTGAGATGTCTCAATATGGAAATTTGGGAAATCACAGAGAATGGAGTTACTCCTTTTACTCCGGCATCTAGCAATTCTCCTCTGGAAATATTGGATAAGGAACTTGAGAATGATTTTAGAGTAAGAGAAGCCCTCTTGTGTGCATTGTCTGATCATCAAATAATGGGATTAACTGATAAATCATTTGCAAAGGTTATATGGTACAAGTTAGAGACTCTTAATGAAGGTGAACCTACTGTTAAGATTGCTAAACTTGATGGTTATCAGGTGAGATATGAAAACTTGAAGATGGAAGAAGATGAAAGGATTACTGCATTCATGGAAAGGGTAAATGAGATTGTTATGGGAATTCAATGTTGTGGTGGAACTCTGAGTGAAGATGAAATAGTTTCTAAAGTTCTGAGATCTTTGCCACCAGCTTACAAGATGAAGGCTACTAAAATTAATGAATTGAGAACAATGGCTAATACTTTTGTCAATACAGATACCTTGGTTGGGAAATTATCTTCTTTTGAGCTTGAAGAATTTGGACCTTCTAGAGTTGTGAAGTCTGAACTTGCTTTTCATGCATTTACATCATCAACCGACAAGCAAGATTGAAAAACTTTATATGCAAAGGAATTGGATGATATGAAGAGAGAAGATGAATAATTTGAGCAACTTGAAGCCCTATTTTCTAGAAGAGTACCTAAAGGACCGGTAGGAAGTAAGTATGAAAGAAAAGCACCTTTTAAATGTTTTGCATGTAATAAGATAGGTCATTTTGCATCTAGATGTCCTGAAAGGAATTCAAGATTTGAAGAAAGAGCTAGAAGATTTTTTAAGCCTAACACTGGATATCAGAACAAATATAAGTACAAGAAAAACAGAGATAAATCATGCTACATAGTGGATGAGGAAGGTGTGTCTTCTTGATGATGAACCGGTACAAGACTCTACTAGTGGTTCTGGCAATAGAAAGGAATGGGTATTCTTGGCTGTCAAGGAAGATGATCTGACACTGGAAGAGAAGGCATTGGCTGTTAAAATTGAAGATAAGGATGAATGGGTAATTGATAGTGGATGTTCACATCATATGCCTAGAGATAAAAGGAAGTTGCTATCTTTGTAAGAATTTGATGGCGGTCTGGTTAGATTTGGAAATGATAAAGCATGTATGATCAAGGGAAAAGGAACTATATCATTGGATGGTAAGCACAATAATGATAATGTTTATTATGTTGAAGGTTTAAGGCATAATCTTTTGAGTGTAGGACAATTGGTGGATAAGGGATTTCAATTACAATTCAAAGATGGAAAATACAAAATCATTAATAGATCTAGTTTGGAGATTGCAACCAGTACTTAGACAAAAGGTAATATATTTTATTTGAATTCTGGTGAGAAGACATGTCTGATTGCACAAATTGATGAGAGTTGGCTATGGCATAAAAGGCTATGTCATGTGAATTTTGATTGCATGGTAAAGATCAGTTAAACTAAGGCAGTTAGAGATATACCTAAGATTGTAAAGCCCTATAATCTGGTATATAAAGCATGTCAAATGGGAAAATAGGTCAGAACCTCTTTTAAGAGTATACAAGACAAATCTAATGATGTTCTTGATCTTATTCATACTGATTTGTGTGGCCCTGCTAGAGTTAAAAGTTTTTAAGGTGATAGATATTTTATGCTAATCATTGATGATTATTCTAGAATGATGTGGGCTAATTTTCTAAGGGAGAAATATGACGCATTTGAAAAGTTTAAAATCTTTAAAGTGAAAAAAAGATTGAAGATTAAATGTTTAAGGTTAGATTATGGTGGAGAATTGGCATCCGGTGAGTTTAATAACTTTGTGAGAAGCATGGCATAAGGAGACAATTTTATGCTCCCAAGACACCTCAACATAATGGAATTGTGGAAAGGAAGAACATAACTATCTTGGATGCTGCTAGAACCATGATGATGGAATCTAATCTACCTCATATCTTTTGGAGAGAAGCAGTGAGCACAATAGTTTATACATTCAATAGAGTACATATCAAAGGAGAAATCTTAAGACACCTAATGAATTATGGTTTGGCAATACACCTACAGTTAAGTATTTCAGAATCTTGGGTAGTAAATGTTATATCAGGAGAGATGATATCATTGGCAAATTTGATCCTAGATGTGATGAAGGAATATTTCTTGGTTATTCTAATGAAAGCAAATCATATAGATGTTATAACAAGAGATTGCAGAGAATTGTGGAGAGCGCTTATGTCAAGGTGGATGAGCTGAATAGAAGTCAAATCAGAGTTTATGAGCAAGAACCAACAGTGGAAATGATCATAACTGAACTGGTAACACCTTTACTAGAATAGAATGTTGAACCAGTTACTCTGGCAGTATTAGAAAATTCAACAGTAACAAAATAACTGGGAAGAGGAACAGAGAATCAAAAGATTCCTAGGTATGTGAGGATGAATCATTCAGAAAATCAGATCATTCGGGATAAGAACAATGGAGTGATGACAAGAAGGATATTGGCAACTAATGAGGTATGTTTAATTTCTCAAGTTGAACTGGTATCAATAATTGAAGAATGTAAAGATGAATGTTGGATGAAAGCTATGGAAGAAGAATTAGATCAGATAGAGAAGAATAACACATAGACTTTAGTTCTCTGGCCTAAAATTAAGTATGTTATAGGAACTAAATGGGTATTTAGGAATAAATTAAATGAAGATGGACAAGTTGTAAGGAATAAAGCTAGATTGATTTGTAAAGGATATTCTCAGAAGGAAGGAATTGATTATATTGAAACTTTTGCACCTGTAGCTAGGATTGAAGTTGTAAGATTATTTTTTGCGTATGTTGCCCATAAAAACTACAAGGTTTATCAGATGGATGTTAAGTGTGCCTTTTTGAATGGGGATCTTGATGAGGAAGTTTATATTGAGCAACCTAATGGTTTTTCAATTTCAGATGATAAAAACATGGTTTACATGTTAAGGAAAGCTTTATATGGATTGAAACAAGCACCTACAACTTGGTATGCAAGGTTAGCTAAATATCTTTTGAAGCTTGGTTTCACTAAAGGCAATGCTAACATTAATCTATATTATAAAGTCACTGATGACGATATACTAATTATTGAAGTTTTTGTTGATGATATTGTAGCATCGTAAATTGTACGTGTCACTTTTTCCCCCACATAGATATTATTTTTGGAGTTGAAGATAAGTTGTGCATGGTATTTTCTAAGAATATGGAGAAAGAATTTGAAATGTCTATGATTGGGGAAATGAATTTTTTCTTAGGCTTGCAGATTACTCAGACTGACAAAGGTATTTTCATCTATCAAACTAAGTATGCTAGGGAATTGTTGAAGAAATTTGGTATGGTAGACTCTAAACTGGTAATTACTCCTATGATTACAAGTGAGAAATTGACAAGGAAAGATGAACCTGCACCAGTGAATCCTACAAGATACAAGTCTATGATTGGAGGTCTACTATATTTGACTTAGACTAGGCCTAATAAAATGAATGATGTTTGTATTGCATCAAGATATCAAAGTAATCCTAGAGAAAATCATGAGAGTGCGGTGAAAAGGTATTTTAGATACTTGCAAGGTACATTTGAATATGGTTTGTGGTACCCTAAGGATGATGACTTTACTCTATGTGCATATACAGATGCAGATTGGGAAGGTGATGTTGAAGACCGAAAAAGTACTTCTGGTGGAGCTTTCTTTCTTGGGAAGAAATTGGTTTCGTGGATCAGCAAGAAACAATCATGTACTTCTTTATCTACTGCTGAAGTTGAATATGTTGTTGTTGCTACTAATTGTACACAAGTTCTATGGATAAAGAAAATGTTGAAGGACATAAAAGTGCATTACATTGGACCGGTAGTTATTCACTGTGATAACTTTGTTGCTATTAACATATCAAAGAATCCAGTATTTCACTCTAAGACAAAGTACATATCTATCAAGTATAACTTTTTAAAAGAGAAGGTGGAAGAAAATGAGGTTAGACTGGTTTATGTGATTACTAAAGAGAAGATTGCAGATATTTTCACTAAACCTTTGCCTAAATAATCATTTGAGTACCTCAGAGACAGATTAGGGTTTTTTGCCCCTTCGACAAATAACTGATTGATGTTATTTGGCATCAGTCCGGTATGCATTATTAGAGATATTGTTCATTCTAGATTGATGTGGGGATGCTACTACTTAGGGGGAGTAGTTAGCCTTCTGATTCAATGGTTTATGTTTTTGCTTTAATATTTTTGTCAACTTCTATCATTGATGTGAAAGGGGGAGAGATATATGTGAAAAACAGAGCTTTACAGAGATATCATTCACACGGGGAGTTTGGTCTTTGGTTCAGAACTTCATTGTCATATCATTTTGAAGAGTTTGTTGGATGTCTTCGATTGGGGGAGACTTGATTGACATTTCTTGGCACTTGGATGTTTTTCACAACTAGTGTTTCCATCAATGCTAAAGGGGGAGATTATTGGCCATTTGGAGGAATTAATTATGTGTTGCATTTATGTTTTGTCATTGATGTCAACACTAGCTATTTTGGCTATTTTAACAGTATTCTTCTAGTCTCGATAAATTGTTTGGTTTCTGGTTGGACTAGATCATGATGATCCGGTATGCTCTGGTATGTTTGGGTTATGGAATTGGCTTATTCATGCTACTCAAATTCATGTTCAGTCAGTTGGTTTTTATCTGGTGATCAGATGCTATCCTATATGCTAGCAATCTTGGTTTGTTGTTCCGGCAAGGGTTTCACCGGCAGAGCTTTTTTGAAGATCTTTGATGATATGCATAAGTAGTGTTCGTGTGGCTTCTGATAGAGATTCAAGATGTTGATGTTGATCCTATTCAAGACTTGGTTTATTGGGAGCATTTCTTTAGCGTGTGTGGACCTAAATTGGGTCCCGGTATTATCTAGGTTATGGATCGGCTTAATGTAACATGTGGATTGGACTTCTCGATGTGTTTTCGAGATGTCTTATGGGTTGGATATTATTTGTTTTCTCTTAGGCGACATTTTTTGTAATTATGTAATTGATTTATTGTCCAGTGGTCAACCTTATTGTTTGTGGTCGAAAGTTTGTACATATGATGTAAGATCTCATTGTAGATCACATAGGAATGTGGACTAGGAGCGAATAATGTAATAATCATTCAGGCAAAGGATTTGGTCAATCATTGGTGATCAAATTGGGTTTATGTAAGAGGATTTAGTCCTCTAGTATTGAGCTTAACCAGAATTGTACTCAGGCATAGGAGATGTTATCTTTGCTATTCATTTATTCCTCTGGATTGTAGTCTAGCTTTCTATGTAGTCAGTGAGACTCCTTTTGTGATGAGCATTGTGCTCTAGGTTATTGGCCTTCCTACAAGTGTAGGCCCCTCAATTATAATCACATACTTACTGCAGAAGTATTATCTAACTGTGGGTATGCTTCCCATCATGGTTTTTGTCTTTACTGGGTTTTCCACGTACAAATCTTGGTGTCATGTGGATGGTATTTATTCTCTGGTTGTTGTTTGTGCTTAATTGGTTTATCTGCTATTTCAGTAATTGGTTTATGCATTCCACTATTGATCTTTTGGTTCTGGTATTAAAGTTTTAATTGCTTAAGGTTCCGGTAATTTGAGACAACTGATTCACCCCCCCCCCCTCTCAATTGTCTTCCGATTATTTGAACTATCTAACACTTTCTTTCTTGGAAATAAACTTGTTTCATGGATTAGAAAGGAACAGTCATGTACATCTTTATCTATTACTAAACCTGAGTATGTTGTTGCTGCTACTAGTTGTACACAAATTCTATGGATGAAGCAAATGTTAAAAGATATAAGGGTAGATTGTGATGAACCGGTAGTTATGTTGGAATTTGGCATAACTGATGCAGGTGATGTAGTTGAAGATGGATGACTGCGCCAGTAAAGGATAGAAGTCTATTTGTGATGAAGAGATTGAGATTTTGTGATTAGATGACTTGATCAGTTATTTATATTGTCATTGATGGCAACTGATATCAAATGATGTTTATTGATGTTCCTGATGTTTTGTTTTGTCATGAAAGTGATTTGTTTTACCGAAAGAGAGGGTTTACCAGAAAAGAACCGATGTCTATGAAATAGGACTTTAACCGGTAAAGAAGAGATGATTTGATTGAATTGGACGATCGGTGATGATTAGTGATTTGTGGTTTGGAATGTGAGCTTGTATCATGGAAAGGTGTATCTGACTGGAACCAGAACTTGTGAATATTATCGGAAGGCATGTTTCAAATTTCTGATGAAGTTTTGCTAAATTTTTCGTAGGGTTTAAGACTGGCGAAGAAAGCATCAAATCGGTAATGATTTTTGTTACGATGGTGATCAACTATGAGTCTACATGAAGGTGGTAACATGACACAACCCACATGATATGATTTAACTTTTATTTTAGCATGATTCAAGGAAGAATTTCTTGGGAAATAGAGAAACACTTAGTGGAGTGTTTTGAGGTTTTGACTTTGGTACTAATTGGATTTTCGTGATGGGTTAAGATCAACCAACGGTTGATATTGCATATTAATTTGATGTAATGATCTATATATTGATCTGAGATGATCTTTTATGATTTGTATTGTAAACTCAAGATGTAATTAGGGTTTAGTGGTTGACCTAGTTAAGATGGCTATTTAGGATGGCACGGTTGATGTTTATGATGTCGGTGGTCTTGAGAGAATGCATTGAGCCATCCAAGTGAAGTATGAGATCTACCTGAGAGTTGAAGAGCTTTGAGCATAACTGGATCTAATTTAGCAAGTTGAGAAGTGCAAGTAACAAATCACTTTTTCACTGTTGTTCCCTAACAGTTGTAGCAGGTTAAATCCCTTAACCGGGTAGGTCCTAACAGGCCTTAAACATTTAAGTCCACCAACAGGGCAGCTCTCAAAAGAGTGTTAAATTCTCTCACGAGGTCAATCCTAACAGATCATCAAGCTCCTAATTGGGCTGCTAGGCAAATCACTTAACATGGTGACTCCTAACAGGGTCTGCTCCTAACAGAGCGTACTTCAAAAGAGTACAAATATTTGTGGGTTCCAACTCCTACCATGGTTTTTTCCTATTTGGGTTTCCACGTCAAAATTGTGGTATTCATGTGTGGAATTATTTTCATGTGATGTTCTTGTTTATGTTATATTTCATGCACTATTTGTGAGTGCACTGGTTATGATGTTTCATCAAAGGTTTATCAAAGGTTACTGGTACTGATAAGAGTTGTTAGAGAAAGTGTTTTGATCTGATTGATGAGAACAATGAGTTGGTAAATGATCAAATTTATATGACTTCTTAAGTGGTGAAAGTATTGATAGATGTGGTAAATGATTTGATTAATGTGCTAAGAAAATCTGATAAACAGGTTGTTAGATCTGATAAAAGAAGTTGAGATATTTGTTAAATGGTTTCAGATCTGATATGAGTTTGTTTTTGGTTTAAAGTTTCAATTGGTATTAATACTGAATCACCCCCCCTCTCAGTATTAACCAGATCCTCATAGGATTAATAAGTTATTCACTGTGATAAATATGTTGCTATTGACATATCAAAGAATCTGGTATTTCAATCTAAGACAAAGCACATATCAATCAAGTATAACTTTTTGAAGGAAAAGGTGGAAGCAAATGAAGTTAGCTTGGTTTATGTGAAAAACTAAAGAGCAAATTGCAGATATCTTCACTAAACCTTTGCCCAAGGAATCATTTGAGTACTTTAGAGACATATTGGGGGTCTTTGCCCCTTCAGTAGAGACTTAAGTTATGATGATTGGCATCAGTCCAACGTGCATTATCAAAACTATCATTCACTCTGGATTGATGAGTTGGTGCTACTACTCTGGGGGAGTAGTCAGTCATGTGCTTCAGATGATCTATGGTTTTTCTTTGATGTTTATGTCTGGTTTCTGCCATTGATATGAAAGGGGGAGAGATATACATGTGAAAAATAGAGCTTAATAGAGATATCAGTCACAGGGGGAGCTTGGTCTATGGATGGTTAATTGGTTAAGAACATCATTGATATATTGTTTGTGGGATATTGTTGGATGTCTTCCATTGGGGGAGACCTAGTTGGCATTACTTGGCACTTGGATGTTTTTCACATCTAGTGTTACCATCAATGCCAAAGGGGGAGACTATTGGCAATTTGGAGGAATTGATTATGTGTTACATTGATATTTGTCATTGATGTCAACATTAGCTTGTTTGGTTGTCTACCAGGTTCTGGTAGAGTGGTTGGATTGTGATGTTGATCTGGAGACCATCTTGAGTATTCTTTGGTATGTTCAGATCGGTGGAAATGGTTTGGTTTGGGCATTTATGTGGTTCAGATGCATGTCACATTCAGTTGGTTCGGTATTTGGTGATCTGAAAGCTATCATATGTTCTAGTAAGCCTTTTGGTTACCAGTAAGGGTTTTACCGACAAACCTTCATTGAATATCTTTTGATGGATTCGATAAGTGGTGTTGGTGTAGCTTCTAGAAGATTCTGAGGATGATGATGGTTATCATGTTCGTGTTCCAGTTTATTGGTGGTGTTGCATTTGGTTTATGGTGGCCTATTTTAGGTCCAGTGCTATTATGTGTTATTCTTCTAGGTTATGGACCAGTTGGTGTAACGTGTTGGTGGATGCTCCTGATGCGTTACTAGTTGGATTTATTGATTGGATAATATTGTTTCGGTCTCAGGCCGACCTGGGTTATCATTGGTTTGCGGTTTTATGTAATGAATTTATTGTATTATCTTTTAGGTGGCTGACCTAATTGTTTGGGTCCACGCTTTGTATAAATATGATGTAAGATCTCTTTATAGATCATAGGACAATCATGGATGGTTATGGGATTATCTCTGTGTGAATAAGGTTGTAATCATATGTAGACTATTTGGTCAATCATAGGTGATCGAATTGGGTTTGTGTAAGAGGTTTAAGACCTCTGATATTGAGCTTAATCGGAACTGTAATCAGGCATAGGAGATGTTATTCTTGCAATTAAATCTTCTTTTTGGATTGTATTCCAAAGATTTCTTGTAGTCAGTGAGGCTCTTTTGTGATGACCAGTGCGGTCTAGGCAGTGTGCCTTCCTGCATATGCAGGCCCCTTATATGTAATATTTATTCATCTAATCAATGGATAGATATTGTGGGTCACCAATCCCACCATGGGTCCAGGGGTGCGAGGGCCATCAAATTTAGCATAGTGTTTTACTAACATCAACATTTTTTGAAAATTTTAGACCCCTCTCTGTTGAGCAGTTTGGATTTTTGGGTCAACTTTGGAGGCTCATAACATGCTCAATATTGCTCCTTTTTGGGTGCAATTTTTTTTTATTTGGGCAAATTTTTCGTGCTCTTCATAGTGGTGGTTATTTTCTAATTTTGGTGAACATGTTTATTAGAATTTTTGGATTCTCTCAGTTGTACCTATCCAATCCTCAATTTTGCAACTTCAAAGGCTTCGTTTAAGCTCATATGATCTCCTTTTCAAGTGCCATTTTTTTTTAAAGTGCATATTTTTTTGGTTTACTTTCATAATCTATGATTAGTTTTCAAATATTTTGAGTGGATATTGTACTTTCAGATATTAATCTTTTTTTTGCCTATTTGGTACTTGTAATTTGCTTGGATTTGATTTTAGATCACTTGCATTATTAGTCTGATTCTCCTTTGGCCTTATTAAGGTAGTTGTAAAGTTGAAATTAGAAGTCCACTTTGCCATTTTTTGCAAGTGGCCCATTGTACACGCACTAAGTATAAAGTGCCAAATCATCATTCGGGGGTGGGTTCTTTGATTGAGTGAATTTTGAGGGGTGTCTTGTGTGATTGTGCCTCTCTTTCCTTGTGCTCTTTCAATTTTTTTCAATGAGTCTTCATACATTTCCACCTTTAACTCCACATAATTATGCATCATGGAAAATTAAAGTATGGAGCAAATTAATGGAAAAAGGTCTCACACATTACATAGATGGAACAATAGCAGCACCACCTGATCCTAAGGCTAATCCTAATGCTCAGTTAGAATGGATCACTAAGAATTGCATGGCTCTTGGAACTTTGCGTAAGTGTGTGTTAAATGACCTCATTTTTCACATTGAGAAGTGTACTACAATCAAAGAGGCTTGGGATATGTTTCAAAATTGTATGGTCAAGTTGATGAAATAAGAGATTACAAGATTGACAATGAGCTCACCAACTTGGATCCCAAGAGTTTTGATACAATCCAAGATTATGTCAGCAAAGCAAATGAGCTAAGAGAAAAGCTTAAGGATTGTGGAATTGACAAAAAAGATGCTTAGTTGATATTCAACTTGTTGTACAAGCTTGCACCAGAATATGCATCATTTGTTTCTAGCTTCCAAACCCATCGCTTAATAGTGAGGAGTTCCTACACTATGCCTTCATTTGATGTTTTCATAGAAATGTTGATGTTGGAATAATCTAAGTTGTTGAACATGGGGATTCTCAAGTCTTCAAAGTCCATGGCTTTGGTGGCTAATCAAGGGAGTCAAGGGAGTCAAGGTAAATATTCCAACAAGAAGAGGAAGCAATCTAAGTCAAAGCCACAACAGGAAAAAGGGCAATCATCCTCCCCATCACAAGGAGATTTTTAATCCTCTTCCAAGAAGGGAACTCCACCTAAGAAGGATAAACCAACTTGTGCATATTGCAAGAAGTATGGTCATGATGAGCATTGATGCCACACCAAGCAAGTTGATGAGTTGATAAAATCTTCTTAAGAAAAACAACATCAACTTGCCATCTGCCTACACAAAGAAGGATTCATCTCCTTCCTCTTCCTCATAGACTAAGGGAAAAGGGCAAGCATTTGTGGCTACAACAGGTTCTTCGCTGTAGTGGATACCTGACTCGGGTGCCTCTTATCACATGGGTTCTACAAAGGAGCAGTTTTCTTCATTGGATCCATCAAAGGTACCTCACATTTACATAGGTGATGATACACAATTTGAGGTTGAAGGGAAAGGTTCAGTTGACATGGATGATGGAACATTTGAGAATGTTCTCTATATTCCCAACTTGTCTACCAACCTTCTCTCTATCTACCAAATCACTCACTATGGGAATGGGAAAAGGTTGAGTTTACACTTGATTTAGTTGTGGTAAAGGAACTTGATGATGATGCCTTGGTGGCAGTGGGATAAGTCAATGACAACTCAAGGCTTTATTCATTCTCCCACTTTGTGCCAAGTTCTCCTTTTAGAGCCTTGCTTATTCATTCAAATTCAGAAAGTAAGCTATGGCATGAGTGGTTTGGTCACCTCAACTACCACTCTCTTCAGTAGCTCAACACGAAAGACATGGTCATAGGTCTACCTCGAATCAGTTTTTTCGAGGGTGTATGTTCAGGATGTTCTATGGGCAAGCATCCCGAGGAGAAGTTTGATAAGGGGAAAGATTGGAGAGCTTTGGAAGTTCTTCAACTTGTTCACAGTGATGTAGTAGATCCATTTCCAGCACCTTCATTTAGTAAGGCCCGCTATATCCTCACCTTAATTTATGACTACTCCCACTTCACTTAGGTCTACTTTCTTATTCATAAGAGTGAAGTATTTGACATTGTAGTCACATAAATCTGTCCACTTAATTAAATGAATACTTAGTATTTATTTGATTATTTAACCATCAATTAATGAATTAATTAAATTAATATTTAATTAATTCATCTTAACCCTCTTCTCCTATTAATTAAATAAATTATTCAATTTATTTGATTTAATTCACTTAACCAAATTCAGACCATTAATTAAATAAATAAATCATATTTGTTTAATTAAATCTTCTCTCACATTTAAATAAATTAATATTTATTTAAATCCCCCAAAATCCCACCTCTCACATTTAAATAAATTAACATTTATTTAAATCACCTTTATCCTCTACCCACTTGTATTTTCCTACAAATGCAAGTTGCACAATTATTTTAAATAAATAATTTATTTAAATCACCTTTATCCTCCACCCACTTGTATTTTCCTACAAAAGCAAGTTGCACAATTATTTTAAATAAATAATTTATTTAAATCACCTTTATCCTCCACCCACTTGTATTTTCCTACAAAAGCAAGTTGCACAACTATTTTAAATAAATTATTTATTTAAAATCCTATTTATCCTCACCCACTTGAAACCTTTAATGGTTTCCCTTAAAGTATTCAAACTTGATGGCTTTAAAGTCTTCAAACTTGATGGCTTCCTTCTATAGTCTTCTTAAGATTTTAATGGTTTTCCTTAAAGTCTTCAAGCCTTTAATGGTTTCCCTCAAAGTCTTCAAGCATTTTAATGCTTTATCTTCATTTTTCTCATTTAAATAAATTAATATTTATTTGAATATTTATCCAAATGCAAATTACACCATTTAATTGAAATAAATGATTTTATTTTAATTGAAAATACCAAAATTTCTCCCACTTGCATTTTCCTACAAAATCCACTTGCATGCCTAAACCCCTTCTAGAATTTTCTAATCACTTCTAAATAACCTAACGCCTTCTCTAAACTTTGTCACATTCCTAAGCAAAAGGGAAGTCACTTCTCAAACCCTCAAAGTCTTTGATAACCATTAAAGGCTTTCAACCTTCAACCACTAAATGGCTCAAAGTCTTTGATAACCATTGAAGGCTTTCAACCTTCAACCACTTAATCCCCAAAGTCTCCAATAACCATTAATGGTTACCTCAAACCCTCCCACATGGTTAAAACATTTTTTTTGACTCAACCTCTACCCAACCCAAAGGTCTCATCAGGCCATTAATGCTTTGACCATGATTATCTCTTAAACATTTGCACAAAGGTTTATCCTTGGATTAACTCTTAATCCAGTGGGTAATCTTAATTTGGACTTGACCCTTAGCCTCTAGATAACCATGAGGTCTTCTCAGGCCTTTAATGCCTCCAACCTCTTCTCTCAACCCAATCCTATGTTGACACTTGTCACCATTTTATTGGTGCCAATTGTGCACATGGATCCCCAACTTTCAAACTTGGCCCTTGATTAAACCATTCGATCTTAACCCTTCATTTCCCCATTTCTTCTATAAATAGAACCCTTCTCCTCAAGCAAAAAAAAAAACATTAGATTATTGTTGTTATACTGGCATTAGCATAGAGCTTTCTCATAGCATAACTATCTACACTTGCATAGCATTTGCTTATCATATTCAACTATCTTGAATCTCCATATGGCATCCATGGCTAGTGCTAAAAGCTGAGAGCTACACTCATTTGGGACTTGGAGAGGAGAGGAACAAGGGAGGAGCAACTATGAGCATCTTGATTAGCTATTTTATTCTATGTTTATATGCTTTCTATTTCATGCTTAATATCTCTCTTGATATGCCTGTTTAGGATAATCTTTTGTTGCTAACACTAACGTTTGTTTCTTGTGCTCTTGTGTGTGTTGCCATCAAACAGATTTTCTAATCCTTTTTGCAGAGCATCAGACATAATTTAGGACTTCAAGCCTCGTGTGGAGAAGCAATTCAGGAAAGTGGCCAAGATTCTTCATACAAACAATGGAAGGGAATGTGTGAACAAAAGACTTGAGGATTCTTGTACATTTGAGGGGATTGGTCTTCGGCATTCTATTGCTTACACTCCACAGCGGAACAGAGTTGCAGAGCACAAGAATAGAACTCTCAAAGAAATGGCTAGATGTATGATACATGCACGTTCTCTTGATCTCGCCTTTTGGGCAGAGGTTATCACTTGTGCCACACACATCCATAATCGGGTTCCTCACAAAGCTTTGCAAGGTATTACTCCTTTTGAGGCTTGGGCTGGTAGGAAACCCATAGTGAGACATTTCAGAGTCTTTGGGTGTCCAGCATTGGCTTGCATACCTCCGTAGAAATGAAAGGTATTGGAACCTCAGAGTAGGCCTTGTATATTTGTTGGATATCCTGAGGGTGTTAAGGCATATAGATTGATGGATCCTGAGACACATGAGGTGTTTATTGAGATGAGTGTTCACTTTGAGGAAAGCTCTCCTACCTTAGCCTCTCTACCTCCTTCACCTTCCTCCATTATGGATAGTGATGCTAGTGATTTAGATGATGAGACTCCTTCAACTCCGACTCGCAGGTTTACACCTCTGCAGGGTCCACTTGCAGTTGAGGAGCCTCGTTCTCCACCTCCACCTAGACCTCATTGGGCTTGACAGACACTTGAATCAACGGGTTCTCTTGTTGGGGATCCTTTAGATACACAGAGGACTTGATCACAACATCAGGACCTTCCAAATGCATTCATTGCTACCATTTTCTATCCATAGACATTTCAGGAAGCATCAGGGGTTCCTAAGTGGGACCAAGCTATGGAGGAATAGTATAGTTCCTTGATGAGGAACAACACATGGAAGTTAGTCCCTCTCCCTAAGGGGAGAAAGATGGTTCGATGTAAGTGGATCTATCGGACCAAGTTTGTAGTGGATGGTAGTGTGGATAAGTATAAGGCTCAGCTTGTTGCGAAAGGTATCTCTCAAGTTTCAGGTGTTGACTATACTGAGAGCTTTGCACCCATATCCAAGATGAACTCCATTTGCTTAACACTTGCTATTGCTGTAGCTCATGGTTGGGTTGTACATCAGATGGGCGTAAAGAGTGCTTTTCTTCATGGTCAGGATCTTGATGAGGAGATTTATATGGAGTAGCCACAGGGTTTCATCCAAGATTCTTCCTTGGTTTGCAGACTAAGGAAATCTCTCTATGGCCTTAAGAAGGCCCCCAGGGCTTGGTACGCCAAGATGGATTCCTTTCTTTTCTCAGCAGGGTTCACCAGGTGTCATTCCAATCTGAATGTCTACATTTTGCGATGAGATGACTCTCACTTGATACTTGTGCTTTATTTTGATGATTTGATCATTAGAGGGAGAACCACATCCATCATTAGCAGGGTCAAATCTGCTTTGCATGACAGATTTGCTATGACTGACTTGGGTCTTTTTCACTACTTTCTCAGGATAGAGATTTCACAGTCACCTTCCGGGATTACACTATCACAGCCCAAGTATGCTCTTGATCTACTTGTACACTTTCATATGGCTGATTGTAAGCCTGCACCGACTCCCTTTCTTTCAGGAGTCAAGCTTGAGGCTCAGTGTTCTTCTCCACCAGTTGATGCCACATTGTATCGTCAACTTGTGGGTAGTCTCATCTACTTGACTCACACTCACCATGATATTTCATTTGCTGTTGGCATGGTTTCCCGCTTCATGTAGGAACCACATGAGCTTCATTAGAAAGCCACCAAATGTATCGTTCATTACATCCTAGGTACACATGACTATGGGATTCACTATGCAGCAGGCACAGGACTTCGCTTGGTTGGTTACACAGACTCCGATTGGGCTGGTACTTTAGGTTACAGTTTTCACCTTGGTTTAGGCCCCATTTGTTGGAAGAGCAAGAAGCAACATGTTATTTCTCTCTCTTCAACTGAGGCTGAGCATCAAGGAGTTGTTAATGCAGTGACTAAGACCATTTGGCTTCAGCAGATTCTCACAGAGTTTGGGTTCACCACTGCACGACCGACAGTTCTACATTGCAACAATCAGAGCGCTATTGCAATCTCGAAGAACCCGGTCCAGCACCAGCAGACCACACACATCAAGATCCATATGCACTATATCTGAGAGCTTATTTAGGAGCAGGTCATTGATTTACAGTATTGTCCTACAACTGAGCAGGTTGCTGACATCTTTACCAAACCTTTCACTGCGAGTAAGTTCCAGCAGTTGTGAGCTCTCTTGAGGGTGCAGGATGTCTCATTAGGGGGGGTCAGCTAAATTCTCCTTCCTCTCTTATGGGGGGGACTTTTTCCTCTTTGACGTTTTGTCCTTCTTCTTTGAGAGTATTTTGTACATTCATCTCTCTTTTGGGGGGGGAGTTTTTCCCCACTAGGCTTTCTCCCTTTCTTCGTTTGTGAGAGATTGCATTGTATAGTTTTTCTTGCATTTGCATATTGTACATGGGTACCTATCATGGTCTCATAGCTGGGATCCATCTTGCATTGTTGACTTGAGTCTTCATTCCCCTATGTTGCACTTAAGGTGGGGTGTTGGTGTAAATAAATATTCATCATGGATATTATTACACTTTACTTAAGTTAACATAGGATAATGCATCTGTTCATAGTTTGGATACGAGACATTGGGAAGTGTGCACATAGGGATATAGTTTGTAGGATAAATTCAACCTTTTGTGGTCTTATCTTGTTGTTACACTCCACATTCGATGGATCATCCACCTCTTGTGGAATATTATATTATTTCTCCTACCTACCCCTAGTATTTCTTACCTACCCTTATTTCTCATTGAGCCACATGTCATGATTGTGTGCTCGTATATCCATATGGCCTTGTCTATATAAGCAGGTTCATATTAATTATATTGGTTAATCCAGTTGATCATTTTTCATATTGATGAGAATATGGTTTGTTCTTGTCATTCTATTGTCTCTCTTTATGCTTTTCATTGTGTCCTTGATCTTGGCAAAATCTCACAATATTGAGAACCAAATTAGTACAATCTCAGAACACTGAGAAAGAGTTGGAAAGAATGATAACAATCCTAAGAGGTGATCTAGATTCTGCAAATGAGTAGAAAGACAAGTTCAAGGTCAGTTCTGCAAAGCTTGATGAGTTATTGAAGAATCAAAGGGACAATGGAAACACTAGAGGTCTTGGATTCGAGCATGGAGAAATTTCTGGTATTGCAAATCATGATGATGCATCCAATTAGAAGAACAATCAGGAGAATCCACCAGTAACCAGAATTAGAGGTCATCGGTAAGACAATCCAATGTACATAAATTTAATGTAGATGCTTTGTTTGCAATAAGTCTAGTCATATGGCAAGTCAATGCAGAAATAGAGTGAATCAGAACAATAATTCATTTACCGGTCAATGTTTCAATTGCAAAAAGTATGGTCATAGGACAGTAGATTGTAGAATGAATGTAAAATGTCATGCACATGGAAAGTTTGGACATATGGCTAATCAATGTAGGTCAAGAAATGATTAAGGTTACGACAATGCAATTCAAAAGAACAATGTCACTTGTTATGCATCTAACAAAGTAGCACACATTGCTAAATTTTGCAAAAGAAACAACCTACCGGCAAGAAATAATAAATCCACTGAGAAGGGAAAGCAAATAGTTGATGATATTAGGAAGGATCATGAGAAGAAGTGGATTAGAAAGTCTGAGGATCAACTAGTAGAATCAAATACCCTAGATGTTCATCTGGAAAAACAACATATTCCTACGCTGGCAAGAAACTTATCTGGTAACTAAGGCATTAGCCTTAGGGGGAGGCAAATTGATGATAGATCTTGCATTGCCCATGGCGGTGGTCTAAAAGCCTATTTTAGACATTGGAGAAGTCAGTTTGAAGGTTAACCGGCGAAGATTTGTTGGATCTTGGATCTGGTTTTGTTTACCAATAAAACACCTTATGAGTTATGGTTTGGTCTTACACCTACAGTTAAGTATTTCAGAATCTTTGGTAGTGAATCAAAAAGTTTGATCCTAGATATGATGAAGGGATATTTCTTGGTTATTCAAATGAAAGTAAAGCATATAGATGTTATAACAAAAGATTGCAGAGAATTATGGAGAGTGCTAAGGTCAAGGTGGATGAGAAGTACATAGGTCAAATCAGAACTTATGAAATAGAACCGGAAGTGGAAATGATCATAACTAATCTGGTAGTGATTGCACTAAAACAAAATGTTGAACCAGTTACCCTAGAAATATTAGAAAATGCAACAGTAACTGAAGATCAGATAAGAGAAACAGAAAGTCAGAAGACTCCCGGGTATGTAAGATTGAATCATTCAAAAGATCAGATCATTGGAGACAAGAGAAAAGGAGTGATGACAAGAAGAAGGTTGGAAGCTGAAGAGGTATGCTTAATTTCTCAAATTGAATCAGCATCAATAGTTGAGGCATGTAGGGATGAATGTTGGATGAAAGCTATGGAAGATGAATTGGATCAGATAGAAAAGAACAACACATGGACTTTAGTTCCCCGACCTAAAAATAAGAATGTTATTGGAACTAAAAGGGTTTTTAGGAATAAATTGAATGAAGATGGACAAGTTGTGAGGAACAAGGCTAGATTGGTCTGCAAAGGATATTCTCAGAAGGAAGGAATTGATTATAATAAAACTTTTGAGGAACAACTGAATATGGTTTATGGTATCCTAAAGATGATGACTTTACACTATGTGCATATACAGATACAGATTGGGTTGGAGATATAGATGACCGGAAAAGCACATTCGGTGGAGCTTTCTTTCTTGGAAAGAAACTTGTTTCATGGATCAACAAGAAATAGTCATGTACTTCTTTATCTACCATTGAAGTTTAGTATGTTGTTGTTGCTACTAGTTGTACACAAGTTCTATGGATGAAGCAAATGTTGAAAGATATAAGGTTAGATTATGATTAACTGGTATTTATTCACTGTGATAACTTTGTTGCTAATGACATATCAAAGAATCGGGTATTTCAATCTAAGACAAAGCACATATCAATCAAGTATAACTTTTTGAAGGAAAAGGTAGAAGCAAATGAAGTTAGATTGGTTTATGTGAACACTAAAGAGAAAATTGGAGATATGTTCACTAAACATTTTTCTAAGGAATCATTTGAGTACTTTAGAGATAGATTGGGGGTATCTGCCCCTACGGTAGAGACTTAAGTGATGTTGATTGGCATCAGTCTGGTATGCATTATCAGAACTATCATTCACTACAGATTGATGAGTTGGTGCTACTACTATGGGGGAGTAGTCAACTGAGATGTTCAGAGGATCTATGGTTCTTTCTTTGATGTTTATGTCATATTTTTTCTATTGATATCAAAGGGGGAGAGATATACATGTGAAAAACAGAGCTTAACAAAGATATCAGTCACAAGAAGAGGTTGGTCTATGGATGGTTAATTGGTTTAGAACTTTATTGACATATCATTTTTGGGAGATTGTTGGATGTCTTCCATTGGGGGAGACCTAATTGGCATTTCTTGGCACTTGGATGTTTTTCACATCTAGTGTTTGTCATAAATGCCAAGGGGGGAGATTGTTGGAAATTTGGAGGAATTTATTATGTGTTGCATTGATGTCAACACTAGCTTGTTTGGTTGTCTACCAGAATCTGGTAGAGTGGTTGGATTGTGATGTTGATCTAGAGACCATCTCTGGTGTTCTCTGGTATGTTCAGATTGGTGGAAATGGTTTGGTTTGGTCATTTGTGTGGTTCAGATGCATGTCACATTCAATTGGTTCAGGATTTAGTGATCCAAAAGATATCATATTTTCTAGTAAGCCTTTTGGTTACCGGTAAAGGTTTTAGCGGCAGAGCTTCATTGAAGATCTTTTGATGGATTCGATAAGTGGTGTTGGTGCGGCTTCTAGAAGATTCTCGGTATGTTGATGGTTATCATGTTTGTGTTCCAGTTGATCGGTGGTGTTGCATTTGTCTTATGGCGACCTATTTTAGGTTCGGTGCTATTCTGTGATATTCTATGGACCGGTTTGTGTAACGTGATTGTGGATGCTCCCAATGTGTTACTAGTTGGATTTATTGATTGGATAATATTGTTTCAGTCTCAAGACAACTTGGGTTATCATTGGTTTGTGGGTTTATATAATGGATTTATTGTATTATCTTATAGGTGGCCGACCTAATTGTTTAGGTCTAGGCTTTGTATAAATATGATGTAAGATCTCTTTGTAGATCATAGGACGGTCATGGATGGTTATGGGATTATCTATGTGTGAATAAGGTTTTAATCATATGCAGAGGATTTGGTCGATCATAGGTGATAAAATTGGGTTTTTCTAAGAGGTTTAAGACCTCCGGTATTGAGCTTAATAGGAACTGTACTCAGGCATAGGAGATGTTATTCTTGCAGTTCAATCTTCTTTCCAGATTGTAGTCCAAATATTTCTTGTAGTTAGTGAGTCTCCTTTTGTGACGAGAAGTGCGCTCTAGGAATTGTGATTTCCTACATGTGCACAATCCTTATATGTTCAGTGGATAGATATTGTGGGTCACCAATCCCACCGTGGTTTTTCCTCTTTGAGGTTTTTGGTGCAGGAGCACCCAAGACAAGATTGGCCACCATGAGGCCATAATGAAGAATTATGAGATATTGTCTATGAGGTTAAAATGACCATTTGATATTGTAATCATGGCTAAAAATGCCATTTGAAGTCATATTGTTCATGTATTGAATCATTTTGTAATAAGTTGTCAAAAGTTGCCATGTGGGAAAAATGATGTCAAAATGAGTAATGTAATGGGATTCAATGGGTAAATTAGGTTTTTAATGAGCCTTTTAAGTTTCATAAGGTCTTGTGTGACCATATTAATGTAATCAAATGATTAGACGAGTTTTGGTGTGAAAGAGTTTCAAAAGTTGTCAAATGACAATAAAAAGTGTCATATTGACAACATTCAAGTTGTAAACACCACAAAAGATGGTCAAAGGGTAGTTAAGTGGTTTGGAGTCAGTTTCCTTGGAAGGAGATGTATTTAAAAATTGGTTTACATTCCAAAATGAGGAGATATACAGATTGGAATTTAAAGGCAATTGGTTATTAATGGAAGATCACGGTTTCCCTGAACTTTTTGGTTAAAATCTACACTTTATTGGTCTGAAACTCTTCTTCTTTGCTTCATTTTTTATTGGAAATGGATTTTTCAATGTAGAGGAGTTATTTTTACTATCATTTGATACTATTATTTAAGGTTTTACATTCAAATTTGATCAATTTATTTTGAATGTCCTATACACTGTTGTAACTGATAGTTTAAGGGGGGTTTTGAGAGTCATTTTTCGAATCTGGCCCATTCTGCTTTATGTAATCACTGTGGCTTGTGGAATGGGTCTGAGACATTTTAATATAAGTTTTTATAAATTTGATAATGTAGGAAAGAGCATAAATGCATAAGGATGATACCTTAGGGGTGATGAGTCACAAGTTGACAAGATGCATAATCGGTGCCATGTATAGGTCTGAGAGTTTTCATTGAATGAGGGCAGAATTTTATGTTGGATTATGTCTACATAGGTCATGTGAATGGTTTTGGATCCTTTTTTGGGGTATAGAAGTGATTGGAAGTGAGATATTGGGAGAGCCCTAGGTTTGGGTTCCAAAAAGTGAGGGATTTGTATTTGAGTGGTTAAATGGGCATGGAACCTTAAAAAAACTTGAAAATATGTTGATTTGCAACCTAACCAAAGACTTTTTTTGGGTTTTGGATTGTGTAGTGAAGTTTTTGATAGGGTTGTTTTGTAAAAGTGGCCTAATTAGCCTACTTTCATCCATAGCATAGTAATGGTTCAGATAGTTGGTCCAAAACAAAATCATCTGGTATTGATATATGTTATAGAGGGTTGAAATGGGTATCTAAAAAGGTAAATATTTTTCTAAGTGTTTTGGGAGAGTTTTGAGTTAATGTGCAATTACCCAATTTGGAGGGCTAGTAGGGAATAAGCCTAATTTGGACAAATCATGTCTTGGAGCAGAAACCTTATGAAAGGTGAGTGTACAAAATTGAGTTAAGTTGGTGGGGTTGTTTTAAGGCCATTTAATGTGTTGGGAAGGCCTTGGGAAGAGAAAACCTTGTTTGAAGCCATTGAATAAGGCTAGTGAAGGTAGAGTGAATCCAAAAACCTTGAGTTTTGAAGAAACCATGAAGTGTTTCCAAGTGATTGTGGAAGGGACCATGAAGCCTCTACATTAATGAGGTCATGATGGAGGATTTTTATCTTCAAATGGACAACATGATAATATGATGGAAGTGGATCAAGGCATAAAATGGACAGCATAAGAATGTATGAAAAGTGGATGATTTGTGAGGAGAGGAGACTCCAATTTATAGATTGGAGGGGGCCAAAATAGAGGTCCAAGATTGATATTGAAATGAAGGGTTGAGATTGATTTGAGAGGGAGCACATGGATTGAGAGGACAAGGTGTGGGATTCAAGAGATATGCCATAAAGGCATTTCTTGTCTCCACGCCACTCAAGGTTCATAGGGAAGAGCTCCCAAGTGCATTGGGAAGAGATAAATGAATATAAAGTTCCTTTGGGGGAGGGAGGAGAAATTAAATATTCCAAAATAAGAGGATGTGTGGGAAGACTAAATGGATAAAGGAATTAAAAATTTCTTGGGAAGAGGATGCATGGGGAGATTCAAAGAATTTGAATATCCTTGAAAGGATCAAATTTGACCCATCCCTAATCAAGGGATGTGAAAATGATTAAGGGGGTTGATTAGGTGGCTTGATGAGGGATTAGAGTACAAGTGGGAAAGTTAGTAGGATGTGACATGAGGAGAGATAAGGAGTGGAGGAATATAAAATTGAGGAATAATAAAAATCATGCTTCTGGAAGAATTAATTGGACTAAGTGAAGATTAGGATAAGTGATTTGTAGGAATCACGTGACTTAAGTTAATTAATTAATTAATTAACTAAGAGGAATTTAGAAGAATTAATGATAGAGAAGACTTTAGAAGAATGGGGAATAGTTAATTTTGATAAGTTAATTATAGGACTATAATGATAAAATTAATTAAGTTTGATTTAATTAATTTTAGGAAGAAAAGGACCAACACAGTTAAATTAATTAATTATGTGGAGGTTAAAATTAATTAAACACATTAATTTAATTAATTTTATGTGTCTACAGATATCACTAGCAAACTCCCCCTAAGATCAAGATAGATAAAGCAGTTTTTCACATGATCTCTCTCCCCCTTTGACAGTAATGCCAAAGCTCACCAAAATAAAAAACCAAATAGAGACATAAATCTCTCTCCCCCTAGGAAATACAACCAAATCAATATACTACTCCAGCAGAGGAGCAACACCAACTCATCAATCCGGAAAAAAGAATAAGGCCTTGAATCCATTGAATCGATGCAACTCAATGCATCTAGTTCTCATCAGGAGTGGTGGATACCCCTAACTTGTCTCTCAAATAGAAAAATGTATTTGTAGGCAACGGCTTAGTGAAAACATCAACAATTTGTTCCTTTGTAGATACATATTCCAGCTTCACCTTCTGTTCACTGACTTTCTCTCTCAAGTAATTATATTTGATTGATATATGCTTGGTTTTTTAAAGTTGCACTGGATTCTTAGGCATGTTTATAACACTGGAATTATCACAGTATATAACAGTAGGCTCATCATACTTGGATATCTTTCAAAATTTGCTTCATCCAAACTATCTAAGTACAATTACTAGCAGTAGCAATATACTCAGCTTCAATAGTAGATAAAGATATTGAATCATATTTCTTGCTAGCCCATGAAACCAACTTCTTACCTAAAAAGAATGTTCCACCGGTAGTACTCTTCCAGTCATCAACATCACCTACCCAATCTGCATTAGTGTAAGCACACAACATGAAATCATCATTCTTTGGATGTCATGAACCATAATCTTTAGTTCCATTTAGATATCTGAATATTTTTTTAACAACAGTGACATGACTTTCCTTCGGATCAGCTTGATATCTAGCTGCCATGCACACAACATGCATAATGTTATGTCTAGTCTGAGTAAGATATAATAGTCCACCAACCATAGATCTGTACAAACTCTGATTAGCTTTAGGAGATTCATTGTTTTTAGACAATTCACAACCAGTCACCATAGGAGTTCCAACCGATTTGGAATCATCTAGTCCAAACTTCTTCAACAATTCCTTCACATGCTTAGTTTGAGATATAAAGATACCTTTTCCTGTCTGTGCAATCTGCAAACCTAAAAAAAAATCATCTTCCAATCATAGACATCTCAAATTCTTTTTGCATATCACCGGCCAATTTCATACTCATATCATCATCACCACCAAAGATAATGTCATCAAAAAATATTTCAACAATCAAAATGTTATCATTTTCAATCTTAAAGTACAGATTACTATCAGCAACACCTTTGATAAATCCCAATTTTAGCAAGTATTTTTCTAATCTAGCATACTAGGCTCTAGGAGCTTGTTTCAATCCATAAAGTGCTTTCTTCAACTTACATACCATGTCTCCATCATCCGATAATGAAAATCCATCAGGTTATTCAATGTAAACTTCTTCTTCTAGATCACCATTAAAAAAAGTAGATTTGACATCCATCTGATATACCTTGAAATCTTTATAAGCAACATAAGAAAATGACAATCTAACAACTTCAATTTGGCAACTAGAGAAAAAGTTTCTTCATAATCAATCCCTTCTTGCTTTCAATATCTTTTGTAGACCAGTCTGGCTTTATTTTTTACTACTTCACCAGCTTCATTCAATTTATTCCTAAAAACTCATTTAGTACCAATAACATTTTTATCCTTAGGTCTAGGCACAAGTTCCCAAGTGTTGTTCTTTTCAATCTGGTCTAACTCTTCTTACACGGCTCTAATCCAGTTATCATCTTTACAAGATTCAACAACATCTTTAGGTTCAACTTTAGAAATCAAGCATATTTCTTCTGTAGCTAACCTTCTTCTAGTCATTACACCTTTATTCTTATCACCAATAATCTGATTCTCATAATGATTCAATCTTACATACCTTAGAGTCTTCTGATTGTTTTGATCTTTGGGTTCTTGCATATCATCACTAGCAGCAGCAACATCCGGATTCGTAGTTTCTACCAGATTATTCTACTTAGATTCTTTAGGTTGAATAAGATCTAAAACAACATGTTGGCCTTCATCATAAGCTCTAATCTCCTTCCTAGGATTTTCATCCACCTTCACACTTGCACTCTCAACTATCTTTCTAAGTATCTTGTTATAGCGCCGGTAGGCATTGCTATTTGTATAATATCCCAGAAAGATACCTTCATCACTTCTACCATCAAACTTTCCAATATCCTCATCTCTCTTGATATAACATTTGCTACCAAAAACTTTGAAATATTTCACAGTAGGAACATGACCAAACCAAAGCTCATAAGGAGTCTTATCGGTATCACCTTTGATATGAACTCTATTGAATATATAGACTACAATGCTAATAACTTCTCTCCAATAGACCTTTGTAACATTTCCTTCAATCAACATGGTTCTTGCAACATCTAAAATAGTACGGTTCTTCCTTTCAACAATCCCATTCTGTTGTGAGGTCCTAGGAGCAGATAGTTGTCTTCTGATTCCATGCATCTCACATAAAGAATTGAACTCACTGGAATAGAATTCTCCACCTCTATCAGATCTCAGACACTTCAACTTCAATCTGGACTCAGTTTCAACTTTAGCTTTGAATATCTTGAACTTCTCAAATTCTTCTGATTTATCCTTCAAAAAGAGAATCCACATCATTCTCGAATAATCATCAATTAGCAGCATAAAGTATCTATCACCATGCACAAGATCTAATATTCCATCGGATGTATACTGCTTACTTTTGACAAAAATTCTTGTTTGCTTACCCAACTGACATTCCTTACATACCGGTAACAGGTTTAACATTTTTAGGCATATCTCTAACAACTTGTGTAGAACTGATCTTGATCAATGAATCAAAGTTTACATGACGCATCCTTCTATGCCACAACCAACTTTCATCTATCTTAGCAATCAAACAACTTTTCTCACAAGCATTCAAATGAAAAAAATTACCTTCAGTCTTAGTCCCATATGAAATCTCTATACTGGAGGCATTCAAGATCTTGCATTTACCATCTTTGAATTGTAGATCATAACCCTTATCAACCATCTGTCCAACACTCAAAAGATTATTCTTCAAAAATTCAACATACTGAACATCATCAGCGTTATGCTTACCATCAAAAGAAATAGAACCTCTCCCATGGATTACACATGCTTTGTCATCTCCAAATATAACTAATCCACCATCATACATTTCCATTCTCACAAATTTGTTTTTATCAGTGGTCATATGATGTGAACAACCATTGTCAGTCACCCATTCACTTTTTTCTTCTACCTTTGAAGCCAAATCTTTCTCCTCAATAAAAAAACTAGTGGAATCAATAGGAACAAGTCTATCTTCTTTAATGGCAATAAACCCAACTTCATTTCCTTCTGATTCTTCATCTATAACACTCTCATCTGCAGCATAATAAGAGTTCTTATGGTTCCTAAACTTTCAGTTAGACTTAAAGGCTTATCATACTTTTCATGCTTCTCATATCTATCATTCCTATCAAATTTATCAAGCTTATCATGTCTTCCATACTTAGCTATTCTCTCCAGACATCTAGAAGCAAAATGTCCTATCTTATTACAAGAAAAATATTTCAAGGGAAACTTTCCATCATACTTACCGACACCTTTAGGCAATCTTCGGGCAATCAATGCTTCAAGCTCATCTAGCTCTCTTTCTTTCTCTACTAGCTCTCTCCTTTCTCTTTCATATTTGGATATCCTGCACTCATTAGGATTATATTTCTACTTACCAGACATAGATGTCGATGCCTTGAATATTGTCTCTAACTTTCCATGTGATTATTCAAATTCTCTTAGCTCAAATGTAGCAAGTTTTCCAGCCAATACATCTCTTGTCACTGTAGTTACACTCTGTATTTCATCAATAGCGGCAACCTTATGTTTATAAGTAGGAGGCAAAGATCTCAATACCTTAACAACGATCTCATCTTCTTCAATATTTCTACCGATAGATCCAATACCAAGGACAAGCTCATTCACCTTAGCCTTGTATGAATGTATGTTTTCATCATCTCCCATCTTCAATGTCTCATACTTTTGTTGGCATTTAGCATTATAACAGACAATGAGAGATTGTTGGCATTTCAATAAGGATATTAAGAAGGTTGTTGATGATTATGGATATAACTGATTAAGGATGTTTACTGTCTTAATATTATTATTTTGTCATTGATGTCAAGAAATTGATTTTCTAATTCAGTATGATGTTGCCATATCTTGAGAAGTATGATTTGATGAGTATAAAGATGTTGGTAAAAGACACAGAAAGAATATGATGAATAAGGGGATGAATAAGGTATTCAATGGGCAACTATTACCAAGTTAGACAATGATGAGATCATGATGTTTAGATTGTTTTAATATCATACATATGTTGTAAATTGTAAGGTTAATACTATACTATGTTACCAAGCAAAGAACCTAGTCGGTAAACCCTAAGGTTATCGCTATCGGTTAATGAAGGCAAAATGTCTATCGAGTGAAGTTTAGTATCTACCAAGTTGTTACCAAGTTGTAACCGAGCTATAACAGAATACATTAAATGGTTACATGCGTTATTTAATGAAGGAAGCTGATGAGCTGGAACTGATTAAATGATTGGTATGTCGTGCATGAAGTTTGTTAATGAATCTATGGAAAAGGAAAATCGGCATGAAGATCTACAATGCAGATTGAACCGCATTACTCTAGCACAAGTTCCAAGATATGTATGCAAGTTCCTAGGTGGGGTAAAATGTTTTTCAGATCGAAGGATACATTGAACCTGGAAAAGTTTGAAGATCTGATGGCTATGATTGATCATGTGAAGTGTGATCAAGGAGATTAAGTGGTTGGTGAATTGTTTATAAATAGGGAGCTGTTGATAAACAATGTATGCAGGAAAATGTATGCACAGAAATGCTACATAGTGATTACCGAGCACAGAATCTTGAAGACCTATTTGAATAACAGAGTATAGAAGCCCAGCAGATGGACAAGATTAGTTCTATGTCTAGATTGTATTGAGCAAATAAGAATCTGCTTTAGCATTTTAGATGTGAAGTTGCAGATAGATTTTTATTACTGTTATTTTATGAAAGTGACAGAAAATCTCTTAACCGAGTGGACTTAACAGTCTTATTTGTAAAACCCTTTAGCAAGGTGACATTATGATTGAGTGTTTTAAATCCTTTAACAAGGTCACTTCTAACAAGGTGAAGATCCTAACAAATCTGAGGGAAATCCCTTAATCGGGTCACATCTAGCACTATGTTTATAATCTTTAACATGATTTTCTTTTAACCGAGCATACTCTAGAAGAGTATATTTCTTAGTGGGTCCGAAATCCCATAGTGGTTTTTCCCTATTTGGGTTTCCACGTTAAATCTGGTGTTATGAGTGATATGATGTTTATATGCTTTTGAGTTTGCATGTTTAGCATTTTTGGTTATATCACTGAAGTACATGTTACCAAGGTTGAATCTGATGTTTTTATGAAAGATTAAGTTTGTATGATTCACCCCCCCCTCTCATCTTATTATCTTAGCATCTGTACTTATCTTTAAGTATCATAACTATCAACTTTCCTTTTAAAATTTGCAACTTAGCAACTTTCACTTGACTATCACCTTCATACAAGATCTCGAGCTTCTCCCAGATCTCATGTGCGGTCTGAAATTCCATAATATTTGTCATTTTTGAATCAGTCAGGACACTGAATAATGCTTCCTTCGCTCTGATGTTATATTAAGCTTCCTTAACCTCATCGGGAGTGGATGGTCCATTCTGAGGAACAACATAGGCATTCTTAGTAATATTCCAATAATCATCTCCAAGACATTTAAAATGCAACTTCATTCGTCTCTTCCATACAGTGTAGTTGCTTCCATCAAACCTCAGACTATCCTTCTTGAAAAGAATACCTTGAGTTGACATCCTGGATCTCCTCAAGTGATTAAGATTCTACTAGAGGATCTAGCTCTGATACCAATTGTTAGCATCAATCAAGAAGGAAGACTAAGAGGGGGGTGATTCAGTCTTCACCGGATCATAGCAAATCAAATTCCAAATCATAAACTGATAAACTGTAGTAACAGATAGATAAGCAGATTAACAACACAACACATAACACCAAGATTTTAATGTAGAAAACCTGATTAAGGGAAAAACCATGATGGGAACCTACCGACAGTAAGATGATACTCTCCAGTAGTATGTGAAAATATTACAATGGGGAATGCACATGCATTCAAGCACACTGCCTAGAGCTCACTGCTCAAAAGATATATTCTTGGAAGGCTACAACTCTCAGGGAAGTATCATTGACTTACAATGTGATTCGAACTACAATCTGGAAGGAATGAACTGCAATGATAGCATCTACAAATGCCTGATGATAGTTCTAGTTAAGCACAGTTGTCTGCTCTACAACACCGAACACACCTCAACACTTTGTTGAATGATATATCCTTGTTAGCACATTTACCTCTCTTTGATAATGCAGACACAATACCAACACGCAAATTACATAAGTATATCACTTATATATACAAATCATCAACCTTGATAACAAGGTTGGCTAAACCCTCAACCCTCAACTAATAATTATAAAAGTTACATTACACATTTCAAAGATCGACCACCGGACCAATATTATGATTTAAATTACATAGCATGGACCTAATTCAAATTTCCAAATGATTACATCCATCAAAAATCCTACCAAGATCAATCACAACACGCTACACCACCAAAAATACTACATAACATGTAATTCTCACTGGTTCATAGAAATTATCAAAAAATCGCACAACTATCAATGCGGATCACCAAAACAAATAGGACACAACTAGGAAACACCAACAAGCACATTAGAATCATCTAGAACAGTTGCACCAATACCTCTTTTCAAATTTTCATCGGTCAACATCTCAAAGCTCAAGAACACAAACAATCAACAAATGTCACAAGGAAAGATAACTTGTAGAGAACCAATCACAAACCATATGAAATTAAGATACACAAGATCATCCCAAACAATAATACAAAGTATAAACACAAGATCTGATCACATCGGAATATATCGGAGGAAATACCGGATTCTACAAAACAGTGATCAGCACAACCAAACTCCAAAATCGGACCAACAACTCTTTTTCAAACACATCGGAATAACTCACAGGAGTAAGTTGACATCAATGACAACAACATATCCTAGTAGCAACAATGAACAACGAAATCCAACAATCTCCCCAATAATCTAACAAGGAGAATTATGAAGCTCTAGACAAATTCAATATTTTCAAGGCTATGGTTGAGACAGAGATAGGTTTGAAGCTGAAGTGTCTAAGATCTAACAGAGGTGGTGAATTAACTTCCTATGAGTTTAATGCATTTTGTGAGGAACATGGGATAAGAAGACAGTTGTTTGCTCCAAGAACCCCTCAATAAAATGGAGTTGTGTAAAGGAAGAACATAACCATTCAAGAAACTTATAGGACAATGATGTTGGAAGGAAATGTTTTGCATGTCTATTGGAGAGAAGTTGTGAGTATTGTTGTTTACACTCTTAATCGAGTGCATATCAAAGGTGATACCGGTAAGTCCTTATGAATTATGGTTTGGTCATGCTCCTACTATTAAATATTTCAAAAAGTTTGGAAATAAATGCTATATCAAGAAGGATGAATATCTAGAGAAGTTTGATGCTAGATGAGATGAAGGAATGTTTCTTGGTTATTCTACCAAAATCAAGGCCTACCAGTGTTACAATAAGATATTGAGGAAGATAGTTGAGAGTGCAAATGTTAGGTTTGATGAAAGCAATGAGAGACAATTCAGATCTTGCAGATATGATTTAGATAATTAGAATGACAGTACAAACAATGGGAAGAAAAATCCAACTCATCTAGTGACTGAAGGAGAAGGAACTAGTGCAAGTGCTGAAGAAAGAACACAAGAGTCAAAATTTCAAAAAAATCCTAAGGCTCTTAGGTATGTAAGATTGAATCACTCTAAAAATAAGATCATAGGAGATAGAAATAAAGGTGTTCAAACAAGAAGAAGAATTGTTGAAGATCAAGTTGAGTATTGTTTGATTTCAAAGATTGAACCTAAAGATGTGAATGAGAATGTAAAGATGAACAATGGGTAAAAAGAAGGGAGGAAGAATTGATGTAGATTAAAAAAAAAATACATGGGTTCTTGTTCCCAGACCTAAGAACAAAAATGTAATTGGAACCAAATGGTTCTTCTAGGACAAATTGAATGAGCAAGGTGAAGTTAGAAACAGAGCAATACTTGTTTGTAAAGGGTTTTAAAAAATGAAAGGAATTAATTTTGAAGAAAATTTTGCCCCTGTGGAAAGGATTGAAGCTGTAAGATTATTTCTTTATTTTGTTGCTTAAAAGGATTTCAAATTCTATCAAATGGATGTCAAGTCAGTATTCCTAAATGGTGAATTGGAAGAAGAGGTGTACATAGAGCAACCAGATGGATTTCAATTGTTTGATCAAGGAGATATGGTTTGCCAGTTGAAGAAAGCTTTGTATGGATTGAAGCAAGCCCCAAGAGAATGGTATGCTAGATTGGATAAGTATCTATTGAAGCTAGGATTTACCAAAGGTACTGCTGATAGTAATTTGTACTTCAAGATTGATCACGATAACATTCCGATACTTGAATTTTTTGGAGGGAATGATAGTTTGTGCAAAATGTTTGCTAATGAAATGCAAAATGAATTTGAAATGTTTATGATTGGAGAGATGAAATTATTTTGAGGTTTTCAAATCACACAGATAGTAAAATGAATCTTTATATCTTAGTCTAAGTATGTAAAAGAGTAGTTGAAGAAGTTTGGTTTGGAAGATTCAAAATTGGTTGGTACTACTATGGTGACCGGGTGTAAGTTGACTAAAGATGATGATTCTGTCCTCTAAGGCAAATCATTCTATGTATAGATCTATGATTAGTGGATTTCTCTATTTGACTTAGACCAGACCTAATATCATGAATGCCATTTGTCTAATGAATACTAAGAGGGGGGGTGAATTAGTATGCCAAAAATCTTTGCACTTAAACACTTTGCAAGACTAATAGTAAACCGGTAAAATAGTTTAGCAGACAAACTGGTTAACACGCATGCAAACCAAATAGCTAATAATGCATTCACCCACAGAAGCAAAAACATCATAACACAAGAGATTTTGACGTGGAAACCCAAATGGGAAAAACCACGGTGAGATGGAACTCACAAGTAACTATCTGCAGAATAGGAGCCAAACCGGTTAAGGTCAAACCGGTTAAGGTCTTACAATGTTCTTTACCAAAATAGATCCTGTTAGGAATTTCAATCTCTGTTAGGAGATAAGTATGATTAAAGACTACCTTTCTAGAGGATTTTAGATCCATAGATGTGAACCACCTTGTTAGAGGATTTACAGAAGGCTTTTGGGCCTACCTGGTTAAGGGCTACAAACTTGTCAAAGATGTGAGTAATCAACAAGTGTTTGATCTAGCTAGTAGCACAGACTACTCAGATAGATCCTTGATAGCTCATCCCTAATGCACTCCAGCATTATTTTAGTCTTTTACACATTCATATTCTCTCTAACTCCTCAACCACCTTAAACCCTAGCAACAACATAAACTTTTGCTACAACCACATCAACAACCTAAAACCCTAGACATGATGTCCTTTTAAAGGAATCTGATTTCATGTCGGTCCAATAGGATTACATAACAATTTCCTAGGTTCAATGAACCTAGACATACTTGGTACCATGACACAAAAAGCACCGTTTAGGTGTCGGCACCGTCAAACAATCGGTGGATGGTAACTCATCACAAAATGCCAGTTGGTAACTCATCACAGAGTATTACCAGTTCAAATAAAATGTCGGTTGCCAGTTTGACAAAAATGAAGACTGGTAAAAATGTGTTATGCCGCTTTAATCCCTCATACCGCTTGGGATCCACGAACCCCTTGGGGTCAACATGCCGCTTCAGACTGGGAAACACATTCTGCAAAACACCAATAGTCTAAAGACTATAATACAACATACCGGTTGGAACAAATACCGGTTGTGCTCTAACTCATACATATAAAGGAGAGCTCAATGCAAGTGTGTGTCCATCAATGACAATCACAACATAAACATGAAAATGCCAACAATCTCCCCCTTTGGCATTGATGGCAACACTTAGGAAAATAAAATTTTGACATCTAAGGATTTTACAACAAAATCACACCATTAGCAAAATTGCTCCCCCTAAGCATATACACTATCCCTTTAACAATACAATGTATAACACTTTTACATATAGAGCATAAACATTGAGATATTCAGAGCATATATCAAAATTTTGATTACCAGATACTTCTCCCAAATAGAATTCTTCTCCCCCTTTGCCAACAATGACAAAGTACATCTGACCAACCCTGTTTTCATTTGATATTAAAATAATAAAAGTTTATGACAATAAGGAATAATACTTGTCAAAAATAGATTTAAAGTCCCGCAAGAATTGTTTCATTGACAAAGACCAGGACTCAAGTAGGGAGGTGGCTACTTCTTTTTCTGTCTGCATCTAGGAGACTTGTTCTTCGATGGCATCAATTGTGCTAATCTCCTATGTAACTATTAAGGCATCCAGGTTCAGATAGCACTTCTGAAGAATTTGCAATCGTGGGAGTAGAACCAGTTGTAGCTCCTGCAAATCTCTAGACCGGGTGCTGATCTCTTGCTCCATTTTTACTGACTGGATGTGAAACCGGTTAACGGTTGTTTGCCCATAAGTTGTAAGGGAATCATAAGGTGGCTTGAATGTGCTCATGTAGGACTACAAGTCTGTTTGAAGCTTTTGCTTCCGAGCTAGCACATCATCATAGAACAGATGGGGTTGGCAGATCTTGTTGAGTAGCAGATTCCCCTCATCTAGAGCGTCCCTTATATCCTTTTGATCTTTCTTCAGTTCAGACTGAAACTCATTCAATTTCTTCACCAGAGCTATATTAAGAGCTTTTTGATGCTCCTTCTTGACTTTTGCCTCTACTGCCTCTTCTAGGCTCTGCACCTGATCATCCACTATTGTGCATAGGAGCTTAAGTTTATCTAGTGATGAATCGGTGCTGGGAAGATTTGTACCAAGTATCAAACTGGTAAGAGTGTCCACAACCGCTTGAATTACATCATGCTCCTTCTTCCTTCAAATAATTTCAAGGCGCTCTTGAGCAACCTTGATGCTCTGCATTAGCTTTGTTTCACTTGCAAACTAGAGATCGATAGAACTAGTGAGATCAGCTGGTTTGGCTTGACTCCCAGTTTCCTTTAGAGTCTCCATCTGGGTGCTCTTTTCCACTTCTCCTACCTTGTCCTCTTCCGCTTTCTTCTTCTTTGCTTCTCTCTTCTTCTTCGCTTCCTTATCCTCCTCTGCTTTTTCCTTCTCTACTTCATTCCTTTTCTCCTCTTCTTTGTCCTCCTCTTCCTTCTTCCTTTTCTCTGCTTCTCTCCTCTTCTCCTCTTCTTTTTCTTCCTCTTCCTTCTTCTTCTCTGATTCCTTCCTCTTCTCCTCTTCCTTGTCTTCCTCTTCTTTCTTTTTCTTTTCATCTTCTTGTTTCTTTTTCTCTTCTTCATCCTTCTTCTTCTTCTCTTCTTCATCCTTTTTCTTCTTCTCTTCTTCATCCTTTTTCCTCTACTCGGCCTGTTCCTTTGCTGCTTCTTGTCTGTCCTCCTCTTGCTTATCAACCTGTTCAGCTTGTTGCTCCTATCTTGTTGCCTCAGATGGTGTTTCCTGAGTAACATCTTCTACGTCCAGGGCATCGACATCAATAGTGTCGATCAATTCATCAACCGGATTTCCTTCATCATCAAGTACTTCATCCGGTTTGGATATAACCAGTTCTTTCTCAGCTTGTCAGTTGGCTTCAGCCACTCGATGCATCTTTAGAGCTTCAAGAGAATGAGTGTGTGTGTCCTTGAGCACTTCCTTACCCTTCCCTTCCAGTAACAGGAGTCTTCTTCTTCTCATGAAGAAAAGACCTTTGTATTTGTTCATTACATCGAATAGTTCCGAATTTGATACATCAGGAAAATGTTCAGCAAAAATTTTTTCTCTCATTTCCTGTTCCTACTCTATGGAAATGCACCATTTATTGTCTAAGGATTTATACAAAGAATCTGGTGTTTCAGATCTAATTTCTGAAGGCGACCGGTCATTATCACATAAATACTGAATTATTTCCTTTTCGACCGCTTCCTTTTCATCATCATTAAAGTCATCAAAATACTCGATTAAATCATGTAGCAATTTTCTCCTAATATTCTTTATTGTTCTTTGACAATGTGTCAAAGGTTTATAGGAGGAGATATCAATATTTATCGGTGCAGATGATGTCGGTTCATTCTTTGTCTTCTTTCTTGTCTGTCTCGCCTTCTTGGGCTACTCCTCAAACACAGTTTCCTCTGAGTCCAATGTATTTCTTTTTTTCTTCCTTTTCCTTTCGAAGACTTTAGCTGGTGTTGCTTCCAGTTTCTTCTTGGCCGGTGACCGTTTGGTCACTTTTGGACTTGCTATTGTAACCGGTGCTGATGCTGCAGGCACTACCTTTGCCTTCTTCACTGCAAGTTCTTTTCCTTTCTTTGTAGAGGGTTCCTCGACTGGTGTAACCCTTTCCAGATAGGTTCCGGTCCTCTTTGCCTTAGGTTCAAGAGGTGAGGCAATAAGGGTAGAGGCATACCCTTCCAGCATATCGTACATCACCTCATAGCCCATTGGCTCCACTTCTTCCTGTCTGGGCTCAACAGCCTCCATTATGCATTTGTCCACTTGGATGGTGAAACAGATATCGTCTTCATATTTCTTGACGATGTCACCTGATATCCTCATTCTTTGGCTCATTTTTCGTCTAAACTCATCAAAATACTTGTTTAGAACATCAGGGTAACCAGTTCCAATTGCTTGAATGCTTTCCTTGATTTGCATGGTCACCAATTGGTCAGCAGACCATTGGACATCTCCTACTCCTGGAAAGTAGCCTTGGAAATAGAAGAACAACCCAACTAGTAGTTGTCCAAACTTGAACCTTAGTGCATTATCCTATTTGATCGACTTCAGATTCAACAGGAGTTGTCTTTGCATATCGGTGCACAGGTCAAATGATGCATCCTCCTTTATCATCCGGTAAGCGACATTTACTGTTGCAACAGATACAGAGTTAATTCTGCTAGAAGAGAATGTCTGGTAGCCTATCACCATGCAGGCATACTTAACCAGATCATCCTTGATAGAATTGACTGTCATACCTCGTGAGTCACTCACTGAACCGGTGAGCTTGGACATTTCAGTTTTTCTTATCGTCCTTATGGATGACACTTCCCCTGTGTTGTAGAAACCAGTGACTGCATGAATTTCCTACGACGTGATATCATGTGTTCTTTCTAGGTACATCTTGTCACCATAGACTCTGCTCAGAATGATCCTTATATGATCTTCTGTGAAATCCTCCAGGAAGTAAACAACATTGTGGAGCTTCTTCTTCTCCAAAATATTATACTCCGGTTTGATCTTCTTATCCTTTCCACAAAATAAACCTAACTGGGAGTGGATAGCTAGAGACCCTAGGTCTTCAATCTTGCAATCTATGTAGTCAGAAATTCCCTCTTCTACTATCACACTAGCCGGAACTTGTGATAGGGCATTATACTTAGACTTTCATTGAATAAAACTTGCAGACTCGACAAATGCACTAGAACTGGTATGAGATGTGGAAGCCATGATAGAAATTTTAAGAACTCGAGAAATACCTTTTGAAACACATGAATTTAGGACTTGCAGATTCTCCTTCACTTCACACTCCATCAGTTGTTGAATCACCGCTTTGTGTTCTCTACTTGACCGTTTGCAGTTTGGATTTGAATCTCCTTCGCAGTTTCTCAATTTCTCAAAATCTCAGCTCAAATTGCCTTTTCGTTGCTCTGCTCTTTGAAAAAAATTTCTTCGCTCGAAAACTTATAGTGAGAAATGATTTGAAAAATGCTATTAAGCATATTCCTCACCTACCGTCATTAATGGTCCTCCATTAGAGAGTAAACCCTAATTTGCCTTTTTACCATTTTTGGTTTTCTGTCAAATGACAGGTATCACATACCGGTTAAGGTCTTTTACCGGTGTAAACCAGGGGTTCGAAACATTTCGCCATTTGTTCCCCCTAAGCTTTTTCTGAAGCTTAGTTTGTTGGTTCCGTGATTTCCACACTAGGTACAGAAACCAGTTCCTCTTGTAAAACCGCTGGTTTCTTCTTCCAAGTTTTGTTCATATCTGCTTGAACAGTGTCAACATCAATGTTTCCTTCCGGAGTGACCAGTATATCATTAGATATGTTCTTTCTTGATCTACAGAATCTGGCAATGTGACCTGGTTTGTTGCAATGATAGCAGACCAATCCAGGTGCTTTCCAAGGTCCATTGTTCATGTTTCCATTCTTCCTTCTGCATGTTGCAGCAATGTGACCATGACCATGACAGACCATACAATTTTCTCTCCATCCGGTTGCCACTTGATAGCCACCGCTTCTTTGCTGATGATTGAAGGCATTAAACCGATTGTGATTCTGGTTCACAAAAGGTTTAGGACCAACTCCTTGGGTCCTCTGAGGATATCTATCAATGTTGTTCATAACCGACCTGCATTCAGATGCTTTATGCCCATACTTGTTGCATGCATAACAGTTACCATTGAATCTATAGGATCTAGGCTTATCATTTAGGAAATAAGGAAAATTGTTGTAAGCCTTACTCCTACACACATTTGTAGTATCTCCTTCTTTAAAACAGTTGAAGCAAACAGGTTTAAACTTTTGCTTACCTTTATCCTTTGATGCCAGTTATTTCTTTGACGTTCCAGCATTTGTACCAGAGGTCTCACCTTCCTCATGACCAGAATAACCAAGTCCATTGGTATTCTTGACCGGTTTGGCAAATTCAAGCTTTTGCTCTAACTTGACAGTACTCTTGTTGAACTTAGCAAGTATTTCCTTTGACTCAGAGAGTTCTTTGAAAATAGCAGCATTTGTTTCCAATAGGTTTTCATTCTCAAAGATGGCAATGTTTAGTTGTCCTTGCATGTCTTCCTTTTCCACTTTGCTTGCAGATCTCATGATCTCATGGAGTTGAGCAGTTAGGGCACTGATCTCTTGTTTCAGCTTGCAGATCTCATGATCTCTTTCTTTCACCAGATCTTCAGCTTTCCTCCGGTTCTCAAGCTCTTGACACATCCGGATAGTCAGTCCTTCCAACTCCTTTCTCAAGTTGGAGTTTGATTCATTCAACTTATTTACTTCTGCAATTAGGGCTTCCATGTCTGCTTCATCTGAAGAACTATTTCCAGATAGCTCCATCAACTTTTCAACATGTTCTCTCCTTTTTGCTTGAGATGCCTTGTATTTGACCATAAGATCATCATGGGCTTGCTCAGACTGAGTGAGCTGATGTGTAAGTTCCCTTATAGATTATTCCCCCATATCTCTTTCCAAGTGGTTAAACTTAGAGAAAGGTAGGCTCTGATACCAATTTATGAATACTAAGAGGGGGGGGTGAATTAGTATGCCAAAAATCTCTGCACTTAAACACTTTGCAAGACTAATAGTAAACTAGTAAAATAGTTTAGCAGACAAACTGGTTAACACACATGCAAACCAAATAGCTAATAATGCATTCACCCATAGAAGCAAAAACATCATAACACAAGAGATTTTGACGTGGAAACCCAAATGGGAAAAACCACGGTGAGATGGAACTCACAAGTAACTATCTGCAAAATAGAAACCAGACCAGTTAAGGTCAAACCGGTTAAGGTCTTACAATGTTCTTTACCAGAACAGATCTTGTTAGGAATCTCAATCTCTATTAGGAGATAATTCCAATTAAAGAATACATTGCTAGAGGATTTTAGATCCACAAATGTGAACCACCTTGTTAGAGGATTTACAAAAGGCTTTTGGGCCTACCCGGTTAAGGGCTACAAACTTGTCAAAGATGTGAGTAATCAACAAGTGTTTGATCTAGCTAGTAGCACAGACTGCTCAGATAGATCCTTGATAGCTCGTTCCTAATGAACTCCAGCATTACTTCAGTCTTATACACATTCATATTCTCTCCAACTCCTCAACCACCTTAAACCCTAGAAACAACATAAACTTTTGCTACAACCACATCAACAACCTAAAATCCTAGACATGATGTCCTTATAAAGGAATCTGATTTCATGTCGGTCTAATAGGATTACATAACAATTTCCTAGGTTCAATGAACCTAGACATACTTGGTACCATGACACAAAAAGCACCATTTAGGTGTCAGCACCGTCAAGCAATCAGTGGATGGTAAGTCATCATGTAATGTCGGTTGGTAACTCATCACAGAGTATTACCGGTTCATATAAAATGTCAGTTTTCGGTTTGACAAAAATGAAGATTGGTAAAAATGTGTTATGCCGCTTCAATCCCTCATACCGCTTGGGATCCATGAACCGCTTGGGGTCAACATGCCGCTTCAGACCGAGAAACACATTCTGCAAAACACCAATAGTCTAAAGACTATAATACAACATACTAGTTGGAACAAATACCGGTTGTGCTCTAACTCATACATATAAAGGAGATCTCAATGCAAGTGTGTGTCCATCAATGACAATCACAACATAAACATCAAAAATACCAACATTGTCTTGTTTCTAGATTTCAAGTTGATCCTAAGGAATCTCATGTAGTAGTTGTCAAAATAATTTTCAAATATTTGAAAGGAACAGTTGATTTTGGTCTGTGGTATCCTAAAGATGATGATTTTACTTTGAGTTCTTTTACTGATGCTAATTGGACAAGAGATGTGTATGATAGAAAGAGTACTAGTGGTGGTGTGCATTTTTCTTGGGAAAAAGATTGGTTTCATGATTGATCAAAAAACAAAATTCTATTTCTTTATCTACTACAAAGGCATAATATATTGTTGTTGCTAACAATTGTACTCAGGTGGTATGGACAAAGAAGATGTTGAAAGATATCAGAGTAGTGTATGATGAGCCTATTGCTATCTACTATGACAATTCAAGTGCAATTAACATTTCTAAGAATATGGTGTTGCATTCAAAGGCTAAACACATATCAATCAAGTTTCACGTTTTGAGAGATAAGGTAAATGGGAAGGAGGTCAGATTGAAGTATGTGCCTAATAAGGAATAGATTGTAGACATTTTCATAAAGCTTTTCCCTAAGGATACTTTTGATTATTTCAAAGGGAAGTTAGGGGTGATTGCCCCTCCTGATCAGAATTAAGATGCATTAGTATGCATTAGTCTGATGCATTTCACAGTCATATCTTGTGATCTGAATTGATGATTGGTGGTTGCTACTCAGAGGAAGTAGTTAGTTTTGTGTGTCAGATGTTCAGATTTGAGGAGAGTAAGTTGTGTGCTTTGATTGAAAATATGTTCCTTTGCCATTTATGTCAAAGGGGGAGAGAGTCATGTGAAAAACCATAAGAGGGAGAGAGTCGTAAGAGATTTGGGAGAGTGATTCATTTCTTCTTTCTTTGTCATTGATTGTTTTTCATATCATATGTTAGCATCAATGCCAAAGGGAGATATTGTTGGAATAATGTTGCAAATATGTGCTAGAGAGATATCTGAGAGATGTGTTGTCATTGATGTCAACATATTTCTCTGTCTAAGATAGTGATGCAGTGAAGTTTGGTGAGTTAGTTTGTTCAACATGTTGAAGATCAAATTTTGCAGATTAAAGGGTTTTTAGAGGATTGTCTATGGTTGATTTAGTTCAATTTTCAGAGGTCCGCATGAAGATTTGATTGAGTTATGGGTATCAATGTTGTCGCTGGTTTTTCAGTTGTTCAGTAGTGATAATATTTCGATCTGCATTGCTCCACATTGTAATATCTTGATCTATGGATTTGGTGGTATGTTTGGATCATTGGTGTGTGCCCTCACTTCAAGTGGTTCATGGTTTGGAGGTTTGCAAGTGATTTTTTAAAGTTGATCATCATTGGAGTTAGTGTTTCTGAGGTCTGGTATGATGATGTTAGTGATTCTAATAATTTGAGTTGGTGCAGATATTGCTATGGTAATTTATGATGCTTGTGGATGTTTCTGGATCATGTGCCTTTTGTGTTGATGGTCCACATTGATCGTTGAGCTCATAATTGATGTTTTTCTCTAGTGCGTTGGTGTTCTTCATATTCTTGGCTGACTAGATGCTTGTAGCATGTTGTAAATGATCAAGATGTAATCTTTGGAAGTGTAACGTGTTTGAGGTGAAAGATATGGGTTCATGCTATGTCTTGAGAGACATTTCTTGGTCCACATATTATATTGTGTTGAGTGTGATTATATTTTTATAGTTAGGTGATGAGTGTTGAGCTGACCTTGTTGATTTCTCCAAGGTTGATGTCATGTATAAATAATTGTAATATCTTTCTAATTGAGCATAGGTGTGGATGAGTATGTATGTGTGTTGAATGTATACATCTTTTGAAGGCAGAAAAGAAGTGTGAAGAGGAAAGTTGTTTTTTACTTCAATGGAACTGAACTAGGAGACGTTATTTTCCAGTTCATTATTTTTGGACGTGATCTGAATCTATATGTAGAAGCAGTGAGTCTTCTCTAGTCAGCGAGCCTTCTTATTTTGAGAAATGAGCTCTAGGCAGTGTGCTTGAATGCATAACTCATATTTTAATTTCAAGGTTAACTCCTAAACAAGGTTTGACCTAAGGCAAACCCCTATCCCCAACATCTTTACCTCTCTTATTATGTGCAGGAAACAGGTACAGGAGTTGTACTCGATAATTCAAACAGAGTCCACAATGATTAACATGTTTATCCTTAAATGGAGAAAAATTAAGAGGACCAAGGTGAATCTGTACTACCTGGTCCTAAAAACTCAAGCTGAACTTCTAGGAATAGGTTCTAAACTTCTTATTTTGCCTAGATCTTAGCTTGTGGCTCCGTGGGATATCTACAATAGTTTATTTTTTATAGTTTAAGTTTTAATTACTCATGGTTTTACCCTAATTTCACAAGTATATTCCAAATTCAACTTAAAAAGAGGATAACTATTCCCAACCAGTGAATCTAATCAAAATTTCAACCCTTTCTTTATTTGGATTTTGGTAGATCTATTAAGTTCACTCCTCTTTCAATGTATTGGGTTAATTTGGTTAGTTAGTGGTTTAATTATCTTAATACTTAATTCCTAATTTTCCACCCATTACAAAAACCATCCTTGAGTTCATTCTCATCCTTCTTTTTCCATATCTTATCCATATCCTTCTTTGTCTGAACCATATCAACCTTCTTGGAAGGTCTCACATTCTCCCTCTTGCAAAACCTTGCAATGTGTCTTGGTTTATTGTAACTATAATAGGTAATACTACTTTTTCTTACATTAGATCTTCAATCAATAGTCTTATGACCAAACATGTTGCATGTGTAGTAGTAACCAAAGAAAGAATAGGAGTTAATGGCACAATCATTCCTTATCTTACTTTTGTATTGATCAGCCTTGTGACCAAATTTATTGTAAGCATAACACTAACCATTAAATGGTTGAGAGTTCATAGCATATTACCTTGGAGGCCTAAATAAATTCATATTCTTCTTGCTTTTTCATTCAACTACCTTATGCCCAAACTTGTTGCAGGAATAACAATTACCATTAAAAGATTGAGAATACCTAGTTGGAGCATCTTGTTTAGGAGTAAGTCTTATGAAGTTCTTCTTTTGATTTTGGAATTGTCTAAAATTCTTCTTCTTTTCAATTATCTTCTCAAATTCATAATGATCCTTTTCTTCCTTCTTCATAGCCTTACCTTCAGTCTTAAAGCCTTTCCCTTTCTACCTCACCAAGGTTGCTTCTATCTATCTACAATTTTTCATTTTCTAATTCTTAGCTCGGAGTAACAATCTCTTGCTCATGATTAGAGCATGTAATAGTTTTGTTATGAATCTTGTAATTCAATTTGAATCTTTTAGTTGATAATTTAGTCCCTTTTGATTTTGTCTGGAATCTGCCCTTGTGGAATCTAAGTCATTAAGAGTGGACTATAGCTCTCCTTCAATATCTACATCATAATCCTATAAATTGAAGTCCCATCCCTTTAAATTCATTGCCCCTAGATTTGATTCAGGATAAATTATGTCCTTAACTGCTACATTAGTTTCTATGTTTTCAAGTGCAAGATCTTCCTCAAGTATTACGTTCAAATCTATGAAGGGATTGGCCTCCTCTAAGTAATAAACATTATTTCCAATCCTAGATCCTTTTTCTACCAATCTTATAGAGCCTACTTTCTTGATTTCATAACCCCTATCATGAAATGTGAGTTGGTATCCTTTGTTGCACATTTGAATAACACTGAGAAGATTATGTTCCAGTACTTCAACATAAAGGACATCCTTTGTCTTATGTTTTCTATCAATAGTTATGGTACCTATTCCAAAAAATTGTGTTGATCCTTCACCTCCAAACTTAACAGATCCTTCATTCCACTTGTTAAGATTAATGAACTTTCACCTATCATTGTTCAAGTGATTGGAACACCTAGTATTTATCACCCAAGCATTAGTACCTCTTTAGCATGGAAGGAAGTACATAAAATCATTGATTTTTAATTTTTTTATCAATGTGAAGAGTATTGGACCCCTTACATTTTTCATCACTACTAACTTTGTCATCAACTTTCATAGCAAAAATAATGTTTCATCATTTGAATCATAACAATCCTCGTCTTCATATGAATAGTGGCTCTCTTTGGAATAAAGACTTATTTTGGATTTTTGTCTTTTATTTCTATATTCTCCTCTTATTGTTATCTTCTTTGAAAGTATATATAGAAGAAAAATGACCAATTCTTCCATAGTTAAAATATTTGAAAGGTACTTACCTTTGCATTTGCCAGTACCCTTCTTCAATCTTCTCACTATTTTTTCTTCCACTTCATCATATCCATCAAGCTAATCAACACGTCCATATTCTTCTATTTTACTAACTTTGAATGTAGCTTCTCTTTTAGGAGCATCTTTACCAAACTCACACATCTCAAGTAGTCAGAGAACCATATAGTTGATCCATTAGGTATTTATCCAAGTCCTTGTTTTCCTCAACAACAAACACCTTGTGACCATAAGATTTAGGAAAAGATCATAGTACATTTTTCACAACTTCATCTTCTTTCAATTCAGCACCAATAACTCTGATGCTAATTACTACCTCATCCTAGAGCATATAGCTAAAAATATCTTCAACCTCAGACATATTCAAATTCTCAAACTTGCACTTGAGATTATGCAACTTGATTTGTTTTACCTTATCATCTCCTTCATAAATGTTGTTAATTTTTTCCCACATCTCTTTAGTTGTACCACAATGCATCACCTTTACAAGTTTTAAATTTACTAATCCACTCATGATTACATTTCTTGCTTTGCCATTCTTCTCATATAACCTAATATCAATTGCATCAATTGGAGGAGTAGGAGGAAACATGTAACCATCTTTGTCTGAGTTCCAAACTAGAAACCCTAAAGAGGTAAAATGTCCTTCCATTCTAACTTTCCAAAAGGTGTAGTTTGTCTCATCAAACTTAGGTACCTTGTGAGATCCATCTTGTGTCATGTCAAACCTTTCCTCAAACAATTAAGATTCCTCATAAGGACCTGAATTTGATATCAATTTTTTAACACTCCCCAAGATCGGGGAGGGGAGTGAATCAGTCTTAAATGAAACTTAAAACTATATGGTACAATTCAAATTCCCCAAAAAAACTTAATTTGATCAACAACAATGAAAGATAAAGCAATTACCACACATGCACAAGAGAACACTTTATTTTTCATGGAAAAACCAACAAGGTAAAAACCACTGTGAGAGCTAACTCACTATATGAACAAATATTAAAATATTTGTTTTAGGGCTCGCTACCTAGTGAAGCTCACTGCTCCCAAAAAGGACTTGCAGCTAAGGTTCACTACCTTAGGGAAAGATACAAAGGGCATACTAAGGAGACTCGCTGTCTCCCATCAAGATACATGAAAATATGAGTTATGATAAACAAGCCTTTGGTAATGCTATATCTAGAAATCTCCTTGAAATGTAGCTTCTCTTGACTCGCTGGCTCAAGAAACCATTTGGAAATTATGCTCTAATGCTTTCACCCACACTCTTACTGATTCACCTTCACATCTTCCACATTCCACTACACTCCACACAAGTTACAATTGATTTGATCTTTTAAATATACCAACCACAACATCACAAAAACTCTAATTAGGTCGGCTAGAACAAGGGACAAGGATTGATATCATTAGGTCAACCGTAAAACATAATTATGGTGAAATTAAGCCAATCTAGGAGATAAATAGGAAATACAACTACTTATGACATCTTCCAATGTAGTCCCAAACTTCAAGCACCTTGGCGTGCATCCTCCCAAGTCAACAACAGGGTAATGTGTAGCACATAACCAGTTAACCCAAAAACTTATTTTCCAAATGGAATTAATCAATGTTAATCACCACAAGGCATAGTGGGACCAAAATACAAATCATGACAATCTCTAATGTTGGTTCAAACCCCCAAAATCATAGCAAAATAAAAATAACAAGCCCTATCAACTAGATAACTATAAATCACACAAAAAATAAACACCAGACAATATGCAACACCAAAGAGAAACCATTATCATGCGGACAACATAGAAGAATCCATAAAAAATCCAACAATACTTCCACATACTTATTTCACATAATGTTGGCGCAAACCCCAAAAATCATAGTACAAGAAAAAGAACAAGCCCTATCAACCAAATAACGATAAATCACCCTAAAAACTAACACCAAACAATATGTAGCACCAAAGAGATAAACCATTATCATGCGGACCACATAGAGACATCCATAAAAAATTCAAAAACATTTACACATACTTCTTTCACATATTCATGCAAAGACAAGATGACACAACCAAACTAATATAGAGTTTTTCATACTCGAATGCCCAAACAACAGAATCATGAAACAAAACATCAACAAGCATACTTGCAGTACACATCATCACCTAAAATCAAAATTGAGACACTACACAGACATTATAGGTACATCCCCCAAGTCATAGCAACAAAAAAATCAATTTAGAGAAATGCAAAGTATTTTCTATTTAAGTCATGACAATCCATCAACTTACCAATATACTACAATAATCAAACACATATTTTGCAACACCAAGGACCTAAAAAGATAAGAGTGTAACATCCATAGAACTTACATATTAAATCCCAAACTATAAGACCACATCTGCAAACACAGAGAAACGCAAAGCATTATTTCAAACTCTTCAACATACTTTCCTACATTCACACACTTCATCAACTTTTGGAGACCTGAACCCCTTGTAGCACGAATTTCTCACCCTAGAGAAACAAGAGAGACATCACAACAACTTGTAGCAAGTACAAGACCATCAATACCATCAGTAGCATATCCAATTTATCATTATGCTTCTAATCCTTATCTACATATGATATCATAATAATATTTGTCATCATCAGTACCATCACTATTCTTCAACACATCAACATCATCATAAGATATTGAGTTTAGACATCAGCACTAAGAAGGTGGACATCCACAACAACAAACATCTTCAATCATCAAATATCTACACTATCTATCAATGACAACACCTTATCAGGACCCGAGACATCATTCTCCAACATAACACATCAACAACATACACTTCCATTCAATGACAACACACAAACTCATGGTTGACATCCATGAAAACACTTAGTCATCAACGCTAACAACTACCAACAGAACCTAGTGACAAAGCATATGGGCATGACAACCCATTGTGATTTTAGGAAATTGGCATTGATGAGAAATCAATTACTTGTGCCTACTTTGGGACTAGCAAGAGATTAAGTTGCGGAATGATGATCTTACATTTTTTCTATTTTCATAGCTTTCCATCAAACTTTAGTTAAAAGTTATTATGTCATATATGCTATAAAGTTTAGCTATAGGTTGACTCTTTACATTAACCAAACTTTATATGAGCACATTAATATGTCTATTTCAATGGATGATGGTTTAATATACATGTGTTGAAAACAAGATTCCACTAAGAGGGGGGGTGAATCAGTGGTTTCCAAATCTATCCCGTTTCTATCCTATGTGTATATATCGGTTAATAGATCTAACATAAATTAGACGTACAAGTTAGATGGGAGTATAACAAAAATGCAACCACACATAAAAGGGACATCACAAAACACCAAATGTACGAGGAAAACCCAAGATGGGAAAAACCTCGGTGAGAAGTGTTGTTGGAGACTACTGCTCCAATCCAGCCTCACAATGAAAACCTTGGTTACAACATTTACTGCACCAACCCAAGGAGTACTATTCCTATTTTAGGGCACCAACCCAAGGAGTACCAACCCCATCACTGATTTCCAACTCAGTGATCTACAATGAACATAATCAATTATACAAGTAATCTTGTTACAAAAGAACTTTGTAACTCTCATATATGTCTTTGAACCGGTTCACCTCTACACAGATCTTTGCCATATCTCTGGTCACCTTTTCTTAGCTGTAACCTTATCTCTTGTTGCAACTCACTCTCTACTGCAACCATACCGGTTTAGCATCTTCTTCTTCTCTGTCGGTTCTCTTTTCTCTCTTTCACATTGTTGCTTGCTACTACTGGTCTTCTTCACTCAGTCAGTTGTCTTCTATCTAATTACTGTCAATTCTCAGCTACCAGTTCTTCACTGCAATCTTCTAAGTCGGTACAATAGCCACCGTTGCACTCCTCTATTAGACTTAATGACAGTCTACTGGTCGCCTCACTCTTGTCAGTTGAACTCTTCAAACTGGTTCTCTCTCACACACTCAATCTCTTCTTTGATTGTCGTTGAGCACTTGACTCGTTGGCTCTCTGGTTTTTCTTCCTCATACAACAACACCATTTGCATCTTTGATTCACACTCTTATAGCCAGACTTTCCCACCAAAAAATGAGTTCAAACATTTACATGTTAGGGTTTCTGACATGCACTGAATCTACATCCAATCTGATCTCTGATCATCATGGTACAACATATCCGATTAGATCTCATGTCCTTGATTGATGACATATAGCTCATCAATCAACATCACCATACTCTTTTCCTTTCAATACAAGTCTTCTATCTTTAGCAATATGTAGCATGATTTTCGGCCTTGTGTCTAGTCAATCACATGCATGATGTAGTTTCCTTCATCCACTTCGATATGCTAGATCAGTCTATCCTAGATCTCTATTGTTTCCATAATCTCAAGCTACAATCTTTTGACATCCTTCCTCGAGCTTCACAGTCACCATTTAATGTTGGACCAACTGCCAATGACTTCATCGATACACCACACTGACCTATACATGCATGCCACTTCACCTTCACGTGGGACCTTTTTCGACATCTACCTTAGCTCACTATGTTGGTCTGACTTGGTCACCAAACAATAGCACACAACCGAGTTCATCTACTGGTTCACAAACTCTATCAGTTTTACCCTAACCAGATTTTCTTCATCCTTTCTCTTTGCTTCTATTTTGATGGAACACCTAAACCGGTTAGCACTCTTGCCAACCTACCTCATGCATATCTTCAACAGATGGGATCCTTCTGCATTTGCACTTTGTCAGCTTACTGGTTGTCATCTATACCAGTAGTATCTTTTGCATCTATACTGGTAAGATACCATGCACACCGATGGAACCAAACTTCATCTACATTCGGGCAACATCCTCTGCCTACAACTTCTCAACCTTCCCTTCTTCACTGATAGACCGGTTCTCCTATCAACTAGTGTGTCAAAGTGACAAACATATCCTTCCTTCTCTATACCGACAACTCATCATGTTTTCCCTTGCATATTCAATACACATCCCTAATCTCATGCACCTAAGGCAACTTAGTGTTTCACCGGTTGATCCGGTGTGAGCCTTCAATCACCTTCCTTCTACTCTTTTGTCTTATCTCAGAGGACTATGATGCAATCCATGCACAATAGGAGATAAGCTCCACTTATCGATGGGAGTGGATCCTTGTCATCTGTACCTTGCAATGCGCCAATGTGGCTTCCCTATTTGAGAAGGCATATCTTCAAATACGCACATATGATCCAGTTGGGCACACTCACTGTCAGTCATCTCTTCATTTGGTGACTGCATCTTTATCTGGTGGGAGTCCTGCAGATTGACATCCAGCAACATACCGGTGGCCTGCACATACTTCACCTCTGGTGTTGATGTATTTTTTGTAAAATTTCGTCTCTTCATCACAATCAACATTCCGACATCTTGCTCTCTTACAGATGTCATTATTATGCCTCTTGATCAATTCTGATGCCATGTTTTCATACCAAACCAGTTTCTAGTCCTTATATCTTCAACACAAGCCAATACTAGCTTGTGTACTGGTGAATCCACTGAGCATAATGTAGGATGACATTCTCTTCCTTATCATTGACCTACTATGCTATTTGACATCAAAGACACCATTTCTGGTATGCATCAATGACAACACTACTCATCAATCTCCCATACCGGTTGCCACCTTATACCAGTTCACATCAATGAAAACACAATGCCAACAATCTCCCCCTTTGGAATTGATGTCAACACATGTAGTATCCAGCATACTACAGATTCTCTCTCACCCCCTTTGTGTGTTCGATGAATTCTCACACATGTAGTATGTGGCATACTACATAATCTCTCTCCCCCTTTGACAAGAATGGCAAAGGACACTGACAGGGTTTCTCTCCTCCTTGTGTCTATTGGGCACTGGCACATTTCTCTCTTCCTTTTACTCTATCGAATGCTTCTCCTCTTTTGACCATCATACATTTCATCCTCTCAATTTACAACACTTGAGATGGAGGGCTCAACCAATAGCATAGAAAATTCAAATGTGATTGTACTATGAGTGCTGCCAAGTGGCAAAGTAGGTACCCGCAATCATGAAATTCTCTTGGGTATTCCTACAATAATTTCCTTCATCTGTAGTTGATGTTGTAAGTACACCCAAAAGTTCAAGCATGTCAGTTCTACATCATAAACACTTGATCTCCCCCTGTGTCCAACATATGGTTCAATAGAGGAGATTTTACAATGAAATCCCCCTGAACCATAGATCTCAGGTCTTCATTTGTCTGTCAAGTTCAAAACTAGAGCTCAAATTTGCACCATATAGTGGTTGAGTTGTGCATATGTGATCAATCTGATGATCTATCAGTTCCACAAATTCCACCACAACATATGACATGATCCTAGGTGTACATAATGCCATACAATATCACTATCATGCCATAAATCAAACCGGTTATCCCATAAAGGATGCATGCATACCAAATTAACTATTGGGCCAACATATATAATTCAGGACTTTTTCCATACCACTTGAGACATAAGCACCTCAATTCATGCTACTGGAGTTAATGCAATGAACCTTGACCTCATTGTCTTACATAACCTGCACTACCGATTAGTATTCATATCGGTACCATACTGCACATACCGGTTTCCTGCATTGGTCCATCATCTCTACCAGAGAACCTTCCTCTAACTCCTATCTTCTTGAGTCAATTTGTTCTGATCCCAATTGTAAATTAGCCATCCATTGACACACGTAGTAGTGATCCATCTCTCATATGTAGGTGTGTAGCCAAGGAAACCACTACACACACATGTCATCTCATTTCCTTCCTTCATACTGGCAGCAACTTGTTCTTCCATTTGTCCTCTTTCATTGAGGGGGTGAATGATATGGTCAATGTGTTACTCCCCCTAAGGTCATGCATATCCGTTAAGCCTTAGGAGATATCACATGTGCATTGAATGCACAATGTCGTTCCATGGTCCTACTCTCTTGTTTCTTCCTCAATACCTGCATGACATCATTTTTCTTCCCATTTTCAATCTTGGGAGTAGGTTTTACTTTCTTTTGTTGATGGGTCCTTGCTCTACCGGATTCTGCATTACTACCAAAAGCATTGTTATAAAAGAAAATGGTGTTCATGCCACTCGCATGATTGGAGGATCTTCTGTTAAACCGGCTAGACCATCTTCTTCTAGTCATGTTGTTGTAACTGGTTACCGAAACCGGTGAAACACTTGATCTTGCAGGAGCATTTCTCCTTTTGTTCCATGCAGCCCTTTGTCTCTCATATGCTCTATACCAATTTTCATATAGAGCATAGTTGCTACACCGGTTGTCATGTGATTGAACTTTCCTGTTCCTGCATTCATGACTTCTATGCCCAAATCCATTGTAGATATAACATACATAGTTTACATTTATTGAGGCAGCAAATGGCTTCATCTTATTATGCATAGGAGAAAATCTATGCATGTTTCTACATATTGACATACTATGGCCATATGTGTTACTTCTTGGACAAACAACATTCTTATTTCTAGACCTCTTTATGCATTCATCTGCCATATGACCATAATATTTGCAAGAGAAGCAGTAGGCGGTAAGTGATGGCATATGACTTACAAATTTATTCTTCCATGCATGAGGAGATTTTACCGCTTTAGTATTTCCATTTTTGCTTCTCCGGGAATGGATCTTGGATTGTCCATGCTCTACAGCTCTTCCATCCAATCTCTTATTTCCCACACTTTCTTTGTCTTGTGAGCAGTAGCATTTCCTTGTCTTCTACCGGTAGGAGGTCTTCTTTGTTGTCTTCTCATGTTCTTGCTTCTAGCGAAGCTGCCTTCTCCCATCTTCCCTTTTCATTTGGGATCTGCATTATTTCTTCTTCTTTCAGCATTGGTCTTCATCCTTAGCTTCATGTCTTCACCAGTAGCGGTTAGATCAACCTTCTTCTGGGGAGTATTCCAGATAGTGAAGGTCTGACCCTTGTTATCTCCATTTGAGGAGAGAAAGAGAATGACATTATGGGGGAAATTCTTGTTGGTAGAGCATCCACCGGCACCACTTCCTAATCCTCCAATATCCTTGGAATAATTTTTCTTCTTCAACATTTTGTCCAAGGCATCATTGTTGCCATCAAACCAGATTCTTACCTTGAGATCATCCTGACATTTCTCAAGGGCATTTCGGAGATTCTCCATTTCTCCTTCTAGCTATTGATACTCTTTATCTTTTGCCTCTAGCTTAGATTCTAGATCATTACACTGGTACTCCTTGGTGTCTTCTTGTTGAGTCTTCAACTCCAAGATGCATTTCTCAGATTCCTCAAGACATCTGATTAACCAATTATGTTCCACAACCACAACATTCTTGAACAACCTGTATGCATTCCTCACTCTACTAAGTTCTTTGAGTGCACTTACAAGTTCTCCTTCAAGATCTACTTCTGCTTCATCTTCTTCTTCACCTTCACTATCACTGCCAAACACATCTTACCTATAGGAATGATATGCATGTTCATTCTCAAATGTGTGCCTCTCATCTTCTAATTCTTGAGTCATGAAGAGGTGAGTTCCTTCTTCATCATTGTTGTTGTTGTTAACAGATCTGCCTTCATCATCTATAGATACATGAGTTGTATTTCTCATCTTATCTTCACAAACCGGTTTTGCAATGGTAGGCTCATTTCCATAGAGCTTCTTCAATCTGTCCCATAGGCTTTTTGCTGATTCACATTTGTCCACCTATGAGTAGATATCATTTGTGAGCCCACAAAATATAGCCTTCATTGCTACATCATTACACCTGTTTCTTCCTTCTGTATTTGAATCAGTGGGAGGATTGACTTTACTAGGGCAGCCATTAACAACCGACATCCACACATCAAACCCTAAAGAGGATAGGTAGAATTCCATCCTACAACTCCAAACAGAAAAATTTGAACCATCAAATACAAGAGTAGTGATTGAAACTAAACAAACCATTATGTTCAAATACCATAATCTACCCAAGCTAGAGAAAGCTTATCAACCGGGAACCTAGATTCTGATACCAATTGTTGAACACAAGATGCCATTGAGAGGTGGGGTGAATAAGTGGTTTCAAAATCTATCCCTTTTCTATCCTATGTGTATTTACTGGTTAACAAATTTTATTAGACAGTTCAAATAACTAGAAGACAAATGAGAGTGGGGGGCGGTGAATCAGTTGTCACAGATTACAGGAACCATTATCAATTTAAACTTTAATACCGAAACCCAAAACATTAATATTGGAATAACAGTTAATCCAATTAAGAAGAAAAAATAATCAGAGAATTAAATCCATCCACGTAACACCAAGATTTGTACGTGGAAAACCCGGTAAAGGGAAAAACCACGGTGGGAAGCCTACCCACAGTTAGATAATACTTCTGCAGTAAGTATGTGAATTACAAATGAGGGGTCTGCACTTGCAGGAAGGCCAACAACCTAGAGCGCACTACTCATCACAAAAGGAGCCTCACTGACTACATAGAAATCCAGACTACAATTCAGAGAAGTGTTGAACTACAAAAGATAGCATCTCCTATGCCTGCGTACAGTTCCAGTTAAGTTCAATACCGAAGGACTAAATCCTCTTACATAAACCCAATTTGATCTCCAATGATCGACTAACTCCTCTACCTGAATGATATTACATTATTCACAAATTATATTCCTTGACCATGGCGTCTAACACTAACCATGATGATCTATAATGAGATCTTACAACTATATATACAAACCCTCGACCATAAACAATCAGGTCGGCCACCAGACAATAAACCAATTACATAATTATAAACCATGTCGGTCTTAGACCAAACAAATAATATCAACACATAAGACATCCCAAAAATAAATTAATAGGTCCTATCCACATATTACATTAAAGCCAGTCCATAACCTAGATCAATCGGGACCAAGTATAGGTCCATTCGCTTCAGCAATGATCTCCATCCGCCAAGTCTTGAACATGATGACCAATAGAGTCATGAAACTCCATCAGAAGTTGCACCAACACCACTTATGCAATTCATCAAAGATCTCCATCAAAAGCTCTTTCGGTGAAACCCTCGTCAGAACCAGAAACCAATTTTCTAAGCAAGTAGGATAGCATCTGATCTCTAGACCAAAACCAACTGACCAAATATGAGTATAAGTATCGTGAACAAGTTGATTCCATCATCAGACTATACTAAAGCCTACTGGATCATGTGAGATCCAAGTTAACCATAAACCACCCAGCCTACCGGGACCAGAAGGCTGTCGGTAAAGCATCCAAACAACTAGTGTTGGCATCAATGACAAAACATCAATGCAACACATAATCAATTCCACCAAATGGCCAAAAATCTCCCCCTTTGACATTGATGACAATACTAGATGTGAAAAATATCTAAGTACCAAGAAATGCCAAACAAGTCTCCCCCTATGGAAGACAACCAACAAATTCCCACCTATAGCTTTGAATTTTTCTTTATCAATATCTCTCCCCCTTTCTTTTTCTTTTTCCCCTTTCTTCTTTTTCTTTTTCACATCAATATCACTCCCCTTTGACATCAATGCCAGAAATCTGACAAAAATATCAAAGGAAAAACATAAGCCTATGAATCACAAAGCTGACAACTCCCCCTGAGCAATAGCATCCCACATCAGTGCCGGAATGAATAGTATCTCTGATAATGCATGTCAGATTGATGCCAAACTGCATCAATCAATTCTCTATCAGAGGGGTAGAAACTCCCAATCTGTCTCTCAGGTACTCAAATGATTCCTTGGACAAAGGTTTAGTGAAAATATCTGCAATCTGCTCTTTAGTGTTCACATAAACCAGTCTAACTTCATTTGCTTCCACCTTTTCCTTCAAAAAGTTATACTTGATAGATATGTGGTTTGTTTTAGAATGAAATACCGAATTCTTTGATATATCAATAGCAGCAAAGTTATCACAGTGAATAACTATCGGTGCATCACAATCCACCTTTATATACTTCAACATTTGCTTCATCCATAAAACTTGTATACAGTTAGTAGCAGCAACAACATACTCAACTTCAGCAGTAGATAAAGAAGTACATGACTATTTCTTGTTGATCCATGAAACCAACATTTTTCCAAGAAAGAAAGCTCCACCAGAAGTACTTTTCTGATCATCAACATCTCCAGCCCAATCAACATCTGTATATGCGCATAAAGTAAAGTTATCATCCTTAGGGTACCACAAGCCATATTTTGATGTACCTTGCAAGTATCTAAAAATCCTTTTCACCGCCATCTCATGATTTTCTTTAAGATCACTCTGAAATCTTGAAACAATACAAATAGTATTCATAATGTCAAGCCTAGTCTGAGTCAAATAAAGAAGACCTCCAATCATAGATTTTTATCTTGTAGGATTTACCAGTGCAAAACCATCTTTTCTTGTCAATTTCTCACTTGTAACCATAGGAGTACTTACCAGTTTAGAATCTCCCATACCAAATTTCTTCAACAATTCTTTAGTATATTTAGTTTGACAAATGAAAATACCTTTGTCAGTATGCATAACCTACAAACCTAAGAAAAATTTCATCTCATCAATCATAGACATCTCAAATTCTTTCTCCATATTCTTAAAAAATTCTATGCATAACTTATCTTCACCTCCAAAAATAATGTCATCAACAAATACTTCAATAATCAGTATATAATCATCAGTGATTTTATAATATAAATTACTGTCAGCACTGACCTTAGTAAAACCAAGCTTCAAAAGATATTTATCTAACCTTGCATACCAAGCTCTAGGTGCTTGTTACAATCCATATAAAGATTTCCTTAGCCTGCAAACTATATATGTATCATCTGATAGTGAAAAACCATCGCTTTGCTTGATATAAACTTCCTTATCAAGATCCCCATTCAAAAATGCACATTTAACATCCATATGATAAACCTTGTAGTTTTTATAAGTAGCATAGGCAATAAATAATCTTACAACTTCAATCCTAGCTACAGGTGCAAAAGTTTCTCCATAATCAATTCCTTCCTTCTGATAATATCCTTTACAAACCAATCTAGCCTTATTCCTTATAACTTGACCATCCTCATTCAATTTATTCCTAAAAACCCATTTAGTTCCAATAACATTTTTATTTTTAGGTCAGGGAACCAAGGTCCATGTGTTATTTTTCTCAATCTGATCTAATTCTTCTTCCATAGCTTTCACCCAATATTCATCTTTAAATGCCTTAATTACTGATACCGGTTCAACTTGTGAAATTAAACATACCTCATTAGTTGCCAGTATTCTTCTTGTCATCACTCCATTGCTCTTATCCCCAATGATTTGATCTTTTGAATGATTCAATCTCACATATCTAGGAGTCTTCTAACTTTCTATTCCTCTTCCCTATTCTTCAGTTATTGTAGAATTCTTTAATGTTGTTGAAGTAACTGGTTCAACTCTCTATTCCAGTAAAGGTGCTACCGGTTCAGATATATTCATTTCCACTGTCGGTTCCTTCTCATAAACTCTGATTTGACTTTTGTTCAGCTCATCTACTTTGACATTATCACTCTCCACAATTCTCTACAATCTCTTTTTGTAAGATCTATATGCTTTTCTTTCATTAGATTAACCAAGAAATATGCCTTCATCACATCTAGGATCAAATTTCCCAATAGTATCATCTCTCCTGATATAACATTTACTAGCAAAAATTATGAAATACTTAACTATAGGTTTATTGCCAAACCATAATTCATAAGGTGTCCTACCGGTTTCTCCTTTGATATGTACTCTGTTGAATCTATAAACCGTTGTGCTCACTTCTTCTCTCCAATAGATATGAGGTAGACTAGCTTCCATCATTATTGTTCTAGCAGCATCCAAGATAGTTATGTTCTTCCTTTCCACAACTCCATTTTGTTGAGGTGTCTGGGGAGCAGAAAATTGTCTTGTTATACCATGCTTGTCACAAAAGTTATTAAACTCATAGAATGTGAATTCTCTGCCATGATCTAATCTCTAATCTGAAACATTTAATATTCAATCTTGTCTTAGTTTCCACTTTAGCCTTAAATATTTTAAACTTTTCAAATGCTTTAGATTTTTCTCTCAAAAAAGTAACCCACATCATTCTAGAATAATCATCAATGATTAGCATGAAATATCTATCACCTTGAAAACTTTTAACTCTAGCAGGGCCACACAAATCAGTATGAATAAGATCAAGAACATCATTTGGTTTATCTTGTATACTCCTAAAAGAGGTTCTAACCTGTTTACCCATTTGACATTCTTTAAATACCGGATTATAGGGCTTCATAATTTTAGGTATATTCCTAACTGCCTTAGTTCAACTGATCTTCACAATGAAATCAAAATTCACATGACACAACCTTTTATGCCATAGCCAACTCTCATCAATCTGTGTAATCAAACATGTCTTCTCACCTAAGTTCAAATGAAACATATTGCCTTTTGTTTGTGTACTAGTTGCAATCTCTAAGCCAAATCTATTAATGATTTTGCATTTTCCATCCTTGAACTATAATTGAAATCCCTTATCTACCAATTGTCCTAAACTAAAAAACGTATGCCTCAATCCTTGAACATAATAAACATTGTCGGTATTGTTCTTATCATCCAATGATATAGTTGCTTTTCCTTTGATCAAACATGCCTTTTCATCTCCAAATCTAACTAGACCACCATCAAATTCTTGCAAAGACAAGAAACTTCCCTTTATCTCCAGTCATATGATGTGAACAACCACTGTCAATTACCCATTCATCCTTGTCTTCAATTTTAGCAACAAGTGCCTTCTCTTCAGGTACATTCTCTTCCAGTGTCAGATCATCTTTATTGATAGCCAGGAACACCCATTCGTTTCCATTGTCAGATCCACTAGTAGAGTCTTCTGTCGGTTCATCATCAGAATTAGTAATGCCTTCCTCATCCGCTATGTAGCATGATTTGTCTATGTTTTTCTTGTATTTATACTTGTTCTGATATTTAGGGTTAGTCTTAAATGCTCTTCTAACTCTTTCTTCAAATCTTGAATTTATTTCAAGACATCTAGATGCAAAATGACCAATCTTATTACATGCAAAACATTTAAAAGGTGCTTTTCCTTCATACTTACTTCCTACCAGTCCTTTCAATACTCTTCTAGCAAATAGTGCTTCAAGTTTCTCAAACTCATCATCTTCTCTTTTCATATCTTCCAACTCCTTTGCATATAAGGCCTTCTAGTCTTGCTTACTGGTTGTAGATGTAGATGCATGAAAAGTAGGTTCACTCCTCACAGCTCCAAAAGGTCCAAATTCATCAAGCTCAAAAGCAGATAGTTTCTCAACCAAAGTATCTCTGTTGATAGATGTATTAGACATTGTTCTTGACTCATTAATAGCAGTAGTATTCACTGTAGGGTCACCTTCATTAAGAGTCTCCAACTTATCCCATATAGCCTTTCTAGATGATTTGTTGATTAATCTCATTATTTGCTGATCAGAAAGTGTACACAAGAGTTATTCCAAAAATGGAATCTCAATCAAATTTTCTCCTAAGGTTAAAATTGAATGATTTTTTTGAAATTTTTTTAGAAAGGTACTTTCTATACCAAAGTAGTTGCAATAATTTTTTTACTTCATTAGGATTTTTTTTGTAATTTATTACAAAATTATTTTTCCCATCATGGTGAAGCCTACAACGGGAGAAAAAGGGAATTTTTCACACCTAGAAATATTTAGACAATGATGATGTAGAAATTAAGGAGATTGGTCCCAAATACAATGAATGCGTATAGAACATATTTAAGAAAGATAAAAAAGATTAGGGATGATTTATTGTTAATGATGAATAAGTGAGTGGAAGAGATATCTATGTTAAGTGATATTAGGGGAAAAGTTAAAGATTTTTTTTTCTAAATTAGGTTTTAGATATGTTAAACATATGGAGGCACACAACAAGAATTTGGGGAAAAGGATGATGCTTCTAATGAACATGATTTTTGTGGGTTTGATTAAAATCTCAAGATGGATCATCACTTAAATAATTTTATGGCTAAGAACTCCACATAAAAGATGGTTATGTGAAATTTAAATGGCAAAGATCCAACCAATTGGCTTTGTTAGATGGAGATTTTTTTATATTCATCATTCCTTATTAATAAAAGGTTGCAATGGAATCCTTATACATAGATCTTGACCAGTTCATATGATATCATTGTCTATATGAAGAGAAGAAAATGAAGTGATTTGTGGTTACACAGTCTATTTTCTAAGAGGATCTCACTACAAATTTTGAAAATCTTATGGATAAACTTTAGCCAACTTACCAATTTAAAGAAAATTGGTACAATCAAGGCTTATATTCATTAATTCTAGACTTTGTCTTTAAGAGTGGAGAATATTGTAAATAGAAATTTGAAGGAATTGTTTCTAAGGATTTTAATGGGCCACATCAAACATAAGTCATATTTCATCCATATTCTATATTGTAAGCAATTATTATGGCAAGGTAGATAGAATAAAAGTATGTGGCCAATATAAAAGCAAAGTTTGGTAAAAATGAGAGATAAATGATCTCTGACAAAATCGTTTCATTACACTACTAGGATAACTCCACAACAAACTAAAGAGAAGAGAGTGAGAGGGTTATTTTTTAATTGTGATAACACATGCAGTTGAAGACCGAAGTATATTGAAAAAAAATTATTCTATACTGAAGGGTCAAGTGAGGAAGAAGAGGAGGAGGAAACAATATTGGAGGGTGAAAATAAGTTAGATAGTTAGTTAATAGATACTCAAATATGATTTATTATCATGCACTTGCTAGAATTATCTCTTGAAGAAAGAGAAAGAAACAGTATTTATAGATTCAAGAAGAACCCACAAGTTTGTTAACAAGAAGTTAGCTACTCATCTAAATCATTTTATATTTCCTACTTCAAAATTTCAAGTCCAAATTGTAAAGTAGGTATTGTCAATTGTTTAGGAAATGGTCACTAAACTAAATTGAAGATGGCATGATTGCCCCTTTTTTTCTATTTGAATCGGTGCAATAGCTATAGTGTTAGGAGTAGAGTTGCTCACTAAACTAAGAATAATTAAGATGAATTTTCAACAATTATTCATGAAATTTTATATAGAATGTATAATTCCAAACTAAGAGGGTTGTGTGCAAAGTCCCCACAAATGGTAATCTCTCATTAAATGCATAAGATACTTAAAAAATGGATTGGTGGATTTGTGGCCTAATTATTTTCATTAGCATCCTATCAATTAAATATAGTTGGAGTAGAGAGTGAATATAGACCATTACTCAATAATTTTTGGAGATATTCCTAAAGGAATTACTCTTAAAAGGGATCAAGATCATGCCAATAAACTAGTACCAGGGAGAAAATTACCCAAAATTAGGCCTTACAAGTACCCACATATATTAAAAAAAACAATATCAAGAAGATGGTTTGGGAGATGCTAGAATCAAGTATCATCAAGCATAGTCAGAGTACTTACACTTGTGTTATGGTGATGATACATAAAAGGATGACGCTTGGTGTATGTGTCCAAATTTAGAGATATTAACAAGTATACCATCAAAGATAAGTTTCACATCCCAATTATTGATTATTTACTAGATAAATAGAATGGAGCTATAGTTTTACAATACTTGACCTTAGATTGGGTTATCACCAAATTAAACTTAAGGAAGATTATACTCCCAAGGAAACATTTAGGACTTGTGAGGATCATGTTGAGTTTATAGTGATACCATTTGGTCTTACTAATTCTCTATCTACATTATAAAATTTGATGACTTTCATCTTTAATTCATTTTTTAGGAAGTTTGTATTACTATTTTTTATTATATATTAATTTATATAAATACATGGAAAGACCATTTGCATTAGGTAGATGTTGCCTTACATGTTCTAAAACCAAACTATATTTTTTCTAAACCTTTCCAAGTGTTTTTTTGGTCCAAAGAGGGGACTATGTGGGTTGCAGTGTCTCATGGAGGAGTAAAGGTTGATTCCAACAACAAAAAAGGACATAACAAATTGGCCTAATCCTAAAACAATGAAGAAATCGATGGATGTCCCAAGACTCACTAGATGCTATAAAATATTTGTGAATAGTTATGGCCACATAATATAATCACTCACAAATATATTGGAAAAGAATGATTTTGAATGGAATGAGCTAGCTAATATGACATCTAAGATATTGAAGGTAATATATTTACCACTTCAGCTTCATCCACTCTAGTTTTCACCAAATATTTTATTTTTGAGTGCGATTATTTAAAAAATAGTATAGAAGTAGTACTTCTCATGTAGGAAATGTTGGCCATTTGGAGGAATTGATAATGTGTTGCATTGATGTTTATCATTGATGTCAACACTAGCTTCTTTGGTTGTCTACCGGATTCCGGTAGAGTGGTTGGACTTTGATGATGATCGGGAGATTTGTCTCTAGTATGTTCCAATTGGTGGAATTGATTTGGTTCAGTTATTCATGTTATTCAGATGCGTGTCACATTCAGTTGGTTTGAGATTTCGTGATCCGAAAGCTATACATGTTCTAGTAAGCCTTTTGGTTACCGGTAAGGGTTCTACTGACAGAGCTTCATTGAAGATCTTTTGATGGATTCAATAAGTGGTGTTGGTGTGGCTTCTAGAAGGTTCTCAGGATGTTGATGGTTATTGTGTTCATGTTCCAGTTGATTGGTGGTATTTCATTTGGCTTATGGCAACTTATTTTAGGTCTGGTCTTATTCTGCTAGGTTATGGATTGGTTTATGTAACGTGTTGGTGGTTTCTCTCGATGTTTTACTGGTCGGATTTATTGTTTGGTTAATATTGTTTTGGTCTTAGGCTGAATTGGATTATCATTGGTTTGTGGGTTTATGTAATGGATTTATTGTATTATCTTTTAGGTGGCCGACCTAATTGTTTAGGTCTCGGGTTTCTATAAATATGATGTAAGATCTCTTTGTAGATCGTCGGTCATGGTTATGGGATTATTTGTGTGTGAATAAAATTGAAATCATATGCAGAAGGTTTGGTTGATCATAGGTGATTGAATTAGGTTTGTGTAAGAGGTTTAAGACCTCCAACATTGAGCTTAACCGGAACTGTACTTGGGCATAAGAGATGTTATTCTTGCAGTTCATTCTTATTTCCGGATTGTAATCTAGATTTCTTTTGTAGTCAGTGAGACTCCTTTTGTGATGAGCAGTGTGATCTAGGTTGTTGGCCTTCCTGCATGTGCAAGCCCCTTATTGTAATCACATAGTTACTGCATAAGTATCATCTAACTATGGGTAGGCTTCCCACTGTGGTTTTTCCCTTTACCAGGTTTTCCACGTACAAATATTGATGTTATGTGTTGTGGATGCATGGTAATTGGTTTATGATTTATGTTTGTGCTTAATTGATATATCTTCTATTCCGGAATTTGGTTTATGCATTCTAGTAAAAGGTCTTATGTGCTTAAAGTTTCATAATCTGTTAACAACCGATTCACCCCCCCCCCCCCTCAGTTGTTCACCGGTTGTCCTAACAATTGGTATCAAAGATTGGTCCTCTCTGTAGAAGCTTAAGCACTTGAGGAAGATCCTATGGGGACTAATCATTCAACTTCAATTGCTTACCAAAAGGATAGCCCTAGACTTGAAGGAACAAATTAAAGGGTATGGAAGCTTCGGATGGAAACTTGTCTGAGATATCTTAGCAAGGAGATTTGGGAGATCACTGAGAAGGGGTATACTCCTTATGATCCGGCATCTAGCAACCCTCCTTTGATAGAATTTGATAAGAACATTGAAAATGACTGTAGAGCTAGAGACGCCCTTTTGAGCACCCTTTTAGATTAGCAAGTAATGAGATTAACGGACAAATCATTTGCAAAAGCTATATGGGATAAGTTGGAAACTCTGAATGAAGGTGAACCTACTATGAAAATTGTCAAACTTGATGGTTACCGGGTAAGGTATGAAAACCTGGCAATGGAGGAAGATGAAAGAATTACTGCTTTTTTTGGAAAGAGTCAATGAAATTATCTTGGAAGTTCAATGTTGTGGTGGATCTCTGAGTGAAGATGAGATTGTTTCTTAAGTATTGAGAGCTTTACCATCTACTTACAAGATAAAGGCCACTACAATTAATGAGTTGAGAACAATGTCTAACACTTCTGTTAATAGGGATACTTTGGTTGGAAAGTTATTTGCTTTTGAGCTTGAAGAATTTGGTCCTCAAGGAGATGCATAGACAGATTCTGCATTCAAGGCATCTACATCATCAATCGAAAACAGTGATTGGAAAGCATTATATGTGAAGGAACTAGAGGATATGAGGAAACAAGATGAAGAGCTTGAAGAACTTGAAGCCCTATTTGCTAGAAGAGTACCTAAAGGCCCAACAAGAAGTAAGTATGAAGGAAAATCACCTTTCAAGTGTTTTGCATGTAATAAGATAGGTCATTTTTCATCTAGATGTGCTGAGAGGACTTCAAGATTTGAGGAGAAAGATAGAAGATATTGTAAGCCTAACCATGAATAGTAGAACAAGCAGAAGTACAGGAGGAACAAAGACAAATCATGCTACTATGTTGATGAGGAAGGTGTAACTGATGATTTTGATGATGAACTAGAAAAAGATTCAGCTAGTGGATCCGACAATGGAAAGGAATGGGTATTCTTGGCTATCTAGGAAGATGCTCTGGAACCTATCATTCATAATGAAGAGAAGGTCCTTGCTGCTAAAGTTGAAGACAAGGATGAATGGGTAATAGATAGTGGATGTTCATATCATATGACTGGAGATAAAAGGAAGTTTTTATCTTTGCAATAATTTGATGGTGGTCTGGTCAGATTTGGGGATGACAAAGAATGCATGATCAGAGGAAGAGGAATTATATCATTGGATGGTAAGCATAACACTGATAATGTTTACTATGTTGAAGGTTTAAGGCATAATCTTTTGAGTATAGGATAGTTGGTGGATAAGGGATTCCAATTACAGTTCAAGGATGGAAAATGCAAAATCATCAACAGATCTGGATTGGAGATTGCAAACGGTACTCGGACTAGAGGTAATGTCTTTCTTTTGAATTCTAATGAGAAGACATGTTTGATTGCACATATTGATGAGATTTGGCTATGGAATAAGAGGTTGTGTCATGTAAATTTTGATTGCATTGTAAAGATCAGCTCGACTAAGGTTGTTAGAGATATACCTAAGATTGTGAAGCCTCATAATCCGGTATGTAAGGAATGTCAAATGGGAAATCAAGTTAGAAATTATTTTAAGAGCGTACAAGATAAATCTAATGATGTTCTTGATCTTGTTCATACTGATTTATGTGGTCCTGCTAGAATAAGAAGTTTTCAGGGTGATAGATATTTCATGCTAATCATTGATGACTATTCTAGAATGATGTGGGTTAATTTTCTAAGGGAGAAATATTAAGCCTTTGAAAAACTCAAGAAATTTAAAGCTTTGGTTGACATAGAGACAGGATCGAAGATCAAATTCTTAAGATCCGATCAGGGTGGTGAATTCACATCCGGTAAATTTATCAGTTATTGTGAGAAACATGGGATAAGGAGAGAATTGTCTGCACCCCAGCCACCTCAGCAGAATGGTATTGTGGAAAGAAAGAACAAAACTATCCTAGATGCTGGTAGATCTATGATTATGGAAGCTAATTTGCCACATATCTATTGGAGAGAAACTATGAGAATGGCGATGTACACATTCAACAGAGTTCATATCAAAGGAGACACTGGTAAGACACCTTATGAGTTATGGTTTGGTCATACACCTACAGTTAAGTATTTCAGAATCTTTGGTAGTAAATGCTATTGCAAAAGAGATGATTCCATTTGAAAGTTTGATCCTAGATGCAATGAAGGAATATTTCTTGGTTATTCAAATGAAAACAAAGAATATAGATGTTATAACAAAAGATTGCAGAGAATTATGGAGAGCGCTAATGTCAAGGTGGATAAGCAGTAAAAAGGTCAAATCAGAACTTATGAGACAAAATCGGAAGTGGAAATGATTGTAAGGAAACTCAGGTGCGGAAACAGCTTCCTACACTAATCTCTAGAGGAAAGTATTGTGCAAATTCTTTTAAATCCTTACAATTTCAGATTCGTTAACTACTTTAACAAAGATATTGCAACCATATACCATGCATACAAAAAATAGAGAATGACACAATGATTTACCCTAGGGAAAACCTTTCGGTAAAAAACCCCAGCACTCCAAAACCTGCACAATGTATTATCTTCAACACAATGGTTACAACACACTTGCAATGCAAGTTCTTTCAGGAGACAATCGACACTTAAAGACAAATCCAGTAGCACGATATCATACCAACAATACACACTTTTTGTATCATAGTCTGTAACCTTAAAAAAAACACTTATGCGCTTTCCTTTTTAGGTCAACTTCCAAAGATAGCCATATTAGGGTTTTACCATTCTCCGAGAAAATAGGAACCCTAAAATTTTTGTGTATAGTACTCAACTTTATCAGTTGCCACATGTCTTGCATGTCTTCACCCGTCATTGAAATCTCCTAGAAATAGCTCTTACGTGTCATAGGAATCCGTCATAACCATTTTAGCCATGATCTCCTTACACACAATTCAAGATGCCGACACATCAAGTGGAGTGACACATCAACATGCCAACTAGACATGTACACTCACACTTAATTACATTATTTGCAAGAAATACATTATACAAAACAAATAATGAGAATAGGAATTATCCAAGGTTGAGACACCTTATTCCTAACAATGATCATAACTGAACTAGTATCACCTGTACAAAACATAATGTTGAACCAATTACCCCGACAGTATCAGAAAATTCAACAGTAACTAAAGATCAGAGCAGGGAAATAGAAAGTCAGAAGACTCCTCGGTTTGTAAGGTTGAATCATTCAGAAAATCAGATCATTGGAGACAAAAGCAAAGGAGTGATGACAAGGAGAAGATTGGAAGTTGAAGAGGTATGTTTAATTTCTCAAATTGAACCGGCATCAGTATATGAAGCATGTAAGGATTAATGTTGGATGAAAGCTATGGAAGAGGAATTGGATCAAATAGAAAAGAACAACACATGGACTTTAGTTCCCCGACCTAAAAATAAGAATGTTATTGGAATTAAATGGGTTTTTAGGAATAAATTGAATGAAGATCGACAATTTGTGAGGAACAAGGCTAGATTGGTATGTAAAGGATATTCTTAGAAGGAAGGAATTGATTATGATGAAACTTTTGCTCTGGTAGCTAGGATTGAAGCTGTGAGATTATTTCTTGCTTATGATGCCCATAAGAAATACAAGGTTTATCAGAGGGATGTTAATTGTGCATTTTTTAATGGAGATCTTGAAGAGGAAGCCTACATTGAGCAACCTGATGGATTTTCACTTTTAGATGACAATAACATGGTTTGCAGATTAAGGAAAGATTTAAATGGATTGAAGAAAGCACCTAGAGCTTGGTATGCTAGATTGGACAAATATCTTTTGAAGCTTGGTTTCACTAAAGGTAATGTTGATAGAAACTTATATTATAAGATCACTAATGATGACATATTAATTATAGAGGTCTTTGTGGATGATATCATTTTTGAAGGTGAGGAAAAGTTATGTCTGGAATTCTCTGATAATATGAAGAATTAATTTGAGATGTCTATGATTGGGGAAATGAGATTTTTCTTAGGTTTGCAGATTAATCAAACTGATAAAGGTATTTTAACCTATCAAACTAAGTATGCTAGAGAGTTGTTGAAGAAATTTGGTATGGAAAATTCTAAACCAGATGGTACTCCTATGGTTACAAGTGATAAATTGACAAAGAAAGATGTATCATCTCTGGTAAATCCTGCAAGGTATAAATCAATGATTGGAGGTTTATTATATTTGACTCAGACTAGACCGGATATAATGAATGATGTTTGTATTGTATCAAGATATCAGAGTGATCCTAGAGAGAATCATGAGAGTGCAATGAAAATGATTTTAAGATATTTACAAGGAACAACTGAATATGGTTTATGGTATCCTAAAGATGATGACTTTACACTATGTGCATATATAGATGCAGATTGGGCTAGAGATATAGATGACCGGAAAAGCACATATGGTGGAGTTTTCTTTCTTGGAAAGAAACTTGTTTCATGGATCAACAAGAAATGGCCATGTACTTTATCTACTACTGAAGTTGAGTATGTTGATGTTGCTACTAATTGTACACAAGTTCTATGGATGAAGCAAATGTTGAAGGATATAAGGGTAGATTGTAATGAACTGGTAGTTATTCACTGTGATAACTCTGCTGCTATTGACATATCAAAGAATCTGGTATTTCATTCTAAGACAAAGCACATATCAATCAAGTATATCTTTCTGAAGGAAAAGGCGGAAGAAAATGAAGTCATATTGGTTTATGTGAACACTAAAGAGCAGATTACAGATATCTTCACTAAACCTTTGCCCAATGAATCATTTGAATACTTTAGAGATAGATTGGGGGTCTCTGCCCCTCCAGTTGAGACTTGAGTGATGTTGATTGGCATCGGTCTAGTATGCATTATCAGAACTATCATTCATTCTGGATTGATGAGTTGGTGCTACTACTCAGGGGGAGTAGTCAATTGTGTGGTTCAGATGTTTTATGATTTTTCTTTGATGTTTATGTCATATTTATTGCATTGATGTCCAAGGGGGAGATATATACATGTGAAAAATAGATCTTAACAAAGATATCAGTCACATGGGGAGTTTGGTCTATGGTTTGGTTATTTCAGAACTTTGTTGATATATCATTTGATTGGGTGTCTTCCATTAGGGGAGACTTGTTTGGCACTTCTTGGCACTTGGATGTTTTTCACATCTAGTGTTGCCATCAATGCCAAAGGGGGAGATTGTTGGCCATTTAGAGGAATTGATTATGTGTTGCATTGATGTTTGTCATTGATGTCAACACTAGCTTCTTTGGTTGTCTACCAGATTCCAGTAGAGTGGTTGGACTTTGATGATGATTAGGAGATTTATCTCTGGTATGTTATGATTGGTGGAATTAGTTTGGTTCATTTATTCATGTTATTCAAATGTGTTTCACATTCAGTTGGTTCAGGATTTGGTGATTCAGAAGCTATCATATGTTCTAGTAAGCCTTTTGGTTACCGGTAAGGGTTCTACCGGCAGGGCTTCATTGAAGATATTTTGATGGATTCAATAAGTAGTGTTGGTGCGGCTTATAGAAGGTTCTCAGGATGTTGATGGTTATTGTGTTAATGTTCTAGTTGATTGGTGGTATTTTATTTGGCTTATGGCGACCTATTTTAGGTCCAGTCTTATTCTGCTAGGTTATGGACCGGTTTATGTAACGTGTTGGTGGATGCTCCCGATGCATTGTTGATTGGATTTATTGTTTGGTTAATGTTGTTTCGGTCTCAGGCCGACTTGGATTATCATTGGTTTGCAATTTTATGTAATGGATTTATTGTATTATCTTTTAGGTGGCCAACCTAATTGTTTAGGTCCTGGGTTGGTATAAATATGATGTAAGATCTCTTTGTAGATCGTCGGTCATGGTTATGGGATTATCTATGTGCGAATAAAGATTTAATCATATGTAGAAGGTTTGGTCAATCATAGGTGATCAAATTGGGTTTGTGTAAGAGGTTTAAGACCTCCGACATTGAGCTTAACAGAAATTGTACTTAGGCATAGGAGATGTTATTCTTGCAGTTTATTCTTATTTTCGGATTATAGTCTGGATTTCTTTTGTAGTTAGTGAAGCTCTTTTTGTAATGAGCAGTGCGCTCTAGATTGTTGGCCTTCTTACATGTGCAAGCTCATTATTGTAATCACATACTTACTACGTAAGTGTCATCTGACTGTGGGTAGGCTTCCCATCGTGGTTTTTCCCTTTACCGGGTTTTCCACGTACAAATCTTGGTGTTATGTGTTGTGGATGCATGGTAATTGGTTTATTATTTATGTTTGTGCTTAATTGATATATTTTCTATTCTACTATTTGGTTTATGCATTCCAAGTAAAAGGTCTTGTGTGCTTAAACTTTCATAATCTATGAACAACTAATTCACCCCCCCTCTCAGTTGTTCACCTATCATTTGATTGGATGTCGTCCATTGGGGGAGTCTTGTTTGGCGCTTCTTGACACTTGGATGTTTTCCACATCTAGTGTTGCCATCAATACCAAAGGGGGATATTGTTGGCCATTTGGAGGAATTGATTATATGTTGCATTGATGCCAACACTAGCTTCTTTGGTTGTCTACCGAATTTCGGTAGAGTGGTTGGACTTTGATGATGATCATGAGATTTATCTCTGGTATGTTTTGATTGGTGGAATTGGTTTGATAGAAGTAGTAGTTCTCATGTAGGAAGGTATCCATTACTTTACAAGTTGCCAATTGAAGGGTAAGAATTAACTCAAACTATTTTTAGAGAAGGAAATGCTATCTATTTTTTATGTAATGAAAAAGTACAGGGTATTTTTTTATAAAAACTTCAAAGTTAAGATAAATCATGATAGCCTAAAATTTTTTTAGAGCAATGGTCATCATTTGAAGAGCGAAAATAATAGCTCACTAAGATATTTGGTTATAACTTTGATATTTTATATAAGAAAGAGAAGGAGAATATTGTGTCCAATATGTTGAACAAAGTGTTGTCATTAATCTCAAAGGAGCTATCAATGTTGTCATTTATATCAAGGTATTTGGGAGTTTGCTGACGCATTTGAAGGATAAAGTCAAGTATATTTAATAGCTCTCTTTATGTTATCATTATGATTTGGTGTTAGTTGTTCTTGACTGACTAGCATATTTGTTGTTCGGAATTATCTATAGTAGGTTTCTAAGGTCATTGGCATAGAAACAACATGTGAGCCTAGTTGTATTGTCTTAGTGTTTGGTATTGCATTTTGTCATAGTTGACAGTTATGCCTTGTGGTTTGGAAGTAAAGTAAAGTGCAATATGATGTATCAAATACTAGAGTTTTAGAGGTTGAGCTTTAGCGGACAAAAAAATGTTCACTATGATAGTTGGCCAATTGTGTTGATGTTCCTAATGGATGCTCTATATTATTGTAACATGTCTCAATTGGAGGAAGCGTGTGAAGGTTGTTTAGGACCAACTAATCCACTCTTGGTGTAACATGCTATCTTTTTCACATGGCCTATTACATGTTTGGTTTAAGGTTTATTCCTATGGCTTACTTGCAAACGTTGTAAAAATATTTTTGGCCAAATTGAGGATGTAATTAATGTTGTCATTCATATATATAGTTGATCGAGGTTCATTCTATAAAGAAGTGTGTAAGTGAGTTGAAGATAAATATGATAAAATTTGTGCAAATTGTCTACTTAATTTGTGTTTAAGTGTACAAATTGAAATGCAAATCTCATCCATAGTGTGAGAGTGCTCTAAAGAAGATCAGAGATATAGATGTTTAAGGCTAAACTTCAAAGGTACACATGACATATCTTTCATATATCTTGTTGTAATTGAGGTTGGTGCCTCATTATTTGAGTTGGTGCTTAGTCCTTGAATTAGTGGATTGGTGCATCATATAGGTTGGTGCCTACAAATGTATTTTGAGATTGGTATCTCGATCTAAGGTTTTAATTCCTATGGGTTATTTCCTACAAAATATTATAAGTTCTTTATTATCTTTGTGAGTTTGGATTTAGGTAGTAGATCCAATTTGTTATTTTCACCGTGGTTTTCCCTCATAGGTTTCCACATATATCTAGTGTTCTTATGTGTTGATGTTTAGTGTGTTTATCAATATTTTAATTGCTTTAATATTAAAGTAAGATTTGGTAATGATCCTAATAATGATTTGGATTTCAAGTTAAAATTTGAATATACTGATTCACCCCTTACCTCTTAGTTTAGCAATGTGTCTAAGATAATGCATTATTTAAGAAGGATGAGAAGAACAAGACATTAATATATATTACTATATACCATTTTAATTTTATAAGCGGATTTGTATAAAGAAACCAAAATAGAGTGGCAGAATGATGTTAGTACAAATAATCTATTTCAATAGTTGTAAAATGATTACAATAGTTCATATTGGTTTTTTTTGGAAGGGATACTCTTCATCATATAAGTTGATTGTAACTATGCAAGAATTCCACCCTCAAACCAAATATTTTTGAAGAGATTTGTGGTTCTCTAGTTGGCTTCAATCAAGATTTTTGAAGACATACCATTGAATCAAGTAGGACTTCTTTTGGGAAGAGTGTAAAGGTTATGTTAAAAAAATTCTGGTAGAATTTTTGGTTCGTCAAAGAAATAAAAGGTAAATAGCTAAAGCATATGGCCTTTTGCAAGCCTTAGTTGTTCCTAGTCAATGGTAGGAAGAGGTCTTTATGGATTTCATCACAAATATTCCAACATCTAAAGATAATAATATAATCATTTTAGTGGTGGATCACCTCATAAAATGTGCCCATTCAATTACATTGTCACATACTTTTTATACCAAGTATAGTGACAAAAGGATTTATGTACAATATATAAAAATTACATAGTACCCTAAGGGTTATTGTTAATAATTTTGATCCTATCTTTACTAATAACTTTTAGATTAATGTATTCTCTTATTTGGGTACTCAATTAGCTCACATATTTCTATACTATCTTTAGTTAGATGGTAAAATTGAGGTCATCAATAAGTGTTTGGACATGTATCTATGTTGTTTTACTTTAGCAAGTAGTCTCAATGTGTGGATTAGCTACCACTGGTAGAACAATTGCATAATATTTCAATCTATTCTTCTTAAAAAATGTTTCCATTTATGGAATTATATGGATATCATGCCCCCATCTATCATATTATCATTGAAGGTGACACTAAGATTTTGAGCTATGAAAGACCCCATGAAACATCAATAATAAGAACTTTTAAGACTCAAGAAGAATTTGGCCATGACAAAAATCAAAATGAAACAATAGGCTGACCAACATTTTAATGAAAGGAATTTTGAACTAGATGCTTAGGTTTTCTTGAGATTATAATCTTGTAAGAAAATATCCTTGAAGCATCAAACATACTAGATTTTGTATAGTATCAATGGTATACCCTATATATCAAGTTACCTCCAACAACAAAGATATATGTAGTTTTTCATGTTTCCTATTTTAAAAAGGCAATTCATTTAAAAATCCCTACTTGAATAGTACTATCAGATATAGATGCAGAAGAAAGAATTATCTTGGATCCAAATATAATTCTCTAGAAACACAAGGAAGTTGAGGACTAGGGTAATCACCAACTATCTAATTTAGGAGGAGATTTTTTTAGTTGAAGATGACATGTAGGAAGATGAAAATTTCGTGTAGAAGCATCTATAGTTGACCAAGATAAAGGGAAATACTACTATGAAGAGGGGTACATTCTACTGTTGGAGATTATTGGACATTGTTTCTACTAAGGATATGTTGTTGTCATTGATGTCAACATATTCCTGTGATTTGCTCCAATGTTTTTGGATTGGGAAGATCTTATGATCTGGTTTTATAGTTTTGTTTTGTTGATCACTGTTTTATAGAGTTTAGTATTTCCTTCGATATATTATGGTGTGATCAAATCTTGTGCTGATTTTTGGGGATATTTTTTGGGATGGTCTTTTGTGTCTTCATTTCAAATGGATCGTGGTTTGGTTCTCTGCAACTTATCTTTCTTCATGACTGTTTCTAATTGGATATATTCTAACATGCTTGCTAGTGTTTCCTAATTGTGTCCTATTTGTTTTGATGATCCACATTGATTGATGTGTGAGTTTTTGGTGATTTTACTAAACCAGTGATTTTCTTCATGTTATACGATATTTATGGTGGTGTAGCGTGTTGCGGTTGTTCTTGACGTGATTTCTAGTGGAGCTGAGCATTTGAGAATTTGAATTAGGTCCATGTTATGTCATGTAAATCATCATATTAGTCTGGTGGTTGATCTTTGTATCGTGTGATGTAATTTTGTAATTGTGAGTTGAGGGTTTAGTTGACCTTGTTGTCAAGGTTGATGATTTGTATATATAGGTGATATTGTCATGTAATTTAGGTGTTGAGGTTGTGTTTGCATTATCAGGGAGTGGTGTATGTGTGATTAAGTTATTCATCCTTCGGTATTGTTGTTGATTAGAGGTTGGTGTTGCAGAGCAAACAATTGTGCTTGAAGGGAACTTTAATTAGGCATTTGGAGATGTTATTCCTTCAATTCATTTCTTTCAGATTGTAGTCCAAATTTTATTGTAAGTAATAGATACTTCCCTGAGGGTTGGTGCCTTCTAGGTCATTGTATTTGAGCAGTGACCTCTAGGCAGTGTTCCTGAATGCATGTGCATTCCCCATTGTAATATTTTCACATACTACTACAGAGTATCATCTTATTGTGGGTAGGTTCTCACTGTGGTTTTTCCCTTAACTGGGTTTTCCATGTCAAAAATCTTGGTGTTGTGTGTTGTGCTTTCAAATTGATTTTATTTACCATTGTTGTAGTTTATCATATATGTTTTGTGGTTAAGTTAGTAGATCCAGTGAAGACTGATTCACCCCCCCCCGTCCTCCTTCATTATTGTTGCCAACAACTACACCTTTATTTCTATAGTGTATAGAGGGTAATGAGTATGCATATTGTGGTCACATGAACCCTTTTTTAACTTACATGATCATTATTATATTTTTATTCATATATTTAGGTCATCCTAGGTATTATATTTAGGTATCGAAGTTAGCCTAGGTGACATCGAAGTATAAGAAGGATATATATATAGGAGTGATTGGTTATTTTTTTACCGTCATAATGTAATATTTGTTCTCCTTAGAAGATTTTGGAGGTTTACCCCATCATATTGGCCTATTATTCTCAAGTATTATCTAGTTATTACAACATATTTCTGATAGTTTTGATACTTAATGTTAAGTACAGATGCCAAGCTAACAAGATGAGAGACGGCGAGGCGGTGAATCATACAAACTTAATCTTCCATAAAAACAACAAATTCAACCTCGGTAACATATACTTCAGCAATATAACCAAAACTGCTAAACATGCAAACTCATAAGCATATAAACATCATAACACTCATAACACCAGATTTAACGTGGAAACCCAAATAGGGAAAAACCATTGTGGGATTTCAGACCCACTAAGAAATATACTCTTCTAGAGTATGCTTGGTTAAAAGCAAATCCTGTTAAAGATTACAAACACATTGCTAGATGTGACCCGGTTAAGGGATTTCCCTCAGATCTATTAGGATCTTCACCTTGTTAGAAGTGACCTTGTCAAAGGATTTCAAACACTCATTCAGAATGTCACCTTGCTAGAGGGTTTTACAAATAAGACTGTTAAGTCCACTCGGTTAAGAGATTTTCTATCACTTCACAAAATAATAGTAATAAAAATCTATCTACAACTTCACATCTAAAATGCTAAAGCAGATTCTTATTTGCTCAATACAACCTAGTCATAGGACTTATCTTGTCCCTCTGTTGGGCTCTATACTCTGTTATTCAAACAGGTCTTCAAGCTTATGTGCTCGGTAATCACTATGTAGCATCCTTGTGCTTGCACTTGCCCGCATTCATTGTTTATCAACAGTTCCTTATTTATAAACAATTGCTAACCGCTTAATCTCCTTGATCACATATCCCATGATCAATCATAGCCATCAGATCTTCAAACTTGACCAGGTTCAATGTATCCTTTGATCTGAAAATGTTTTACCTCGTCTTGGAACTTGCATACATTTCTTGGAACTTGTGCTAAGGTATTGCGGTTCAATCTGCGTTGTAGATCTTTCTGTCGATTTTCCTTTGCCATAGATTCTTAACAAACTTCATGCACGACATACCAATCATTTAATCAATTCCAGCTCATCAACTTCCTTCATTAAATAATGCTTTTAATCATTTAATGCATTCTGTTACAGCTCGGTTGCAACTTGGTAAATACTAAACTTCACTCGATAGACATTTCGCCTTCATTAACTGATAGCGATAACCTTAGGGTTTACCAACTAGGTTCTTTGCTCGATAATATAGTATAGTATTAACCTTACAATCAACAACATATGTAGGATATCAAAACAATCTAAACATCATGATCTCATCATTGTCTAACTCGGTAATAGTTGCCTATTGAATAACTTATTTCTCCGCTTATTCATCAAATTCTTTCTATGTCTTTTACCGACATCTTTATACTCATCAAATCATACTTCTTAAGATATGGCAACATCATACTGAATTAGAAAATCAATTTCTTGACATCAATGACAAAATAATAATATTAAGACAGTAAACATCCTTAATCAGTTATATCCATAATCATCAACCTTCTCAATATCCTTATTGAAATGTCAACAATCTCTTATTGTCTGTTATAATGCCAACAATCTCCACCTTTGGCATTGATGGAAAAACCAATTGATTTGACCTAATTGATTCAGATTGTTGTGAGATTCTGAAATGCTCTCCCCCTGTCATCAGACTTCTCCCCCTTTGACAACAATGCCAAAAAGTAAAGAACTAAAACATGATTTCTTCCACTGAGAAGTGAATTCCCTGTTGTTATGTGTCAACTCAGTCTCGGTCAGAGCATTATGTCTTCAATTCTTGTTCCCTGTATTTATTTCCTGCACACCTTTAGAAAACATCCTAAAGTGTGTAAATAAGCATCAATCCACACATAATATTCTGTAGATTCATCAAATTGATGCTTTCATCGAACTCAGTCAGTGAGTAGAAGATAGGGGTAGGACCCCTAACTTGCTTCTGAGATACTCAAAAGTGTCCCTTGGCAGTGGCTTGGTGAAGATATCTGTGATTTGTTCCTTTGTGCTAACATACTCCAACACCACTTTCTTCTCTTGAACTTCTTCTCTAAGATAATGATATTTGATAGAGATGTGTTTTGTCTTAGAGTGCATAATAGGATTCTTTGAAATGTAAATGGCACTAGTATTGCCACAGAATATAGTTACTGGCTCGATAACTTTCTCATTTATACCTTCCAACAGTTGTTTGATCCATGCTATATTGGTGCAATTCAATGCTGCAGCAACATATTCAGCTTTTGTTGTTGACTGTGAAACACATCCTTGTTTCTTGCTAAGCCAACTCACTAGTCTTTCTCCTAAAAAGAAAGCTCCTCCACTTGTGCTTTTTCTATCATTAATGTTGCCTGCCCAATCAACATCAGTATAAACTTTTAAATCAAAATCATTTCCTTTTTGATATACTAAGCCATAATCCTCAGTACCTTTCAAGTATCTGAAAATTCTCTTGATTATTGTCATGTGTGTTTCCTTGGGATCTACAGAAAATCTTGCAACTATACCTACTGCATGTGCTATGTCTAGCCTGCTGTGAACAACATATTGTAGCTTTCCAATCATGGATCAATAAAGCGTCTCATCAACAGATGCAGATTCATCATTCTTTGATAGTTTACAGTTGGTAGTCATAGGAGTACTTACTGGTTTTTAATCCTCCATTCCAAGTTTCTTCAAGATTTCCTTTATGTACTTGCATTGAGTAATGAAAATCTCATCTTTCATTTGCAGTATTTGTAAACCTATAGAATACTTTATCTCACCGATTAATGACATCTCAAATTCTTTGCTCATTTCATTTCAAAAGTTCTTGCATAAAGAGTCATATCCACAAAAGATAATATCATCAACAAATATGGTTGAGATCAATATTTCATTTTCATCATTCTTCATGTACATATTGTTGTTTTCACTTGTCCTTATAAAACCAATCTTGATCAAATAAGAGTGCAACCTCTCATACCATGCTCTAGGTGCTTGTTTCAAACCATATAAAGCTTTGTTCAATTTACATACCTAATCTTTATTCTTGTCTTCAACAAATCCTTCAGGTTGTTCAATAAAAACTTCTTCTTCTAATATACCATTCAGAAATGCAGATTTGACATCCATTTGATATACCTTGAAATTTTTGAAAGCAGCCTATGCCAACAATGTTCTTATTCCTTCAAGTCTTGCCACAGGTGCAAAAGTCTCACCATAATCTATTCCTTCTTCTTGAGCATATCCTTTGCAAACTAGTCTTGCTTTATTTTGAATGACCTCACCTTTTCATTCAGCTTGTTTCTGAAAATCCACTTTGTACCGATTACATTTTTGTCCTTCGGTCTTGGGACCAGTGTCCATGTGTCATTCTTCTTGATTTGATCAATCTCTTCTGTCATAGCATTTATCCAATCTTCACTGTTAAATGCCTCTTTCACTATCCTTGGTTCAAATTCAGATATCAAACATGTGTTATGTCTCAGTTTGTTCCTTGTCATCACTGGATCATCCTTATCTCCTATAATTTGACTTGATGCATGATGTCTTCTGACATACTTGGCTAATACAGGCTTGGTAGGTTCTATATGATCTTCTTCATCACTCGGTAACTGGACACTATCTTCATTTTCTTCAGCAGCTTTCTCGGTAGGACTTGTCGGTTGAACATAAACAAATTATTCATAATCTTCTGGTTCTTTGGAGTTTCCTTCATCATTTCTTTCTGCAAATTCATCAATTTTCGCGTTTGCACTTTCTACTATTTTGTTAGATAATTTGATCAGACATTTAAATGCTTTACTTCTAGAAGAATAACCAAGAAATGTTCCTTCTTCACTTTTCTGATCAAACTTTCCATTTCTATCATCTTTGTGTACATAGCATCTACTTCCAAAGATTTTGAATTAACTTACATTAGGTTTCTTGTCATACCAGATTTCATATGGTGTCTGCAAAGCTCCTTTCTTCAGTTCTACTCGCTTCAGGGTGTAAACTGTTGTGCTTATTACTTCTCTCCAAAATGTTTGTGGCACTTTCTTTTCAATCATCAGGGTTCTAGCACAATCCACAATAGATCTGTTTCTTCTCTCAGCTATCCCATTTTGTTGTGGAGTTCTCAGTGCAGAGACTTGTCTTTTTATACCATGATCATTGCAGAATAAGTTGAACTCATCAGAGGTAAACTCTCCTCCTCTATCTGATCTAAGACATTTCAGTTGTCTTCCTGTTTCATTTTCAACTCTTGCCTTGTACCATTTAAACATTTGAAAAGCTTCTGATTTTTCTTTTAAAAACATAACTGACATAATCCTTGAATAATCATCCACAAATAATATGAAATATTTATCACCATAATAACTTTGAACTTTCATAGGACCATAATGATCAGTGTGCACAAGATCTAAAATTCCCTTAGAAATGTAGGACTTACTTGTAAAGCTTGATCTTGTCATCTTACCCATCTGGCATCCTCAACACATAGCATTCTCAGGTTTTTCCAAACTCGATAGACCTCTTACTTGGTGCTTCTTACTTATTTTGATCAGATTATCAAAATTTACATGACAAAACCTTTTATGCCATAACCAGGTATCATCTATCTTTGCATACTGACACTTGTTCCTAGTTGAGTCAAGACGAAATGTATTACCTTTTTTTTGTGTCCCGGTAGCAGCTAGCTTTCCATGCTTGTCATGAACTTTGACAATTCCTTTCTGAAATTCTATTCGGTAACCTGTGTTGTTTAGTTGTGCTACACTCAACAAATTGTATTTCAATCCTTCAACCCAATAAACATCATTACATTTAGCATTGTCAAGAAGTGTTATGGATCCTTTACCTTTTACCAAACATGGTGCATCATTACCAAATCTTACATAACCTCCATCATAATCTTCTAATTTAACAAACTTGAGTTTATCACCTGTCATGTGATGTGAGAATCCACTATCTATGATCCAAGAATCATTAGTATTTATGTGAGATATTAGGGCTTTTTCTTCATACCTTTCTTCATCTGATCCATCTTTGATAGCCACATAAACTACTTCCTCTGTATCAGTTTCATCTAATTTATCATCATTTGATTCCTCATTGGCTATTAGGCATGACTTTCTATCTCTTCTTCTGAAGTCTTGGTATCCTCTGTAATGATTATTTTTCTGTCTGTCATCTCAGTAATCTCTCTTTTTAGTAGAATCTTTGTCAGGATAGTTAGAAGCCATATGTCCTATATTATCACAATTGAAACATTTCAAAGGTAGTTTTCCTTTATACTTACCTTTGCCTCTCGGTAACCTTCTGGCTAATAGTGCTTCAAACTCTTCTTGCTTTCTAATTTCCTCATACAGTTTGTGTACTTCTTCCATGTTCTTACGAAATCTTTCACTTGCTCCACTGTGATCCCCTTCAGAATACTTACTCATTCTATCATTGTAATTATTAGATTCACCAAGATAAAAAGAACTGAATGCAGATTCAACTTTATTTACTGAAGACCCACTGTTATCAAAATTACTTAATTCAAATGCATGTAGCTTACCAATAGTAGCATCCAAAGAAACTGGCATATTGGGTACAAACCTCAATTCATTGATTGCAGAGACTCAGATTGCATAAGCAAGTAGAAGGGTTCTCAATAAATTACTTGTGACATCCTTTTCTTCAATGGTTCCTCCTGCTCCTTTGATTTGATTGACAATCTCCTTTAGTCTTGTAATGTACTGGGTTATGTTCTCACCTTCATTCATCCTCATAGATTCAAGTTATCCTCTTAGACTATCCACTTTTTCTCTTTGAACATGTTCATCACCGTCATACACAGATATGAGCTTGTCCCACATTGCCTTTGCATCATTGCAGCCTTCTAGATCATTAAACTCTGAGTCGGTCAATGCAGATGTTATTTCAATCATTGCTTGAATATGTTCTTGCTTTGCCTTTATCTCTTCCATTGTCAATGGATAGGTGCTAGGTGTAATGAAATCATTCTCCAGATAACATACAGCATATTCTCCAACTCCTGATAGGTGCAGCTTCATCCTTTTCTGCCATGTAGAGAAACTTGACTTGTTCAGCTTTGGTGCATCCCTCTTATACATCTTTGGATCTTTTCCTCAAGTACCTTTAAACTTTTTCTTTTGGAGTCCAAAGCTTTGATACCAATTGATAGTTCTGATACTTAATGTTAAGTACAGATGCCAAGCTAACAAGATGAGGGGTGGGGGTGAATCATACAAACTTAATCTTCCATAAAAACAACAGATTCAACCTCGGTAACATATACTTCAGCAATATAACCAAAACTGCTAAACATGCAAACTCATAAGCATATAAACATCATAACACTCATAAAACCATATTTAATGTGGAAACCCAAATAGGGAAAAACCATTGTGGGATTTTGGACCCACTAAGAAATATACTCTTCTAGAGTATGCTCGGTTAAAAGCAAATCTTGTTAAAGATTACAAACACATTGCTAGATGTGACCCAATTAAGGGATTTCCCTCAGATCTGTTAGGATCTTCTCCTTGTTAGAAGTGACCTTGTCAAAGGATTTCAAACACTCATTCAGAATGTCACCTTTCTAGAGGGTTTTACAAGTAAGACTGTTAAGTCCACTTGGTTAAGAGATTTTCTGTCACTTCACAAAATAACAGTAATAAAAATCTATCTACAACTTCACATCTAGAATGCTAAAGCAGATTCTTATTTGCTCAATACAATCTAGTCATAGGACTTATCTTGTCCCTCTGCTGGGCTCTATACTCTATTATTCAAATAGGTCTTCAAGCTTCTGTGCTCGGTAATCACTATGTAGCATCCCTGTGCTTACACTTGCCCGCATTCATTGTTTATCAACAGTTCCTTATTTATAAACAATTGCTAACCGCTTAATCTCCTTGATCACATACCCCATGATCAATCATAGCCATTAGATCTTCAAAATTGACCAGGTTTAATGTATCCTTCGATCTGAAAACATTTTACCTCACCTTGGAACTTGTGCTAAGGTATTGCAGTTCAATCTGCACTGTAGATCTTTCTGTCGATTTTCCTTTGCCATAGATTCTTAACAAACTTCATGCACGACATACCAATCATTTAATCAATTCCAGCTCATCAACTTCCTTCATTAAATAATGCTTTTAATCATTTAATGCATTCTGTTACAGTTCGGTTGCAACTCGGTAAATACTAAACTTCACTCGGTAGACATTCCGCCTTCATTAACCGATAGCGATAACCTTAGGGTTTATCGACTAGGTTCCTTAAGGTTTACCGACTAGGTTCTTTGCTCGGTAATATAGTATAGTATTAACCTTACAATCAACAACATATGTAGGATATCAAAACAATCTAAACATCATGATCTCATCATTGTCTAACTCGGTAATAGTTGCCCATTGAATAACTTATTTCTCCCCTTATTCATCACATTCTTTCTGTGTCTTTTACCGACATCTTTATACTCATCAAATCATACTTCTTAAGATATGGCAACATCATACTGAATTAGAAAATCAATTTCTTGACATCAATGACAAAATAATAATATTAAGACAATAAAAATCCTTAATCAATTATATCCATAATCATCAACAACCTTCTCAATATCCTTATTGAAATGCCAACAATTTCCCCTTTGATGCAATGTATTACGTTCAATAACTTTATGCAACCAAAATTATTTAGTTTAGAGGATAATATTTCCTCAATATTATCCCCACCATGCATGGGCATCCAAATTTTCCTATTGATATAAATAAATATTTGACATATATTTTAGAGGTAGATATCACCTACCCTAGGAAAAAATTGCCCAAACTCGACGTGTGGCTTCCTATTTTGACATAGACCGCAATATTATAAAATACAAAATAATTTCTACATGCAAGATATACAACACCTTCCTAACACCATTTACCCCAAGAAAAAAGATGTCACAAGCTATATGATCTGGCAAATGTCATCAACATCGTAGCATGGTATTAAAACAGTAAAGAATAACAAGAAAAAAGAAAAATTAGAAAAATCACATGAGAGGTAGAGATAGAGACCATGGGAAAACTCTTCTAGAAAACCCAACCCTAAAGCACCAAAATTATTGTATTCAACAACAAAAATAGTTATAATATAATATCAAGCTCTGAATCTTCACATGAGATCAACACTCTTAATAAAGGGGGAAACTATGTAACATATAATTTTATTTAGTAGCAACAAGAAACTATTGTTGCATTCCTCATGAGACTAAGTAAAGAATGTAGAGTCATAAATTGCATACCCATGAAATTCCACACTACATCGTGTCCTCTCTATAGCCTCTGATATAATTTTTTCTAATTACAAAATGTTAACACAAAATTTTATTTTTCGAGCAATTTCATGTTGTTTTCAGTTTTTTTGAGTTTGAATTTTTTGGATGAGAGCGCTACACGTGAACATTTGCATGATGCACTAGTATCCTATAAAAAATTCTAGTTCTAGTGGCTATTGGATCATTACCTCCCCCCAAATATTACATGCATGCAATCACATTGAACAAAAATAACTTGAATTTCTATTTTGACAAAAAAATGGAGTTGATTTTTGGGTTATCTCTCTCTCTCATGCATTCAACTCTACAAAAGTTTGAAGAAGCTCTCTTATTTCTTATACACGACAAGCATTTTATCACTCTACATGATACTTTATTAAAATAAGAATGTGAAGCACATAATTAGAAAAACAACAACATTTTCTTTCTCTCACATGTTTGGCTCTATTTTTTTTTAAGCTCTCTTCTTTTGTATACATGTCAAGCTTTTTATCACTCTACATGACACGTTATTGAAGTAGGATTGTGAAGAATAATACTACAAAAGCAACAACATTTATTTTGTAGTTTTTTCACAAATTCCAAGTGATATTGTTTAATGTTGTTATCTCCTTCCTATTATATTTATCATTCTATGCTAGCACTTAGAGATTCTTGGTGTTAGAATAGTGTAATCATAGCATTTCATATCACACTTCTCATATTTTTATATTCAAGCAATTGTATTTATATTTTTTTTAAATATTGAATGTCATGGAGGTAAGAATACCAAAACAGAGATTTGAATACGACAAGACTCTAAAACAACTAAACAAAAATAATTTTCTTCTTCTTCTTCTTCTTGTGTTTAGGTTATTTATTTGAAGAGAGTAACAATATTTGGTGACATCTTACCTCTCCTATCTGTATTTTATTTAAATTTTATATTTGTAGGATATTATAGTAAGTCTTTTGTCCTTTTATCGTTTTAAATATCTTTTATGCACTATGAGCTAGCTACAATTATTCTTTGCATATAGGAATAGGTGAGAGGCATTATTTATGCCAGATGACAATATGACACGAGGACATCCATTCTTTGCACTGATGTCCATTCCTAAGGCTTCAAGAAAGTTCTAAAATATTCTCTAAGAGTAGTAATTTTTGTTTTTGTATAGATCAACTTGTAATTTTCTATGTAGATATATAATTTCATTAGTTTATTATAACTAAATATTAAAAATTGTAATTGAATGTTTATATTTACATTTTCAATTTTTAGTTATAAATAATTGTAAAGGGATAATCTAAATGTTTTCTAAAATGTTTGGTTCATCCTACGATAGAGTACAAGATCGGTTCTCAAGAAAAAAAATGCATTCCTTTGCAAGAACTAGTTTTACTACAACATATATTGGTGAACCCAACATTCTTGAACATAAACCTTTGGAAAGGATATATCTCTCACTATTTGAATTATAGTTAGATTATGTTTCATAAACCCACTTATGATATTTACAACCCAATCTCTTCATTCAGGTGATGTAGTTAGAAGAAGCCTTCAAACATATAATATGTCACATTATAGACCCTTCACAACACCTATATGGAATACTCTAGATTTCTCAAAATAGAAATTCACTACAAAGATTCCTCCATCCCTTTTATGATTATTTAGATCCTATTTACCCATCTCATACATATCCTCTTATGGATGGCAGATTTGATCACAACGTTGCTTCAAAGGTTTATTTCTCATAAATTTAATCATTAGATCAAAATATACACAATTATAATACTTTTCTAGCCAACAATGCTCTTATATAGGTAGTGCTTATCATTGACACCATTTTAGCATGCTAATATCAAACCCTAATTTTTTTTAATTTTGTGAAAATATTGGTGCATATTTTATATAACAATGTCCTATTCTACACTTATATTCTTAGAAACACATTATTTTATTAATCATATCATTGGCACATGAATTTGTATGTTGATGCTAAGACCTACTATGCCACATGGTAACCATGATACCTATGGCTATAATAGCTACTTCTTCTAGTGGTATTTCTTTTGATTTCTTTCAATTAGCCTTGGTGCCTCTCAAACTCTCTAGTTTGTGTTGCATTCGCATCTTCTTGACTGAAAAATTCCACCACTTACACATATAGGTCGCAGATACAATTCTCAAACAACTCATATAGAACTTTGGCTAGTTGTAAAGATGACTTGCTACCTTGATAAACACTTCTTCATAGTCACTTATTTCTTTGTATTATAGGTGTAGACCACCATCTTTACATATTCTTGCTACAACTTTACCTTCAAGGTTTGAGGCACCTAGGTTTAAGAAGTATAGTGGTAAAGGAGACTATCAAACTCGTGTTTTTTAATTTTTTGCTACTTTATGTAGTGACTTGTTATTTTAAGATGCTTTGTTAGTAAATCTCTTTTGATGATCCTTGAAAGATGTCATGTTAGAATAGTTTTTTCTAGTCCTTAATCATTCTATTATAACAGTTGAACTACTAATAAACTAGTTCCTTCAACACTTCCAAGTGAACATTAGACCATAAGTCACATTCATTGACCTTGTCCACTATAAGTAGGGACTCGTTGAAAAGGTAACTATACTTAGATAGTAGTCTTTATTTTCATAAATCCCATACATGCTCCCTGATTCTAATGGACAAAGAGTATTCATCATAAACATGTATCCAACACTATAGGTAAAAATATTAGAAATTAAATACAACTCCTTTACTCACCTTTGCATGACCTTGTAATAATATCAATAGTTTGTAAGTTACTATATGGGTTCAATCCTATCATCACACTCTGATACCAAAACCAATGCTTGTTCTTTTATTAACTACAAAAGAAATAAATTCTTCAATTAGAAAAAAAGTGTAATAAGTATATTGCAAGCTTCTAATGTCTCTTCATCAATGGTTTTCGTAAAGAAAAATATGATGATACATATATAATTTGTATGCATGAATGTATTCTTGTTCTAACTATGAGCTACACCACTTTGTTGGTGTAGGTTGGATCCACAGACGTGGAAACCATGTTTTTTGTCATTCTTGGATTTGACTTGTTTAGAGTGAAGTTATAAATTCCATGGCTAGCTTCCAAGAACAAAGTTAGTTTAGTACTTCATAAATGCTTAAAATTTCACCGCCATATTATCCAAAACATGTCAAAGATAAGCCACTCATATCTTATGGGGGATTATCTCTAGACTACTTTTGCCCTATGCATATTGACCTTTGAAACCTTACATAGATTTATTATTTAAACCATATTTTAAATTAAAAATGAGACAGTCGGGGTCCTCTTCGATGGTTGTTTTCCCTTCAATCGCCCAATCATAACAACATACATATATCCCCACACCTACCTCCTCAATGGATAACGATAATAATGCTCCATTGGGTAGGCATCATTTTCATCCTGAAGTCTCCAAGCCTTTAGTATTGCCTTTTGTTCTTCATCATGTCAGTGTAATAGATAGAGGAAAGGCACCCATGTTGTCAAGATCTATTCCATAGGTTTTTCATCCTTTAGTGGTCCTTGTCATTCTAAGACCTACCCCTCTAGTAAGAAAGAAAAATTAACCCACTAAAGGGGAATCCTCCTTTGCACCATCTACACCTCATAGTCTAGTGGCACCTCCATTTCCTCCAATGACACCCATAATGGAATGAGGAAAGACACCCATGGTATAGGTTAAACCGCATGCATCCTAGGTCTCTTGACCTACACCTACCGAGACTATATACTTCCTCCTATTTTAGAAGTGAAGAAAACCCTAAAAGCCATGAAGGGTGATATTTTCCCTTCCTACAATTGTACCTAGACCCCATCATCGATGAAACTGACTTACATATGAACACGAGTACCATTGACTTGTGTTAGCCCAAGAATAGGGTCCCATAAAGATGCCTGATATCACATGGCATCCTTTGATGTGACCACCTTAATGTAGAATTTTATGATACAACCACAGGAGCCAAAGCTCACTTGTAAGAAAAACACTCGTCACACAAAAGAGAACAAGCAAAGATAATATGTTCCATAACAACCTAAGAATTTTATATTATTGCACACAACAATCTAGAGATACAATTACAATCGATGGATGAATCCTTATAAAGGATGAACATAATCATAGATGCAAACCTTAATGATATATTAACTTAGCTAGTGCCAAGTATCACAATAATAATGAATAAGACAACTTAGGCTATTATTAGCCTAATTAAATAAAAGGAAAAAGCACCTAAGTTTACCTTAAGTGAAAAAGTAATTTAAGGACCTACTTAATGAGTGATTAGATAAAGTGTCATGATTATTCCAACACTTAAGATATTATCATGTCTCCCCCTCCTCATTCTCCACCTCCTAGTGTTTCTCCTATAAAACCTTCCATTCTCCATCATGATTTTGATGAACCTCACCCTAAAATGGTGTAAGTGTTCTTGGTTCCTTCAATAAAACCTCCTCTAATTCTAGAACTTCTTAACATTCCTCTCTTCTTTAAGCCCTTGGATATTCCTAACACAATAGTTATATCTAGTGCTACTCTTGTTTCACTTCCTCAATTTTAGTGTACTCATTACCCAATATTTTTAGACATTTTCCATCACACCTCCATCAATTTAAACATTACCCACCAACCACCCAAAATAAATTTTGATCACTTCCCTACCCCACCATACATAAATAAAAAGCTAGTTCCACCTTCTCTTCCTCCTCCATTCCACTCTACATTTGTTCTTTTTATAGAAGCAATATGGATTTCTTGTATTCTTGATACTAGTCCCATTAAAGAGATTAGAAATGACAACCCTCTAATCAAATATTATGATAGTGATTTACTAGAATCCCATCATGAGGAGAATTTATTTAAATCCTTAGTGGATATTTTGGAATTGTATATGATCTTCACAAGATCATTAACACTTGCCTAGGAAGATGTTCAACATGATGTTGTATTACAACTAGCTCTTCAGGTCTTGTTACAGGTGAGATTCCTAGTAATATTTTAATAGTATTTCCTTTATAATCTTGACCTCCCTCCCCTTATGATCAATATTGGGACATAAATGATCTATTTGGGGATGATCTTTAGAGTAGTACCTTCATACTTGTAAATTTTAGATGTTTGCACAATTATTTTATGTTTTATTGTGTTTGTTTGTTTATGTTTGTTAATCTTGCCTAGACAACCTATGATACACATGTAGGCACATGGATACAATGAAGATGAAATATTGTAAATTTTTTTTTGTATTTTGTATCTATAATTGTGATGTATCATAATTATTTTTCCTTTTGTATTTTGTATATGTACTAGGATGATGAGAAGCATTGATGCATTTAAGCCCCTCCCATACTAACCTAATTATTTATTTCATATGAATTTATTCCTCTATGTTCATATATCCATTGCACTTGGGAAATGATGAATTTACAAATCCTTCCCATATGTTGTGCATGATTATCATATATTCATACTAATCCTAGGTTTGTGAATCCCTTAGTGTGTCCCTTTGCAAGTAAAATTGTAGTTATTTATGTGACATCCCTCTATTGTGCGATGTTATGTGTTTAATGATGCAACACCCTTGTCTATACTCACATTTTAAGAATCCAATCTTCATCTCCCTCCTTAAAATAACTTTCATTCTTGGTATCATGCAATTATTTTTTGAGGGGGGGGGGAATGCACACACACCCATTATATTAATTTTTAAAATATTTAATTTTTTTATGTTTTTGATTAAGGAAAAAATAGGTTTTGAAGGGACCTGAAACCCTTTAATGGTATCAAAGCTCAGTGAAGTCTTAACAAGAAGTTAAGCCAACAAAGACAACAAAAAACTGAACAACCCCATAATAAAAATTAACCATATTACATCAAAGGGGCAAAGACCAAACAAAGCAAAAAGACAAAAATAGGAGAAAGCAAAGAACACAAGACACAAAAAAGCCAACAAAGAATAACACCAAACCAGCAATAAACCAACCTTAGTCCAACAATTTCATCGACTGTTCCATCTCTTTTTCAATCGCGGTCATAGTGTCGGTGATATTCTTGAGCTTCTGAAGTCAGTAGGAGGTCCAACTGCCTTTCTCTTCAATGTACCTCTAGTCCTTTTGTTGGGTCCTAAGGAAATATCCTGTTCAGTATTAGCATCCATATCCACCACATCCTTCAACTAGAACTGCTCTTCAAAGTTACTAATCATATTCTTAAAGCTTTCCACGGTGGAACCAATCACCCCACGACTAGTTTTAACAACCATTTTGATGGATTCCTTGATTTTAGCATTTTTCATTTTTTAATGTTTCCATCCTGGCTTCATACACTTTCCTTAAGTTGTCAAAAGCCTCTATAGTAGTTTTAAGACATTATATGACAGAGGCTTTTTCCTTCTCAGACCTAGGGGTCATCTCATCTGACACCTGCACTTTCTCCATCTACTTGACTTTATCTTTGACAATTTCCAAATTGCTGCTGTCAGATCTTTGTTTGAGCTGGATGTCCTTAATCTCATGAAAAATCCATTTAAAAATATTAAAAGTATCCATAGCCCCATTTCTGGCTAGAGAAAGAACATCAATAATAGACTCCTATTCAGAACAAATTAAATGCGAAGAGGGTTCAAGATTTAAATGCGAAGAGGGTTCAAGATAGCTCGGAAAGGGCTGGATTTCTCAAGGTTCTGATTAGGAAGGGACTCACTAGAAGCAAAGGGAGAATGACTCTTACCCTAGTTGTTAAGATTTCCAACTGAAGCACTAGCAAGATTAGGACCAATTTGATGAACAGGGGGAGCAAGAGCTACGAGGGTTTTTAGATTTAGGGCTCTTAACAACACTAGATTTCCCCCTATTTTAGGAGTGGCTAAAGAGGGAATGAATTCCTCATCCTCAATCTCGGTATGGTACTCATCCTCCAAACACTGAGAGTCCTATGTATAAGAATTAACCTCATGGGGAGGGGAAGTCATAGGTGGCAGAGATTTCACATGATCAAAGATAAGAAGGATGAGACCTTCGAGCAAAACAAGGTTTTTGATAGGATCCTTCTTATGATCAACAATGTTGACATTTAAAGAGCTCACAAGAAAAAAGGGAAATGAAATTCTCACCTTATGTCGAAAATGGTTTAGGAGAGCAAAATGGTAGGCAAAGGCTCTGGTGTACCTCCCATCAAGAGTGACATACTCCATAATCACCTTCAAGATAGCACCCCATATGGACTTGATCTTCATAGTGTTGTATCTAGTAGTCCCATCTCTCACCAAATTTCTCTTCTCCTTCTCTTGCTTAGGGAAGAGTTTAACCGCCTTCTCAAAGAATTTCCTATCTTAATAGAACTTGGCACCATTGATAGAGAAACCAATGACCTCACAATGAGGTCCTCATTGATGGCAATATCTCTACCATAAAGGTTGACAGAGCCCTTATTATAGTTTTTGACAAAATATTTTGTAACCTTAGCTTTCACCCAATGTAACTTCTCAATGTAGATAGTGAAGCTTCCTTTCTCCAAAATTCTCCAAATTGTTTGATTGTTTTTCAGTGTTGTGCATTCCATGGGCTCCACATGCTTCAAATATACCCCCATTTTATCACAACCATTGTGCCCGAAAACCGGTTTGTGATTAACCAAACCACTGCAATTCTTCAAGCAGAAATTGGTATCAAATTGTTTGTGAATGCGTTTAGATCCCAAACTTACCCAAAAAATGTGCAGGAAGAAGGCTCTAGAATTGAAATTAATTCTAATCTCCCAAGAAGTGTCCTTCGCACGCCATGCATAATTAATTCTAATTGCAAAAAAATACAAGGGTGATTTAGAAATCATTATAATAATCATTACAACTTAGCTTCTCGGCTGGCGAGGTTATCCAGCCTAATTAGCCCCCTCACCTCATCATTCAATTTATGCCCTTTTCACCAAATTATCTTTTCATGGGCTTTAACTCCTAGGTTGGCAAAATGGTCTACCACATTATTTTCTCTATAACTTGGAGAAATTTGACATTCTTCAAATGAATTAATAATTGAATGCGATAAATTTATCCAATTAGCAATATTTCAAGAGGAATTTGCTTCTTTTTTAAGACACTGGATAATATTTTTAGAGTCCCCTTCAATCCATACCTTAGTACAATTCATCTGTTTGGCAATCAAGAAGGCCTGATAGGCTCCTATAACTTCGACAATATGGTTAGTTTGGGTACCTCAATTTTTTTTATGTTGCTCTTTGTAGCTTTGGTATAATATGAGCCACCTAACATAACACAACTTGCTCGACCATGGACCCTCATACGTCTTATCCTTTGCATGGTTATCCTAAAATGTAACTTGTAGTAACCATGGCTGATAAGAAAACATTGTACATGGACTCCCAGATAATGCAACTTGCTAGCCATACCTATTAAATCATTTATTCCACACTTTTTTTGTTATCTCTCATTTTATTTGTTTCCCTCTTCTTTTATGTCTCTTTTTTTGTGTGCTCATTTGAATGAGTGTTAGTTTTGTATTTTTTATGTTTAGTGGTTTTTAGCTAACATGTTGTTTTAAATTTTTTGCATAATATCTATCGTGTAGGATACCTTAGTTATTTTTGCAAGTCTTCTTTCTAGGGGGGGATATCTACTTGGATTGAATATTTTGCATCCACTATAGTATCCTTTGGTAACATTTATCATTTTTATTTTTTACTTTAGCATACATATTTAGTGTAGTTCATATGTTTGCTAAAGTGGGAACAAAATGTAGTGTCATAAATTTCATATCCATGCAATTTCACACTACATAATGTTCTCTTTTTTAAGACTTTTATATAAAATTTTCTAATTACAAAATGTTAACACCACAATATTGTCTCCCTACTGATTTCATGTTGTTCTCAACTTTTCGAGTCTAAGTTTTTTGGATGGGAGTGCTATGCAAGAATTTTTGTGCGATGTGCTAACATCCCACAAAAATTTACAATTTTGGTGGCTATTGAAGTGTTACCTTCCCCTAAATATTTTAGAAGACACCATTGCATGAAGTTGTGTTGAACAAAATAAACTTGACTTGCCATTTTGAAAAAAAAATAAGAAGCTCACTTTTGGGCTCTCTATATCTCTCATGGATTCAACTCTACAAAAATTTGAAGAAGCTCCCTTATTTTGTATACACAACAAACTTTTTATCACTCCACATGACACTTTCTCTATGATGTAAAATTATAAAGGACACATTTCCTTTGGAGTTTTTTGACAACTTCTAGGTGATCTTGTTTTATTTTGTTGTCTCCTTCCTACTTTGTGTTATCATTCTATGCTAGCATCTAGAGATTATTGGTGTTAACATAGTGCAATTAAATCATTTTATATCACAGTTATTATATTTTCATCTTGAAGTAATTACATTTATATTTCTTCATATATCTTTTAAAAATCTTGGCTATCATGGAGGTCAAAATACGAAAAAATGGGGATTTGACTAAGGCAAGTCCCTTAAATAGCCCAACAAAAACATTTCTTCTTCTTCTTGTGCATAGGTTCTATATTAGAGGGCAGAAATCTTTGGTGACATCTTCCCTCTCCTATTTATTTTTTCTTTAAATTTTATAGTTGTTGGATAATATAATTAGTTTCCTATCTTTTTGTCACTTTTAATTTTTTTTGTGCAATGCGATCTCAATGTATTCATTTTGTGCATGCAAAAATATTTGATAGAAATTCTATGCTTTTTGTTTTGCATTTGCATCAATTGATAGTGTGACACAAGGACATCCATGTTTTGCACCAATTTTTGTGCCCGAGGCTTCTAGAAAGTTCCAAAATATTCTCTAAGATTAGTACTTTTCATTTTTGTATAAATCAACTTTTAGTTTTCGTTATGCAGAGATATAATTTCACGAGTTTTTTACAATTGGATATTCTAAACTATAATTGAAGGAATATATTTATAGTTTTCAATTTTTAATAGTAAATGATTGTTAAAGGATAGTCTAAATAGTTTTAACACTACTTGATCAATCCTAGTGTACAAGATTGATTCTCAAGGAAAATTTGCATTCCTTTGTAAGAACTAATTTTCCTACACTACAAATAATAAATGAGATCCACAAGTCTCACTCCATATTCCTCAAGGTTTATCAATAAGAAACTCAAGCCTCTATTTGTGCACCATTACACCAAACTTCATTCATAATGAGTTTGTACAAGATGATGTCTAACCTCCATCTCAAGTCTTTATTTATAGAAAATGAGCATTGAGAGTGTTAAAATGTATTAATTTTTCTAGCCTCCCTTGATCAATAAGCATAAAATATCAATGCCCTCAAGTAAATCCCCAAGGTAGGTGCATATGTTTTGACTCTAGGACCAGTACTTATTACAATTTTTTAATCAACCCAAATACTCTCTCTAATTGAAACATCCAAGATAAAGTATCTAATGTGAGCCTACATTAAATTTTATAAAAGGATATTGAAGAGATAAATATTTTTTTCCAATGTGTCTTCCATATTAAATGCACTTTTCCAATGCACCTTCCACATTAAAACATTAGCTTATTAAAACACAGGCTCAGTAAACAATGATTCCCAATATTAAACATATTATTTAGCACAACACCCACATTAAATATACTTCTAATTTATGCATGACGACTGCTTAGAAAAAAATATTGTATTGCAAAAATGTGATGCACCATTTTTAGATAGACTGGAACTCTATATATTATTCAATACATTCTAATGTGCAAGATGTACAACACCTTTTCCAATGCTATAAACCTTTGAATCAAAAGGGTCAGGTTCTCATAGGTTGACCCCCTTTATTAGGTTGGATTTGTGATCATGTAAATGTTCAATGACAACACTCTTTATCCATGCAAATGTCTTAAATTGGATGCAAAATTTAGGTTTCTTTTAGTTCTCTATAGCATCATAAATTGTCATCGAGCCAATTTACACCTCATGTTTGAGCCCCTACTTTAGTGTGTCCTATTATCTTCACCTATCTAGGTCTAGTTTATGTGCAATCTTTAGTTCTAATGCCATGAACACCCATTGATGGATTCCCTAGTGAGGTACCCATTTCCCCTGAGGTTTATTTGTAAGGAAGTTAAGTAGTAGAACAACTTCCTACACTAACCTTGAGAGGAGGATCATGCAATAACGTTTACAAATCATTACAATGGTTACATAAACTTAACAAAAATAGACATAATAGCATGCATACCACAACACATTGATTTACATGGGAAAAACCCACACTCCAAAATCCGCCCAATATATTATTCAGACATCAATTAAAGATTACAATATACTTGCAGAGAAAGCTCTTCACAGGAGTACCACCTATTTATCAATAAAAATCATCATAATTAACTAGAAACAATAAGGAAATCATAATGAATCCTTATTCTAGCTAAAGAATTCTAAATAAATCAATGAAAGTATGCGAGATAATAATAAAGATATAAAATATTCAATAAAAACTCCCTATTCCATGATCGCATGTCACTTCCATTTCTCTTCTCCTCTTTGAGTATTGATGTTGGCTCTCAGATATTGTTCTACTAACCTGCATAAAGATGGCACAAAGATTCAAAGTTTGTGATTGTTGAAAATGGAGAATTGATGCTCAATTTATAGATTTTTGGAGAAGATTGATTGAGAGGTGGAACTCAAGTGAACTCAGGTGTTGATTGATATTTGAACTAATGATTGAGAGGTGGAACTCAATAGATTGAATTGATGATTGAATAAATTGAATAATTAATTGAGTTAATGATTGAGAAAAAAAGATGATTGAAAGATAGAAATAAGGATGATTGAGTTAACTGATTGAGAAAAAAGTTGATTGAAAGATAGAAATAGGAATGATTGAGTTAAGTGATTGAGAAAAAAGTTAATGAAATATAGAAATAGGAATGATTGAGTTAACTGATTGAATGCTTTTCAAAAACAAGCTAATTGGAATATAGAAAAAGAATGATTAAGGATAACTGAGAAAATGATTTAATTAATCAATTAATTGAATTGATTAATTAGCTATAAATTTAACATGTGGTGTAGGTGTTTTATTTGAAGTTCAATTTTGATTTGCATGATATTGAACTTGATTTAGATTTTCAATTTAATCTTTGTATGAGAATTGAATTTGGATTATTGAATTTATTTTAAATTCAATTTGATCTTTGAATTCATGCAAACTTGATTTAGGAATTCAATTTGATTTATGCATGTCTTTGACTTTGATTTTCAAAATCATGAAATTGAAATGCACATGTAACTGAAATTAATTGGAATTAGAATTTGGGGAAATTTGAATTTGAATTAGAAGAATAAATGAAATTAGACAAAATTAGAATTTGGGGATTTGGAATTTGAATTTGAAGAATTAAATAGCTAATTAAATAAATTAAAGAAACCATTTAATTATTTAGAAATTATATTTAATTAAATAATGAAGATTATTCAATTAAAGGAACTAAATCATAATTAATTAAATAATCAATATTCAATTAATATTTAGGAAAAGGGTTAAATGATTAATTGATGAGGATAGAATAGAAATAGGATAATTAGTAATATGAATTTAGAAGAATAAGATTAATTATCTTAATTAAATAATTAAAGAATTATTTAATCAATTAGACGAATAATTAGTACATGATGAATGAGACATTTTTAGATGTCCTCTTTGAGATAATGTCGAGATGACATTGTTTCAAAGAAAATTAAAAATTTCTGCCCCAGTATGCCCTGGTGATGCTTAGGGTGTAAATATGCCCCCTTGGAAAATTGGTTGAAAAAATTATGGAACTGAGACCAATTTAATGATACAATGCTAGTGAGTAATAGTTTCCAGTTTCACGAGATTTCAAATCCCTTTGACCTACCTACAAGTGATTTGAAATTCAAGGGACCATGACTTTCATAGAGAGAAAAAACTTAATTTTGAGCTATAAATAGAAAATTGACCCCTTCATTTTCTCATTTGCTTTCTTTTGAGTTCATAGATCCTCTGGTGATTCCAGAGCTTTCTTTCATGGCTAGCTATAGAGCACGATTGCACCTATCAAAGAGAGTGTGTTCATACCAAAGACCACCTGGCACTAAAGGCATGGTAAGTGTTCGAAATTTTTTGCTCATTTTTACCTGTTTTGTCCAATTTTTCAAAAAAAAATTCAAAGCTCAAATTTTTAAATGTTGTGCAATCATATATCTTTTTTCTCGCATTCGTCTTTATTGTTTGCAAACGTGTTAATTATGTCGCAAGCGTCTAACTATGTTGCATGCATGCTTATTGTGTCGCAAACAACTATCAATTGTGCATTAGTAATAGATGTGTCGCATAAGTCATAATTGTCTCGCATGCGTGATAAATGTTTCACATGTCATTAATTTGTTGCATGTGTTATAACTATGTCGCGTTCATTGAATATGTTGATTTTTTAACATGCATGATTTGAAATTTTGTCGTGTGAGTATGGTGTCTAACATTTTCATCATTTTTATGTTGCAGGAACCACTCAGTGTGCTTTGTTGTAGACAGACAAAGCCCAATGGTCTTGATCTCCAACATCAGTTGATTACTGAGGATATTGCTCTTCTTATAAATCTTGGTTTATACCATGCTCTTCATTTGCATGAGGTTACAGCCAACAGGGCCATGATTACTGCTTTGGTCGAGCGGTGGCACTCTGAGACGTGCTCATTTCATCTTCCTACTAGTGAGTCATCAATTACACTAGAGGATGTATGGTGTATTCTTCATATCCCAATACATGGTGAGCGAGTAGTCTATGATCCTCGAGCAAGTGTTATAGCTCTATGTTAGTTATTTGAGTGCAAGGAGAATAATCTCCATATGAGAAGTCAGTACGAGATACCTTGAGGACAACTAGACTACGATGATCTGACAGTGATTATGTGTAGTCTGATAGCAGGACCTCTTATTCCTAATAGGCGATGTCATGGATTCCCAGTTGGATGGGGCAGAGTTATCTATGGTATGATCGTAGAGAGATATGTGTACGCATGGGGTCCTTGCATACTCACCATGTTATACTACCATATGCATGGTATAGTTTACTTGACCTATAGATCTATCAGTTGTGGCATTACTTTGCTCTGGGTCAGGGCATGGGAGCACATCACGATATTTAGACCAGTTGTTCATGTGTAGCTTCAGGTCGAGGAGCCTTATGCTTACAGGTAGACTCTAAGTATTAGACATAGGGGTTTAGGGAACATCCTATACTAGAGATACCATATTGATATATTACAATATTTCACTTGGAGACCATACTTGGATTGCCCCAGTTGGGCAGATGACGCACAACATTTGACTTTTTGTTGACAATAGAGATACCTGATAGGATGGACTATAGATAGTCAGAGGATTAAATAGAGTTACACCTCCCAAGGAGAGTACTCAGACAATTCAGAGAGGTATAGGGTGTCCCTGATGTTATAGCTTATTTTTCCCAGGTTGTATGGGAGTTCTCTGATTGGGGGGCCTTTATCCAGCCACATGCTACTTTTGTTGAGTTTGATTCTTTACATGGAGTATAGTGGCAATGGGAGGATGGGGTTGCAGATCTAGACACTACACCTCAGTATGACACATGGTGGGCCAGACATAGGCCTATTCCTCTTAGTGATCTGACTGTTCCTATTCCACTGCAGCAAATTCGATAGCGGAAATGACAGAGGGGAGACGTTGAGGATGAGGGAGATGATAGAGGGGATGGCAGGGATGACAGAGGCAGAGATTACAAAGGCGGATATGACAGAGGTGAGGATGAGGAGGGTGGATAGGAGGATGTGTACATCAATGGAGACACTGATTCTAGCAGTGATGATGATTCCACTCCATGATCATCTAACAATGATGAAAGAGATAGTTATGGTGATATTGATATGTCAGAGCTAGAGGATGCACCTATTATACTGGTAGGTGGAAAAGGTGGTGGAGATGGAGGTCAGGGGGTAGATGGACAAGAGTATGCCGATGATCTACGAATCCTTAGAACACATATACAAATCCTGGAGGATGCAGTAGCCACGGAGCAGCAATGACACAAAGATGATCAGGCTTTGTTTTGAAGGGAGTATGCAACTATGGTGACAAAGAGAGATAAGGTTGTTTCTCAAAGGGATGATGTTGTGCAGAGAGCTCAGTTAGTCATGGATGCTTATGATTAACAGTTTGGTCTAGGTACAGACACACGGACACAAGCAGATAGGATTTTTTATGTTGCATAGGTGGCTTTGTATTATAGATAGCTCTACGAGAGAGTCATTCCTGAGGGTCAGAGAGCACCTAGCTATCGTGAGTATAGGTCTTAGAGTAGGTCTAGCAGATGTACATCTCGCAGGACTAGTAGTGGAGGAGTTATGGATCCACACCGAGCACCATCGGGACATCTTGGGACAGGATCTAGTGGATAGGATCCACCTACTGAGAGAGGCAGTTTCTATTGAGACACTTATCATTATGCTACTAGAGCCTTTGCGAATTTGATGTATTCTGACACATTTTTCATTTTTGAGATATATATATATATATATATATACAGGTGTTATATTTATGTGATGCATGATTCTATATGCTTTGATGCATGATTCTATATGCTTCTATGATACCTTTCTATGTATGCTTCTATATGCTTATTTCATGGTGTATGATGAATGATTTGATTCTATAATGAATGCAATAGGATAATGCAATTTTATGACACACTTAAATGACCTAATATAACTATTATGATAATAGATTATGAATTACATGATAATGAATCTAAATGATACATGCAATCACCTAAATGAATATGTAATTGCAACTAAATTTAGTCAATGAATGTAACTAAATGAATAAATCTTTTTTGTTGAAATATGTGAGAATACTATATTACCACTTGTCCCAATTAACTCCTAGAAGTAATGTTAGTAAGAAAAAAGAGAGAAAAGAAAAAAAATTGATGAAAGATTATGTTTAGATGAAATGATAGAAAATAATTTGATGAGAGAAAAATGAGAGAATGATGAGGAGAAAGATTTAGCAAAACTATGATGAAAGAGTGAGATGAAAAAGGAGAATAATTGTTTATGATTGATACACGAACTTGTGCCTTTATTCATAGCACCATACATATTCATCACAGAGCCTTATTATGTAACAATGGAGCTTTTCACACCATGGTACAAGGAACCAAAATGTAAAGATATCTCATTGTAGAAACAAACACTTTGCAGACAAGGAGTGAACCCTCCATTCTGGGTATGATGTTAGGAGTCGAGGTATGTGTGGCATTCATAAAGCAAATGTACTTATCACAGACACCCATAACACTATTGCCCAGAACTTTATTGGTTCACACGAAAAACAAAAAACAAAGAAAAGGATCATGCCCATCCTAGCCCCTCTAGTCACTTGTAGACATCCTTGAGTAGCGTAGAAACATGACCTGTCGCCAAATGATAAAAGATAAAGACTAACTAGGACAAAATGTAGCAGCCATATTGATCTATGCCTTTTCTTTTATTTTTTGATGTGATGGTTAATAATGTCTAATCTCAGAAAATGTGGACCCCATTTAAGACTGACTTGTCTGATTTCGAGCGTGTCCTCTTCTGTTTAAGACACGATAATGATCACTTGATATGGATAGTTGATACGATTGATAAGACAACTTAATTAATTTGATTGTAGATGTTGATTAGATAGTTGTATCCTTTGTTAACTTCATGCAAAGCATTTGTTGGATATTTGCTAGGGTGTTTGATTCTTGCAAGACATTTTATTGCAATTTTTTTTTTTTTTAATTGTTTTTCGATTTTTTGTGTTTTTTTCAAGATCATATTCAAATGTTTTTGGTTGATTTTTTCAAGATCATATTTGAATGTTTTTTTTTCATGACTTTTTATTCTTTTTAGGGATTTTTTAAGCTATGCCCCCGATGTACTGGCTTGCTATGAAATAATGATCAACACAATGCATGTGGAAACTATAAAATTTTCTATATGAAACTATGCTATGCAACATGATGTGTAGTATGAAAATGCATTTTCTATTTGGACAAGGATGATTGTTTGCATTTTATCATTGTGTTACACATTGATTGTTTTGAAGGTATAATGCATTTAAGAGATAGGCGTTCATTCAATTGTTAAGAACCTTTGGACCACTCACTTTAACACATTGAATGACTAAGATTTGTCAATGGAGACGCGAAAAAAATTCCCCATTGATTCCTAAAACTTTTGGTCTTATTTTGCCTATGTGTGTGAAATTGAATTTATTCTAGCTCTTATGATCATTGGAGACCCTTAGCATCCTATGTGACTAGCTATGTAACTTATTCTAACTTCAAAAGCATCTTGGATAGAGCCTCACTGCCAGTCAGACATCTACAGCCCCGACGAGGTTATTCACTATAATCTCTTGAATATTGCTCCATTGCCGATAGGCATCCATAGCCCTAATGGAATTATTCGCATGTTCCCATAGCCAAGCTTTTTATTGCACATGTATGCATGATATTTCAATTATATATCTTTGCTCTTTTGCCTTGATCTTTTGATGTGTAAGTAGGCATAGCTCTTTTTTTTTTCTTTGCATTGGCTTGTAGGTAATGAAACTTACATGGGTGTGACATTTAGAGTGGAAATGAAGTGGAATTTTGGATTTTTCACTAGCCAAATGATCCACTAGGTTTCTACAATGATTTATAGCAAACGATTAATGTGTGAGATATAGCAATTGATAGACTTGGTCTCAACAGTGAAACTTCTTCCCAACCATGGACAAAGCCTAACCACAAGGTGATGTTAAAAATGATTGACCTTATAGTTCCAAAAATTTCACATTCGAGTATCTAAGAAATGAGACTACCTTTTCTTCTTTCATGTGCAGATGGGTGATTTAATTGAGATAATTGCCTTGTTTTATTGATGCAGCTACATGTAAATGCGGAAACTATATGCCATTAGGATGAAGTTATGAAAATATGCTTATGAAAGTGCAACTATGATGCATCTTGAAAAACAAATATGCAATGTAGTGCTAAGAAAATGATATGTAAATGCAGGAGATATGTAGCGTCCTAAAATTGCGACACTTGCAATTTCGACCGCATTTGGGTCTTCACGATGGCGACGCAACACTAAACCTGAATGGAGACCTCGAAACTTGCTCATGACATCAAAAACTGCATTTTTCCAGCACCCTGGCCTGATCCTCCTTGCACCCTGCTGTCCCGGGAGGTGGGACCAGAGCGCCCAGCGCCCTGGTCCCTGGCCCTATTTTGGGCCCGGTCTCCTATGGGACTTCGGGCCTTGTTGTTTGCAAATTGGAAAATAACATTTCCTGGTCAGCCTAAGGTCGGGAAAATCAGTCTTCTAACCCTAATTGGCAAGTATAAAAACTACTTTTCCTCTCCCATTTTGGTAGATGGAAGGAGGAAGGACATATGTGTACAAGACGTGGAAACGATATTCAAGCATTCAAGTATTCAAACATTACTTCAAGCAATTGATCATTCTAAGTCTCCATTCAAGGCTAAGTGTTGCATTCAAGACAAGGATTCAACCATTGAAGAGGAGATCACATATTACAACATACAACATACAACATACAACAAACAACAACATCTATACCTTCGCATATAAGGATACAAACATCCTTACAACAAGGTATTAGTACTTGTTTTACATTACATTTACAAGCATTTCTCATTTCTTGGTTAATTCCAAAATCGGGGTTTGACCTAAGGGCAAACCCCTAATCCCTAACCCCCCAATCGTCTTCGCTTTTCTGTGTGTAGGTTGCAGGTACGCGGCTGAAATTGGAGATCTGGAATCCTTGTGCAGAGACGAACAGATCCCCCTTCGTTTCGCGAATTTTTCGGAGGACCGTGTGCACGCCGGGCGCCATCGTCCCGTCAACTTTTGCTCAAATTTGCAGGACAGCGCCGTCTCGACATTTTACTACTAATTCCAGGTCCGTAGCTTCATATCATATCCCTATCTCTATTTATAAGTGAATCTTTCCTACTTTACATGCATTCTTAGTTCAATCATTCTATCTACATTTCTTTACAAAAGAGGGTATCCTTGCTATCACAACCCTTGAAACTCATTTAGAATCCAATCTCGCATTGTGTGGGATTGGATCTTGTGGGTTTCAACCCCTCTTTTGAATGTAAAGTCTCCCCTAAGTGAAAACCATCAACCCTAGTGACTCTCCCTTCTCTCTCCTCAGAGTTGGGGAGGGGAGAACGACTATGGTTCGATTTTTCCGCTTTACATTTTGGTGAACCCGACGTGAACATCCTTTCTGATTATTCATAGTTAGATCTGAAAATTGGATTCCTTGATTACATTTCCATGTTTGATCTTTTGCAAAATTTTAGAGGTTAATTGCATAAAAACCCTAAATTTTCTTTTTAGTAATTAAACTTGTGAAATGTTTAATTGTTAATGCTTGTTTCAGATCTGCCCTTCTATTACAAATTATCAATTCATATTTGTGCTTTAATTCTGAAAATTAAGTGGTTAAGTGTCAAAACCCTAATTTTTGAAACCCTCTTGATGCAACCTTTGTCCGACAATTTCACTGATCAAAACATCTCCAAATTAGCTGTAACTTTGGATTCCGCAATAAAATCATAATATCTTTCATCCCTAAAAATTTAGAAAAAAGTTGCGAGGACCGTGTGCACTCCGAGCGCCATCGTCCCCGACATTTTTTTCGAAATTTCGGGAGCTAGATCTTACTGTATTTTTCTGCTAAAATCAGAATTTTGGCTGATTTTATCAATTTTAACACCTTCAAAATTACAGTCAACGTTGGTCTAGTGATTGCTTAGATTGAGGCTTCTAATCATTCAAAAATTGCTGAAATTGAAATTTGTGTCAAAATTGTGTTTCTTACAGTCCTAAATCTGAAAAGTGTGTTATCATTCATTCGAAATTTCAGTGATTTATCCAAATTTTTTGCAATTTGTGACTTTTGAAATTAAGTGCTTAATTACAACAAATTTGATTTCCGCTTTCAAAATTGAATTTTGCGTGAAATTGAGTCAATTTTCAAATTTCAAAACTTGCATTGCTGTTGGTATTCCCTCTAAAATCATCAAATTCAAAATTTCAGTTTCCCTCTCTTTTTCAAAATTCAAATTTTGCATTTTTCGACAATCTTGGTAGGGTTCAATTTTGAGATTGCAACTTTAATTTGGCCTATCTACAGATCGTAAAATCACTCAATTTTTTCAAGTTAGCTATAAAATCATCATAACTTTCATCCCTGAAAATTTCGAAAAAAGTTGCCAGGACCGTGTGCACCCCGAGCGCCACGGTCCCGGACATTTTTTCTGAAATTTCGAGAGATTGTCCTGATTGTATTTAACAGCTTAAATCTAGAAGATTGGCTGGCTTTACTGAAATTTTCTACCTCTAAAATTCAAAATCTTCTCTCTCTCTTTAGTGCATGAGTTTTACAACAATAAGTCCTACTTACACTATTCCCGTTAGACGAAGCCTTAGAATTAAGTCCTTCCAAGGTTTAATTACTAAGGAGATGGAACCTAATTTGAATGGTCTTTTTAACGAGGACATGGGTAATTCCTCTAATCCTCTTAATGATGAAGAAGCTCTCCATGAGGTTTCTGTAGAACAACTTTCAAAATTGGATAACCAATTTGACGATTTTCGACAATGGATGTCTCAAGAATACCCTGATAGTCAAGCTCTTCCTTTAATTGAGGGTCTAAAACGTATGCTTCAAAGTGATAAGAATGGAATTGATATTTTGCATGGTATTGCACACATTGTGGATTCAAATGTGATGCCTATGAAAAGTTGTGCCGAAACTTTGGGTTATACACAACCTCCTACTCAAGTCAATCATTCTATTCCTTTGACGACTCCTATTGCTAGTATACCTACTTTTACATCAAACATAATGACTACTCCAATACAAGACATTCCTCCTATGATCACCAGTCATGGGGGCAATCCCTCTTCTTCAATCAACCCTCTTCCTTCATTCAATCCGACTTCTTCATTCATTCCTTCAATGAGTGTGCCTATTATATCTCCACAAATAAACATGACGCAAGGGGGCAATTCATTTAACCCTTCCATTCCTCCTTGTAGTGTTCCTCCTGTCCAATCATCCCCTATGACTAACTATCATAGTTTCCCACCACCTTACTCTCTACCTTCTTTCAATAACATAACACCTCCATCACAATCTAACACATCTAATATGAACTCTTCGACTGAAGCGACCATTAACAATCTTGCACAAACTGTCTCTTCTTTACAGCAACAAATTGCCTCTATGAATCAATCTAAGTTTAGTGTGCCCACATTTGATGTTGTGAGCCCACTTTCTCTTGACATTGTTCGAGTTATCCCCCCTAAACATGTTGAAATTCCGCATTTGGAGCTTTATAATGGTAAGGGTGATCCTCTAACACATGTTAAGACCTTTCAAACAATATGTACTGATTTTGCTTATGACCAAAGGTTGCTTGCAAAACTGTTTACTAGAACATTAAGAGACAAAGCCCTACAATGGTATTGCTCGTTGCCTTCCTATTCTATTACTTCTTTCGAACAACTTGCAAATGCTTTCATTCAACAATTTCAAAACAATATAAGTCCTAAAGTTACTTTGATTGATTTAATGCATTGCAAACAAGGTGTTAAAGAAAAAGTGACTGATTTCATTGGTAGATATAAGCATTTGTATGCGCAAATTTCCTTTCCAGTGCCTGACAATGATATTCAAAGAATCTTTATTTCTAATTTACAAAAAGACATTAGAGAAAAACTCCTGTTTTCTGAGTTTACTTCTTTCCAACAGTTGTGCGCAACTCTTCACAATTATCAACTGACTGTGAGTCAAATGGAACAATCACATCCTATGGCTCCGAGTGATAAGGGTGATAGTAGTCAACAACCATTTAGGAAGTTTAAACCGAACAGAGAGTCCATTAAATTCACTGAAAACATCATCAACAACAATGTGAATGCAGCATCAGGTGTGTCTCCTATTTCTAAGTTTTTCAAGAGAGAAAGAAAGTTTACTCCTTTGAATGAATCATTGTATAGTATTATGAATAAGTTATTGGAACAAAATGTGCTTACTCTTCCTCCTATAAGGCAAATTGATCCTGCAAAGATTAATTCACCTTATTTTGATAACAAATCTTTTTGTCAATTTCATCGTCAACCTGGGCATGATACTGAAAAATGTTTTGCTTTAAAGGGTAAAATTCAAGATTTGATTGATAATAATACTATCTCTGTTTCTAGAGTGAATGATAAAGGCAACACATCTGTAGCTCCTCCTAACCAAAATCTTCAGATTTTTACTGATCCATTGCCTTCTCATACCTCTAATGCGATTGATACTACTGATTCCTCTGTCTCACCTGATGATCTTGTGTCCATGACTCCGAATGTGATTAACTTTGTAGAGCAGCAGAAAATCCCTAAAGAACTTTCCATCACCTTTGATTCTAGTGAAACTATCAGGGCACCTGATGGTCCTTTATATATAGTTGCAAAAGTCAAGAATACACCTTGCCGTGGAGTGCTTATTGATCCTTCGTGCATGGTTAATATCATTACTGAAGAATTTCTTTTTACTTTGCAATTGAATCAAGTGATCTATGACAAAACAAATGTGGTTGTGAAACTATTTGATGCATTTTCTTCTCCTGCAATTGGTTCTATTACATTACCTATTGAGGTCCATAACAAATCCCTTGATGTGGACTTTGCTATTATTCCATCATCCGAACAATTTCGTGTGAAGCTAGGCTATCCTTGGCTATCTTCCATGAAAGCTATTGCTTCTCCTATTCACAAGTGTCTGAAATTTCCCCATAATGGTGAAGTTGTTACTATCAATCATAGTCTCTTTAAACCTGCTGAAAGAACTTCTAGCGTTCCTATTGATTACTTTTGGCCTAAACAATTCCAGTCTCTTCCTCCACGAAGTGATCATCTTTTCAAATCTTATCAAAAGTGGAAAAAAGATATGATCCTATCTCTAAGTGAACCTAGAACACCCAAACTTGATATTCCTATCGTTCTTGAGAAGGAAGTTCTTCCTTTGAAAGATAAAACTAATGTCTTTCCTCAAGAAGATTCCCAACCCATCCCTATGGATGTGACTATGCCTATGTCTAATAAACTTTCTAAGAGTAGACCTATACCTCCTCGTCATGATGGACTTGGTCTCCTTCCTAAACCAAATATTCCTCCCTTATATGGAGCAGTTCTTCCTCCTTCCTCTTATGGAGAGAAGAGACCTTTCTCTTCTCCTATTATTCAACCTAAGAAACCACAACCTAAACACCCAAGTGATAAGGATGAGAACATTCCTCCTCCTCAATCTTCTCAACTTCCTACTAAGACTAGACGAAATCGTTCTGCACGTGAACGCCGACGAAAGCGTCGTCTTAGAGCTCAGGCAGCTGCTTCTCAAACTTTGCAATCCCCAAAAACACCTTCAACAAGCATTATTCCATTTTCTCCTCAGCCGACGATTGAGCCGAAATCTCCTAAACATAAGATGCATGATGGTCTTGATCCTGTGCGAGTTAAAGATCCTATTTTTATAAATCTTGATGATGATATAGATGAAAATGTTATTCATGATGAAAATGTTACTTCTCTTGCTTCTGATAGTGAATATGAACTTGTTGATATTGATAACCATTTATCTAATGAATTTTCTAAAGCACTTATCCTAGCTCCTAGACAAGAACACCGCGGCTTGGGATATGAACGTAGCCCTTGTTTGGATCTTGTGATAGCTCTATCTGCTGTGTTGGATGTTCCTCCTCTAGCGTGTTTCCTACCTTCTCGAAATACTGATCAGCAAGATCGGGGGGTAGATGACGTGCTAGACTAGTTCATTAGCATAGCAGATTCTCTCCTCCTCTCTTTTGTTACTTCTTCTATATGTTATTCTCATTCTTCTATTTGTCATCCTTAGTGTTGTCTACTTGAGGACGATGCAAAGCATTGAGATCTCTCGATCTCTCTCATGTTGACTCAAAAGACACATGTGTTCCCTTCTTCTAGGTGACCTTCCTTGTTTGGGGAATGAAGAACAATTATGCATACATACATATGATATACATGAATTATCATACAGCATACTGACCCCGAGGAAAGCGAAGTCACCTTGTGCTTTGTGTTTTGTGCCTATGATCCTTGGGCTTATCTCACACTTGGGGGCTAAATCCTTGTGATAACGTGCTCCTTTCTCATTCTTATATGTATCACTACCTTAAAGCAATCACCCCCGGTGAGGCGTGTGCGATCGCTTTAACGTAGGGGGGCATACATCCCGTCCATATCTTTTCAAGATACTTGAAAATTTCTTGACAAATTTAGCTTTGCCTTGAAAATTTTTGATATCTTTCTTGCATGACTCATAGTGAGGGAACCTTACTACTGACAGTCATGGTTCTCCCTCGTGATCTTCCCTTTTACTTTGTCAATCGAAGTCGTAAGATCCTTAGTCCACTGGGGGCTTGGTGTATCTTGCCTCCTTGATGTGGTGAAAGTTTTTCAATGTTGTTTCCTTGTACTTTACCAGAAGTATTGGTGTACGCTTATACTCCCGCTAAAGTGGGGGCTAAATGTAGCATCCTAAAATTGCGACACTTGCAATTTCGACCGCATTTGGGTCTTCACGATGGCGACGCAACACTAAACCTGAATGGAGACCCCGAAACTTGCTCATGACATCAAAAACTGCATTTTTCTAGCACCCTGGCCTGATCCTCCTTGCACCCTGTTGTCCCGGGAGGTGGGACCAGAGCGCCCAGCGCCCTAGTCCCTGGCCCTATTTTGGGCCCGGTCTCCTATGGGACTTCGGGCCTTTTTGTTTGCAAATTGGAAAATAACATTTCCTGGTCGGCCTAAGGTCGGGAAAATCAGTCTTTTAACCCTAATTGGCAAGTATAAAAACTACTTTTCCTCTCCCATTTTGGTAGATGGAAGGAGGAAGGACATATGTGTACAAGACGTGGAAACGATATTCAAGCATTCAAGCATTCAAACATTCCTTCAAGCAATTGATCATTCTAAGTCTCCATTCAAGGCTAAGTGTTGCATTCAAGACAAGGATTCAACCATTGAAGAGGAGATCACATATTACAACATACAACATACAACATACAACAAACAACAACATCTATACCTTCGTATATAAGGATACAAACATCCTTACAACAAGGTATTAGTACTTGTTTTACATTACATTTACAAGCATTTCTCATTTCTTGGTTAATTCCAAAACCGGGGTTTGACCTAAGGGCAAACCCCTAATCCCTAACCCCCCAATCGTCTTCGCTTTTCTGTGTGTAGGTTGCAGGTACGCGGCTGAAATTGGAGATCTGAAATCCTTGTGCAGAGACGAACAGATCCCCCTTCGTTTCGCGGATTTTTCAGAGGACCGTGTGCACGCCGGGCACCATCGTCCTGTCAACTTTTGCTCAAATTTGCAAGACAGGGCCATCTCGACATTTTACTGCTAATTCCAGGTCCGCAGCTTCATATCATATCCCTATCTCTATTTATAAGTGAATCTTTCCTACTTTACATGCATTCTTAGTTCAATCATTCTATCTACATTTCTTTACAAAAGAGGGTATCCTTGCTATCACAACCCTTGAAACTCATTTAGAATCCAATCTCGCATTGTGTGGGATTGGATCTTGTGGGTTTCAACCCCTCTTTTGAATGTAAAGTCTCCCCTAAGTGAAAACCATCAACCCTAGTGACTCTCCCTTCTCTCTCCTCGGAGTTGGGGAGGGGAGAACGACTAGGGTTCGATTTTTCCGCTTTACAAGATAAAACCTAAAACAAACCCAACCCTTAGGTGTAGTTTTGTTTAAGGTGCAAGTTGTTCATAGGATCAGGGAGTGTGTCTCCCTCCATGGTAGTCAAATTATATACTATGTTTCCAATGAACCTTGTTATTATGAAAGGACATGGCCAATTATGTTCAAATTTTCCTAGTTTGTCTCACTCTACTAGGTTCCTTTCATTCTCTTTGAGGACCAGATCTCCCACCTCAAATTTTCTTGGCCTTACTCTTTTATTATAGCTTCTTCTTAGTATGTTTTGATAGCCTTTTAAGTGATTCAAGGTTCTTTGTTTCTTTTCATCTAATAGTTATAGCTCTTGGAGTCTTGCAACTCTGTAGTCTTCCCCTTCCTCTGATATGTTGTGTTTCATGCAGACTCTTAGCGATGGTAATTCTATCTCAATTGGCAGAATAGCTTCTGAACCATAGACCAAGCTGATTCAACTGTAGATGCTAGTCTCGTCCTGCTTCATTGACAAATTTCTTTAAGATTTTTAGTATTGTTTTATTAGTTTCCTCTACTTGACCGTTACTCTATGGGTAATAGAGAGTTACAAATGTTTGTTTTATCTAGAATTGATCACATAGTTCACGCATTTCTTGATTCTTGAATGGACCCCCATTATCGGTTACCATACACATTGGGACTCCATATTTGTAGATGATATAGTTAAGCATGAATTTTTATATCTTCTTACCAATTGTGTATGTTAGAGGGATTGCCTCCACCCACTTGGTGAAATACTCTATGGGGGTAAGAATGAACTTGTGTCCATTGGAAGAAGTACGATTAATCTTACCAACAAGATCTAGTCCCCACCATGAGAAGGGGCATGGTGATGCGATAGGTTCAAGATCCTAAGAAAGTGCATGAATTAGATCTATGTGTATCTGGAACTATCTGCATTTTTTTACATATTTATAAGCATCATTTTCTATAGTAGGCCAATAATATCGACTTCTTAATAGTTTCTTTGCTAGTGCAAGGCCACTAAAATGTGCACCACAAATCTCATCATGTACCTCTTTTAAGGCAAGTTGTGCTTATTCAAAATTAATACATCAAAGAAGTGTTCCATCAAGGCTCTTTCTATACAATGTGTCAACAATGATGAGATGTTTGGATGCCTGGCGAATCAAAGTTTTCCTTTTATTTCTTGATAAGTCCGGAGACATATATTGATGATGTAAGTACGTGTATATGTCATTATATCACAGGGATTCAGGATGCAAAATCATGCACACATATTCAGATGATAGAATCTCATATGTCAGAAACATTGATTGTTCTACTACGAAATCGAACCGAGTTTCATTTTTGGGCATGTCTAGGAGAGAACCCAATGTAGCCATTGCATCGGGTGCCTTATTCTGCATCCTTGGAATCTGCTCAAAAGTGATGTGGCTGAAGTGTTGCTTGAAATTGTCAGCCATCTTCTTATAAGACATCAATTTATCATCTTTTGTGTTATAGTTGACATTGAGTTAGTTGATAATTAGCTAGGAATTACCATAAACATGTAGCTCTGTTATCCTCTACCGTATGGCAGTGTGAAGTCCTATGATAAGGGCCTCATATTCAACTATATTGTTTGTACATGGAAATTTGATTCTAAATGACTTTGGAATCGAATCCCCTTGAGGGGTGATGAAAAGAATTTTGACACCTGCTCCATGATTTGTGTGAGAACCATCAAAGTAAAATTTTCAAGTGGTAGATGCTACCAATGTGAACATAGTTTCATTAGGAAAGTCTACTAATAGAGGGTGACTAGCTTGTAAGGGAGCTTCTACCAATTATATGTTATAACTTTCCCTTTGATTGCTTTTTTGTTCATGTTTCTATGTCAAACTCACTCAAAATCATGACCCACTTGGCCAATCATCCAGCTAATGCTGCCCTACTCAAAAGGTACTTAAGAGGATCAAAGCATGCAATGAGTTGAACTTTATGACTCAGCATATAGTGTCTAAGCTTTTGGGATGCAAACATCACTGCTAAACAGGCTCATTATATGGGAGTGCAATTAAGCTCATATCCAATAGGTGCTCTACCAATATAGTATATTGCACTTTCTTTTCCTTGGTCATCATGTTGCGCCAAGAGGGCTCCCAAAGATGAATTTGTTGCTAATATATACAATAGTAAAGGCTTGCCTAGAATAGGTGGAATTAGCATTGGTGTAGTCAAAAGATAATCTTTTAAAGCTTAGAACACTTCTTGACACTAATATGTCTATTTAAAAGTGACTCCTTTCTTGAGTAAGTGCTTAAATGGGTGACAATTATCTACTAGCTATGCAATGAACCTTCTTATGGACTGCAATCTTCCTTGTAATCCCCTTAACTGCTTGAACATTGATGGTGATGACATTTCAAGAATTGCTTTGACCTTTGTTGGATCTACCTCAATTCCTCTGTTAGAAACCATGAAACCTAGAAGTTTGCCAATTGTGAGACCAAAAACACACTTCTTTGGGTTTAATCTAATATTGTATTGTTCCAATCTATCAAATATTTAAGAAAGGACATTAAGGTAACCCTCTCTCATTTTTTATATGGCAAGTAGATAGTCAACATAATCCTCCATGATATTATGTATCATGTCATGGAATAATATCGTCGTAGCTCTTTGATAAGTTGCATCAGCATTCTTAAGACCAAAAGGCATGACGCTCCAATAGTATGTGTTAGCGATTTGGAGGAATTGATTATGTGTTGCATTGATGTTTGTCATTGATGTCAACACTAGTTGTTTTGCTGTCTACCGACTTCTGATAGAGTGGTTGGTCTTTGATGTTGATCTGGAGATTTGTATATCTATTCATCTAATTAGTGGATAGATATTGTGGGTCTCTAATCCCACCGTGGTTTTTCCTCTTTGATGTTTTCCACTTATAAATCTGTGGTGTTATGGTGTTCATCTTTGTGGTTGCATTATTACTTATTGATATATGTTTTTATGGTTATCAGTTGCTGAGTTGTTGTGTTAATAAGGTTAAATTTCATCATTCTGGTAGAACACTGATTCACCCCCCCCTTCTCAGTGTTCTTGGATCCCAATAATTGGTATTAGAGCCTGGTGCCTCGGAGTAAGTCTAACATGTTGAGGAAGATCCTATATTTGGAATCTATGGAGATAAGTTTGATGAAGGAACTTCAAATAGCACTTGAAGACTATGATGCTGAAAGGTTGAGGAATATGAAGCTACAAGATGAGTTGAGATCTGCGAAGGAATTCAGCTTTACTCTGTAGGCTAGGTTGTCATCTGCCCAAGCTAAAAGGAAGGAACGTTGTGATCAATTGCAAAATCAGGATGATGGAGAGAAGAATTCTTTAAAGGAATTATGTTAGAAGCTGAGTCAGGAGAATGGTGTCATGAAGAATGAGATGCAAGCTATAACTATGAGGATGTCTAAGGAGATTGAAGACCGGAAGAAGAATGAAGAAAATTTTGCTCTATCTCTAAAAGGCAGATCTGAGGAATGCATTAGGTTGGCACATGAGAATCATGTGTTGAGAACTGAATTGGTACAATCCCAAAACAAAGAGCAAGAGTTAGATAGAACGATGATAATCCTAAGAGGTGATTTGGATGCTGCAAATGAGTACAAAGGTAAGTTCAAGGTTAGTTCTATTAAGCTTGATGATTTATTGAAGGATCAAAGAGACACTGGAGACACTACAGGTCTTGGATTTGAACATGGAGAAAGCTTTGCACTGCAAATCGGGGGAATCCACCAGACAACTGGAATTAGAGATCACTAGTAAGGAAACCCAATGCACATAAATTTAATGGTAGATGATTTGTTTGTAATAAGTTTGGTCATATGGCAAGTCAATGCAGGAATAGAGCAAATCAAAATAATAATGCAGTTCTCGGTTGGTGTTCAAATTGTAAAAAGTATGGTCATAGGACAAAAGATTGTATAATAAATGTTGGATGTCATGCATGCGGAAAGTTTGGACATATGGCTAATCAATGCAGGTCAAGGAATAGTCAAGGATACAACAAGGCAATTCAGAAGAATAATGTTACTTGCTATGCATGCAACAAAGTAGGACATATTGCTAAATTTTGTAGAAGCAAGAACCTACCGACATGAAGTGATAAATCTAATGAGAAGGGAAGTAGAAGGTTGATGATATTAAGAAGGAGCATTAGAAGAAGTGAGTTATGAAGTCTGAGGTTCAATCGACAGAATCAAATGCCCCAGATGTTCATTCGGCTGAAGCATATACCCCAGTTACTCAACCGGCAAAGAAAAATGTTTCTGCACTGGCAAGAAACTCAACCAATAACTAAGGCATTTGCCTTAGGGGGAGGCAAATTGATGATAGATCTTGCATTGCCCCTGGTAGTAGTTTGAAAGCCTATTTCACACTTTGGAGAAGCTAGTTTGAAGGTTAATCAGCGAAGATTTGTTGCATCTTGGATCTGGTTTTGTTTATTGGTAAGTCACTTTATGAGTTATGGTTTGGTCATACATCTACAGTTAAGTATTTCAGAATCTTTGGTAGTAAATTGAAAAGTTTGATCCTAGATGTGATGAAGGGATATTTCTTGGTTATTCAAATAGAAGCAAAGCATATAGATGTTATAACAAGAGATTGCAAAGAATTGTGGAAAGTGCTAATGTCAAGGTGGATGAGTTGTACAAAGGTCAAATCAGAACTTATGAGAGAGAACCGGAAGTGGAAATAATCATAACTGAACCAGTAGCACCTGTACCGAAACAAAATGTTGAACTAGTTACCCCAACAGTATCAGAAAATTCAACAGTAACTGAAAATCAGAGAAGAGAAATAGAAAGTTAGAAGACTCCTAGGTATGTAAGGTTAAATCATTCAGAAGATCAGATCATTGGAGACAAGAACAAAGAAGTAATGACAAGAAGAAGGTTGGCAGTTGATGAGGTATGCTTAATTTCTTTAATTATACTGACATCAGATATTGAAGCTTGTAAGGATGAATGTTGGATGTAAGCCTTGGAAGAGGAAATTGGATCAGTTAGAACAGGACAACACATGGACTTGGATGCTATTGGAACTAGGCTTGATTGGTTTACAAAGGATATTCTCAGAAGGAAGGAATTGATTATGTTGAATCCTTGCTCCGGTAGCTAGAATTTTCAGATATTTTCAAAGATTTTTCAAGTATGGTTTTTGGTTTGTGATGACTTTACACTATGAACATATTCAGATGTGGATTGGGATGGAGATATAGGTAAACAAATAGGCTCATCCAGTGAAGTTTTCTTTCTTGGAAAGAAACTCGTTTCATGGATCAGCAGAAATAGTCATGTACTTCTTTATCTACTGTTGAAGTCGAGTATGTGGTTGTTGCTACTAATTGTACACAAGTTCTATGGATGGAGAAAATGTTGAAGGAAATAAGGGTAGATTGTAATGGAGTGGTAGTTATTCACTATGATAACTCTACTGCTATTGAGATATCAAAGAATCTGGTATTTCATTCTAAGACAAAGCACATTTCTATCAAGTATAATTTTCTGATGGAGAAGGTGGAAGAAAATTAAGTCAGACTAGTTTATGTGAACACTAAAGAGCATATTGCAAATATCTTCACTAAAGCTTTGCCTAAGAAATCATTTGAGTACTTCAGAGACAGATTGGGAGTTTCTGCCCCTCTAGTAGAAACTTGAGTGATGTTGATTGGCATTAGTTTCACATGTATTGTCATAATTATTATTCATTCTGGATTGATGTATTGGTGCTACTACTCAGGGGGAGTAGTCAACTGTGTGGTTCAGAGGTTTTTTGAATTTTTTTTTATGTTTATGTCAGATTTCTGGCATTGATATCAAAGGGGGATATATTTATGTGAAAAATAGAGCTTAACAAAGATATTAGTCTAAGGGGGAGATTGTTGGAACAACGAGGAGGAATAAAATTTTAGAGTGATTATATCTCATTGGGGGAGTTTGGTTCAAGTCTATGGATGGTTAATTGGTACAAAGATAATTGTTTCAGAACTTCATTGTCATATCATTTTGGGGAGATTGTTGGATGTCTTCCATTGGGGGAGACTTGTTTGGAATTTCTTGGCACTTGGATGTTTTTCACATCTAGTGTTGCCCTCAATGCCAAAGGGGAATATTGTTGGCAATTTGGAGGAATTGATTATGTGTTGTATTGATGTTTTTTATTGATATCAACACTAGTTGTTTTGTTGTCTACGGACTTCCAGTAGAGTGGTTGGTCTTTGATGTTGATCTGGAGATTTGTCTCCGGTTTGGTCTGGTTGTTGGAATTGGTTTGGATTGGTTATTCATGTGTTCCTAATGCGTATCACTTTCAGTTCATTTAGAATTTGATGATCCAGATGCTATCATTTACTCTAGTAAGACTTTTTGGTTACTGGTAAGGGTTTAACCGACGTCGCTTTGATAAAGATCTTTTGGTGAATCCAATAAGTAGTTTTGGTGTGGCTTCTAGAAGGTTATCAGGATGCTGATGGTTATCATGTTTGTGTTCCAGTTGTTTGTGGTGTTTCATTTGGCTTATGGTGACCTATTTTGGGTCTGGTGTTATTCTACTAGTTTATGGATCAGTTTATGTAATGTGTTGGTTGATGTTCTCGATGCGTCACCAATTGGATTTATTGTTTGGTTTATGTTGTTTTGGTCTTAGGCTGACTTGGTTTGTCATTGGTTTGCAGGATTATGTAACAGATCTATTGTATTGTCTTTTAGGTGGCTGACCTAATTGTTTAGGTCTTGGGTTGGTATAAATATGATGTAAGATCTCTTTGTAGATCATGGATGGATGGTTATGGGATTATCTGTATGTAAATAATGTTGTAATCATATGTAGAGGTTTTGGTCGATCATAGGTGATCGAGTTAGGTTTGTGGAAGAGGTTTAAGACCTTTGGTATTGAGCTTAATCGAAACTATACTCAGGCATAGCAGATGCTATACTTGCAGTTCAATCTTCATTCTAGATTGTAGTTTGATGTTTTCTATAGTCAGTGAGCCTCCTTTTGTGATGAGTAGTGTGCTCTAGGTTGTTGGCCTTCCTGCATGTGTAGGTCGCTTATTGTAATATTCATTAATCTGATCAGTGGATAAATATTATGGGTCTCTAATCCCACTGTGGTTTTTCCTCTTTGAGTTTTTCCACGTATAAATGTGTAGTGTTATGGTGTTCATCTTTGTGGTTGCATTGTTACTTATTGTTATATGCTTTTATGGTTACCGGTTGTTGAGTTATTGTGTTAATAAGGTTAAATTTCATCATTCCGACAGAACACTGATTCTCCCCCCCTCTTGGTGTTCTTGGATGCCAACAGTATGTTCCCCATGGACAGGTGAATGTTATTTTGTGTTGGTCCTCTTGCGCAATCCTGATTTGGTAATAACCCGAGAAGCCATCCATAAGAAAAATCATTTCATTCCTAGTAGTTAATTCAATTATTATTTCGATATTGGGGAGTGGGAAATCATCCTTGGGACAAGATTTATTTAGATCTCTAAAATTCGTGTAGACTCTTATGCCCCCAGTGACTTTAGTCACTGGTACTAAATTGGATATCCATTTTACATATCAATGGGTCTTATGAATCCCACATATGGTAGCTTTTGTAGTTTTATCTTTACCAGCAATGTGATTTGTGGATGCATCTTTCTGAATTTCTAAATGCATGGCTTGATTCCTGGTAACAATTTGACAAGTGATATAATACTAGCTCTGGATCTAGCCCTAGCATATATGCATATGACCAAGAAAAGTTGATCGAGCATTGTTTGAAGAACTAAATGAACTTATCATTTTCCTCATGATTTAATGACTCAGCCAAGAGGATATTATGTATGATTTCAACTTCTCCTATATTGACTTCTTCTATTTTTTCCACAAGTAATAAAAAATTTTCTTGCTCAATAGGGATATCGTCTAGCTTATTTTTACCAGTGTTATCATTCTTATCAAGATCTTGTGAAGTAGAGGAACTTGCCTCTCCAAAGTGTATTGTCCGGTCCAAGTCTATTGTAAATCCAGCCTTATGATCATCATAGGGAAATCCATCTCTGACCCCCAAGAATTATACTATAGCTTCATCATTTTCAAACCAATCCAAATGTGGTGGTTCCTCTTACCCCCAGTAAATTAAGTGTGGATGGATAAGACATAAATCCTTGCTTTCTTTTGTATAAGGTGTTGTTGATATCATGCATGCTCGACTATCATAAACATACTTTATTGACACGAGATCTAATTCTTTATCTTCATATGTGATGCCATCATTCATAGGTGGTTGATTGTCATAAGATCTAAATCCTGAATATGGGCTACAACTATGAGTAGACAGGAATTCATAATCATGAGAGTCAGTTATGCTATCAATGTATGTCTCAATGTCTTATCATTCTTCATTTAGTTCATCACCTTCCTCAATGGGAGAAAGGGAAGTTTCAATAGTATTGACAAATAGCTGGACATTTCTATGACTTGTAGATCCTTGTTCTGTTGTAGAGAAAGCCCTCATTTTTAGTATAAGGTGTTATAGTCTTTCTATAGCTGAATCACTTGCTAGTGCTAGACCCATTTATGTCACAATGTTAGCTTGTGAAGATGCTGCAAGTTCCACATTGTTGGATAATTCTATATTAGTGTCTTGGGTAAAGAGTTGGAAGCTATCAACAATTTCCTCTTCAATAGGTTCACCTTCAATTAATTCACTTATCTGAGATGATGGGACAAGCACCACTATTGAATAATTGCTTTGTGGTTCTGATTTAGAATCATGTGTAGGGATATTGATATATCTAGTATATGTGTTATGTGTTTGTATCCCAAACCTTGATTCTTTGGATTCTCTTGAGGTAAAACAAGTTATATTCTTCCTTGTCTTTGTGGTCCCAATCCCGTTGTGCCATCATAGCAATGTTTTTGCAACATTTTGAAACCATTTCCATACTGATCCAAAGGAAGCTTGACTATAGTCATGTCATCCTCTTCTTTGTATATCCATTGGTTCACATCTTCATAGAAGAGATTCATCTTGTAAATCTCCCATCTAATGAATAAACATGAGTCTGAATATCTAACTATCTCTTTCCCTTTGTCTTGTCTACTTAGAGTGGATTGAGGTTTTCTAAAAGATCTTGGAGAGAGAGATAATTGCCTAATTGTTGGTGCCTTTGCAATGGAATACTCCCCACATCCCACTTCTTTGATTTGCAAAGAAGAGGTCCTAGGCATATGAGGTGCAAAAGCCTTTGTCTCGGTGATTGCTAATGACTCAAATTATGATGTGAGCGAAGATGCTTGATTAATAGGTACATGTTTATCAACACTTGCCTTCAAGTAATTACAATGTTGGAATGGGTTTGGATCTTCATGTATGGTGATCTCAACGACATTATCTGGGAATTCGACGCATTGATGAAATGTCGATGGTATGACCCTCATGGCATGAATCCATGGGCACTCGTGCAACATGTTATAATCAAGCTCTCTATCCAGTACTTGAAATGTAACATCATTTGTAATATGTCCTACTTGTATTGGTAGAATAACACACCTTTTGACGAGCATTCCTCATCATTATATTCTTTGATGTTTATTCTCTTTGTGGAATCAATATGAAACTTGAAATAGCTCAATGCTTTAATCAATTTGAGTATAAATATGTTGAGATCCACTCCTCCATCTATCAATACTCTTCTAACCCTTTTCTTATGTATATATGCCTCTAAATGTAAAGGATCATTATGTAAAGGCCTGTTTGTAGGACCATCTCATTATGTGAAAGCAATACTAGTAGAAGCAGTCAAATTTCCCACCATGGATTGGTAAGTGTTTTCATCTATGTCTCGTGCCACAATTGAATCTTGAAGATCCTTATTTAGAATAGCTCTGTGATTTGGAGATATTTGTAGCAACTCAAAAAGTGATATTTGAGCAAGGGTTTTCTTCAACTGATCAAACACATTATAATTTCTTGTTGTTGAAGGAGGATTAGGTGGCACCCCTTGTAAGGTAACTTTTGATCAATGTGTGATTACTACACAATCTCTATCTCTTGGATTCATAGTGATGGTAGCAATTATCTCCTCTCTTGAACTAATAACATTGATGGTGTAGTCATATGTGACCTTTGTATAGTTTGTAGTATTGTCTTGTGTTCCTAAACCAAAAGCTTTTCCCTTGTCATGCTTAACAAAAGGATCTTTAAAGATAGTATTATTTTTATTTGTTGATCATTTTTTGGTGTCTATTTTGATGTCTCCTTGGTCTATACGATCCCAAATCAAGTTCTTCAATTTGTAACAATTTGATGTCTTGTGGCCCTTTGTGCGGTGATAGTCACAGAAGTCATTTCCATTGCAACAAGTTGGTTTGAAAGGACCGAGTTCATATACCTTGATTTCAGGCAAAGTGATCACATTAGTCTATATTAGTTTCTTTAACATCAATTCAATAGGTTCTCTTAGTGGCGTGTAGTTTCTTCTTAGGGTGTTGATTCTTGGAATGCTTGAATTAGTAGATTGTATGTCATTTACATTTGTTGAAACTTTGTTATTCTCCTGAAACTGATTTTTGTTTTCGAAGGGTGATTGAATTGGTCCTTGTAATAATATTGTTGGTTGGGCTCTATTTACTACATGAGCATCTAGAACACCGCCATTGGTTACATTCATGTTCCTAGACCAAAACCTTGGTTTGTCATTGTTGGTGTTGTTAATCAAACCACCATATTTCAAGATTCCTTTTTCTATGAGTCATTTCTCACATTTTAAGGCTTTCTCTATGATTTGTTTGAATGAGGTAAGATACTGCATTTTTATGGGATACTCGATCTGAGGTATCAGGTTTTTTGTGAACAAGTCAACTTGCTCGATTTTCAGAATATGACTTTGACATATGCGGTAAAGAGATCTGCACCATTGTAGAAAGGATGCAAAGGTTTCATTTTCCTTTAGTCATGTAACACAAATCCATCAAAGTGACCAGGGTATCAATGTTGTGTGAGAAATTTGCTATGAACTATTATGCTAGCTCACCCCATGATGTAATCTTCAGTGGGAGATGTGAGAAACATTCTCAAGATGAACCTCCAAGACTCTTGGGAAACAATCTCGTTAAGTATGTATCTTCATATGCAACCTCTATATATGTCGTAAAAACTCTCTGATATGATCCCTAGGATCTCCTTTTCCTCAGTATTGGTCAAATTTAGGTGTTTCAAAGTGAGGAGGAAAAGTTGACATGTATAGTGTGTGATCAAAAGGATGTGGATGCAAGTCCCACATCGTATAGTTTTTCTTGTCATAGCTGGTTTGCATACTTGTCATCTATTGTTTTATATTTTGGACTTGTTAAGCAAGGATATCTATTTGAGTTAATGGTACATTTTGTGCATACATATTCCCAACAAATGGATTAATGGTAGTATAGATGGGAGGTTGTTGAAATATAACATAGTTGTAATTTTGTGTGTTTTGGGTTCTGCTAGGTGGTGTGAAATAAGAAAATTGTGACCCAATATTTGGTTGAGTTATACCAAATGTAGTAGCGGTACCTGGATTTATGTTCTAATGACTATACGTGGAACCCATTGAATGGGAAACTGGAGGTTGTGTTGCATTTGTTAGATTTGAAACTTGTGATGTTTATGTTTGACCTTGTGTGGAAGTACTTGATACAACTGATGCAGTTTGAGAAGTGACACTGGCCTATGTTTGTGTGTTCATTTATAGTTGATGATGCCATGCCAGTTTGTGAGCTATTAATTGGAACTATAATTGCTTGGGTGGATGATACTTGTGTACTTTGGGTAGCGTTTTGTGTAGAACTTGAAGCTGCAACTTGAATTTGTGATACATTCGATGTTTGACTAGCATTTTGAATCAAAGTAACCCCTGATGGTAAAATTGTTGTAACATCAAAATCTTGGGGTAACTCAGCCTCATTTTACAATAATAGGGAGAGATACTTACTCTTGTCATGATTGATAAGTGCATTGAGGATCATAAGGACATGCGAGTCTTGTTGAGCGGCCTCAAGTTCTTCATGTATCAAGTTCTATTGAGTTTCTTGTATCGTTGGCATGTTGTTAAAGTTCAATTGTCTGTTGGGTTAACTGTTTGATATGTCCATATTCCATGTAGGGTTATACAATGAGTCACTGTTTGGATCCATCTTACTTTTTACTTTCTACGACCTTGTGACAAGCATTAAGAACACTATGATGCACTACTACAGTGCTCCTAGGATGTAAGTGCAAGACTTAATACTAGAGGACTATAAAGTATGCAATCTATACCAACACTCTATTGTGGATTAGGACGAGGGAGTTATTGAAGACCTTGTTGAGGTGATTGTTGAGAATGTTGTTGTAATGTTAGCCTCTCAAGTTTTTCTTGAAGAAGTCCTTGTGCAATTTCTCTATCAATTCTATGGGCCTTCTTATACTCTTGACCTATCTCAAACTCAACTCCTATGTATTGAGGGGCTCTTGTTTTTAACTCCCAAGCCAAGTTATCTAAGCCATCAAGAATTTATCATTGACCATCGTTTGACACTAGATTAGGTTGTTCAAAGGGTAATGAATCATCACCTGGTAGACCCATGCTGACTCATGCTATGACCTAATATGATTATACAACTAGTGAAGGACTATGACAGACGTAAATGGAGACTAGACAAGGAATAATGAAAAGATAATAATGACTATGCAAGGGCCTATGCAAAGATTATGAGGACACAATTGGGATATAAATGAAGACTCTATAAAGATAATGCTAAGACTTATGATGGCATAAATAGGTTGAAAATGATGACTCCATAAGGACTATGGAAAGACTATGCAAGGATTTATATGAAGATTAGGACGACGTAAATGGGAACTCTATATGAGGACTATAATGGTAACTATACTTGGACTATGCAAGGACTATGTAAGGACTGGTACCAATATTATGATGACTATGCAAGGACTTATGTAAGACCTATGGACTCTATGTAAACCTATAATCGCAAGTAGTAAGATGTTTCTGCTGTGAATGTTTTGGACCTTGTTTGTAATGTTTGTGTTTCAGATGAACTAGTTGACGTAACATTGTTTGAGTGACAATTTTTATTTATTTTGAGAACATTGTGTACAAATGAGTATTGGCCAATAGAATTTTGTTCTGATAGACTCTCTGAATCGGAGTAACGCAAGGTGAAGGGCTTGAACTAGCCCAATAACTGACTCAATATTGGTTCAAGATGAGCGATACATAGAAAAACACAATAGACAAAGCCTAGGCTAGAAATTTGAAACCATTTGATGAGGCCCTTACGAAATATCAAAACAAGATGGATGGCTAGAGAATTTGGTAGCACTGGCTCCACTCAACGACATACACCTCTTGGGCATGCCAATTTCTCTTACCCCGAAGATCTAGAGATCTTATCACTGAGGGATTTTTGTCTCATAATGCAAGGTACACGAAGGGTATCTATGGGGTACGATCCGTACTCCCGAAATTATCAAATGTGGGATTTGGGCTACTAATTTGGTTCTTAGTGTAATTTTGAGGGATCTTGATCCAATGATATATTCTCAAAGCAAGCCACATAAGGATTAAGTTAAACTTATTGGTGTAGGGAAGGCCCCCACATACGTCAAATTCACTCAACACTTCAACCGCCTGACCAGTATATTTATATAGCGGCTCAAAAAACTTGCTTGAGAGTACATTGGGAGAGATGATATCCCCACCGCATCCCAATTCAAAGCACCTCTATGGGGTGATGAAATCCCAGTCAAAGATACCCCTCACTACTAAAAATAAAATTCGAGTGTTGCTAACACTTTTCTCTTGTACCCAGGTCCACGAAAGTCAGATGAGAGGATAGTGTGTGTTAGTAGTAGGACCACTCCAGACACAGAAAAATTATTTTTCTTTAAAATACTGCAATGTGTGATGTAGTCTAATTAAAATCCAGATTCACGTCTATTTTAGAACCCAAAACTGAGGTGTGAGATACGCATGTTCATGTCAATTTTAAGTACCATGTCTAAATGTGAGTATTGTATTGCATGTCAAATTTACTTGCATCTCATATCAATTTTAAGCACCAAATCCAAAATTGAGATCATGCACATCAATTTTAAGCACCAAATCCAAAAGTGAAATCATGCACATCAATTTTAAGCACCAAATCCAGAAGTGAGTTAAAGTCTATGAGATCTTGCAAAACATATCAGTAATTTCACAAGATCTTGGACTGATTGATCCTTCCCTATTTTCTTTGGCCACACACTGCAAACAGAACATTAGTAAAACCAGAAAACCAAAGAGAAACAGAAAAACTAAAAAACGGAATGCTTCCTATTTTAACAAACGATTGCAACATACAATTTAAATTAATGTGAAACCCTATCAGGATGAATATGAATTAATGACAAACTTAATGTGAATTACTGTCTAAATGATTGTGAATTTCTAACTAGACGAATGCAACATGCAAAAGAGAAAACCTAAAAATAAATAAAGGAACCTGTAAAACAAAGAATTAGTCTAGAATCACATTAACCATTATTTCATCTTCGTTCACCATATCGTATCTCATAATGTACTTTTGTACCCTATTATAGTATTTAGATAAGGCAATTTAATCTTCCAAGTTTTGGATTCTCTTCTCTGCTATTTGCATTTGCTAATAATGTCTTGCTTGTCTTATTTGCTCTGTTGTCCTTTTGGAACTTGAAATTTTAAACCTTACTTTGCATACCATAAGATGTCATGTATTTTAAACAGCATATGAAAGTAATTATTTCAAAATTTGACAAATTAATGATGGGGTGACACATAAGATAGAATTACGACCCTAAATGATTAATCTAAATGAATGGAAAATTAACTTAGACGAATGCAAATCATCTTAAGGATGATTGCAAAATGACTTTTGGGTGATTGCAATTTTTTGTTAAGACGTATATGAATTTTTGTCAAGGCATATGCAAATTTTTGTCAAGTCGAATGCGATGGAGGGTCTGGAGGAATGCAAAATAATTAACCGCATCTCCAAAAATCCGTACAAGAACCTGCAACCTGCAAAAACATTAAAAAATAAATAAAAACAAACAAATAAACAAACAAACACAGAAGATAGTCAACTATAGATTCATGTCGGGTTCACCAAATGTTTATCAGTAAAATTCATCATAATTAACTAGAAATAATAAGGAAATCATGAATCCCTATTCTAGCTAAAGAATTCTAAATAAATCAATGAAAGTATGCGATATAACAATAAGGATATAAAATATTCAATCAAAATTCCCTATTCAATGATCACATGTCGCTTCCATTGCTCTTCTCCTCTTTGGGTATTGATGTTGGCTCTTAGATATAAAAAGAATGATTCGAGGATAATTGAGAAAATGATTTAATTAATCAATTAATTGAATTTAATCAATTAGTTATAAATTTAGCATGTGTTGTAGGATATTTTATTTGAAGTTCAATTTTGATTTGCTTGATACCGAACTTGAATTAGATTTCCAATTTAATCTTTGCATGAGAATTGAATTTGGATTATTGAATTTAAATTCTATTTGATCTTTGAATTCATGCGAACTTGATTTAGGAATTCAATTTGATTTTTGCATGTCTTTGATTTTGATTTTCAAAATCATGAAATTGAAATGCACATGTAACTAAAATTAATTGGAATTAGAATTTGGGGAAATTCGAATTTGAATTTGAATTAGAAGAATAAATGAAACTAGAATTTGGGGATTTGGAATTTGGATTTGAAGAATTAATTAACTAATTAAATAATTTAAAGAAACTATTTAATTGTTTAGAAATTGAATTGAATTAAATAATGAAGATTATTCAATTAAAAGAATTAAATCACAATTGATTAAATAGTTAATATTTAATTAATATTTAGAAAAAGTGTTAAATGATTAATTGATGAGGATAGAATAGAAATAGGATAATTAGTAATATGATGACGAAATATGAATTTAGAAGAATAAGATTAATTAGCTTAATTAAATAATTAGAGAATCATTTAATCAATTAGACGAATAATTAGTACATGACGAATAAGACATTTTTAGCTGTCTACATTTGTCCCTCTTTGAGACAATGTCAAGATGACGTTGTTTCAAAGAAAATTAAAAATTTATGCCCCAGTAGATGCCTCGGTGACACTTAGGGTGTAAATATGCCCTCTCAAAAAATTGGTTGAAAAAATTATGGAACTGAGACCAATTTAACGATACAATGCTAGTGAGTAATAGTTTCCAATTTTGCATAATTTCGAGTTCGTTTGACCTGCCTACAAGTGATTTGAAATTTAGGGGGACTACAACCGTTGGAGAAAGAAAAACCCTAATTTTGAGCTATAAATAGAAAATTGACCCCTTCATTTGCTCATTTGCTTTCTTTTGAGTTCATAGATTCCTTGGCAATTCTAGAGCTTTCTTGCGACTATTTGAGCATCATGGTTGGCTACAGAGCATGATTACACCTATCTGAGCGACTATGTTCATACTAGGGGCCACCTGACATTGGAGGCATGGTAAGTGTTCAAATTTTTTTGCTTGTTTTTTCCTCTTTTGTCCATTTTTTCAAAAAAATTTCTAGAGCTCAAAATTTTAAATGTTGTTTATTCATATATCGTTTCTTCCATTCGTCTTTATTGTTGTGCAAACGTGTTAATTGTCTCGTAAGCGTCTAACTGTGTCACATGCATGCTTATTGTGTCACAAATGATTATCAATTGCGCATTAGTGATATATGTATCGCATAAGTCATAATTGTCTCGTATGCTTGATAAATGTTTCACGTAAGTCATTAATGTGTTGCATGTGTTATAGCTATGTCGCATTTATTGAATATGTTGATTTTTTAACATGCATGATTTAAAATTTTATCGTGTGAGTATGATGTCTGACATTTTCATCATTTTTATGTTGTAGGAGCCACTCAATGTGCTTTGTTGTAGACAAACAAGGCCTAGTGGTCTTGATCCTCGACATAAATTGATAGCTGAGGATATCACTCTTCTTAGACATCTTGGCTTATACCATGCTCTTCATTTGCCAAAGGTTACAACCAACAGGGCCATGATTACTGCTCAATATATTATTCATAAATCAATAACAAATTACAATATACTTGCAGAGCAATCTCTTCACAAGAGTACCACCAACCAAAGATTTAGAGGTAACTCAATAGCTATAAGACTCTTACACACAACCTCTATCTCACACACCTCATATATAGGAGATACAATACATGAAATTGTCAAACAGTATTACAAAACCATAGGCTAAACCCACCCAATAAAGTGGAACCGACCTTATCTTTAATCTATATTCCCTATGATGTGTCAAAACACACATAAACACATGCTCCTCCCTTTTACAACTCATTTATCTATTTGATGCATTTTTATATTTCCTATTTTAGGAGACCAAATTTTCAGAGGCCATAACTTGTGAACTGAGTGTCTGATTCACAAATCGTTTGAAGCACCAAAAAGATCGCGAAGTTCTCTATCACCTCATAACTCACTACACTAGTTACGCCCACTTTTCAAGACATTTCAGAGCCTCTAAAGTCCTGAAAATTAAATTTAAACTTTTCATCGCAATCTTAAAAAATGGAAACTTTAATATCTTCAAATCTAGCTATGACCTTGCAACGAAAAATTTGTCGGCATGCTTATCTAGCCAATTCGAAGCTTTGGGGAAAATTTTGAACCATTTTGTGCCCAAACAAAAAAATACTATAAATAGTAACCTTATGTAAATGCAAGGTTGAGACACTAGTTTCTCAACATTGTTTTGGTCCCTTTTGTAGAAGGACCATGGTGCCCAATGCCATGGTCCCTCTCAATGGGCCCAAATTTGAATTGGTTTAGGAGTCATATCTCTCCGGTGAGAATTTTTCTCTATGGCTCCGCATGACCGTTGGAGGTTGACCTAATCGGTAATTTACCTAGATAACCCTATTTAAAGACATTTGATCAACCTAGTTTCATCCAAACAATCTATCAAATCTAAGCAATCAATTCCTAACACTCTTGCATCCATGAAGCATTCATTATCAAACATTTTCAGAGATCTTCAAGGCTGCATATTCATTGTTCAATCATTGTGGAGAAAAATTACATCATTCATATGCAAACATGTGTGTCTGATTAGGGTTTTGTCATGTTCATGCCATTTCATACAACATATGTGATTACATTCAAAGAAAAAAGCATCATCATCAACAATTGTATATCTAAGGTATATCTTTCTAGCATTTATTTTAGCATTTGCATTTATTCATTCGAGGTTAATTCTTAAACTGGGTTTTGACCCTATTCCCAACAATTTCCCTTTTTCACTATATGTAGGAACATGTACAAAGCTATGTTTCAGAGGAGTGATAAGATTCACAGAGACAGACAAGTTCCCCTTTGGACGATAGAAAATTAGGAGGACAAAGGTGACCACCACCACAGTCCCAACAATTTAGGCCGAATTTTGCGGAGAAAATCTGAATCATTTTCCTTTGACTAGATCCAGGTTTGTGGCTCCATGCGACATCTGTAGCTCACTGTTTATGCCCGATCTCTTCAACAATTCACTATTTTACCCTAATCCTTTACAATTCAAAAAACCACAATTCTATCTTAGGGAAAGAAGAGCCCCATTGAGGAGGCTTGAAATATAATTAGAATCTTGGTCTATTAGGCTTAGATATATCAAATTCCTATCTCTCTTTAATGTGATGGTAATTAAGCAAAATTGGCCGTTTTACTACATTCTTTTGGTGAAACCCTAATTTTCTCCCCATTACATGCTTTAAGTTGAAAAATTCATAAAATGATTTCTCCTCGAAGTGCAAATTACATGCAAATGATAATTGATAATGTTTTGATGTGAAAATGATGCATATTGAATGCTTTTAAATATAAAGACATAGGAACTAATCATACAAAGAAGTACCTTGTTAGCCCATAATGACTACTGGAATACATGAGAATCAAGGCAAAGATTTAAATTTGAAAATTTGAATATGGGTCAATTTTACATGGTGTGGGATGGATCCTGCATGCCACATGATTAATTCAAGATATGAAAGTACTAATATTGAGATAAAGAATAAATATGTGAACATGAGAAACAATAATACATATTACTATAAAAATTATATTAGAGTAAATGTAATTACGTCGAAGGCATTCCTTATCTGAAGGAAACTTTTATATAATAATTTTTTACAAAAAAAATTAAAATTATATAAAATAACTTAGATGTTTAGAAAAAAAATCAGTGAAATTTGAAATTATATAAAATAATTTACATATTTAAAAAAAATATATTAAATATATTTATTTTTCTTTATATATATATATAACATATTTTTTACACATTACAATATTTTTAAATCAAATTTAAAGATAAAATTTTAATTTTTATAAAATATTATAAATAATTGAAAGAAAGAATATTGAAAAACTTAATTTCTTTTTAAAAAAATAAAAAATTTAGTATATTCACTTTTTTATTTTAATATTTTGTTATCTAATTTATGTTATAAAGTAGTTTTAACATATAATAATACATTAAATTTAAATTTAATGAAAATTTTAATTTGTATAAAGTAATTTAGATAATTAGAAGAAAAATTTCTTTTTTTTCTCAATAAGTGATTGGTTTTAAAATTTGATCTTTGATTTGAAAATCTTTAATAATATTTAAAATTTATATTAATTTGAATATCATTAAATTAATCTTTTATAATATTTAAAATTTATATTAATTTGAATATCATTAAATTTTTATTATTATTATTCTATTTTTTAAAAGAATTTATTATTAATATTTTCATTTAAAAATTTTCCTTTAAAATATTGACAAAATTTTTAAAAAACAACTTCAATAATGTTTTACATTAAAATCGTCAAACTTTAAAAGAAATAATTAAAAAATTATATAATCAAAATCATATATATTAAAGGTTTCATTTTATTTTTAACTTTTTAACTTTTGTAATGTTTAACTTTATAAATTTTGTTTTACTTGTGGCTTTTAATATAGAAGTTAAAATTTTAGCGCTAACAATTTTAATATAATTTTTATTTTATTTTATTTTAATTGAAGTATGGTATACATTATAAAAAATTAATTTATAAAAAAATAGGGATAGAAAAAGAGAAATAGAGAGAATAAAAGGGACATAAAGAAATATAAAAAAGATATAAAGAGAGATATCTTGAGCTATTTCTCACCCCCTCTTCTCTCTCTCCCCCTCTCTACATATCACTCTCCCTCTCTCCTTTTATCTCTCTCTCCCTCTATCTTTACTTGACTCTCCCTTTTTCTTACCATATCTCTTTTTTCTCTTCTCCATCTATCTCCCTCTCTCTCTCTCTCATAACTTTCTCTCACCCTCCATCTTTACTTGACTCTCCCTTTTTCTTACCATATATCCCTTTTTCTCTCTCCCTCCATCTATCTCCCCTTATTTCTCTATCCCTCTCTCAATCTCTATTTTTATATCTCTACTCTCTCTTTGTATTTCTGTTTGTATTTATCTATATCTCACCCTCTCCCTCTTCCTCTACACCTCTCTATCTATTCTTCTCCATCATTGCATCTCTCTCTCTCTCTCTCTCTCTCTCTCTCTCTCTCTCTCTCTCTCTCTCTCTCTCTCTCTCTCTCTCTCTCTCTCGTGAATGCTAGAGTTATCGTGTATTAGCTAATAATTATTTATTTAATTATTAGTCTATTATACCTTTAGGGTTGCACATCTTTAGGGTTGCATATTCTCCTTTTATAAGGATTGCATTGTACTTGTTTATTTGATTCTCTCTCTGAATGATAATCATTTTATTCAGAGCCATTATTGCTTTTTGCCTCCATTCTTCTCTTATGATAGGTATTTTGCTTGCATGTTCTTGGGATCTCTGAAGTTGTATTTTCTCAACTTCTTCATGGTATTAGAGCAAAAAAAATTTCCAAATTTTACTCCAGGTACATTTTATTCAGTGTTATATGTATTTGTCTCCATTATTGCTTTTTTGCCTCCATTCTTCTCTTGTGACAGATATATGTATTTCCACAACTTCTACATGGTATTAGAGTCGTCGATGCTGCCAGCCACAGCTCCAGCCTCCCTCAAAGCCGTTGCCACTCACCTGTAAGCTGCCTCTTTGCCCAGGCACCACCATGGAGATTTTTTTTTTTCTTTCTCTTGGAAGCCTTTTGATAGGGATAGTTTTTTTGTCATAACTTGGGCAAATGGAGTCGGATTTTTGAAAATGAATAGACGTCGAAAAGCTCTTTCTGAGCTTTCTTCACATATGGAGGTTTGTTCTTCTTTTTTTTGCTGTTTTGATGTCTTTTTTTAATGTCAAAGCTAGAAGTTCTTTTTTTCACTTCGGGAGGCATATCTTGAGCATCCAGACTCTGTTTTTGGCACACGAGATATTGTTGGAAAGATGGTTCTGTGCACTTTCTAGTGGTATGGGTCTTCTTTCCAAATTCAGTTCTAGGTATATTTTATTCAATGTTTTGCATTTATGCACTCTAGTGAATATCTTGGATGTTTTCAGCTCCTAAGATCCTTTTCTTTATGTGGGATGACTCATCTTTGTCTATTATTTCTATATTTCCAACATTTTATCTTTTACGAGCATTGTATACATCATTTTTGTAAGCATTTCCTTTTTGCAAACGCATTGAGATAAAGTGCCACTATGCCTTGCATGCTTGGGATCTTGCACATCTTGTGCATTATTGTACTCACACTCCATTTAAAGTGCCATGGGAGGGGGTTTCAAGTTTGCCTTGTTTGCCATTTACCTTTTTTGAGTGAGTATTCCTTTCACAACATTAGCCTCATGATGTGTGTCAAGTGAGTGTTCCTTCCATGACACTTGCCTTTATATGCGTTTGTACTTTTGCTGCACTCTCGTTGTTCTTGGTTCTTCGTCATGCAATTTTTCTTGGCATTCAGTTTCAGTGTACCTGTCACCTCTCCCTTGTCAGCATTATGGGGGGGTTTCTCCTATTGGTTGTTGGTTCTAATGCTTCCTTGGTTTGTTGGAGTACACTCTTTCATTCCTATTTTTGGAGGCAAGCTTCCATCTTCGATTGATCAACTCTTCAGACTTTGGTGTTTTTGCCATCTGTATCTCGAGTTTAGTTGTTTGCCTTTGTTTGTCATTTGATTCGAGTAGTGTTATTTGAGGGAACTCATGCAGATTGCAATCTTCTCTACCTGATCATCTTCTATTTCAGTGGAGGTTCTTCAGATCGACAGTTATTCTTCGACAATGTTTGTAGGTTATTCATGCTTCAGTGATTCTTTCGCTCTTCTTTTGTTCCTATCTTTTGGAACATTCTTGTTTGGAGGCTTCTTCAGTCCTTCACTAGTTTTCATCTCTTGTTGGAGTAGAGTTTTTTTCCCACGTGGTTTTCTCTATTTCTCTGCTTTACATAGATCTTTTGTACTTGGGTACCTCACCAGGCTTTGTTGTTGGGACCCAAATTTGCCTTCATCATTGATGTAGGAGCACCAGTCTAGTTCTTACCAGTTGGGCAGTTTTTTATTAGAATTGCTTGAGATCATGGCATCTCTTCTTGTTTGAGTGTTTAGCATTGTGGTTTAGGGTTTATTCCCCTGTGTTCGAGTTTCATGGCATTTGGGTTTAATCCCAGTGAGTTATCGATTCCGGTATTGGCTTGGTTGATATGTTCTTACCAGTTAGTCTGATAGTGTGTTGAACGAGGTTGGATCGGGTTGCGATTGATCTTTGTGACTTGTAGATCGTGGAGTTATGTTTCTTGTGCCGAGTTCGATGTTCCTGGAGGATCATACATTGTTTTATGCATTTTGGAGTTATTCTTAGTGATTTGAGCCGACATGTTATAGTTGCATGTTTCATGAGCTGGTTGGTCTTTGGGCCGACTTGATTAAGTCGTAATTATTTGCGTATGGTATAAATGGAGGTTTACGAATCATTTGAGAAGACAAAAGTTATAAGATCGAAGACAGAGTTTAGAGATCAAGCGAAGATGTAGATCCGGCGAGATTCTGATCCATTTGACTAAGCTCGGAATGAGGTTTGAATTAGGGTAGAACCGACAGATTGTTTCCAGAGGCCGATCTGATATATGGATGATCTGCGGATCTTATATCTGTGTTGTAAGCATTGTTTATATCCTGGATTGCTATCCAACATGTGGCATTTATAATTCTTCACACTGTAATAAGATTTGTTCATATTGTTTACCGACTATGTATTATGTGGTTTTACCGGTTGTTCTTTCTGCTATTTCTAGCATCTTGTTACTGGTTACCAATATATCTTGCATGGTTTTTGTGTTAGGCTGCAAGGATGGGTTGTCCTTCATTGGATCTCCCTACCTTGACTGCATCAATCATGTAGTTGCTTTTTTTGATTCATGCATTTAGTTTTTTAGCTACTCCCTAAGTTCATCTTAAGGGGGGTGTTAGAGTTATCATGTATTAGCTAACAATTATTTATTTAATTAGTAGTCTATTATACTCTATTCTTAAGCTTGATAGACTTATAAAGCACTGAGAGTGGGGGATGAATCAATGATAACAAAAACAACACCACTTTAAGCACTGACCGGTTGAGATACTTAACAAGTTTACTAAACACTATGCATGCAATCAAAAATGATATTAAAGCATCCACAATAAGTAGAGCATCCACCATAACACAAGTGTTTATATGTGGAAAACCCAAATGGGAAAAACCACAGTGAGATGGGACTCACAAGTTAGCTATTTGCAGTAATAGATAACTGACCGGTTAAGGTCTACAAAAGTGCTATGCTAGGAGCGAATCCTGTTAAAGATCCCAAAGCTCTGTTAGGAGGTATACCTTGTTAGGAGTAACCTCAGTAGAGGATTTCAAAATCCAAACTAATGGATCACCTTGTTAAAGGATTTGTACAATGAAGCTCGTTAGACCTTACCCGGTTAGGGGATTTGACTGTTGTAATGATTAGAAAACAACTGGGGGTGTGATCTAAAAGTAGCACAACTTGCTTGAATAGATCCTCTTCTTTGCACTCAAAAATGCATCACCAACATATTCTGCAATGCCTTCAACAATATAGCACTTCTATCTTCGCATCAAATCATCTCATAAGAAATAGTTCATCATAATGTCATTATATGGACATTTAGATTTCATGTCGGCTTAGAAATCATATCACAATTTCCTAGGTGCAGTGTATCTAGACAATCTAACATAACTCATCACAAATTACGGCCAAAATTTGTCGGTTAGGGGTAACTCATCATGACCGGTGATAACTCATCACACAATAAATGAATACTGGTTGGAACACCGATACCGGTTAGAGTTAACCATTATCAACATGTAAACCGATTGTCCTCCATTGCTTCTTTGACGGTCTCCGCTGAATCTTCAAGATGGTGTCAAGTCATTCTTGCATATATCGGTTGTCTACATGTACCGTTTTGACACTCTATAAACTATCATAAAATAAACTTTCAATACCAGTTGAAGTACAAGTAACTTTAGAAGTAATACCTGTAGACAATGTGAACATATGTGTGTGTACATGTTCCATCAATGACAACACATGAAGTCATTCATTACAATCATCATCAAGCCAACAAAGCTAAACTTAGGCATTTAATAGTTATTAAATACACTTTATCCCTTTAGGGTTTCTTTAGGGTTGCACATCTTTAGGGTTGCATATTCTCCTTTTATAAGGATTGTGTTGTACTTTTTTATTTGATTTCCTCTCCGAATGATAATCTTTTTCTTCAGAGCCATTATTGCTTTTTGCCTCCATTCTTCTCTTGTGACAGGTATATTGCTTGTAGGTGTTCTTGGGATCTTTGAAGTTGTATTTTCTCAACTTTTTCAGTGAATATAACATGAGCTTGTCAACAATGGAGCATAATTATCTTCTCAATTCAAAGGTTTTATGTCAACTACATTTGGATCCCTATTGATTTGCAGCTATCACTTCTCTATTGGTACCTTTGTTGCAAAAACAACATCATGCCAACCAATTGACCTTATGTATTGCACAAATGTATGCAAAAAATAGACTAAATCTTTCTTTGATTGACCTTCCACACCTATTCGACGTACCCATTGCACACTAAGATGCAATTGCTAGTTATAAATATAGTAGAATTAAATGTATAGAAATGATTATCAATAGAATCAAATATATTGATACCATTCATTGATAAGTAATTTTATCAAATTATTCTATCAAAATAAACCCAAAACTAAATGACTAGCAATCACACTTTGGTGTGCAATGGGTACACCGAAAAAGTGTGGAAGGTCAATTAGGGAAATTTTTGGTGTATTTTGCATAATTTGCTTAGTGCGTAAGTTCAATTCGTAGGCCATTTAAAAATTGATGTTGTTTGTGCAACCAAGGTCCCAATCAAGAAGTGATAGCTTAAAATAAACTATGCATTTAGTTATAGGGATCCAAACATGCGTTAAAAAAGAAAATAGATATAATGATACATAGATAGAGAGGGAGGGGAAGAGATGGGAAGACAGAGCTAGAGGGAGCAAGAGAGAGATAAAGGAAGCAATAGAGAGAAGAAGAGAGAGGGGGGAGAGATAGAGATAGAGAGGGAGAGGGAGAGAGAGAAATAAGGAGTGTGTTTGAAAGTGTGAGAGATATTGAGATAGAGATGGGGAGGAGTAACAAGAAGTGTGTGAACAATATTTAGAGAGATAGATAGATAGAGGATAAAGAAATAAAGAGATATAGAAAGAGGGAGTAGCACAAAGAGGAGAGAGAGGGAGAGGTATAGACAGGGAGAGATAAGGATAGAAAGAGGGAGTGATAGAGATAGGTAGAGAGATAAATAGAGATACACGAAGAAGTAAGGAGATAGAGGTAGGGGAGAGAGATAGAGAGACATAGAGAGAAAAATATGGAGATGGAGAGAGAGACAAAGAGAAAGAAGGAGAGGGCAAATACAAAGATAGAGAGTGATGGAGAGATGAATTAAAAGAAAAATTCAAAATATAACTGTTCTACAATAAATTAAAATTTTAATAAGATATATAATTATAAATTAAATTAACTCTAAAATAACTTTTAATTATTATTTGTAATTTCGTAAAAGGAGATAAATACTTAAAAGTAAATTTCAAACTTAAATGCAAAATAAAAATAAAAATAGAATAAACTAAATGCAAAGTCCAAATATACGAAAATCCAATAATTAATAAAAATAATAATTTATTTTTTTATAATAAATTTTTTAAATTAAAAAACTATATATTTTTAATTTACTAGATCTAAAATATTAATAAAACATATACCTAAAAAATATAAACATTGCTAACATTAATTGAATCACAATCCAAATCCTGACCTTAAGATTTATCATATCTTAAATGATACATAATGTAGTTAGTTAAGACATGTTCTAGACATTGTATTGTGTCTAATAACTTAACTGTAATTATGAATTTTTCTTTTTAATTTGGCTATGTGTGCACCTTTGGCTAGAATTAAACCATAATTTAATATTATAAGGGTTATGATTAGGATTATTATAAATTTGTAAGTATTCTTGGATCTAAAATTATTAATCAAATCACCACAATATTTTTAAGCTTACAATTAATTTTAAAATTACAATAGATTGTAATTTTTAAATTTTTTAAATATTTATTATCAAATACAAATAAATTAAATTAAATTAAATTTCTATCAAAAAATAAATCAATAACAACTAATTATAATTTTGGTATAAGTAAAAGATTAAAATCTAGATTTAAAGCTAACTTTCAATTCTAATTTAATCTTTTTTTGCATGCAAATCATTTCATATTAGAAATTTTAAATGATTAGTTAATGAAATAAAATTAAATATATCAAATACTAAGTAAATATTTATTAAGTAAAGAACATTCTATCTTATTTAAAAAATCACTTTTAACAAGAAAATTTATGTATGTAAACGTTTCAATTGTCTTGCAAGATGATATCAACCAAAAGCGCATAAAAATTGGCAGAGTACTAATGCATTCACCATGTACTTAAATAGTTATTAATTATTGTCTTTCTAATCAATCAATTTTTAAATTTTTGTAAAACTAAAATAAATTTCCATCATTTTAAAAGTTAACATGCAATTTTTTTAACAAAAAATATTTAAAACATGATTTATTTATCATATGATTGGTCTATGTTAATTTTTGTAAGTATAAATTTTAATTTTTGTCAACAAAAAATATTAAATTTTTATACAGAATTAAAAGTACATTTAATATTCTGATTACTTCCCATTATTAATCACAACAAAGACATTAAAATTAAATGAAGTAAGGACATATGACATCACCAAAGTCTCCAGCTATTGGTCCATTGACATTCCATTAACTAGATAACAAATATTTTATTAATTAATTACAGCCCCAGAAGTGACTATTTATACATCTTTTCATTTTGTAGGCATGTAAAACATTCACGTGAATACTTGCATTTTTTTTTAATTCTACGCAGCCAACACCTTTTTTTTTTTTTTTTCACAGGGATTGAAATTAATGATAGTAAAAAATTAAAATTGTAGAGTTAAAAATAAAAAATTAGTAAACTTAATATTGCATTATTAATTTAAAATTAAAGTCGATTAGAGTGGAGATATGTTCTTCATATATGAAAATATATTTTAAATTTATATAATTTTTGAATTCTTAAGTAGAATGGATAGAAAATATAGTAAAAAAAATGAAAAAAATTTATATGATAAAAATGAACCAACATCATTTTAATGCCTATTCATTATTTATTTTTAAATTATTTATTTATGTTTTACATTAATACTTAGATTATTAATTTTGTGAGGATTAAATTTAAGATTAAGAAAATTAATTAGAATTAAAATCAGAATCAAATGCCAAAAATAATTATTATAAAATAATTATAAATATTTCAATGAAATATATATTATATACTATCTCTAATTAATATTTACTTATAACTCCATCTCCTCTAATTAATATTTACTTATAATTCCATCTCTTATTAATATTTACATTTTATTTTCTAAATACACAAAAATAGCATGTTTTCATTTACCTTTATTTTCTTACATTTCAACCTATACTAGGATATGGTGGTTGATTTTGATGAATATGCTTAAGATTGAAAGTTTTCTCATAATTTTGCATTGTTAGTTTTTTGATTCAAGTATTAATGATTAATGGTTTAATGGATCTTTGGACTTAGTGAATTTTATTAGTACAAGTTGGATATTAATGGTTCTTTAAAGTAGGAATATATTTAAACACATTCCTAATTTGTAGATTGAAAAATCCATAGGCCTTTTGAACAAACAAACCTCATTGACCATTAGATACTTAGCACTGTCATCACTTGAATATATTTGACAATTCCTTGCTTTTTTTAGGGTAGGTTAGGTAGAAACATTTAGCCTTTGTTACATTGTGTTATTTAGGCCATCGACAAGAATCATTTATTATATAGGCTAAAGTGAGACATAGGATTGCATAATATTATGGCATGCCTCTTAATCTTATGACTTAAGCCCTACACTACAAAGTCATTTCTTATTTTGATTGTGAAGAAATCAAATTTAATGATTTGAACCAACACATAAACTATGCCTATGATGAGTAATAATTATTAACACACTAGGAAAAAAATATTAATTTACTTTTTATTATATATTTTATTTAATTAATAGTTTATTTAAAATACAATATATAACTTATTGGAGAATGAAGTTTTTTAATATATTTTTGACTATTGTTTTTTAAGATATGTTTAGATATGTTGGCTTAGTTTATAATTTCTATTGATTTGGTTCTCTTAACCTCACATTTTTATTTTGACATTAAAGAATAAAATTTAACCTTCATTCAAACAATTTTCATACTCTACATATGAGGCCTTGGAGTTGAGTCTTAACTCAAATTTTAAGTCATATGTGATTGATTGGTTCACTTTTACAAAATTTTAATTTGCTAATAAGTTCAGTTTGATTCTCTTCTAACTATCTATAACTCACTAACTCTTGTATAAAACTTTAAAATTGTAAGCCTGAGACATTTAAAAATAGACATCACTCTAGGATATTTTAATAAAGCAAATAATCCTACCCATCCATCATTTTAAGACAGCTTATCTATCACAAAGAGCAGTAATATTTTGCATGTCATGTTGGCTCTTATATTAAGAACCTAATTCTTTCCCTAAGTCAATTTGACACCTATTGTCTTCCATTCTACTCTCAAGTCTTAAGTAGTTAAGATCAAAATATAATAGTTTAATATCAAAATATATCAATTCACAATGCAATATCAAACTACTAATCTCACCTACTCTTAACACTATTCCTAACTCTAAATAGATATGTAACACTATTGAATTATTGACAGGAGGCTGTCCTTGTTTAATAGGATAATTTATTTGATTAAAATTAAAACAAAAAATATTAGAACACTGCAAGATAGAAATATAGCGATAAATTTAATTCCATGCACTTAAAAAGGAGTGACTGGTTCTCCTTAGCAGGATAAAGTGAACTCTGCAAGTACAGGTTTACCATGTTTGGCTGAGGAGGATGGCGCTGCTTCAAGGCACTCGAGGGCTTCGCCTGTCTCTTCATGTAAAATGCTCACATCATCCTGCCCCATCCTTTCCAAAACACATCCCATCGAATTCCGTGAATATTACACCATGCAGAAAAATTAAAAAGAGCCCAATTGCTACTGCAAATTTGTCTCAGATATGTTGTTCCTCGTCCGCAACAGAGGCCAGGGTTTCGCAGTGGAAAGTTGAAGAAAGGTATTTGAAGTGCTGCTTGGCTGGGAAGGAGCAGCAGCCACTGAGAGTTGCAGTATTGGTCAGCGGAGGAGTGGACAGCAGTGTGGCTCTCAGGCTTCTTTGCGCTGCAGGCCATTCGTGCACTGCTTTTTACTTGAAAATCTGGTTCCAGGTACGATTTTCTCTTTACGAGGATGCTTCTCCGGGAACAAAGGATTTAAAAGGTGTATAACGTAAATGAAATAGACGATGAAACACCTTGTCTTTTGACATTTGTAATGTAGGGTGATGCTGGGTAAAATTATATCGTGATTACCGGACCATCAGGTTTTGTCTCGGACTGGACTAGCACTTTCGCAAGCTAATTTTTTTATTAGGATTATGACTCAAGGGATAATAAGCTCAAGCCAAAAGAGTTTTTTTTATCATATATATTAATAATCGTTTTCAATGGAATTTGGTAAACAATTTGAATTGGAAAATGTTCCTTAAATTTGTAATCTAAGCTAATCCAATAAGATGCAACCGCACAATCATAAATTAACCTAGATTAAAAAATGACAGCTGTGGGCTAGTGTATTCTGATATCAAGTTTTAAGCTACAAAAATTAAATGCAACTAATAGGAGTACATGGCTCTATGACCAAAGAATTGATGCTGTTGGTGGATGACTTTCGACCTTGACTGTTCCTGTCCTGAAAATATGATCTCTCCATTAGTGAAATGTCTTAGATTCTACACTGAGCTTGTGATTTGCCTGGGGTCGAGTCTGCCAATCTAGGTCAGGTCTGCAACCACAGACTTGTTGCTTGAGTTTGAAATTGACCCTGCACAACTTTTTATCCTGCTCTTTTACTCGCTTTGTTTGCCTCTGCTTCTTCTGTCCTTTCTGACATCTGTAGACTGGCAATATTTAAAAATAGCTTGGTAGTGCTGTTTTTGTGTCATTAAGGAATACATTCTTTTATCTCAACCCTCAAAGATATGCTTAAACAATTGAAGATAGCAAACAAGGTTCCTAAAAGAATGATGTATGCAGATTTTTTACTCCTTTTAGTGCACCAAACCTAAATGTTTTTGTTGTCATTTTATGACACCCTTGGTCCATCAGTAAGAACCGATCAGAGATATGTTCCATGGACCAGTGCTGCCCCAGTTGATCAAGGATAAAAGCAGTGGAATCATGGTTTGAAGTGTTGCCTTGTCGGAAGTTCTTAGGCCCTCTTTTCTCTTCCCCGGGAACTCCCTTCCTTCTCTTAGCTTTTCTCCAGTCTCTCCAGAACTCCGGAACCTCGAGGTTCCGAAGTTCCTTCCCTAGCTTAGCCCCTCCTCTCCTTAGCTTTTCTCCCTCCTCCTCCGGAACTTCGAAACCCCGAGGTTCCGAAGTTCCTTGTCCTTTTTTCTTCCCTCTTTGGAACTCCGGAACCCCGAGCTTCCAAAGTTCCTCTCTTTCTTTCCCTTTTTCTCTTCTCTCCAGAACTCCGGAACCCCAAGGTTCCGAAGTTCCTTCTTTTCTTCTCCCCTTTCCCGGAACTCCGGAACCTCGAGGTTCCGAGGTTCCTTTGCGCAGTTCCCTGGAACTCCGGAACCCCGAGGTTCCGAGGTTCCCTCCTAGCCCTTATTCCTTCTTTTCTTTGGAACGCCGGAACCCCGAGCTTCCAAAGTTCCTCTCTTTCTTTCCCTTTTTCTCTTCTCTCTAGAACTCCGGAACCCCGAGGTTTCGAAGTTCCTTCTTTTCTTCTCCCCTTTCCCAGAACTCCGGAACCCCGAGGTTCTGAAGTTCCCTCCCCTTCTTCTCTCGGGAACTTCGGAACCCTTCCCTCCCCTTCTTCTCTCTGGAACTCCGGAACCTCGAGGTTCCGAAGTTCCTTCCCCCTTTGCCTTCTCTCTCTAGTTCCTTTTCTTCTCTTCTCCTCTCTATCTCGGAACTCCGGAACCCTGAGGTTCCGAAGTTCCTTCCCCCTTCCTTTGTCTTCCTCACTTCGGGAGTCCGAGCTTCCGAAGTCTCCGGGCTTCCTTTCGACTGGCGTGATCGATGTTGTTTTGTAACTAGTTTGGAAAATATTTATAATGGATTCGAATTGCCAAAGGCAACATTCGAATCCATTAGGATTAAATAGGGTTGGGCCCTATCTGAATCTAATATGTAAAACAAATAGGGTTGGGCCCTATTCCAATGTTGTTCGGATCATTATAGGGCTGGGCCCTACTTCCCTTATATTCCTAACATATAATGTTCAAAATGCATGAACCTATTTACCAAATGTGTGGGCTAACGTGTGGACCCATCCTCATTATGTGGCGTGTGAATTAAAGTGAGTTTAGGCGCCAAAATGTATTGGGCCGACCCTATATGCATTCCCTCTACCTTGTATAAATACAGATTCATTTTGGAAGGAAACTATTCAAGCAAGTTCACAAAATACCTCTGCTCCAAAAGTGTGATTCAGATCTGCTCTAGGTGCGAAATCTCCAGCCATGCAAATTATCCTTGAAGGTCTGCAAACTCAGTTAGGAGGACAGCGAATTGTCATTGTATGGTGCAAATTACATCTGCTGGGTGAAATCCATCTGCTGTGCATCTATTGTATGAATACAGTGAGCATCATTTATGGGCAGCGCAGCATATCATCATAGAGCACAGTGAACCATCATTGAAGGAAAGCGAATTCATTGTCTTGTGATTTCCTTGCATCCGAAGGATTGAGATAAGTCGGTTTCTATCTATTGTCATCTGCTGTTATTGTGCCTTAGCTGGGTCAGACTTGTAACTATAATTTCTGCCTATTATAATTAGATCTGAAGATCTGTTGTTGCTGGGTTTTTCCTCCAAGGGGGAGGTTTTCCTAGGGTAGTCTTGTGTTGTGTGCATCTCTATTTATGTGCTTTATTTCTGTAACTGTACATTATCTACTTCTGTACGTATATGTTAAGCGATTGCAAATCTGATTACTAAAATCTAACATGGTATCAGAGCCCTAGGTCTGTATAGAGGCTGTAATCAGATTTGTGCTTCCTTCTAACCTGCTGTTCAAAAGTTTAGTCCCCATGGCTTCTTATATCAGGTCTAAAGATAGGTTGGAAGGTCACACAAATTTCTCTTCTTGGAAGGTCAGGATAATGATGGCATTGAATGATCTTGCTGAATATGTTAGCAAGAATGCTAAGGAACCCGAGGGTGCAAGTGAGAAAGAAGATTGGAAGAAGAAGGACTTCCAAGCTCAAAGGATAATAATAGACTCCATAAAAAATCATTTGGTTTCATCTATCTCCATGAAGAAGTCCGCCAGGGAGATGTTCTCTACATTGGAAAAGATGTACGAAGTCAACAATACCAGCTACATCCTTGCTTTAAGGAATCAGCTCTCCTACATCAAATTAGCGAAAGAAGAACCTGTTGCTGCTTACTTCATGAGAATCTTTGAGCTGAGAGATCAGCTTGCCACCGTTGGGAAGAGCATTGAAGACAATGACTTATCTATGAATGCCCTAAATGGTCTTCCTCCCTCTCGAGAACCATTTGTTCAAGGAATCTGTGCTAGAGTTGAGCTTCCTAAGTTTGATCAATTAATGGGAGTTTGCATTCAAGAAGAGTCTCGACTGGCTGCAAAAGGAAAAATTAAGAACCCTTATGATGAGCAACATGTCCTCTTGGCTAAGAAGGAAGGTAGCCATTGGAAGAAGAATGATTTCAAGAGAAACAAAGATTTCAACTCTTCCACCCCTCCTTCAAAGAAAAGACCAAGAGACTTATCCCACATCCGCTGCTTCCGATGCAACAAGTGTGGCCACTTTGCAAGGGATTGTCAAATTCAGGATGAGCAAGAAGATGCAAACATAAATGAAGTATCAAATCCTCACAATTGTGAAGATTTCCTCCTTTGATCTATTGGTTTGTTGATCCATCCTTTAGTTAAATTTTGTTTTAGATTTAAGGTTGGTTCCAACTTTAAGTCAGAAATTTGTTGTGGATTTATCTTCTAGATAGGGTTTTAGAGGGAGTCTCGTGATATACTCTTTATCTCAATAAAATCTTATTGTTGGTTTCTAATCATTGTGATCTTTTGCTCTAATGATGGAATTGATAAATGTGTTACTTGATTATTGCAAATGTTTTCCTTTATTCTATCTTGAAACTAACAAGTGTTCTGGTTATATTCTATGATACACTGGATGTCTCATCCACCCTCTGCGGAGTGCAAGGTGGCAGTGCTCGCTCGCAGAGTGCAAGGTGGCAGTGCTCGCTCACCCTCTGCGGAGTGCAAGGTGGCAGTGCTCGCTCACCCTCTGCGGAGTGCAAGGTGAGTCCACCCTCTGCGGAGTGCAAGGTGGCAGTTCTTTCCACCCTCTGTGGAGTGCAAGGTGGCAGTTCCTTCCACCCTTTGCGGAGTGCAAGGTGGCAGTTATTTCTCACCCTCTGCGGAGTGCAAAGTGAGTTCACCCTCTGCAGCGTACAAGGTGATAGGTTGTTCTTCTCAGTAAAGAAGCTTGTGTATCCTCTGCGGTTGTGCATGATTTATGGTTATATATATCTTTGAGTATTAATTATTGCAGGTGTGCATATGGAAAGGTCTCTGTCATCCTCTGCGGATGTGCATGATGAAAGATCATGGTGTTACATGCAGGTCCCCAGGAAAGTGTAAAGTTATTAAGCGTTGGCTTCATCCTGTACAAGCATTGCAAGAGAAGATCATGTAAAGGTTTATTGCAATTGCATATTGATTGTACTATTAGGGCTGGGCCCTAATCTTAAACATTGTAATTATTCATGTCATGATAATGTCCATGAAAATCAGATTATGTAATTGTTTTCCTCTCTAGTTAAGAGGGAGTGTTGTTTTGTAACTAGTTTGGAAAATATTTATAATGGATTCGAATTGCCAAAGGCAACATTCGAATCCATTAGGATTAAATAGGGTTGTGCCCTATCTCAATCTAATATGTAAAACAAATAGGGCTGGGCCCTATTCCAATGTTGTTCGGATCATTATAGGGCTGGGCCCTACTTCCCTTATATTCCTAACATATAATGTTCAAAACGCATGGACCTATTTACCAAACGTGTGGGCTAATGTGTGGACCCATCCTCATTATGTGGCGTGTGAATTAAAGTGAGTTTAGGCGCCAAAATGTATTGGGCCGACCCTATATGCATTCCCTCTACCTTGTATAAATACAAATTCATTTTGGAAGGAAACTATTCAAGCAAGTTCACAAAATACCTCGTCTCCAAAAGTGCGATTCAGATCTGCTCTAGGTGCGAAATCTCTAGCTGTGCAAATTATCCTTGAAGGTCTGCAAACTCAGTTAGGAGGACAGCGAATTGTCATTGTATGGTGCAAATTACATCTGCTGGGTGAAATCCATCTGCTGTGCATCTATTGTATGAATACAGTGAACATCATTGATGGGCAGCGCAACATATCATCATAGAAGCACAGTGAACCATCATCGAAGGAAAGCGAATTCATTGTCTTGTGATTTCCTTGCATTCGAAGGACTGAGATAAGTCGGTTTCTATCTATTGTCATCTGCTGTTATTGTGCCTTAGCAAGGTCAGACTTGTAACTATAATTTCTGCCTATTATAATCAGATTTGAAGATCTGTTGTTGCTGGGTTTTTCCTCCAAGGGGGAGGTTTTTCCAGGGTAGTCTTGTGTTGTGTGCATCTCTATTTATGTGCTTTATTTCTGTTACTGTATATTATCTACTTCTGCACCTATATGTTAAGCGATTGCAAATCTGATTACTAAAATCTAACAATCGACACTCAAGGCTTTTAATCCTCCGACAGTTTTGGTGACTTGTGCACTTTCTTTTGTGGAGCCACAAGGGTGCATTAAATGTTTTTGGTAGGATTTCCATCAAGGGAGGTACGGGGCCATGCTTGGTGACTTATGTCATGACTGACTTTGGAAGGTTAGTCAATCCACCTTCTCAGGATTGCCCTTTGTGGGTATGGCTAGGTTGCTTGCATGTACAAGTCAAGTGCATGCACTTCCAGACTGACATGTAGGGGTCATGATCACCCTTGTAACCATTTTTCTATATAAAGGCTGTTAAGTCTCATTGTAAGGGGTTCTCTCCCTGCTGCCTTGAGTTTTCCCATGCTCTTTCTCTTCTCTTGAAGACTCGTAATTATTTTTGCATTTCTACAACTGTAAGATTGGCTTTTGGCCTTATGATTAATTGAAAATCACCATTCTTGCCTGCTTTCAACTTATGTATGCTGTGTCTGCTTTCTTACCTTCATCATAGGTGTATGTCTTGTGGTTTTTCCCTCCATATATGCTGTGTTAACTTGTTTTCTGAGTGTGACTTGTGGAAATCCTTCTCCCCTCTTGACACTTAGCAAATTCTAACCTCCATATATGCGTTTTGGTCACTTATGTAGTTGAAGTTGTGCATCTCTTGGGTTTTTTTCAGTTGGTTCCTTGTGCCATTTCGGTAGGGAGAGAAACAATCTCTTCTTGGTGCATCACCTCCCTTTATTTCAAGCATTCTCTCCTCCCTTTACCTCTGCAAATTGTTAGGATAGGCTTAGGAGTTAGTTTTGAAGTGTTGAGTTGGTTCAACACCTGCACCTGGATTGGAAAGGAAGCCGGCCTTCTCTGGAGATTCAACCCCCTCGCGCAAGGTCCCACACTTCGGGGTTGTTTCCATGTTTCACAAGGTTGTTGAGTTGATAGCTCAGCAAAGGTGCGAGCTTTTGTGATAACAGTTTTGTTATTGCTTGCTTCTTTAATGTTCTAGAATGAGAGAACATGTGTGGATTTCAGATATGTAAAATGAATGCTAATGAATTCCTTTAAATACTAGCACATAACATCAAATTTCACAAAACGTCTATTTAATTGGTTTAGAATGGGAAACAAATGGGGCCGGTAGGCCAAAATTTGAATTTCAATCTTAGAAAAACAAGGATTAAGTCTGCAACCATAGGGTTGACAACACGACTCTAGAAATGACCCTGGATAGGCAAATAGTCATATTGAGGACTATAATAGCTACATTTGGATAGGTGCATGGAAAAATATAATAAATGCATGGATAAAATGAACATATTGGAGTATGTGTGTTTGGGGATAAGGTGGGGACTAAATGTGTATATAGGGATGGGTAAAAGCTAGGGGAATGAGCCCGACTCCATACAGGATTGCACTGTTTGTTGATATGTACATGCATCAAGGTATTTCTTCAAAATAGGTACAAAACTAAATGGGAAATTGCACAGGTATGCAAAGTTCACTATCTCACACACTTATATATTTGGTTGGCAAATTTTCCTTAGGGAATGGCCTCAGGCTTAGATGCTGTGATTGAGGACTGTTTCTTCTATTAGATTTACCTAGGACTTGCACCTGGCCTTGTTAATTGGAGTACAGCAAACCTAGAATTGGATGTGGTGGTTTGCTTGATTCAACATTTAACATTTTGTACATTGAACTTATAGCACGTTTGTACATTGAACTTATAGCTCGTGTCTTTAAGATCTGTAACTTAATGGAATAGGAGACAAAATACATCTTTATGATTATGGTTACATTTTGAGAAGAAATAATTTATAAGATGTGTATCTAAAATGAAATAGTAGATAAAACATCTCTCTCTCTCTCTACAAAGATATTTTGGGAACAAAGAATTTGTAAATGTGTAACTTAATGAAGTAGCAGATGCAACACATGTTTACTCCTTTATCGTATAAGACTAGTACTTGCATAAATGAATATAAAACACGATGCAGAGTAGATTGAGTAATAGATGTATAGTTTTATTCATTTGAAGTTCTTTGCATAGAAGTAGAACAGAGATGATCAGCCAAGGATTAGACATGTCCTTATCTATGAGAGATCAACTTAAAATGGGAAGCCACGGTTGTCAGTTAGGACAATTCTGTTGGAACTATTTACAACTACTCAAAGCAACTAGCCAAAGCTGACAAGTAATAACAAAATAGTTGGCTGCTAACAAAACATTACAGTTGCATTTATTCTACATACTTTATTGATGTTCTATCTCAAGAGGAAGCTCTTCTATGTCTTCTATGGGACTTATTGGGGGAAAGCTCGTTGTGTCTATAGGAGCCCCAGGTAGATTTAGCCGCTCATTGATTTGGCTGGACTCATCATTGGTTGGAACCATAGTTTTAGGACTCAGACCTGGCAGCCCAAATTTTCTACTTTGACCCAGGACTTGGCCAAAAAAAACCTCATAATTACACACAAAAAGAAATTAATTCATTTAGAGAGCCTAAAAGTTTAATTTGATTATCAATTTGTCATAATTCAAACATTACTCATGTCATATGATCCTCAAGCTCTCAAAATTTGAAATTTCATAGTTTCAAAGTCGAACAAGAGATTGTAATACAACAAAATTGTAAATAATTAATATATAGCAGAAAATAATCAGCAGCAGGCAAAATGATAAGCATTAATGAAAAAAAAAAGAATGCAAATACAAGCTAAAAGTGTTAGGAAATAAGGGATGAGGGGCAATGGAATTTTTTGATAGTATTTCCCCTAATATTTCAAATTTTTTTGATTTTCAAATAAAAAAAAAAGAAGAAGAAAATAATAGTTACTTGTTTGATGATTTGATCAATTTTGAATCCATAAAAATTCTCTTTTCAAATTGTCTTCTTGCTATGCCATTGCTTTGCTGTGTGAATAAGCCCATAAGAGCAAAAAATGACAAAAAATGATGTAATTTCATTAAAAAGTGTGGTTGTTATGTCTAGGCGTTAGAAGAGTTTGAGCTCAGGATGGCTAGTCTTGGAACAAGACTCAGCCGAGTATTCTCCAAGACTTGGCCAGACTCGGCATGCTAGTCTTATCGACTTGATGCAGCCAGCTTAGGGACTCACGAGCTTGGCAAGTCTTGTAGAGTACTCATCGAGTCTTGAAATTGTGGTTGGAACTACGAGTACGTTTAGAAGGGACTACAATGAATTCCCCTTAATTCTTCTTTTTCTTTGCATTCCCCTTAACTTGGAGGAGATTCTTGTTTAGATTTCAACTTTACTATTGCTAGTTTCCTTTTTCTTGAATTACACATAGCCTTTGGAAGTTCTTTACCCATCACTTCGACTGACTAGATGTTGAGAAATTTTCATCTGAAGATGGATGGCCAAGTGGAGTCATGTGTCATATCTGGCTATAACTAGCCATTTGATGAATTTAAAGCCTGCATGTACGCTGCATAAATAGGCCAATACATTTTATGTCATATAAAATCTTGTGTTTTTGTGAGAGAATCTCATCAGTTATGAGGGAGGTGTTTTGCCCAATTATACAGGCTTATCATGTAGTTGATCATACATACTACAATGTTATATTCCGTATTAGCTCCTATTAATTTTCTCTTCGTAAGGTCCAGGATGTGACACCACTCTTCATTTGCCAAAAAATCCTTTTTCATTCTACAGTTGCCTTTAATCCACACATTATTAAATTCTTTGCTGGACAAATTTTGTTTACAAAGTGTTTGGACAGCAAATTCTTTTTGTGCCTATGTGATGTTAGTATTGGTCTTTTGAATAGAGGCCTTGTGCATGGTACACCAAACACCCTAGAAAAGTTTGTACGTGTGTATGCAATTGTTACCTCTCAATCCATATATTGCACAAAAGATTCTTTCTTCTCTTGGTCATAACTTGAGACTACTCAAACCAAATAAGGCTTCAAGTCCCTGACACCAAAATAAGGCATTTCTAGCATTTATCTACTTGCGTTGAAGATAAGGAAGCCTTTAGTAGGTGATCATTTGGTTTATTTGTCCATCATGGCTTCCATTTGTTTGTAGTGAGACTCTCCCAAGTGATGGTGTTCATAGTACTTGCTCCTTTGCTTGGAACAAACCATTGTTTTCATTGCACTATGGTGCTAGTTGCATCTTGTAATGTATCTTGCACCATCTTTGGTCTTGGAAGAATTGTGGAACTGGAAACTTTCAAACCTTCTCTATGCGTGCCATGTTTTTCAAAAGCCTTGTAATGTTCAGCCTTCCATTTTTTCAACCCATGTGAAGAAGGATTAACTTGTGCACTTTTCCTTTTATCTCCCATTATTAATGCTGACTTTTCAAATCTTGAGTTTTCCACCACAAAACATTTGTTGGAACCCCATTAAGTATTTGTTCCCTTTTGTGGTCCTTGAATATCTTGTGGCTGTCCAAACCTAGTTAGCTTCTCCTTAGGAAATAAGAATGCAGACTTAGAGGTTGTCACTTGTTCAATAAAAGAATCCATATAAGGCAAGTGAATTAGTCAAATCTTGTAATGTTTGATTAATCCTTGTGGACTGTATGTTGAAAATGATGTGCTGTAGGTATCATAAAATAGAAGAAAGAATTCTCCAATCATACAGGGCTTATGATAGTGTCAAAGAAAATAACATCATTTTCATGCTGTGTGGTAGAATGATCTATACTTGGCTGTATGGTGTGAATATTTTCAACCTATTTAAAAATTCCTTTACCTTAACATCTTTTCCAATAGCCCTTTCAATACTTTCCCTTTTTCTTTTGGCTTTTGTGGGGTCCATTGCTCGTCTTGTGAATTGAATTTCATATCGATTTAGGCAATGCATATATGGTTCTTTGTAACATTCATTTGGACCACAAATTTATAGACTCGAAATTCAAAATTTAATAATTTTTGTATCTTTACTTCTACCTTCATCATTAATTGAGTCCATTTTGGAGGTTTGGATTGCTTGGGTGGAGTCCTCAAAATTAATTATATTTATGGCTTCTCGTCTTAGCTGATATTTTTAACTTAGAACTATTACTCCATTTTTAATCAATGTTACATCAAAATTTCAATGTGAAAAATCTTCATTCTCTAGACTTCATGAATTATAAAGGGTTCGAGGCACAACACATCAACCTTAATTGGTTTAATTTTTCTTTGCCTGTTGTATTTTAGAACATGTGACCTAACTTTAAAAGTCATCCTTATTGAAGAGAACACTGATATATTGAGGGGGTGGGGGGGGGAATGAATCAATATATGCCAATTTTAACTTGATTACAGATTGATATCATTAGTAACTTCTCCAAGCATGAACCTCAAATCATCAAAGTAACATTTACTAATTTTTATTTAATGATAAAGCTTGGGTGAAGTCCTCAAAATTAATTATATTTATGGCTTCTCGTCTTAGCTGATATTTTTAACTTAGAACTATTACTCCATTTTTAATCAATGTTGCATCAAAATTTCAAAGTAAAAAATCTTCTTTCTCTAGACTTCATGAATTATAAAGGGTTCGAGGCACAACACATCAACCTTAATTTGTTTAATTTTTCTTTGCCTGTTGTATTTTAGAACATGTGACCTAACTTTAAAAGTCATCCTTATTGAAGAGAACACTGATATATTGAGGGGGGGGGGGAATGAATCGATATATGCCAATTTTAACTTGATTACACATTGATATCATTAGTAACTTCTCCAAGTATGAACCTCAAATCATCAGAGTAACATTTACTAATTTTTCTTTAATGATAAAGCAACTTATCAACGCACACACACATCCACACAAATGAACACCAGATTTACGTGGAAACCCAAAAGGGAAAAACCACAATGAGGCTAGCTGCTTGGATCTACTACCCAAATCCAGCCTTAAAAAAGTAGATCACTTACAATATGAAGTAGGCACCAACTAAGACACCAATCCCCAAATACATTTGTGGGCACCAACCTACAGGAGACACCAATCCCCAAATTCAAGATTTGAGCACCAACTCAGCCTATGAGACACCAATCTCACCAAAATACAAGAGATAAGAATTGTGTACCTTCAAGGTTGATTACTCAACAACTTTCTGATCTCATCAACATCAAAACTCCCTCTCATAGTGCATATGATCTTTAGAGGAAATTTCACAATAATTGAGATGCTACTTGTTGTGACGTTTTCACACATCGCCCCATTGCAAATGGGAACCCCCTCTTTTCACCGAGTAAACGAAGTCTTTTGCAGTCCGTGTCATCTCCCAACCCTAAGGAATGAATAAAAAGGTCTTTTTGGTTTGGATTCTGGCCTTTGGAAGTAATGAAGTGACTAAGTAGGGAATGGATTCTTAAGGAACATATAGCCTAGACAGGATACAGTCTTAATATTGTCATCAAGTTGAGAATTAGGGTTTTAATGTATTGAGAAATGCATTGTGCTTATTGCTTTATCCTTCAAACTTTGCATTTTGCTAACTATGAACTTGATTGACACTTGTACTTCATAACGTTTCCTTATCGTTCTTTAGGTACATTACAGGGAGCAAGACTTTGGATGCTGAGAGGACAACATCATTGAGTGGGTGATATCATCGTCCAAGGAAGAGATTGCAATAATAGAAGAAAGAATGCATAGTCAGAGGAATGTATTGATGGACATTTGGCTAAGTGTCAAGATAACCTTGAGAACTGATGAGGAAATGAAAGAGAATCAGCCAAAATTTTGGCTAAGTTTGGAAGCATTGTCGATTTTAGGGTTTTTGTCCTTCAAACTTAAAAATGAAGTTTGTAACCTTGAGCATAGTGAAATCTGAGGCTAAGTATAGAAAGAGAATCCTTCAAGGAAGCCACTAGTGAAATTTGAGCATTTTTCGGGAACTTTATGTTTTTAGCAATGTCTGTTTTTAGGAAGTTTCATTGTGGCTCCGATTGGCCTGATTTCACGTTTGGACAAAACTTTCTATTTTTAGTAGTTGCTATTTTTAGCAACATGTGAGCATTTGACTGTAAGTGGAGCAAGTATCCAGATTCAAGTCTAGTAGATCAAAGATGAAATGCAGAATGTCAAAAGAATAATTGCAGAAGATAAAATCCTCCTCCAAGCCAAAAGTGCACCTAGGGGTGCAAATTCTCATTGAAGGAGGAATTTGGCGAAATGAAAAAATCCTCCTCTAGGCCAAAAGTGTGCCCAATAGTGGAAAATCCACTTTGAGGAGGAATTTTCCACGAGGACAAAATTCCTTCTCCCAAGCAAAAGTGCGCCCAAGAGTGGAAATCCACTTCGAGGAGGAATTTTTCGTGAGAAAAAAAATCCTTCACCAAGCCAAAAGTGCGCAAAAGAGTGCAAATTCTCCTCCAAGGAGGAATTTTCCAAAATTCCAAAAGTTCTCTACCTCCGAAGTGCACCCAAGCATGCCAGGAATCTTGGAAAGTGTAAAAAACGAGTAAGTGTTGGAAATTCCTTCTCCAGACCCCAAATGTGCCCAAGTCTTGGAAATGGCAAAATGGCTAAGTGTTTAGAAAATTCTCCCCTAGGCTTGATGTGCGCCCAAGCATTCTTCAGATATAGAGACTAAAGAAATTGGCTTAAGGCATTGAAGGGATTTCTCCTTCCCTCTCCAAGTGCACTTAAGGGTTTTGCAGACATGGAATGATAAATTTGGCTAATTGGCTAAGGCATTGAAGGAATTCCTTCTTCCCTCTCCAAGTGCGCTCAAGGGTTATGCAGACATGGAATGATAAATTTGGCTAAAGTATGAAAGAAATCCTTCTCTAGGCCTAATGTGCGCTCAAGTACTCAGGACATGGAAATTTAACTAAGCCAAGGAGAAAATCCTCCTACTCATCTCATGTGCACTCTAGGAAAGAGAGTCCATCATGAAAATTGGCGCCCAAACTCATAATCTTGCCACTTGTCTGATATGAGCCCAAGATGGAGAAATGACATGAGGCACGAAATTTAATGCCTTTGATAAAATGTGGCATTTGGCAAGTCAAAGGGTGAAAAAGGGCATCAAAAATTCATTAATCCAGTTCAAGGCATTCAAGGTTCACCTCAAAGATCAAAGTTCATGTACAAATGTAGAAGGAAGAATCTCCTCTGGAAATCCAAAATCAAAGGTTAGAAAGTTCAAGTATGAAAGACTTCAAGAATGACAAGATTGTTGACAAGAGAGTCCAATCCATTCCAAGAAGGTGAATTCTCGAATCCAATTATGTGGAAAGAAGAAAATGATCAGGAAAGGATAATTTTAGAAGAGTTGATCAAAGTTAGAACCTTAGTCCAGACGATGCGATTTGGGAATATACTTCATCACAATCAGTCAAAATGGAATATTCTTCGCGATGAGTTATCGGGTCTACATGGCGTCCAACATGCTGAGGTGGCGCTCCGTCACCTTCTCCGACCAATTAAATGTCTCCAAGTCGATGTGACTAGATACAATGAACCCGAATTATCCAAGAGAGCTTCTAGAAGGTGCTGATAATATTTTATTATTGGTTTATATTCGAAAGATGGACAAGTGTCCCCAAATGTAATTTTCTCATTGGTCGACTTGGCCCCACTTTTTTGTGCCACAAAAGCTAAATTAAAACCCTAATTAGGGTTCCATCTTGTAATCTCGACCCTTGATTGCAAATCAATCTTGGCCGTTCATTTGTGGAAGGATCTCTATAAAAAGCCCATGCTTTTTCATTTGTAATTCATTAGAAATAAAGAGCTCTTAGAGTAGAAGCAAAGTAGAAGGAGAAGACATTGTTGTAAGATCGAAGATATAGTGGGTTCATGTTTATTTCAAATTGTTGCATGGTGTTCCTTTGACTTCTCATGTTGTTAGAAGTGCATTGATGTTAATGGAGAATGTGACAATGTTTGATGAATTTCAATGGTTCATACTTTTTGCACTTAGATGATTTCTATTTGCAGTGTAAAGTTAGCCGAACCTTTTTTATATGGATGCTTAACTTCTATCATGGAATGTACATTGTTTGTTATGATGGTGTTCATTGTGATATGAAAACTCTTGGCATGATCCTTGGAAGATTGCACCAGTTCTTGTGGAGTTGTTGTTGAGCATGGCAAAGCAGGACTTGGTTACTAGGAATTCGTCCATTGGAGCATGATCCATTACCTTCATTGTCCCTAGGAGTAGATTAGAACTTCTTAACCTTTTCCCTTTTGTCCTTTTTTTCAGCTCCGATTAAGTCCGTTCAATGAAGAAGCATCGCAATCCTGCGATATCTGATGATGAAGTTCCAGCAATAACATCAAGAGAAGTGAAGAACAACAAAAGCGTAAGTTCTCCTTGGATTACCAACACACGTCATGCCAAACGAGCTATATTCATCATAAAGTGGCAAGTTCGCGTAGGAACCTTGGAATCACTTTTATGAACTTTTGCAATCTTAGCATAAAAGGCGATTTTGCTCAAGACAGGATAAAGTGTCTTTGACATTTTTATTCTGTGTTGGTGTGGTCATAAAACACCCATCAGCACTATTCACGTAGCATCACCCACATACTTGCACATTAATTACACTTCCCAAATATTCACATTAAAGAACCACACTAGGAATGAACCTAGATCAACTATATATATGAATTACAATGATAATTACATTCACATGTCGATGTAGAACAAGATTATTGCATTTGCAAGTCAGCCACAAGAATAACCCTACACCAACGTGTAGTAGGCTCAATGCAAAAGACCACACATTACTTCGGAAGAAGGGACACGCTATGCATCACCCAACACACGCACCACTGGCCACAATGTACATCAACATGCTACTTCGTGCTAGCACATGTTACAATCCTCTAGCACATCACACTGGAACATCAACCTAGTTGGCCAACAAGCACAATGAACACACTGTCATGCAATGTTCCCTATTGGGATTACACTAGAATTTGCCCTAGAATGACAATTGCAATAGAGCAAGAGATGAGTTAGGGTTAGGGTTTATCGTTAACAAGTAAAATACCTCTTTCAAACGTGATGAGCATTGATTTAAATCCACAAGAGTAATTGTTAAGACTATTAGATGCTTGGTATAACAGATCTGAAATGGATCAGTTAGAGGTCTGATCTTGTTTGTGTATTTGCTGCCCATACATGTCTGATTTGGATATTATTTTCTTTACTGATTGCCGTGATTACTGGAAGCCACTGATGTTCTTCTCCAAAATGTTTGCTTGATTTCTTTCTCTCATTCTGTGCCCCCTTTGATGCCAATATTGATTTGCCTCACACACCTCTTCAAATGGAATGAAGAGTCACATCTTCTTCAAAATACACAACCGCTCCTTTCACATTGTCCCGTGTTTCTTCCAAGGATTGCTGACTTGTTACTTTGCTTTAATTATTCTTCTTAACAAATTGTCGATTACATGAGGGGTATTGCCAACATCTAAGTCTTCTTGCCTTTCTTTGCTCAATCCTTCCCTCCCAGGAAGACATTTATTAACGGTATGCTGATTAATGGATCGAATGTTTGGTTGGTTGTTACTCAAGAAATTGTGAAGTCTTATGGAGTACGACAATTTTTTGGATTTATTTGATTAGAATAGCGAACAGGGTTATGACATGTCACTTCAAACTTTTTGTTTGCTGAAGCTCAACCATTGAAACTTTGGAATATAATACATCACCTGAATACCTAACTTCCAAACCATAGGCCAAACTCTTAGTGCAACAGAATGTGGAACCCAACACTTTGTCAGTGCAACTGAATGCACGTTTTGTTTCTAAGCAACAAATCTCAAAAGCATACTGTAGATACCTCTAGACAACACCATATAGGATATTCAAACAGGAACGACTCAAACCGGAGCAAAATGATAACATTAAGAGTGTTATCTAGCATAACTTGCTAATCAGGAACTCAAATGCTCTGACGAGTCATGTCAGAAGCAATTACATTGAATTCTCATTGATCTATTGACATCTTAGACATCATACCTCTATCACACCTTTGACATCAATGACAACATATATTCAACAATCTCCCCCTTTGTCATTGATGACAAACAACAAAATGCTGCTAGGACATCAACACAAACCAAATTAGTCAGATTTTTTCTCTATGATGTATACTTGATCTATAAGTTGTTTCTGAGCATTTCCTGTCTGTCACACTTCCAGCCCAATCTGAATCTGTAAATCCGTGTAGGTATATATCAACTTTCTCATATTTGAGACCAAGGTTTAGGGTACCTTGTAGGTATCTCATAATGTGTTTTACTACAACTAGGTGTATCTCCTTCGGTTCACACATAAACTGACTTAGAGCATTAACTGCTTAACAAATATCTAGTCTTGTATTTACCAGGTACATCAGGGACCCAATCATCTGTCTGTATTGAGTAGGATCAGTGGGTTGTGACTCTGCTGCTGCTTCTTTAAGTTTATGTAAGTTGGTTTCCATAGGAGATGTCATGGGTCTACAGTTTAGCATTCCAAATCTCTTCAAAATATCCAAGGTCTATTTTCCTTGGTTTAGTATAATGTTGTCAGAATTCTGCCATACTTCCAATCCTAGGAAGTAATGAAGGAGTCCTAAGTCCTTCATATCAAATTCTTTGGATAGATCATTCTTGCATTGATCTATAAGGTGATCATTTCCTGTGATTAATAAGTCATCAACATATAAAATCAATATTAGCATCTCACCTTTATTTCTTTTGTAGTAGAGATTAGGATCTGCATCATTTTTGGAGAAGCCTAGTCCTGAGAGATAGGTGTCAATTCTTTCATACCAGGCCCTGGGAGCCTGTTTGAGCCCATAGAGCTCTTTCTTGAGTCTACACACATGAGACTCTGCATCATGAATTTCAAAACCTTCAGGTTGCTCTAGGTAGACTTCTTCTGAGATCTCACCATTTAGAAAAGCTGTCTTAACATCCATTTGGTGTACCTTCCACCCCTTTGCTGCTGCAATGGCTAATACAACTCTTACTGATGTATACCTGGCAACAGGTGCAAAAGTTTCTTCATAATCTATTCCTTCCCTTTGTGAGAAGCCTCTGGCTACAAATCTGGCCTTGTGTTTTTCAATACTGCCGTCTGCAGCATGTTTGATTTTAAAAAGCCATTTAGATGAAACCACCGATTTCTTGGTTGGCCTAGGAACAATCTCCCAAATATCATTTTTCATAATGGACTGATACTCTTCAGACATAGCATCCTTCCATACTTGATGTTCAAGTGCATCTGATACATTGTTTGGTTCAACTTTAGAGAGATCATTCATAAGGGCAACATAGCTAGTGAATTTATTAGGCCTTTTTCTTTCTCTAAAGGTTCCTAAGGGAGCAACAAATTTCTGAGCTTCTTCTACAGTTTTGGTGGCCCATATTGGTCTTTTCTTGAGATTTTCTCTAGGTGGACTTTGAGTTTCACTCATAGTTTCCTCAGGATTCTCCCTCTGAAGCTTAGGAGTAGGATCGCTATCTAAGCTAGGATTGGGGATATAGACTTCAGGATCTAGAGAGCTTTGGGCTCTTTTGAAGGCTAAGTTTTCTTCAAACATCACATCCCTACTTAGTTCAATATACTTTTGACCAGGTATATATATCCTGTAGGCTTTGGAGGTTTCACTATATCCTACAAAGATTCCCCTTTTTCTAGAAGGTTCTAATTTTAATCATTTCTCCTTAGGTACATGAATATAGACAGGGCATCCAAAAATCCTAAGGTGTCTTATATCCGGTTTTGTTTTAGTGAAGACTTCCTCAGGGGTCTATCTTCAAGATGAGAGTGAGGACATCTGTTTTGAATATATACAGCAGTGCTAGTTGCTTCTGCCCAAAGATTGATATTTAGATTCTGATCAAGAATCATAGCTTTGGCAGCTTCAACGATTGTCCTATTTTTTCTTTCTGCTATCCAATTTTGTTGAGGGTTGTAGGGTATTGTTAACTCCCTCTTAATCCCTGAATTTTTACAAAACTCTTTAAATAATTCTGATGTGTATTTCCCCCCATTATCAGTTCTTAGGGTTTTAATTTTGTTTCCTGAGTAATTTTCTGTTAGTGATTTGAATTCTTTAAACTTGTTAAGGATCTCTTCTGATTCTTTACATTTCAGAAAGTAGATCCAGGTTTTCCTAGAGTAGTCATCAATAAATATTACATAATATAGAAATCCCCCCAATGAATTTACAGACATAGGTCCACATACATCAGAATGAACTAACTCTAAGATTTTACTTATTTTCCTAGTACTACTTTGAAAAGCACCCTTAGTATTTTTACCTAGGGCACATCCTATGCATGCCCCTGAATGATATTGCTTTAGGTAGACCTGTGACAAGGTCTCCCATTGATGATAAAGCTCTAAAATTTAGGTGGCCTAGTCTTCTATGCCAGATTTCATTGGCATCTGTAGTTCCATGAATTAGGGCTAAGTTGGGCTCTGTGCATAGCTCATACAAGTAGCCTTGTCTTTGACCAATTGTTTTAGCTTTCTTGATGGATGAGTTCTTTGGTCAAGCCAACACTTTGTTGTCCATGAAGGTTACTCTGTATCCATTGTCCTCCAGTGCTGATATTGAGACAAGATTCCTCTTAATGTTTGGAACATATAGCACTCCTCTAAGTTGTAATGATACACCTGACTTTAGTTTGATGGTGCAGTTTCCAATTCCTTTGACAGGGTGTGTAGAGTCATCTCCGATGGTTACCTCCATTCTCCTCTTTCATGGAGTCTAGTACTTCTCTAAATCCTGTGTTGTGTCTGGATGAGCCACTGTCAATCACCTAGGAGTTCACTTTGTTTGATGCTTGATTTGTGAGTGCTGAATAGAGCACATACTTCTCGGAGTCCTCTTCCCTTTTTGTTTTTCCTGTTTTGGCAAATGTGGCTTGTTTAGCTCTTTCTGGACATTTGGCAACATAGTGCCCAAATTTGTCACATCTATAACATTGAATTTGAGAGAGGTCCTTCTTGAAGGAGTTCTTGCCATGACGACTTTCTCTTTCTGAATTGCTTCTACTTGCCCTTTTTGTTTGAGTTCGTATTTAGAACTTGAAGATCTTCATCTATATTCTTTTGTTTGATCCCTTTCTTATTTTGCCTTGATTCCTCTTGGAGACAGTTAGCCTTTAGCCTATCGAATTTTGGAAAGTTATCCCTTGCACTGATGCTTTGGACGAACGTTTCCCAGATACTAGGCAACCCATCTAAAGCAATGAAGGTTAATTCTTTGCTTTGGATCTCATATCCAAGGGTTGCCAGTTCATCGCTTAAGGTAGATATTCGCATGAAGTAGGCATTGACTGATTCTCCTTTTATCATGGCTATATGATTTATCTCTCTTTTTAGAGCCAAGGTTCTACTGGCATTGGATATCTCAAAAGCGTCTTCAAGTGCTTTGAACATGTTGAGGGCTGTTTCGTGTTTCTGTATAATGGGCATAATATTGTTCCTTAGCCCATCAACTATGATTTTGATAGCCTTATCATTTCCTTCTCTCCAAATTGCTTGATCAGGTTCAGTCTCAGGTTCTTTAGTTTCAGTCTTTACAAATGATTCAACTTTGTTTTCTCTTAGAATCATTTGAATTCTGAATTTCCATGCGGAAAAGTCGTCATCCCCTGCGAGTCTGTCTTCAAATCTGACAACGCTAGCCATTGATAGGATTGTGATGTTGAATATATACTTGATTTGATTTTTACGTAAAATTGAACAGCCTCAAGTTCGATTTAACTATAGCTCTGATACCATGTAAATGATGTTCAATTTACATTCAATATGCAAGTTATATTCTATTAAATAATCTTGTTTTATATCTTATTGCCTTAATGTATGAATCTGACTATCTTCTTGTTTGTGACAGGTGAGAGGAGAATTTAATATTTTCTATGTCCTATCTCACAAATGCCACTCAATATAAGTATTAACAAATGGGGTACGATTAGGCAATGCCTTGATCGGTCATGACCGATCAAGACATTACTTGATCGTGCCTCTTTGTTTATACTAAACAAATGCATGTTTCAACATTAATGTCAATCGGTGTGGAGTTATTATAACAACCGATGTCTATCGGTGTTCGCACAATGTTAGCCTTAACACCCGATAACTATCGGTGTAGGCTTAACACCCGATAACTATCGGTAGCCTTTATTATTATGCCACCCGATATATCATATGCAACCCGGTATTAATTGGTATTTTCATTAATCATTTATTTATCATTAATTTATGTTAATCGATATAAATTGAAATGCAAGATTTAGTAATCGATGAAAATAAACAAAATATATAGTATGATTATCAATGAATAGGTTATTTATATGCAAATGTAGAATAGCTATCAAAGAGGAATTAATTGCTTGAAGGTTTTATCATAGTTATCGATATGATAAATGATTGAATGAGAGACTTTATTTATCTCTCATTCAATCATTTATCTTACCGAAGCTATCATGCATTAACAAAATTAGGGTTACTGCTGCAATTTGAATTCTTTATTAGTTTGCAAATTTTGTTGGGTATCAAATATGAAATATCAAATGTGAAACTGATATTATATTGATATCATATAAAAAATGATATGATATAATATCGATATCATATTTCATATGAATATTGCTTCCATTGATTAATAGTGATATTAAAATTTAATGTAATAATTTAATAATTAAATTATTAATTCCATTGATTATCGCTGCACTTGATATAAAAAATATCGCTGTTTTAATATAAAAAATAGATTTTATAATTTTTTTTGTTTTTTAATGCCTCCGGCCGCTAGAAATAGCCTTCCGTCCTGTTGGTGTACGTTTTATCATATACCGAACATTAGAATAAAGTACCCAAAGATAATTTATCCTCTCTTGAACAAAATCACCGCGTATGCTAGGATTGCTAGAAGATCATATGGCGATTCCAAGGTTTCTTTTGTCAGGTCTTGATGTGTGGATAAGCTCAATGGGCATTGTGATATGCTGGTAATATGCAAAGGGACTTACGCTTGAATTGTTGAATTGGTGCCCTTCTCTTTTTTTTTTTTTTGATTTTCGGATTAGGAATTTTAAAAAAGGATAAAAAGGATAGGGTTTAGAATTCTACTCTACTCCTATGAATTCAAGAGAAGGTATTGATTTGGTGAACCCAATAAACCACACTTTGCTTCGCCTTGCTTAAGACAACTACACAAAGCGGATGCAATCTTCAAGGAATGTGTTTATGATCGGAAGTTCAAGCATACACAAAATGGAAATCTCAGACTAACTTTGCACAATGAATAAAAATCATCTATTCATCAAAAGTATGAGTAGAGTTACACCACGAATCAATACTTATCAAATCTTTCATTCAATCTAATGACATGAAATAAAATCTAACTAAGGTGTCAAAGAAATCGAAAACCTTGCTAATCACTCAAATAATAGAGATTACAAAGCCTTTTGAAAAAGCACACAAGTAATGTATTATCTGAAAATGAGCTTCTTGCAACAATATTTCAAAAACCTCACACTCTCCAAATGAGAGGAGGCAATCTTATATAGGCACACAAAAAGTTTGAATGGCTGAGATCTAATAGCGATCAAGGGCCCAGATTGAAAGATCAAAACCCTAAAAAGGGTTTACCAAATCTCTAACAGTTTGAACAAATGAAAAGGAGACAAGTGGCGTAGCTGCTAATTTCACTGAGGTGGGCATCCAGTTTCCTTTTCGGTAGATGCAATGTATTTGGACACTAATGGTTGAATCTCCTCCATGGTGACACTTGGCAAATTGCCAATTTGGTAATCAACCATGTCCATGTCATCAGTACATGTGGTGAGAGTGTTTTCCCAATTAGCTGCCTATGCCAAGAAGTTCTCATCAATGAGTAAGAATCTCGAAATCCTGGTGAGATCATCCTTGAGAATTGGCCTTAAAACTTTGAAGAAGTTTCCTTGAATTTTGGCCCTCAGATTCTCTGCACGTAAATGTTTCTCTCGCACTTCATCTTGCTGCAATATCTTGGTTGCTACGAGGAAGACCTTGTCCTGAATACTTCTGATAGTCTTTTCTATCTCTAAACACTTAGCTTCGAATTTCCTCAAAGATTCAACTCTGGCTGTCAAAGAAAAGTACCAAGTGCTGAAATCATATCTATCCCCTGACTGAATAACTTCTTTATCTACCAAATCCCGTTGAGAAAGCCCTCTGATGGTCTTCAAGAGTGGGATTATTCTGTTTTGAATCTCCTCAACATCTTCCCAAGCTTCAGCTATGTCTTGGATTCAGCTCAACAAGGAAGAGGTGGAGTCATATGTTGATACTAGGTTTGCAACAAGTATGTCAGCACGCTCTGAGGCATCAAAAGTCCATCCTTTGGCCTCTCTGAATGTAGTCTTCATATCCTCATAATCCTTCATTGACTATAGTGGAAGAGGTGCGGGAGGAGCAACTGGTACTTCTCGATGAAGTGGTTTTGTAAAGTGTTGAACATACTTCCTCCATTGTTCGTTCTCAGCTTCCAATCTCTTTCTCTTTCCAACCTCTTTGTTCAATCTCTCCATGGATTTGCAAGTATCATTGAATTCCTGGACTTCCTGAATCTCGGTGGTCTTTCCTAAACTTATAGTAGTGACTTCATAATCCTCAGGAGTAATGCTATCTTGAGTTTTTCCTGCCTTTGGTACTGCTACCTGTACTGATTTGAACCCTACACTATCTCTTTGAATCAAAGAGAACTTCGTAGCTGGTTTAGGTGGTCTTACTTCAGCTGGTTTATTCAATTCAGCCAAGAATGCTACTATGTTTTCTACCAGATGATCCTCCTTAGGAACCTTGGCTTTCATTCTTTCCCTCAACCAATCCAGGATGGTTGATTGTTCCATGCCACTCATCAAAACTATCTTCAACTTCCTTAGGTGCAGTAACTATGCCATCGAGGAATTCTCTCTGAGGTTTTGGGTTCTCAACTTCTACAACTCTGGTGAGAATAAGGGGTTGACTTGGTTCTTGAACCATTTCCTCCATGATTTCCTCAATTACGAGAGGAGTAACTTCTGTCTCATTATTTCCCATTCTACTATCCTGCTCTTGTTCATCAATTTCAATTCTTACTGGAGCAGTAGATGTAGCGCTTATAGTTGAATGACCTTTGCCAGACCTATGCATTCTGCTCACATCTGCATCTCCAGTGATTTTCTTTCCTTTAGCCCTTATGGAATTCTCAGTGGGCTCTTTTCTTTTCCTTGACCCAACGCTCTCTGGATTCTTTGGGGTACTTGATGTACTCCTATGATTCGAAGACATGGACTCAGCAGTCCACATGAGATCATAGGTGAAGACAACGTTCCTTGTTTTGAGCTCCTTTGTTTTGAGTCCCTTTGCTAGACCTATGCATTCTGCTCACATCTGCATCTCCAGTGATTTTCTTTCCTTTAGCCCTTATGGAATTCTCAGTGGGCTCTTTTCTTTTCCTTGACCCAATGCTCTTTGGATTCTTTGGGTTACTTGATGTACTCCTATGATTCGAAGACATGGACTCATCAGTCCCCATGAGATCATAGGTGAAGACAACGTTCCTTGTTTTGAGCTCCTTTGTTCTCTGAGCTTCCCACCATTTGGAGTGTTTGATCACAGGTCTCATAAGATCACCTAGGTCAGCTCTTTCAGATTCTATCCAATCAACTTGAGCAAAAGGTTCATTCTTTAGGGTGGCATAATGTGGCTGCTCATATTCATTGTCTTCCTCAAGTCTGCCACTTGGAATACCTCGGATGCCCTGATCAAGTTCAGCGGGATCCTGGACCAAAATCTCTTTCTGATCTCGAAGCTATTAGTTGCGTTAGCCCAATAATCTTCGAGATCTGGTCTATGCTCAAACCTTTCTCCATCAACTTGTTTCTTTCGATGAAAAGGATCGAAATGGCTTCTTGCTTGATATTGAAAGAATGGGTACCATTGAATCTCCTTGTCGGCACGTGTAGCAGCTTGGGCTGATGGACATGTCTCCAATCCATTTCTGATATTGAGAGAAGACGCACCTGTCTTTTGTTTCCTTCTTTGCACAATCATAAAGTTTTCCAACTGTCTTACTACTTCAAGTAGTACCATTCTGTTTGTAGGAAACATGGGTAGTCTATACGGCTGTCTGGAGATTCCCTAGATCCTTAAGTAGGTGAACCTGGGATATTGGATATACCAATACCCAAACTTGCTAATAAAATCTTTTGACTCTTGAGAGAGTCGCTGATGAAGACCTCCCTGAAGGATTCTTGTGATATGCATTAGGAATGCATCATTAACTCTTTTCAAATGAAATTTCTCCTCCAGGTGTAGCTGTGGATAACAATCGTAGACAACGAACTAGTTCTCCTTATTTCCAACAGCTCCTCTACACAAAAGGCCTCTATATCTGTATGTCCTGGCTAAAGAATAGATCAAATAGGAACTCATATAAAATGTTCTATTCTTCTCTAAGTTTCTCAACTGATCATCCAAATTATTACTGATGATTCTAGCCTAGTTAATCATCTTAACATCCATGGCTCGAAGGGAGCACCCTGCTGGCTGGCCATGACTCTGTTCAGTAAAACGATGAGTTCTCTATAATCTTCTTTGAAATATTACCTCACAAGGAGCTTATGTAGCTTGGAAACACCTTTCCTAGGTTTCTCCAACCATGAATGTTTGATATTAGCCTCATATTCTTCTACGTTGTCATTGTATAGCTAGGTTGCTTCATCCTTGGTCATGTAGACCGTGTTGTGGTATTCAGGGATACAGAAAGCCTCTCTAATTGCTACTTCTCCAATATTTGTGAGAATCCTTCCATTAGGTGCTACTATCTCTCTATTCTTTGGGTTATAATGCTTGGAACACTCTACTAACAATTCAGTACATTGCATTATTGGAAGGAAACCAACAACTTGCACTATACCATTCCGCATCATTCTCCTTGCTATCGCTGTAGGTAATTGAGTGTCTCTGCCAAGCATCCGCTTCTTGAATTCTCAAAGGTTTCTGTGTCCTAGGTTTGTATGTCCCACTTGTTTCCACTTGGAGTTCATTTTCGATTCCGGAGGGGAATCTTTGTCGACTTGGAACTTTATCCTGACCTTGTGTGATGTTCCAATCTCAGAGGTCATCCAAATCTGCAAAAGAAATGAATAAATTCAAGTTAGGATCTGCATTTTAGGTGTGATTTTGGAGTTTGGTAGCTAAGTATATCATGATTTTTTTACTTTCTTTTCAACACTTAGCTTTAAAATTGGGTTTTTCAACATTTAGGATATTCTGAAAATTTTAAGAAAACCCCTGAAAATCGCCAAACTCAAGAAGTTCAAGGTCTGATCTCAATCAAAGATCAGAACCTGAGAGCAAACTATGTCCAAGAAAATTTGATTTAGTTCAATCTAACTGACTTATGGAGCAGTAAATGAGAAAGAGAAGAAGGAAAATTCGTTGCATTTGTTCTTTCTCTTTGAAAACTTTAAAAAAATCAGGTAAGAAACCCAATAATCTGCCTATAAGATTCATTTTTCACCTTCAGAAATGAGAAAGAAGAGAAAGGATGCTGCTTAAGATAGAAAATCAAAGGTCTATCTTAAAAAAATTGTGAATTTGTTCTTCAAGAATCTTCCTCAATCTGTGTATGAACTTGTGAAAAATGTTGAAAATCTAAAAATCTCCTTTGAGATCACCTCAACCTGCAAAACTCTTCAAATTGTCCTTCACCTGCACAAAATCTCTCTTAAACACTCTCAACTTGCTCTTGAAAGTTTGAACTTCAAATGAAGAAATGAAATAATGAAGAAGGTATTTGTATTAGAGTTCGAATTTCCTAATTAGAAACACAAAGGATCTTATAAAATTTGTTTCTAATTTGTCCTCCATACATCGAACTTGGACATTTAGTCTTTCGAATTTGCAAAGCAAGTTTCTAAATTGGACCTCAGTGAACTGTCATCTCTTTGGCAAGTTCGAACTCTCCATTTCAGTTCAAAATGAAAGTTTCTAAATTGGTTTTCAGTTGCAATTCGAACTCAATATTCTCTTTTCAAAAACTTTCTAAATCAGCCATAGTTCAAACTTTTGAAGATAAATCTTGATGACATCACCCTCTTTCTTCCCAAATTAGCAAATATCTTATGAGGGCATATTTTATTGATTTCATTCCCTACATAGGAAGGCGGACTTTGTAATGTTTGTGCACCACACATCATGCTAGGGCGAACTTGCTTCATCTTGTGCACTCAACCTCTCCATAGGGCGGACTTAGCAAAACATATGCCACTCCTATCTAGCTTCAAGGCGGACTTCATCACATTTATGACTCTAAGGAGGGTGGACTTTATCATGCTGAGGCACCTGTTTCATTCAAGGCGGATTTGACTTGGGCACCAAGGAGAGCAGACTTCATCAACTTCATGCCACATTGCTTGTTTGCTAGGTGGACTGGCCTTGACTTAGGAACCTTTCTCATGCCACTTCCAAATCCCTTGGACAGACTTGATTGATTTCATGCACCTTGTACAAAGGCAGATTTGAGGAGATTCGTGCACCAAGGTGAAGGTGGAGTTCATTAACTTCATGCATATTATACTCAACCAAGGGTGGATTTCATTCATTTTAGGCACCAAGGAGGGCGGACTTGGTGAAATTTGTGCACCATGAGATCAAAACTTCAAATCTTCATAACTTGTGCAATTTTTCTCGGATTTGTTTGAAATTTGAAAACCACTCATCATTCATCCATTGAATTCCTCTGGATCCCTAAAATTTAGGAAATTGGCCTTTTTGAACAAAACTTGAATTTCGGAGGAATATGACAATTATTTTCAGTGAATCTTGGATCTAATAATGCAAACCCTAGATCCCCTCTCCAAAAATAGAAAAAGCAAGCATCCCTAAAAAATAGGAAAAACTTTCCAAAAATAGCCATTTCGGGAATCATGCTTAAAGTGCCAAAAACGAAACTGTTAATTTTGTTAAAATTTTAGTGATCAGAATTAACAAAACTCAGAAATAGACAAATGCACACACATACGAACACAAAGTTACCCTGGGAAAACCTCCCTCTTGGAGGAAAAACACAGCAACAAAGATCCAGATCAAAATAATTATAATCGGTAGTGTTACATGTACAATTCAGCTCGCTTAGAGCATGGAAAATAAACTTATCTGATCTGGAACTTTTAGGGGATCAATGTAGGGGCAGACTTATTCAATATCCACACCCAGCACATATGTAATCCACAATACAACGACCCAACCGGAACTGAAGTATATGCTGATCGAATAATGACAAGTAACAATTCGGCAATCTCCAATCATGTTCGCTGAAGTGCAAGGTATATTTGCCAGTGATTACTGATGTTAAGTTGCGGATAACAAGTTCGTTATGCTCACCAATCAATGTTACAAATTCGCTGATGGCAGATTGCATATATGCAGAGATCATTCACTGATTGTGATTATGTTGTAAGGCGTCAATATGCCTTTGTTATATACAAGGCACAAGTCTTCTTATCTCCCAAGTCGGCCTTGTATCTTGCCGCCAAAAACAATACTTATATATTCAAATACATATGTGTTTTACCGCCCAAATTGGGCCTACCCCATTTACAAGTTACATGAGTTTGGGCCCAGCCCAATTACATAATTGATCGCTCTAATTATCACAATATATATTTTAAATTTTAATTGCCAAAGGCAACATTAAAATCTAATCAGGTTAGGATCCGATTCTAGCTATATTTTTCAACAGAAACTTCCTAAAAAATAGGAAAAAGCAAAAAAGCAAACTTTCCAAAAATAGAAAGTTGTCCAATTCCACTCAAATCAATTGCAATCTTTGTCCTTCGGCCTTTCTAGGCACTTTGACGGTGTCTAAACTTTGTTCTGACCTTAGTTTGCACAAACTGACTCATGACTTCAAAACTTAGACCATTCAAAATTGACAAAAAAAAGCAGTACTGGTGCCGGAAGGTCACAAGGCTCTAACAAAAACCTTAGAAAGCAGGAAAAAGGGAGGGTCTCCATTTTCAATGGGGTGATGTGTGAAAAGGTCACAACACGTCCCCGGGACGGTCGGGGGATGGCTTGACTGTCCCCAGCTGTTTAGGGGACGGTCAATGGTCTCCGACTACATTGTTGACCGTTTTTGAGTTTCCAAGACGGTTTCCGAAAATTTTGCTTGATTGGGGACAACTTGGAAATGTTTCCGGCCGCCCCCCCGTACCTGAAACCATTACCGTTTTTGAAACATGTACCTTTAGGGTGGAAACACGTTTTTGGGTAACACTGGATTTTATCAAACTCTACTTTCATCTCCTTCAAATTCTATTTCATCCATAAAACTTGAGTGCAACAAGAAATTGCTGCAATGTACTCCGCTTCTATTGTAAATAGGGATATTGAGTCTTGCTTTTTACTCAACCAAGATATAAGACTATCACCAAAAGAGAAAGATCCACCACTTATACTCTTTTAGTCATGTATACTTCCGACCCAATTTGCATATGTGTATGTAGTTAGTGAAGCTTTCACTCTTAGGATACCACAAACCAAAATCCATTGTAGCCTTTAGATAGCTAAATATCTTTTTTTTGTTGCTTTGACATGAGTTTCCTTAGGTGTTGCTTGAAACCTAGCTACAATCCCCATTGCTTGCATTATATCCGGTTTGGATGCAGTCACATACAAGCAGCTACCAATCATGGACCTGTAAAGGATTTGATTTGCTAGAGCAGATTCATCATTTTTGCTTAGTTTACACCCAGTAACCATAGTCATACTTATTGATTTGCACTCGTCCATCTTAAACTTACTCAACATCTCTTTTATATACTTGGTTTGAGATATGAATATTTCCTTTTCTGATTAAGAAATTTGTAAATCGAGGAAGAAAGACAACTCACCAAGCATTAACATCTCAAATTCTTTTTGCATAGCATTCTAGAATCCTTTGCACATTGCATCACTACTACCTCCAAAGATAATGTCATCCACATAAACAACTACAATCAACAATTGATCATCATCTATTTTTATGTACAAATTGCCATCTGCACTACTTCTTTTAAATCCTTGCTGTTGTAGATATCTATCCAATCTTGAATACCAAGCTCTAGGGATGTGTTTGAGTCCATAGAGAGCCTTCTTTAACTTGTACACAAAATCCAGTTTGTCTGTATACTGGAATCCTTCCGGTTGTTCAATGCAGACTTATTCTTCTGATTCTCCATTTAGAAATGCAGATTTGACATCCATCTGATATACCTTGAAGTTCTTAAATGCTAATAATTCTAGAAATATTTTGATTGTCTCTAGTTTGTCTACTAGAGCAAATGTCTCCTCAAAATCAACTCCCTCAACTTGAGCATATCCTTTGCATACAAGTCTGGCCTTATTCCAAATCACCTTTCCATCTTCATTCAACTTGTTTCTAAAGACCCATTTGGTACCTATGACATTCTTGTCTTTAGGTCTCAAAACCAACTCCCAAGTTTCATTGTTCTCAATCTAAGTTAACTCTTCTTCTATGGCCTCTAACCAACCTTTTTCTTTGCTTGCCTTTGCAAAAGTGCTTGGTTCAATTTTCGGTAGTTAGGGAAAATGTATTTGTTCATCTCCCATGATATGATTTTTAGAGTGATTTTTCTGGACTTTCTTGGCCAGAGTCTTTGCAACTGTATTTTTTGACTCACTTCTTGCACCTTCATCTTCACTGTGGACTAAATAATCATTGTCATCTTCATCCGGAACATCAGTTAACTGTATTGTCTCGTCAACACTTACATTGACACTTTCCACAGTCCTCAACCTTTTGTTATAACATCTATATGCCTTGCTTGTCATAGAATACCCACGAAAAATACCTTCATCAGATCTGGAATCAAACTTAAGATGCCTTGGCAGTCTTGGTAGTCATTGTCCTGATTTGAGTCGGTCTTACTTTCCATAGCTCATATGGTGTCTTGGTAGTCATTGTCCTGGTTTGAGCTCTATTCAAAATGTATACTGCTATCTGAACTACTTCTATCCAATTCAAAATGATGATTTCCAACCATTATGAGCTGCTTAAACAATCCTAGAATTCCTATGATCAATGACTTGAAGGCAGGGTTTTAGAAATTAAGTCACTCATTGGCAGCATATGAAAAAGAAAATATGAATTTGCCAATTGAATGAATCCACCTCAAGAGTACGTCAAATTTGAGGTTCATTTTATTGTAACAATTCAAATGCCACACCTACATGGTGTTAATGAAGGAGGCAAACCATTGTCATCAAGATCTAATTAGTCTCATGGTTTGCAAGTTCAAAAGGATCAACCAAGGTATAATGATCTGTGGATTTGGTACATCATGAAGAACCGTCTAATGTATAGGCCTAGGAAGATCAAGTCAACGATGACTTTAGTAAGGTCTTTGAGAAGGCTATGACAGTTCAAGGGCAAGTACAATTGGAGCAAGTTCATGCAGGGTAATCTGCACAAAACACTCTTCCCCAATGCAAGACTGAACCAACAGATGGGTGTTTATCTGATTTTTTAAGAGGGATAGTGTATGTAGCTTATTCAGTATTTGGGTTGATTAGTTATCACCAAGCGACCTGATTATGATTAAGCTGCCTAAAGTCATATTTTAATTAATTATTGTTGTGGTTATGGAAAGGTATCTCAAGGGTGCGATATTTGACAATCACCATAGACTCATCTTTTGGTATTGCGGTATCATTTTCCATTGCAATTTATAGCTGTTATTTTATTTTATTTTATTTTAACTTGGGTATCCCCGTGACCCAGCCCAGCCTGCAGCCTGCCTTGCCTTGGTCTTACTTACTGTCAAGTTGGGGCTAGGAAGGGGCGAGCTGAGGCGAGACTAATCCCTTGGGATGCACATGATCACCCACAAGCCACGTGCATCAGGCAAATCCGAGCCTCAAAGATTTATAGCTGTTATTTGCACGTATACCTAATTTGGGTGTTCCTGTAATATTCTGTTATCTGTTTTTGCTATTATCCTACTTATTGCACTTTAAGAATCAGTTCTAACAAACATGTCAAGGCTAAAAATGCATGCTATCAACTTGCAATTCATGCCTGTAAGAGAAAGTTATTGGATTGTGCTGAAACTTCACAGGGGTTAGTTTCCAAAATTATAAGCACTTGTTTCTTTTCAGATGAATATCTCTATCATTTTTGAGTTATTTTCATTTCATCATTTTAAAACCTCTTCTTACAAGGGCATATATTCTTCTAGCATAGTGATTCCTTTTTATTTGACATGGCTTCTCAATGAGATGAGTTCAATCTAAGTCACGTGTTCGAATTTGAATTCGAGTTTGGCAACCATAAAATTTGGATGAAGTACGGCAAGGACAAAAAATTTGGAAAAAAAATTCGATAGTTTTTTTTTTAAAATCTAAGTAATATATCCAATAATTATAAAAGCAAAAATTAATATATAGTTTTTAAAATTAAAAACAAATAACAAGTAAAAATAAAAAATACTATTTAATATTTAATATTTTACTCTAGTTGACAGATCAATAAGTAAAATAGAATAATGATAAATTAAATATACTAAATATTGATATTTTAATAAAAATTAATATAAATTAAAATTATAAAATAATAAAACTCTCACCCGGTAAGGAAAAAAACAATAATACTTTCATGGTGAATATGAATAACATAAACTATAATGATGAATATTAATAACATAAATCTTTAACTTAATAACACTTTCACGGTGAATATGAATCACAAAAATTATAATAATAAATATTAATGACATAAATATTTAACATAAGGAAAAAAACAAAAACCTAAAAAGACAAAACAAAAATCCTAAAATACAAAACTGAATATGAAACAGAAAAGAATAAGTGGCCTACTTGGGCAAGTTGACAAAAAATCACGTACAGCTTTGAGCTCTGATGGCAGCACTGCGGGGGAAACCTGTGGCGCCTGGGCAGGGGCTCACGAACAGCTTTGAGCTCATGAACATAAGCACAAACACACACAAATGAAGCACAAACAGACACAAACGAAGCACAAACAGGCATGGCCAGCTTCAGTTGCGCGACGGACCAACTTCAGCTTCAGCCTGCATTATTTATAAAACAAAATAGCTGGAACCCTAAAAAAGCACCTTATTAAAATAAAAGCAAACTCATATTTCCGCTGTATTAATTTAAGGTGAGCATTTACGAATTTGAAGCTAAAAATTCGGTGAATGCATTGACACAGAGTTCAATTATGAGATGGCTTTTCATTAACAAGTTTTTTTATTTGAATTCATGTTTTAAGCAGTTTGCTTCATCTTACCATCTCTCTCCACTCCTTGGATAAATTATTTTGGCTATACAGTTCCAAAAGGTTTCACCTAACTGGTTTGATAAATAAGGCATCCTGGTGACACTGGCAAAGTTGTTATCTCAATCCTCTCTTAAGCAGCAGTTTGTACATTAACTACTGAAATTGACGACAATTTTGTTTCGATAGGGAGGGAATAATGTGAATCCTTTGTTAAAAGGAATTGTCTTATGAATATTTTCTTTTGGTTTAAAAAGGATAGCCTCAGTGTGACTTTAAAACTATCTTTAATATAGTTTTCTTTGTTGCATGAATTCCTCCTACAAGGTGTATACTAATGTTGTGTACTTGTAAGACTTGTTATTCACACTTAATGAAGACTGTGCAGCATGTAGAGTATGAGAATCCCTGCTGTCTCCTTTCTCTGGTTTCCTGGAAGCATAATAGTTGCTCGGAATTGTTATATGTGCACATTTTCATAATACCAATAAATTTATAAAATGATAACCAAGTAGACTAGTGCACAATATAATTACACCAATCAAATATTTAATGTTTAAGGCTGTAAAAGGTGCATAAATTAACATCAGTAAGGAAATTTTTGGTCTAAATGATTCATGGAAATATGAGGTTCAACTTGGGGTTTATAGATAACTTCATGTTGTGTCTTATTGATCGAATACGTTCTTCTTTAGTCCTATCTTTTATTTTCTTATTTTGTAGCTGAAGGTATTTTTGCAACTGATTTTCAAATTTGTACTTCTAAGACCTTAATTAAGATTTCTACAACACAGTATGCAAATATCTGATTTACCAGTTACAATGTTCTGATACATTCAATCACTAAACACTTTTTTGTAGTATCATTGTTCCTTGTAATCTATAAAATTAGTTTCTGTCCAAAACCATGAAAGTTATGTTATCCTGTAAGATATTAATGAAATTAGTAATATTTGCAGGATGACTTTGAGAACTTTTGGTCAGCATGCCCATGGGATGAAGATCTGACATATGCCAAAGCTGTTTGTGACGAGGTGTCTGCTGTTTCTCCTGGTAGTTTTCTGCAATGTGGTGTATTCTATTTGTATATTTGTAGAACTTTTCTATGTGAACACATCATTTGCTATGATAACTTTTTAAAGTGTTATTTTTTTTTTTTTTAAAATTTTTTGTAAGGGGTAAACGCTTTTAACCCGGAGCTATGAACCGGTGGGGCTTGAACCTTGATGGCAAGAACAACAACACATCAACTTAGCCATCACAACATGCCACTATTGGCATGATAACTTTTTAAAGTTATTACTTCTTGGAATCTATTATTTTACTTAGCAGAAAATGTAACTTTTGGGTTTCTACCATTCTGGAATAATAAAGTCTTTTGGCATGCATCCTAGCATATGGAATGAGTTTTTTTTATCTAAAGTATTCTTACCATTGCACCTTTTGGCATTCATTCTTATATCTGTGAACATAATTGCCTTTTCTGTATTTGAAAAAATGATTATCTGGATCTTGATGGCTAATAAATGCAATCCTAATCTGAAAACAGTTGTTTCTATTGGTTTGTTGACTGTGGAGGATATTTTGCTTATATGAGAAATTTCTAGGCTGTATGAACATTTTTTTGAACTTACCCCCTTTCACTAATTGGAAAATCTGCTCCTTGAAGCAGATAAACTTATGCCGACTTTAAATAAAAAATTTAAATGAGATAGAATCTCAAAGAAATAAAATAGCAAGGTAACTAAAGAGCTTTTGGTTCATGTACAATAATAAGACAGTGAAAATCTAAATTGCTTCTGACAAAGTTTATGTGGGCGTGAATGCATTCTTGCCAAGTTGCAACCATTTCTATAAACTTAAAGAAAAGTACCGAAAAAAGGAACATTTATTGTGCAATGGTTGTTAAAGACTAATGAAAAGACTGGGGGTAGATGTTCTATTACATGAAATTGTCTTCCATTTGTAGGATATTTCACATTTCATTTGTTATGGGTTATTTTCTTCCCGATACATGTATTTGAAAGAAAAGAGAGACTCATGCAAATAGATAGCGATAAACTATGAAGGTATAATATAGAGAAGGATCATTGCAAAGCCATTTCAACGCATTCCTTGACATTCTTCTCATTTAAGGTTCACTAATCTGGGATTTTTAACTAAATCATCTCTCTGACTATCTTTGAGGATTAGGAATAATAATAATTCAATTATAGTTATACCAAATAACAGTGGTATAGTTTAGTCTTAGAGTTGGGCCAATAACAGGGCTACAGGTCTGTCTTGTGGGATTACCTGGCTGTAGATCAGTATATCCCATTAACAGCATTATAATTCATTTTGGTTTAATACCAGGGCTGCAGCTTGACCTTACCCAGTTTCTTTCCAAGAAGATAATCTAAATGGTGCGTAGGCAAAGTTATTCAGCTTAGAAATCACGCCTTATAATGGGCAGCACTGGCGGCACAGGGTCATGGAAAGTTCATAAATGTTTTGGTATGGGTGTCTGTTGTGACCATTTCACACATCGCCCCATTAGAATGGGGACCCCCTCTTTTTGCTTTTGTTTTGCTTGTTCTTCTCTCTGCTTTTAGGGCTTTGAGTGAGTGAGTGGTCTGTCTGGGCTAGGGCTAAACCTTAAGGGTTCCTTTTGATGTCATTCAAGCTAAGTCCAGTCAAATTTTGGAAAATTGTTAAGTGTCTTCCTGAAGAATTGAGATTGTTGAAATAAGGTAAGCTTGTCAGGGGAGTCAAATAGGTCTTAGGTTAAGTCTAGATTGAAGGTCTTTAGGGTAAGGTCCAGTTTGTTTCCTGGTCTAAGTCAGTTAAACACAGTCAGTGAAGAAAGTGGGTCTAGTGGGCTAAGTTGAATAGGTGAAGAAATAGATCAAGAGCTTGATAATGCCAAATTCGCTCCTGACCCTCGCTGAGGGCCCAGGGCGAAAATCCTTGTAGACTGGATTTCCTTCACAATTTTGGCTAAGTGTTGAGATGTTTTAAGAGGATTTTGGTGTGTCCTTGCCTGGGGAAGTTTTGATTGAATTTTTGAAAGCAAGATGATGCCTGAAATGGAGAAGTTGCTCTTGACCCTTCCTGAGGGTCCAGGGCGAACTTCATCCTAAAACACAAATTCTTGTTTTGAGAAGGCTTGCTAACTGGTTCCTGGCCTTGAAAATAACCTAACTCTGCCTTGTGAAGTGATTGGAGACTTAAATTTTGAACGGTTTAGCCAGAAAGGGTAATTTCGCTCCTAACCCTTGCTGAGGGTCCAGGGCGAAAATGTTATTTAAGGCATATTTGTCACTGACTTTTCTAATTTGTTTTGTGCAGGGTCTCCAGGAAGGATGATTGGACGTGACTTGATGCTTTTGAAGATTTGAAGGCATGAAAAATGATGAATTTTGGAGGCTAAGGGAAAAATCACTCCTGACCCTTGCTGATGGCCCAGGGCGAAATTTTGATTTCCCTCGTCTTGTAGTGAAAAAAGACCAAGTGTTGGACATGAATGGAAAATGAATGACTTTCTCCACCCGCCTGAAGGAGTTTTAACTTGAAATGATGAAGGATCTTGTTGGAATCATCAAAATCGCTCCTGACCCTTGCTGAGGGTCCAGGGCGAAAAAACTTATTGGAGTCATTCCTGACCTTGTTTGGTCAAATTGAGATATCAAAGGCATGGTGGAGGATGAAATGAGCTTGATAAAGTATCCAGACTTGATTGAAGATGATGAATTGAAGGAGTTTTGCCCAAGAGGAGTAATTTCGCTCCTGACCCTCTCTGAGGGTCCAGAGTGAAATTCTTTATATGCACATTTTTGGACCTTTCTTGGACATGAATTTTTATTCATAGCGTGAAACAAGATGAAATCTTCCTTAGCAAAAACATTTCATGATGAAAAGTGAAGCATTTTGGTCTAGATGGCAAAATTCGCTCCTGACCCTCTCTGAAGGTCCAGAGCGAAATTTTCAAAAGGCACATTTTCTTGCAAGGTCAAAGTGATTTTTATAATTGGAATAGATGAAAGCAAGTGTGTTTTACCCATTGAATATAACTTGGACAATCAACGAGGAAGCAAGCAAGCCAGGTTTGAAAAATCGCTCCTGACCCTCTCTGAGAGCCCAGGGCGAAAAACCTAATGTTGGACATTTTTCTCCAAGTTTGAACGAATCTAAGCCTAGACACGAGCTTGAAATGATGTTTTGAAGTGAAAAGGGATCGTTGAAAGTGAGGATTTTGAAGGCAATTGCAAAAATCGCTCCTGACCCTCTCTGAAGGCCTAGAGTGAATTTCCAAAATACCCTCCCTGTTGTGTGGAATTAAGACAAAATCTCGCTTGGGCAGAAGAAAGACGTAATGTGTTATGCCTTAGAGGTGATTTGGAGACTTAGAGATGAAGGAATATGCCTAATTTGCAAAAGTCGCTCCTGACCCTTGCTGAGGGTCCAGGGCGAAAATCTTAAAACCAACATATTTCCTTCAAAATTGTGCTAAGGCAAGATTGTGCTAAGGTAGAAAAGCCCTTCAAAAACATGATGAATGATGATTTGCCTAGAAAAGTTGATGATGCTAAGCCAAAAAGCAAAAATCGCTCCTGACCCTCTCTTAGGGTCTAGGTCGAAAATTTTGAAAACTCCCATTTTACCTTGCAACAACAAAGCCAATTTGGGTGAGATGGATAAAGAAAGGACATTGCCAGGTGATGAATAAAATTTCAATGAAAAATGATGGAGAATTAAGCCCAATTTGCAAAAATCGCTCCTGACCCTTGCTGAGGGTCCAGGGCGAAAAAACTTGAAAGAGGATTTTATTGCTTATTTTGGAGGCATTAACACGATCTAGCTTGATGGAGAGGTGTTTTGATAAGGAAATGAGGATTTATAGTCAAAAATGAAAAAATCGCTCCTGACCCTTGCTGAGGGTCCAAGGCGAAAAGCCTCAAAATCACACCTTTTCTCCAAAATTTGATAGAGCTAAGTTTGGAGGCCAGTGAGAAGATCTATTTGAAATGTCTTGAAGAGATTTTGAACATTAACAAATGCTAATTTTGAGCAAAAAATGGAAAATCGCTCCTGACCCTTGCTGAGGGTCCAAGGCGAAATTTCCTCTAAAGACATCATTTCCTTCAAAATTGTTGATGAATTAACTTGATAGTGCAAGGAAATAGATCTTGGAAATAACGATGAGGGTTCAACAATCAAATTAAGGTGGATCACAACCAAAAATTAGAAAAATCGCTCCTGACCCTTGGAGAGGGTCCAGGGCGAAATCTACATTTCCACCTATTTTCCTCATGCAAAATGTCAAAATTTGAAGTACAACACCTTAACTGGATATCAATTTACCCTCTAGGATATTTTCAAATCAAGATGCAAAGTATTCAAGGCTAAAAACAAAAAATCGCTCCTGACCCTCTCTCAGGGTCCAGGGCGAAATCATCATGAAATTTCATTAAGCCTTGTTTTAAAAATTGATATTCTCCAATTTGCATTAGATCGCCAAAATTGCTAAATTTGAGGCATTTGGAAAATTAAAATTAAATTCGCATTAAATTAAAAGCATTTTGGCATTTAATAATTAATTTTAGGCCTTGAGAATATCAAATTTTTACTTTGGAGGCATTTAAAATTAATTTTTTTAAAATTAAAATTGATTGGTGAGCGCTCAAGGCATTATTTTGTTTTTATTTGCCAAGTCGGCCCCCCTTTTTTTGAGATTTTATATTTTTTTACCTCCTTTTTGCCAAGTCGGCCTAGAGGAAGCAAGGGGTAAGCGCTCTATATAATAGGGATGCTTTGATCAAGTTTAATCATTCATTCAATCATCCTTTTAAGTGCGAAATTGGAGAGCTGATTGGAGGTGTGAAATAGAGCTTATTTGGAGCGAATTTCTTCTAAGTGTTGAAGGCTAACTAAGGTGGAATCTATTCTTTTGAAGGCTAAAGGAGGCGCAATTCATCCAAGAGAGGGCTATGATCTAAACCTTGCCTAGCGAAGTTCATTTTTTCTTGCACCATTTTCAAAGGTCTTAGAGTTTAATACTCAAGGGGAGGTATGGCAAAATCATCTTAACATCCTTGTGTAAGACTTGTTTTTTTTGGACACCTTTTTAGAAAAGTCCAAGTGATTGATTAGGAAATGATAACTCTAGATTTATCATGAAGTTTCCTAATTAATATCTTTAATCTTTCTTTTGAATTTTGATTTCTACACTTCAAGGTATAAGGAACTAATTTCGAAATGTTGTGTAGGTATCAAGATGGCGACTCCAAAGGCAGGAGCATCTACTAGTCGCCCAACTCTCATCAAGGAAGATCAGAAGAATGACGAATTGGAGACCAGGATCATGTCCAAGTGGAGTAATATCGGAGACACCAACTTGGGAAACTTCAATGTGAAGAAGTTTCGAGAGGTCCCCTACATTGGCAAGCCATCACCTGTTGCGAAGAGGATAATTGAAAGTGGCATCATCAAGGTGGCAGGTTTCCCTCCAGCAGTCAAGTGTCATGAGCTGATGATCGAGTGTGCTCGCCACTATGACTCACAATCAAGGTCGATCGTATCCAAGGAAGGGAACACCTTAGCTTACCTTTCAGAGGAGGCTATAAGTGAAGCTCTTCATCTTCCAGAACATAAAGATATGATTTACAAAATCCTAGAAGGAGCTAGATCAATGTATGAAGATGATCCCGACACTTGCCTGAATCTCATTAATAAGAATTGGTTGCTCAAAAGTCGTCCTCGCCTGAACAAGATTCCCAACACACCGCATAGGATTGATTTCCAGGAGGAGTACAAAGATTTGATAACTTTGCTCAATCGAGTTACAGGGGCTCCTCAAGCCTTCTACTTCGAGAAGTGGATGTTCTTCTTCATTCAAGTGATAGTCCAAGGAAAAGGAACGATTCATTGGGCTAGAATTATTAGCCATTGTCTGGATGTGCAGTTGAGAAGGCTAAGACCTACTAAATCATTCCACATGAGCTCATATGTCATATATGCCTTGATTAGGAGTTTCGAGTATGCAGGGCTACCTCATAGAGGAGTGATCGGAAGAGGACCCGGAGAAGTGAGAGTTTGTGACTCTTATGTTCATTTGCATCATCCTCCTAGAGGTTACTACAAGTTAGTCAATGATACCTTCACGATGAACATCACTAGGATATTGCAAGGTGGGATTCATAATCGACTATCTTTGGATGCACAAGAACTTGTGAAGAAGTATGGTGCTTGGTTCATCCAGTTTCAAAAGTTTACATATATCAGAGTTCATGGGTGTCCTTCACCTCCCTACATGTTGCCGAGGTATCCGACAGACAGGATAGTGCTACTTGAGGTAACTCGACAGTTAGCAGCTTATGCAAAGGTGTCCAGACACAAGCATGGAAATGGAATTCTAGTGCCCATCATACTAGGGAATTCACTTGAAGTTTGTCCTAACACTCAAGCCTCGGAAGATGCAGAGAAGGAATTGGCCTTATATTCATTCACATCCTTTGCCTCGCGGGAGAATTTTGACCCTCACGGTTATATGGAGGAGACAGTTGGTAAGAAGTACAAACACGAATTTCAGGTAGAGGACTTTTGGATGAATCTCTCAAGTGATTTAGAGGTTAAAAGAAAGATGCATTCCAGGCTACCCTTAGATCTCATCAGGAAATGCAAAGTTTATAGAGTAGCTGATCAAGCACAGGATAGCGGTAGACACCTCCAGTCATCTTATGACAAAGAAGACAAAGCATTGAAGATAGATTGGAATGAACCTGAGGTTTTGGATTTGAGCCTTGATGGCTCCTGTTTTATCATGTACTCGCAGATGGGTAGATGTACACCATCAGAAGTTGAGAGAGCATAATGTGTCAATGACTTTTACTTTGGAGGCAAGACCAGAAGAAGGAGAAGCAAGCGTGAGTGAGAACACTTCTCATCCTAGAGGTGCAAAGAGGAAAGAAAGACCTGAGAAAAGAGAGTCTTCCAAGAAGAAGCAAGAGGCCAATCGAGATCACCCATCAAGCACATCTTCTCGACATGAAAAGAAGGCAAGCCAAGGAGAAGGTCAAGGGAAGATGGTACTTGAAGTTGATGAATCTATGGAGTCTGTAATGTCCCTTTCTAGGTTTAGGCCGATTTGAACCATAATTAATCTATTTCAAAGTACTGATGACTTAAACTATCTTAATTAAGAGTCAAGGCTATCTTAACATGAAGCAGATCTGTGATATTCTTTCTTTAGTCTATCAAGTACTAGATAATTTAATCTTATTCCAGTTCGTCTATAAATCATTTACATATTTTTTATTACGAGTTTAATGGATTATTATATGTTACTGCAGAGTAGTTTCTAAAAGATATTACATTAATTATATTTGTTGTATTAATATCTGTTATTGTATAAATATCCTTATTAATAACTTTTATATTATTCCTTAGTGATATATATATATGTTTATGTATATATATATATATATATATATATATGTTGACAATGATTTTAATATTTCCTAATAACCTATTATTATTACTACTGCTGCCTAAAATATTACTAGTGATGGATATATTCAGTGGCTGGTAGTGGGAGACAGATCTGACGCATGTCAGATCTGGTCTGCCACTTTCATGAACTTATGTATTCCTATAATACATATTTCAGACTGTTAATATTATTCTGCATAAAGAAATTATTGGGGTTCATATACTAAGCATAAATATTAATCACACCACCATGCATGCCATCGGAAATAAGCCTGTCCTGCCTGTGACATTAATAATAGTTCTGATCTGAATTGATAATAATTTCATTTTTATAAGCACCGATATATCTCCCCAATTGATAATTCCCTTAATTTAATCCCGAGACAACCATTCGAACCTAGAGTGAGAATTGGAATATAAAATTGATCCAGTTTACCGGAACTTAGTCCATTCACCCTTGGGGCTTTTAATTGAAGTGGTTTTACTCTGCCCTTCCCTAGTAGCACCCATCTCCCTTGGAGAATAGAAAATACAGAACTGGTTATGTTTAAGGATTGTTTTAAGACATTCTGTTTTCGTTTAACAAAAATTATCAATTATTTATTTATCCTGTTACCTATTTATTTATGAACCTCTGATTTGTATCTTTGATTTAATTCTTATTTGATATACTTAAATTAATTGGTAGTCGTGTTCTTTGATAAATTTATTTATTTATATTTGATGCATTTAGTGTCAATGTAAATCTGGTTAAGTACTCTCTACTTATAATCTTCAATGGATTACTAATTATTTTCTGTGTATATATTCATGTAATTTCTCTCTCTCTCTATATAGTTTACTTATTTTTTCCTTGATTTACCATATCATATTATTATTCTTTCTACTATTAAATTAGGATGTGAATTCCTTATATTATATTAATTTCTGCTGTCACTGTTAATAATTAATCATTCATATTATTATTATATTATTTACTGCTGTTATTGTAATTTCCCAGCATATATTTAGTGTAGCTTATGTCCTTCTAACCATGTTACCTTAATTATTATTAAGAAAGGAGTTTTCATATTATAAATAATGTAAGTTTATTTTCACGTACCACTGAGAAACTGCTTACCAGTTCGATAGCCCAGCAACTGCCAGCATCCGATATTCTTCCCCCCGTCTCCTCCATTTATGAGCAAAGACTATATTTAATTATTTCTCATCTATTCCATGATCGCAGATGATATCCTTATATGATTATCTGGTTATATTCCGTGTATACTTTAGTCTTTATATTCTTGCTATGGTTGGCATTGTATCTGAATATTCAACCTTGTGCTTCTGGGTCTTTACCTTGTAATTGGGTGGATTAATATCCCTTATTATGCAGTGTGAGAAAGTTCTGCTACTGTGGTCTGAAATAAATAAATAAAAATATTTCTTTCGATGCCTTCCTCCAAACTTATTATTTCCCTTAAATATTTACGAAAGGGGGTTAGATGGGAGAAGTCGTGTCCTCTCTATATATAACTCTTGCAATCATTTTTTTGTCATCGTGACTCTTAAAATATTTTTTTTTTTTGACCTTGATCATACATCTTACTCTAGTTCTTATTTTAATCGAATAAGCATAAGATGATTTTGAGCGATGGAAGGTGTATAAGTTTTTATTCTTAAGATTGAAGACTCATGATCTGTATTAGTTTCAGGTTACATTAACATCATTATGTCATTTTGGCACCTTTAAGTTATACTAAATTAATAGTGTTTTTATGTTAATACATGCCTCCTATATCATATTAACAGTATAAGTTGTATAAGTTGTATTAACAGTATTAAATTATATTAATAGTATCAATATTAAATTGCATTAGTAATATTAATTGTATTAACAATATTAAATTCTATTAATAATAAAATGTGATTCACATATTACTAAATAATTTTTGTATAATAATTTTCAATATTAATTTGTGAATAATAATAATAATATTTAATAATTAATTATTAATAAATATTAATAATAATATTTAATAATTAAATATTAATAATTTCAAATAATCATTTGTTGATTATATTAGTTTATAATAATAATTGTTTCATTTAGATTATAAATAACGATCAAGGAGGGGACATGACAGAGTCCATGGTACAGAATGATAAGCCTAAAAAGGGACAGACACCTCAGCATTCATCAAGTCAATCTCCCCAAGTTGATGAGCTACATGAAGAGAAGAATGATGATGAAGCGACATCTCCTCTCCGAGAAGATGAACCATTGCCTAAAGAAATACAAGTGAGAGAGACAAGATTTGCCATTCCGGATTGGTTAAAAGAGAGACTGACAAGGGTGATCGTAATTGAAGAAGAAGAAGATGTATTTGATTTAGAAAGCCTCATAGGGAATTCTCAGGAGGTAATGGAAAAGAAGAAGGCCACCAAGATGTCCAAGGTAATAAGAGATGAGACAGGATCTAGGAAATTGCAGATTGCTACACCAGTAGTGGACAAGTATGAGGGTGAGATTCTTGCAGATGAGTATGATTTAGAAACATTTGAGCTTGGTCCACTCACTACTGAGCAAGCAATGGAAGAAGCAACTGATTCATTTGAAGCACTTAAAGACAAACTTAAGGAAGAAATGGAAAGGAATAGGAAGCTTGAGAGAGAGGTCGGTGCTTGGAGAGGCTATTTTAGTCATCTCAATCAGCCCTTGAGACGTTAGGATCCAACAGTATCTCCTTTGCAGGCACTTCCTCTTGAATCAGTTGGCGAAGCAGAAAGGGTCAAAAGCTTGGTTCAGCTTATGAGCTCTTGGATTGATAAATCCCACACGGTAGCTGTTGAATTTGCAACAAGAATGATGAAGACAATCCATCGAGCTATCCAGGTCCTTGAGATTATCCACAATCTAATGATAACTGTAGCCGCTTTCGCTCACACTAGAGATGTTATCATTCCGGTCCTGCAAGTAATCAGGCAAACACCAAGGAGGATCCTGGCACAAGAAAAGATAATGGATGGAGGAACTCACAACCTACTACAGTGGTCAGCTCTACTCCAGATGAACGAGGTTCTTTTCGAAGACATCAACACCAAATGCAGTCAAATTGAAGGTGTCATCCATCCAATTCAGGATAAGGTGTTTGAGGTGTTGTGTACCATTCTTGGCAGGCGGATCGAGATTGAGATAGATGTGGACCTCCAAGAGTTGGAAGAGAGAGTCAAGGTCATCTTTTGCAAAGATGAGAATGTCATCACAGATGAGCAACGAGACCTAATGTTCACTACCATGGTCTTGATTGAGAAGATCAAAGAACTCGAACATGGATGGGAAACGGCTCTTCTCTCTGCCTTTGATCAAGTCATTCACTTGGAGGAACAAATGAAGAATCTTCTTGAGATTCCTATTGCTGAGATTGAAGGAATTGTGTCCAGATTCGTTGGATATGCTAAGGAGCATAGGAAAGGGAACAAAGTTCTAGAAGAAAGGTTGTTATAGGATGATGTGGCATCTTAATTCTCATTGGTCTATGTTTCCTCGACTTTTGTGCCAATTAAATATTTGGCTATGCATTTAATAATGTTCATCTAAAAGGGGAACTTTTTGTAACAAACCCTAATTAGGGTTTAGGTGTCAGAATCTCAGCCATTGATCTTCTTTCGATCTGGGCCATTCATTGTAATTGAGGATGCTATATATACCCTCACTCATTTTCATTTTGTCATTAGATCATTAGAAATTAGAAGATAGAGAAATAGATAATAGTTAGAGCTTTGGAGAGAAGAAAGTTATTGTGTAGCAAGATTGAGTAGTGAAGAAAGAATTTTGAACAATTGTTGTCCATTTGGCTTTGAGATCAATAAAATATTGAAGTTATGGTGTTTTATTGCAATACTTGTGGCTATCTTCATGGTTGTTTATCTTCTTGAATCATTCTCAGTCGAAGTAGTATTTAAGTTGGAAGGACTAAGTGTTGTGCTTGATCTTTGGTGAGATTCATGTCCAAACCACTAGCTTCTTACTGATTGTAAGGACGCCTTGTGTGGTCAACTGGAGATATTGAGATTGCTTGAACATTCGATCATTGTTGAAATATTGATATGTATCTTTATGATAGTATCTATATTCTTGATGATTTGAAAATCATTAATCACCTTAGAAGATCGCATCAATTCCAGTAGAGTTGTAATTCCTTGGCAATACTGAAATTGGTAGAATCTTACCAAGTCTAGCTTACATTAATTAATTCTTAGGATTAGATTAGTATTCATCTCTTGAAACCCTTATCTTTTGATCTTTTTTGAGAATCTGTTAGTATTAGGAAAACCTATTCCTGCAGATCTAAAGAGCGTGACATGGACAAGCTTTCTTAGAAAGTGCGTAAGACCCCTTGAAGAAACAACATTTACAACGACCACTGGTGCTTATCCACACGTAGAGATCCTACAACGAAGAACCTTGAAGTCACCCTGATTGATCCTTTTCGCGATATCTTCAATATTCAGAGACTTTACTCAAGAGAGGATAAGGTACCATTTGGGTATTTTATTCTGTGTTTGGTTGTGTACAAAATACACGTCAACAGTGTCATAATGGGACTGTACAGTGGTGGTCTATTCTTTTTAGTGGCAGTTGTGTGTTTGCTGTTATATTGATGTGTGAGCTATGATGCGTGGTACTTCTCTTGGTAATGGCTTTGGCAGCTAGGGTACATGGTGTGGGTAGTAAGGGGGTTAATAATTCTGAGGGGAAAGGCATAATGGTGGATGAGGTGCCTAAGAAGTGAAAAAGGAGGATTTATGGGGAGGAGGCAGTGGTGGGATTTATGGCTATGCTGTATGAAGAGATTATTAACCCTAGGCTTAGGTTTTGGATGGAAAGAATGCGGGTGTTGGCGAAGTAGATGGATGGGGCACCAAGGGTTGTATTCCCCTTGCCTCAGTGAAGCTTTTGTTGGATCTTGGTTATATGCATGGGTGTTGGAATACATTCGATGCTGCTCAGTCTTTGGTGTGTGCATTGGTTCTATCTTTGGTTATTGGTTCTTAATTGATTCATGATGAGATTGGGGATGTGCTACACTAGGCAGAGGCTCATTTGGATTTTTCGCTAGGTCACTTGCACGCAATTGAAAAACGTCAACTGTGTTTGCAACAGACTGTTGAGGAAATTGCCAAGAATTTGAAGTTGTTTCTTCTCGTGGATGCTATATCAATAGTTTCAGATTCTTGCAAATCTCATAGCAGCAAAAATCTTTTGGGGAAAAAATTAAAAAACTAAAAGTATAAGATTTTTTGAAAAAATTGGGATTTAAATGGGAAAAAGATCTTAAAAAAAACAGAAAAATTTGTAGAAAAGAGACAAAAACTACTTGTTTTTGAAATTTAAAGGCATTTCCAGAGCATAGAATTATAGAGAGCAAATAAAATAGAGTTTAGCCCATGAATTGCCCAAATGAAAAGTTTGCTTGAAATAGTAGAATGCAGTGTAGCATGTAAGCTTTGCTAGTAAATGATTCTTTGGTAAGTTCCATGTGAAGTTGATGAAGTTATTGCTGAGTTAACAATAAAAGATTTTATTGAATGATATGTGAATTAGCCTCTAGTCTTAAACTGCATTCCAAATTATTATTAATATCAAAAGAATGTTTAATAATAGAGATTGCACCATCATAACAAAATCTGAAACCTTAGAAAAATTAGTAAGACTCAAAACAACTGCCATAAACATGTTTGCATCACTGAAGGATAAAAGAAAAAAACATTTATCCAAATAAAAATCTAATCAATTGATAAAAGTGAAACCATTTCTCATAACAGGTATAGTCAAATAGGCATGAATCAAGCATTTTTAAAGATTCAAGATGCAAAACTAAGTTGCATTCAAAAGCTTTGCTATTAAACCAAACCTTCAAACTTAGTCAAAGTACTGACTCATATAAAGCAGAAGTAGAAGATAAACACAAAACACATTTTAGGACAAATATGCATAATATCAAAATTGAAAATAAGCATACAAAATCGCAATGACCAAGATTTTGATGTCACAAAGATTGGACATCTTGGTGCAATACTGGGCTGTTGTTTTTATGCAGACAAGGGAATTTGTACTACAACTTGAGAGAAGGATAAAATATTATGAAGACAAAGATGATCTACACATACCATTACCTCTTCACTTTTAGTAATGAGACCAGATAAATAAATGAAACTATGGTATTTTCATATTCATTAAGCAAAGCAATGATATGAGAGAGAGCCTAAATTAGCATTAAATTTAAGCCATTCAGCTAGGAAGATGGATTTTCCAGAGAACTGATTCACAATGCTACCATTGTAGAAAAAGATAGACCATCAAATGTTGTTTGGACCAAATAACCAACAGATCTTCACAATAACAATTTAGTTGCGTAGGAAATCAAGAATGATGAGGACATTTGATGTAGATAAGTAGACACAAATTTAAACTGTGTGATTGGGTATTGACAGTATTGGTAGAAATCCTAACATTTGAATATAGATAAATTAAACCATGATAAAATAGACACAAAATATGAATTACAAATAATGAGCTGAAATATAACAGTAAAATACTATCTCTTTGGATGAAAGGCCCACCAAAATAAAATAGTTTAATGTTTTTCATCTTGTCAATTTAATTGAAAGATCCTTGTGATCTGCACATTGAAAATTTTATTTAAATAGATTATTTATCTATTTTTATGTGTTGGTTGAATGCTGTGTAAATACTATTTTTATAGCATGAAGTTATAGAATGTATTTGCAGCAGTGTTACAATTTTTTTTTGCCTACCTCTAGCTTAAATTCACTACCTCCAGACTCCTTGCAAGTTTGCAATTAGCTGCACCTTCTATAAATGTACCGATGAGCTTTCATTTGTAGTTGTGCCCGAAAAATGTTGTACTATTGTGGTATTAGTAAAATGTTTTGCCATTGCATGGGTTTTGAGGGCTGGCAGGAGATTGATAAAGGTTTTAGATGCGATTCAAATGCAAAAAAATCGTTGAAAATTGCAGTATGATTTAAAAAAAAGATGGGATCTTTTGGGGAAAAAATTTCCTGTGGGACCAATTTGCAAAAAACCAGGTATAATCAGGATTTTTTGGAGTTTTTTGTTTCTGATGATGACGAGGTCCTGACCATGGACAGTTAAGGGAATGACATGGGGCTGGTAGAGTCGGCAGGAGGTGCTAAATCTTCTAGTTTAAGTGTCTAGGATAAATTTAGACTATTTCTTACACATTGTTAGAAGCCGGTAAATTGTATAATTCTTGCCTCATTTTGCTTAAGTTCACTATTAATATTGATAAATAGATAGTTGTCTGCCAGAGCAAGCTTGCTAGTATTTCTCAATCTTTTGACCCTAATGTAACATTAACCAGAAGTATTGAAGGACATATTATAGCCTTAAATGATCAGATCTCAAGCCTTCAAGTGGATAAGGAGAAAGTTTTGAGGAAAGTGGGTGAACTTTGGATCCCGATTTCCATCCGGTTAGATACTATGCTAAGTAATAAGGCGGACTGTATGAAGGAAATGCCCCGACCTATACCATTAGATTTGAGAGAATTAGAATTTCATGCTATTGTATTTAATGCATTTATCACAGTTTTGGATAACCTGAAGAGTGGGTGGGATACTCACCTGGGATTTTTGAAGACTGTTTATGCTGACCTCTTCAAGTATTTGTAAAATGTTTGTCATCTGTATATCAATTTTGGGCAGCACCCCATTTTTGGCATTGCTGTCAAAGGGGGAGAGATAAGGTGAAAAATGTACAGACTAATTGTGTATAGAGTGTGCAGTTTTTTGATGCACATTTTTGGATTGTTGATCTAAGGGGGAGCCTTAGAATTCTTTCATTCTTGATCCGGTGTACAGGTTTCACAAGGTTCAACACTTAGACATTTTTCACAGGTGTTGCCATCAATGCCAAAGGGGGAGATTGTTGGCAATTGACACTCATCGGTGATCTTTGATGCTTGATTTATGGTTTAGGGTTGTCATTGATGGCAACTCTTCTTGGAGATTCGATCTAGCGGTCGTGATTCATCTTATCCAGAAGCTAGAGTTAACCTGTAAAATAGGGTATCTCGGTAATGTTTTGATCCAGAATGATTTTCGATGATTGCGGTGTTTTTGGTGATTGTTTTTGTGATCTCAGTGAAAGGGAAGATCCTTAGGAAGCATGTGATTATAATCTTTTGGTCTGGTGCTATGTTTTGTTCGAGATTGAAGCTGACTTGAAGCTACACGTTACACTTCTTGAAGCCGACTTGAAGGAGATTGCTTTTATGTTAAGACCGTATATATAAGATCGATTTGGCAATTGGTTTTCGGTAGAAATATAATTGTGGTGATCAGTTTTGGTGCAATTGAGCGTAGTTTCACGTGCGCATTTGATTCACAGACAATTCGGTAGCTGACTGAGACAGTAATAGAGTATTTAGCAAAGTGAAGATAGTCAGAGATTCAATGCTTAACCGGAACTCATTCTTGCATAGTCAGATCCTACTTGAGAGTTCATTTCATTGTATTTCCTCATTGTAATCAAATTGTAAGTCAGTGAGACTTCCTTGAAGGTTGTAGCCTTCTGGGCAATTGTAATTGAGCAGTGAGCCTGAATGCAAGTGCATTCCCCATCTATGTAATATTTATGTACTCCTGGCCATAGTATATGAATATTGTGGGTTCCAACCCCAGAATGGTTTTTCCCTTTTTGAGTTTCCACATAAAAATTCCGGTGTTGTGGATCTGTGGTTTATTTACTGCATGTTTATGTTCTTTTCTGTTATGCATTGCTAACCGGTGGATAAAGAATAAGTTTGTGGATTTGATTTCCGGTAGATCACTGATCCACCCCCCCCTCTCCGTGATCTCTGATTCTAATAGGATGAAACATGAATTTTATTGCATTTTTGGAGTGTTGTGTAGTTATAGATCAATGGTTTTTTTCCATATTTTTGATTCATTAAGTTTTAATTTTGAAGCTTTTTGGAGATCCATCAATGGTGGATGGCCTCCATGATTGGTTTTTAGCCAAAATTGGGCATTTGATGAAAGTTGGAATTTGTTGTTTTAGATTTTATTTTATTTTGTAGAATCATGATATTAGGTGAGTAAATTTTATTAGTGGATTGATTCGGATCTGTTTTCTTGGTATTATGGCCAATTGAGTATGCTATGTTGTATGTGAAAATGGCATTGAAAATGTGATTATTTGAGGTGCAAGAAGGATTTTGGGCTCAATTGATGAAAGTAATTCACTTGCAATTGGTATCTTTATCGTTTGGTTTCATGTTTTGGACTTCATTGAGCCTAGGGTGGGTAATAGGGTCAATGATGGGAGTGGTGTCCAATGAGCTCTAGGGCACAAAGGGGCTGCCAGGGTAACTCTTTGAGCATTTTGGTAATCAAGTGAAAACATTAATTAAAACTTGGGTTGGGATAATGTTGTGACCTTTTTCACACATCGCCCCATTGCAAATGGGGACCCTCCTGCTTTCTAGGGTTTTTGTTAGAGCCTTGTGACCTTCCGACATTAGTATTGCCAAGTTTGTCAGTTTTGAATGGTCTTAGTTTTGAAGTCGTGAGTCAATTTGTGCAAGTCATGATTAGAACAGAGTCTAAACACCGTCAAAGTGCCTAGAAAGGCCAAAGGATGAAGATTACAATTGATTTTGGTCAATTTGGACAACTTTCTTTGGAAAGTTTTGCTTTTTTCTTTTTCGTATTTTTTAGGAAGTTTTGTTTTTGGCATTTTCAGCACAATCCCCGAAGTGGCTATTTTTAGAAAGTTTTTCCTATTTTTTAGGGATGCTTGCTTTTTCTATTTTTGGAAAAGGGATCTAGTGTTTGCACTATTGGCTTTGAATTACATTGGAAATGATCAACAAATTCCTCCGAAATTCAAGTTTTGTTCGATAAAGCCAAATTCCTAAATTTTAGGGATCATGAGGAATTCAAGGGATGATTGAAGTATGGTTTTCAAATTTCAAGGCAATCCGAGGAGTATTGGACAAGTTATGAAGATTCGAAGTTTTGATTTCATGGTGCAAGGAAGTGATAAAATCTGCCCTCCTTGGTTCTTGGAATTCAAGTCCGCCTTGAAGGTGATGGGAAAGGTGCATAATGATCACAAAGTCCGCCCAAGGACATGAAGATGATTCCTAAGTCAAGGCAAGTTCGCCTAGCAAGCAAGCAATTTGGCATGAAGTTTATGAAGTCTGCTCTCCATGGTTCCTAAGGTTCACCAAGTCTGCCCTTGATTGAGAATAAGGTGTATGAAGTTAAGAAAGTTTGCCCAAGGGTGAAGGAAGTAACATGTGGGAAAAGTGCAAAGGTTTGGTAAAGTCCGCCCTCCTTGGTCACATAAAGAACAAAGTCCGCCATAAGTTTTGGTGCACAAAGTTGGTAAAGTCTGCCCACTATGCATTGAGTGGTGCATGAAAAGAGAAAAGTCCGCCCTCATGGTAGGGAAGCATGGTCATGCCCTTCTCAAAGTCCGCCCTAGAGAGACAACAAGTGGTGCACATTCTTCACCAAGCCTGCCCTATGGATGATAATGAAGTTCCTAAGTGTGGAGAAGTTCACCCTACATCAGCATACACTTGGTGCATAACATCAACAAAGTCCGCCCTACCTTGCAACCAGCAGTTCTTGAATGTGATGAAGTCCGCCCTAGCTTTGATTGCAATTGGAAACAAGTTAAGATGAATCCGCCTAAGTCAAAGATACTTGCTAAGTGTTGAAAAAGAGAATATTCTTGGATGATGTCAGCAAAGATTCACCATCCAAGTTCGAACTAAGGAAGAATTAAAAAGTTAAAAAAAAAAGAATATCGTGGACCAAGTTTGAGCCACAACTGGAAATGGATTTAGAAACTTGCATCGTTGAGCTAAGATGAAGAGTTCAAACTTGATAGAGATGACAAGTCAACTGAAGATCAAATTGGAAACTTTATTTGCAGATTCGAAGGACTGAGAACTAAATAGAAACAAATTTTAAAGAGATTTCTGAGTTTCTAAATGAAGAATTTGAACTTCAATACAAATACACTTCATTCTTTCATTTTCTCACATGAAGTTCGAGTTTTGGATAGCAAGTGGAGAGAGTTTCTAAGAGGTTTTATGCAGGCGAAGGACATTTTGAGAGAACTTTTAAGAGTTTTGCAGGTTGAAAGAAGATTTTCAAGAGAATTTCAAGTATAAGTCTGAGTTTTCAACCATTTTCCATGAGTTTTCACACAGATTTTGGAAGAACCTTGATTGATTGGAGGGCAAATTCATTAATTTTCTGAGTTAAACTTCTGATTTTACCTTCTTGGCAGCTTCTTTTCCCTTCTTCCTCATTCTTCCAAAGGTGAAAATGGATTCTATGGGCAGAGTATTGGGTTCTCAACCTGGTTTTTCTTCAAAGTTTTAAAAAGAAAGAATGAATCCAACAGATTTTCCTTCTCTTCTTTCTCATTTTCTGCCTTGTGAACAAGTCAGTATGATCTGAATCAAGTTGTCTTAGACTTAGTTCTGATTTTCGATTGAAATCAGACATGCAGCTTCTTGAGTTTGGTTATATTCAAGGGTTTTTCTTGAGATTTTCAGAATATCCAAGTGCTGAAAAATCCCCTTTAAAGTGCTAAGTGTTGGAGAAAGTAAAATTGTGTTACACTTAGCTGCTAACCTTCAAAATTTACACTCGAAGTTAGAATCTTAACTTAATTTTCTTTTGGTTTTGTAGATCATAGATGATGGCTGAGGTGGGATCATCGCAGAAAGCACTAATGGAGTTTCAAGCCAAATTCCGGATTAAAGACAAGTCCACAAGCAAGGTTCGTCCGAGTATGAAGTTGGCCAAAATTTGGCTAAGTATGGGAAATACTTCACAATTTCCTCCATTGTGGTGAGGCATAGAGAAATTCTCCAAATTCGAGGCACTTGAAAGAATCTCAAGGCAGCAAGAAAGTAAAGTCCCCATACTTGATAAAAAGAATTTCAGACTTCTTGGGGAATGTCATCCATAATCCCAAACCTATTGGAGCAGTCAGGACAACTTCTTGAACGATTTCATCTCCTGAAGAATTAAGGACAAGCTCCCAATCAGAATCAGATGGTGACAAGAAGAAACAAATTTCCATACTTAAACAATTTCTTCACACAAATTGAAGTATTCAAGGAAGACATCCAACACGCTGAGGTGGGGCCTCGTCATCTTCCAATCAATCAGATTGTTCCAAGTCGACATGTCCAAGTTCAATGAACCTGACTTATTCATAGAAGCTTCTAGAGGGCACACTTCACAATGCAACAACCTTGTATTTTTATTATTGGTTCATATTTAGCAAGAAGGACAAGTGTCCCCAAATGTAATTTTCTCATTGGTCGAGGGGTAGTTAGTTTTAGGAAACCCTAATTAGGGTTTTATCTTTCAATCTGGGCCCTTGATCATTGTTTGATCTTAGCCATTCAAACTTTCTGTGTGCCTATATAAGGTTGCCTCCTCTCATTTGCAATGTGGTGAGGTTTTTGAAATATTGTTGCAAGAAGGTCATTTTTGCATAATACATTACTTGTGTGCTTTCTGTGAAGGCCTTGTAATCTCTTTTATCTGAATGATTAGCAAGGTTTTCAATTTCCTCAACACAATAGTTTAGATTTTATTTCATGTAGGTTAGACGAATGCAACATTTGATAAGTATTGATTTATGGTGTATCTCTGCTCATACTTTCGATGGACAGCTGATTTTTGTTCATTGTGTAATGTTAGTCTGAGCTTTCCTTTGTGTATGTTTAAACTTCCGATCATAAGCACATCCCTTGAAGATTGCATCCACTTTGTGTAGTTGTCCTAAGTGAGGCGAAGCAAAGTGTGTTTATTGAGTTCACCTAGTCAATACCGTCTCTTGAATTCATAGGAATAGATTAGAACTTCTAAACCCTTGTCTCCTTTTTAGTTTTTCATGATCCAAGTCCCAAATGATAGAGCTTCATTGTCTAAACCTTCATTGTGAATTGAACAATCCAAGCGTAAGTCCCCTTTGTGTATTACCAACATATCACAACACCCATTGAGCTTATCCACAAACCAAGACCTAACAAAAGAAACCTTGGAATCGCCATATGATCTTCTAGCAATCTTAGGATACACGGTGATTTGGTTCAAGAGAGGATAAATTATCTTTGGGTACTTTATTTTAATGTTCTGTATATGATAAAACGTACACCAATAGATAACACATTAAATATGATTAAGTGGATGCTCCTTTCATGCTTTGAGTGTTTGTATAGACTAAGAATAAGTTGGGAAGGCTTGGCCATCCGTGGGGCATTGATCTAGCATGATCAAGTTTCCTTGTCCGTATGAGAGGACTACTTGGTTTCGCGTGAGCCATTCCTTTGAGCTATGCGATGACACTCACCACTCTTGCTCTCTATGTACTTAGCCCTGTAGATTTGAGTAGTGCCTTATGGAATTATTGTTGCCGAGTAATTGGTTATCTAATTGTGATCTATGCCGGATGGCAAGTTTGATGTTGCTCTTGATGGTGCCTCCTTGACTTCATTGTTGCCATATGAGGATGCTTCCTCCCTTTTGATATTGCTTATTATTGCTCGGGCACCGATTCTTATTTGAATGTTGCTTTATGTTGTAAATGATGCATTGTTGGTGTTCCAACCTTTTTGTGGCACTATGATTCTTCCTTTGTTGTTGTGCTTCATGTTGAGTGTTGCTCCATGTTTGCTCTTGTGTGAGCCTATTACTCCCCTTGCATGTGTGTATGATTGTTTGGGCTGTGTGAATATCTCCACAAGCACGGTGGGGTGGACCTATAGGTTCCACATGGTCAGGTGGCATTGCCAACCACCATTGGGGATCAAAGGACTTGGATCGTGAGTGGCTTGAAGAGTTCTTCTTCCTCAACATTAGTTCTTCTCCTTCATTCATTCCTTGCAAAGTTGTAATAATTGTAAAATGGTATTAAGCATTGCAATCATGGATGATTTGTATGTTGATCACTGCAAGAGAAGTTGAGTGTAATTTGTGACTTAATGTAATGAATTGATGTATCTTTACGTGGACTAGTGTTGGAATCGGCCATCAAGTATGATTTTGTATGTTTCTCAATTCATGGTATTTATATGGTTATCATAGGAACACTTCCATTGGTGCGTAAAATGATATAGATGTGTTTCTTATAGTTTTAGAGATTGATTTAGTCGTCTTGTATTGATTTAGCCTTAGTATGGTTGGGCCCTCTAGAGCCAATTTGGGCTTAACTGGAACCACCCGGTGAGTGTTTTTTTTGGAGTCTAATTGTAGATTTTGGTTGTGTTGGACTCTTTTGTGTCCATATGTGCCAGTTGTGGTTTGAGTTGTGGCAAAATGATTCCATCGAACTTGCCTTGTGTTGTAGGAGTTGTTCTGTGACCCAGTGTCACTCAACTTGACCCATTTTCGCACCATTTTGTCATTTTCTCCCAATTCTGAGAATGCATGCATTTTTCGATTTGACCAAGGGGTTTAGAGTGTCTGGGGCTTCGTACAGTTTGACTGGGAAGCTCTTTGATTTTGGACAAATGTGCATCTTAGGGATGTCAGTGCAAGTTCACCAGTCTGGAAGACTCCAATGCGTCCCAGGGACGCATGTGCGGGTCAAGGGCACTTGCGTTCCATGCTAGTGTCCTCTCAGGACACTTGTGAAGGTTCGTTCTAGTGTCCAAGACACTTGTGCAGGTTTTCTCTAATGTCCAAGACACTTGTGGAGGTTCGCTCCAGTGTCCAAGACACTTGTGTTGGTTTTCTCCAGTGTCCTTACATGTGCAAGTTTCTTGCCCGTTTGACCCTGTTTTCGATGCGTTGCAAAGGTAGCAACACCAGGAAACTCTTAGAGGGGTTTTGAGTGAGTTTGGATGGTGTCGGGGGCGTCCATTTGCAATTGGGGGTTCATCAGAGCCCATCCGTGACACCTAAGTCATAGCAGTTTGTCTTGTATGTTCTATCAAGCTTGACAACTTTGGGGATGGTCATGTGTGACCCTAAACACCTCTTAGACCCCGTCTTAAGGCTTGGGAGACCTTTCCCCTCCTTTGTTGGTAGTTTCGAGTTTTTAGGCTAATGCATGTGTGTTGTTGATTATTGGCAGTTTGATCTTATCTTGAGGATTGAGCTTTGTAATTATATATGTTATGCATGATGACACTTTATTACTTCAATTATTTTTTTCCATGCATTCCTTGTGTATTTTGCTCTTATCCTCTAGGGTTCCTTGGTGGGGCATTACATCTCTTCCTGAGTAGAAGACATGGGCTTCGACAAATCCACAAAATTGTGTTCTGTAATATCCCGGATATTTTTTTTTGTTTTTTAAGACCAATAATAATCATAAACCAACAGATAACCCGTTAAGGTTAGAAAGCATAAAATCAAAGCTTGCTGAAAAATGCAACCCTTCCACTTTCTGATCACCAAGTGCCCAATATGGGAAGGTGAGAGCATACGGTGAATAGGGGATCGTTAGATCTCAAATCTGCTGAAAAGATAAAGTGAATACAATACTGGGCGGCAAGCCAGCCCCTTCCGCTTATCCAACGGGAAAGCAAGAAACTTGGCGGTGAACCAGCCAAGAGAAACATACATCAGATACAAATCACTCAACTGCGATATTTCAGCGGGAGGATTGAATTACAAAAAACTCAACTCGACCACTTATGTAGCAGGAGTACCATTACAACGAATCATCACTCGACCGCTTATGCAGCGGGAGGACTGAATTACAATTTAACTGATATAGGCGGCAAGCCAACCTCTTCCACTTTTCAACGGGACGAGAGTTTACAAGCCAGAATGGGTTAGTAGTACTACTACTTAACCTTACAATAACAGAGAGAGTGAGAGTAGAATAGTAATGCCGAACATCAAAGATAATAAACATGAAATTATGCTAACATCAAAACTGTAGGCTGGAAATGCATAACCAGCAGCCTATGAACCCACTAAAACACTCATATCTCTCTCAATACTCACCCAATTCACCCCAAAACAGTTCTAAACCAACACTATACCAGCAACAATGAAAACAAACCCAAGGGAAGCTATCAAACACCCTCATTTATTTGGCACACATCCCAATGCACCTCCTAAACTCAGCGCCTAACCAAAGAATTTTGATTTGCATTATTAAATTACATACTCAATGCAAGGTGCCAAAAACTTACAGGATGAATCGCCAGTAGCAGGAAAGATGAATGAGCCGGTACCCAGAATGATAGAATTGCCTGGCCAAGAGGTATGAGCAAAATATAGTTTCAGCAACTCTGCGACCAGCAACCAGAAAACACTCCAATCCCACACAAAACACTACACAATCTGCAAAACTCACTCACCAACAGCACTGGAAATACAAGGACACAGCTAGGTACTATCTTCCAAGTACGAAACTGAGACTTAGCTAGGAAGCCACACTTTGAAGCTCAGATTTTCAATAGCCAATCCGGCAGCATAATGATGCAATTTTATAAGATACCAAAATGAGAGCCCAAGGCTCTTATATAACTTCTTACTCCACCAAATTCAAATGCAAATGCTCACAAATATGCCCAAATTCATCTTTCCCATTTGCATTTCATTTACCCAAGTGGACCCAAAGGTGGTGCCATACTTCAAGTCAAAAATCACACCTACCCAACAAGGACCACGATTTATGACTTAGCAAACTTTGTTGAATAAAATAACATCTCCCATTTTAAAATTGGCATCCCCTTTCCAGACATAAACAATTCGCCTAGCACTTAGGAGACATCATGTTACGCACAATTTCCAAAGTTCATTAATCAGTAGTAAAAATATTAAAATTAATTAAATATTAAACCTTAGGATAAGGAAATAATATTTAATTAAATCACTTATGACTCCAATACTGATTATTAACAAAAACTAGGATGACGCTGAGCAAGGAAGACCATTGAACTGCTGCAAGATCAGGACCTTGTCCACTGCCAAAAATAGAAACACTCCATACTGCCACTTACTAAAAATAGTAAGTCATGAACTACTACTCCGAAAAGCATGATCTTCGCACCCAGTGACAGAGCATGGAAAGCTCAGTAGGACAGTATCACCAAAACAGCCAACCCCTGAGTTACTAAAAATAGTAATTTCTCACCTCATCAATGTTTGACCCTAATTCTTCATTCCACATAGCCTACGGGTCTTAGGAATAGGCCAATGGACCACTGGAAGTACATCAACGAGAAGGGGACATTACATTTCGATCTTGGAGGACAAAACATCCGAAGAAGGGAAGAGACCCTTTTCTTAGATGCAAAAACGGTTCATCATCAGTGATTGTTGGAAAATTATTGTCATTGATATCAAAGGTCAAGGAAGGAGTTTGTAGTTGAATCTTGGTGGCCATACTTTGGAATAAATTTAATTTGACATAGATATTTGTGGTTCTCCTTTGGTTGACATCCCTCTTTGGAAGAAAAAAGAAAAATAATTTTTGCAATAAATTCTGCCTTGTGTGAGGCCAACCCTCCATGATTAACTCCTAATTTTGGGTTTTAAAATTGAAATTAAAATCATCTCTTGCTGGTGCCGACCTTTGATAAGGGGTCTTAAAAATAACAAAAAATAAGTAAACTTTTTGGGCTGATCTCATGGATTGTGGCAGCCATTTTGAGGGAAACAAATTCAAATTAAATATTTATTACCTGCTCTTCAGGCCATCCTTTTTTAAAGAAATGTAACTGTTGGTGAAGAGGCATTTGAAGGTGTACAACTAAGGATTCGTTGGAGGCTCATTACACAAGCATTTCATTGAATATCTTTCCTATTTTATGAGCAGATCTAGAGCAGAAAAAGAGCAGATTTATCAGTAAAAATCAGACTTTAAAGAGCATATTTATGAGCAAAAATCAGACATTCTTGGAGCAGATATAGAGCAGATTTGTGTGAAGATTCAATTCAGATTTATGAGCATTTATTGAAGATCATATGCAGATATGAGTTGGAGATTTGGGAGTAGAGCTTTAAGGCAGATTTTTGTCAAGAAGTGAGCAGATTTCTAAAGATGGTTTAGGGCAGATCCAAGTAGTCACAAACAAATTGTTTTACTATATTTTGAAGGTTGGTGCCTTTTTTTTGAGAGGCCGGGAGGTTGGTGCCTCTCATTCAAAGAGATTGGTGTCTCTTGTTGAGTCGGTGCTTAGTGGAGTGGATTGGTGCATCCTGTGGGTTGGTGCCTACGAAATTGTAACTAGATTCAAATATAAGCAATATTTGGCCATGGTTTTCTCCTGCAAGGGTTTCCACGTAAAATTGTGTGTGCATCTTGTGTTCTCTGTTGGTAGATTTTACTTTTGATTATTGCTTTTTGATTGCTAAAGTTGTAATAAGCGAAAAGTTGTAATGTATTGATTCAACCCCCCTCTCAGTATAATAGTGTGTTTCTTCACCACCTCCATAGACTCTGTAGAAAGCTTATTTGCCTTGAAACAAGCTTCCAAGAGGATATCCAGGAGTTTGTCCTCCTCTTCATCCAAATCATCCAAAAAAACCCCATTGCCATCCCGATCAAATGGTGAGAATCCGAAGGTCAACGAAGAAAAAGGACATTCGTCTTCTCCTTCCACCAAGCATTAGTCTGATCTCGATCCTCTTTGTTTGCGATAGCATCTTCATGGTCGCTGCAACTAGGGTTCTTACGATGTGACTCTTATCTTCGACAGATCCTCGTCGACCCATTCACCCTTCAAATCCCCAAGTAAGATCAGAATTAAAATCCTCATTTCCATGTCCGAGTCACCCTTCTCTTCATCAAAGTCTGCGACATAGGAGGATAAAGCCACACTAGATGCGGCTAGGGTTTGCACAAGACTTGCCCACATTGCTTTCGGTACCAGTTATTGATGTTATTCCTTCTCATCATCGGTTGTTGTTAATATGAAATCTACTATGTCATGACTGTTGTCTATCTAGCCCAAGTATACTTTTGCTTTTGCTACTCATGAATATGCAACCTTGTTGGTTTATTACTTTGATCTTGTTACTTGCTAGGTACATTTCATTTTTGCTGCTTTTGATTGTAATTTTATAAACCTATGTTTGTTAAGTGGAATTCAAAATAAATAATTCATGTGCATCGCTTGCAAACTACATTTTGCTAAACAAATGATCTAGAATTTTGCAAATTCCTAGGATATGTTAATACGAAACCAAAATGGAATTTTTTTTTTCATTCTTTTGTGTTGGTGGTTAAAGTTTTTAAATAATGATCCATCGGAAAATGGCTCTGCAACTTGCAAGCTTCGATCTCAAGGACTGTATGAGGTGGTCGGTCGCTCGTGTGCAGCTTGCCTCACATAGGCTTGAGGTTGGTTGGCCAAGTTTGCATTAATTGCTTAGCTTTGGTTGTTTATGGGCTCACCCCCGCTTGCAAATGGCACTTCACCGGATATTGTTGCGAGAGATGTTGGGCCCAAGACATTTAAATTGGCGATTGAAGGGAAGTCTGCTGTTCCAGAAGGCGCCAAATTTCTCACGAGAGAGGACCAACGAGATGATAGCAAGAATGGTGGAGGAGGAAGAGGTAAGGGGCTCTCTGCCGATTCTTTGATTGTTTTTCCTAATGCCCAAATGGCCAGTGTTATAGTTTCAGAAAAGAATGGCTTAGACAATTTGCAATTTTTTGGCAGCTTTGGACATTTCCAAGGTACCCCTCTAGGAATTACTTGAATTCTTTGGTTGCACAATGTGTGGGTGAAGAAACTAGGGTTCTCTTTTTCACTTTGTCGTATGATTCAAAGAGGGCTTTTTCTGATTTTCTTTAACAACCCTAGTAGTCAGTTAGAAGTGGTGAAAAAGCAATACTGGGCTATCGGGTCGAGTTGTTTCAGAGCCCTATCTTGGGACCCTATGACCAACTTTGGTGAAATACTGGCTTTGTCAAGCCCAGATGGATCACTATCAAGAACATTCCCTCTACTTGTGGAACGTTATCCCTAAAGCGATGGAACCTCTTGGGAGGGTGATTAGGGTGGATGAAACCTCCTCGCTCCTTTTGCATATGGATGTGTTTTTTAGGCACATGCGAACACAGAATAAAATATCCAAAAGTATCTTATCCTCTCTTGAACAAAATCTCTTGGATGCTGAAGATGAGCTTAAGGATCATTCGAGAAGACTCCAAGGTTCATGAATGTAGGGTCACTATGCGTGGATAAGCTCATTGGTTTGATGTGATTATGCTGGAATCACAAGGGGGCTTACATTGGAATGCTTGAATGCTTGATTTGCTGGAACTTGATCATCTGATGTTGCTATATGGTGATGCTCTTTGTCCTAAACTAGCTTGAATTGAAAAAAAGGGCAAAATGAAAGGGTTGAGAGAGTCTATTCTAAGACCTCGAATGTAAGAAGATAGTTGAATGATTAGCTAGAATCCTACTGGGCAAGGTCTCACCATCAAACTAAACAATTTGACACAAGCTCAGTGCAATCTTCTAAGGACGTTTCAAAGATGTTTAAATCATTACCATCAACATTGATCACCATTCAAGTTAATGCATAAGAAATGGATGTATAACGATTTGAAGTTAAGCTCATATCGCTCCAGTTGACTACGTAGGGCACGCTTACAATTAGCAAGAGGCTAGTGGTATGGACAAAATGAATTCCACACAAATTCATTCAACAATTTCTTCCATTCAATCTAATCAACATGAAAATAAATTGAGATGTAGAACCATGAGGCTTGTTGAAATAACAAATTTCACCATAACTTCAATGAAAAGAGTATCTCATTTACAAGTCATACCAACAATTCTTCCCTCTCCTAATCTACTTCTATTCTATTCTCTATTCTATTCTTATTCACTAATTATTAGCTACTCACTATTCTCTTCACTATTAACCAACTATTCTAACACTATTCACTATTAACCTTTACAAATGAAGAGCTTGAGCTTTATATAGGGAGCTCTTTTACAATGAACGGCCAGGATTGATTCTCCATCAATGGCCAAGATTTTACAATGAAATCCTAATTAAGGTTTGTTATAACAAACTTTCCTTAGCCAATGAGAAAATTACATTCAGTGAGTATGGTCCAATAGATATCGAGGGTAGGTACATCGGAGTTTGTGCATCCATGGGTGAGCTTGGTTCATTGAATCAAGACGCGTTGATGTGGACCTCTTTGATTGGTGGAGTAGCGACTGGGATGCCGCCTCAATCTTGCACTTTGTAGACTTGATTTGATTCATCACCATGAAAGGATGTTGAGAGATATATCTTGATACTCAACATTATTCAGTTGCTCAATATGATGATGATAATGAGAATTATTGATGTAGCTGGGCCCTTCTTCCACCATTGCTTGCTTGCGTTGGAGTGATTGTTTGACTTCTCCTTAACACTCCTTTGTTTTCTTCATGCCTTGGAGTGATTGTATGACTTCTCCTTAACACTCCTTTGATATCTTCATGCCTCCAGGGTGTGGTGAGAATCAAGATTCCTCTTAGGTATTTTGTGCTTGTGAATGAAGCGTTCCCTTTGCATGCTGGTGTAGATATATTCCTTGCAACTTGATCTTGATGTTGACATTTTCTCTTTAGGACACTTATTTTGATCTTCCTCCAACGCTATTCTCTCCATTTCTTTCCTCATTTTCTGCAAAATAAACAAATAAGCATCAACACATGATTTATAACCTTTTCATACTTCTATTTTGATCTGATCTCTCATTCTGATTTCATGTGATTTTTCACTAAATCTGATCAAAGGACTGACAATAATCAGTGAATTCACTGTCTGGAAGGTGAACTTAATATCCTAGGGCGAATCTGGGGTATCTTAATGATGAAATCTGCTGGTTGATAGGTCTCTTAACTGTGCAAATTTGCTCCAACCTGATGCTCCAATGATAAATTCGCCTTTTCAAAAACATCAGATCTGTATCTTTAATGTTTTATTTCACCCTTGCTGGAGCAATTCGCCTATATATTCTAATGAAATTCGCTTATGTGCTGATTGAAAATTGCTAATGCTTGATGAAGTTCGCTGTATGATTGGAGTAGTTCGCTGACCTGCTGATAAAGTTCGCTTTAGAGAGGAGTTGTGTTTTGAGTTGATGTTAAAATGATCCTTTTGACCTCTCTTATATGCGGTTTAGGGTAAAGATGTGACTCTTGGGTATAAGGCTGACTTGTTTTAATACAAACAAAAATAAATTGTCTTCCTTGATGCTGGCCGACTTAACAGATCAAACTTCTTCTTAGCAATTTGAATTTGAATTATGTATTAGCGCCAAAATGCTTGCCTTTGGGAATTTCGCTCTGGGTCCTTGGCAAGGTACACACATGATTTGCTCTAGGACCCTTGGAAGGACAAGACTCTTGATAAGAATTCTGCTCTCCGACCTTGGCAAAGACAAGACCTAAAACAAAATTCGCTCTCTATCCTTTGGAAGGATAGCACCTAAAATGAAATTCACTCAATGTCCCTTGGAAGGACAGGACCTAAAATGAAATTTCGCTTTTTGTCCTTTCTAAGTGTTGATGTGTTATTTATGCACATAATGTTTCAGAATAAAATACCAAGGTAATTTACCCTCTCTTGAGCAAAATCGCCTCAGATGCTAAGAATGAGATCAACTAAAATGATTCCAAGGTTTCTACATGTCAGGTCTTGACGAGTGGGTAACTCAATGGTCGATGTGAATTGCTGTGTTCACTTGGGGACTTACGCAAATGTTTGGATTATCATGAATGATGCGGAATAGGTGTGCTGACAAATTAAGATTTATCAATATGGCTCTGGATTTTACTTCTTACTAAAAAATGGGCAAAAGGAATAAGGGTCAAAAAATCTATTCTAAGCCTAGGAATGTGGGAAATGATGAATGGATCTAGTGGAATCAAACTAGGCGAGGTCTCACAAACAGGTATTGACACAAGTTTAGTGCAATCGTCTAAGGTATACTTAAAGATTTTCAGGCTATCCCCATCAATTGTTGACACCATCCAAGTTGATGCTTGTCAAAGGCTGCGTAATAGTTGAAGTTAAGCTTACTCAAATTTCTAGTTGACCACACAAGGCCCACTTACCAGCAACAAGAGGCTAGTGGTATGGATTAAGGATTCCACACAAATGAATTCAACAAATCTTTCACTCAATCTAACATACATGAAAATAAATTCGAATCTAAAATTCTAATCTAACTTGGAGGAATTGAGAACCATGAATGCAAACACAACACTTGAAGAGAAAAATCACCAACAATTGAACAATGATTATGATTCAAATAGCTGAAGCATATACCAACAATTCTACAAAAACTCTCCCTTACAAATGAGAGACAAGGAGGCATATATAGAGTCTCTTACAAAATGGATGACCCAGATTGATCCAAGATCAACGATCGAGATCATGCCAACAAAACCCTAGAATTGCCCTAATTAGGGTTTACATAAAAAATGGCACCACCTACATATGGCCCAATAAAAAGATACCTAGTCATCAAATAGGGAATCTTCTAGAAGATTCCTCCCTGCATTTCTCTCTCCTAGCATACTCCAAGAATCTAGCCAATACTGAATCTAACTTCTCCATGGAAATGCTAGGCAAGGTATCCTGCTCTAAATCAATCACGTCCAATGAATCCGAGCAAGCATCCAAACTCAAAGTGTTCTCCTATTTTGGCATGAGCTTCTGCGAACTATGAACATGAATCAACAAAGAGACCAGGTCATCTATTTGACTCTTCTTCAAAGAGTCCAACTGCCAAAAATACATAAATTTCATCTTGTCTCTTAATTCGGCTAAGTGTAAACCACTTGCATCACTAACATCGACACCCAATAATTCCTCAATCGAGGCAAGGATCTTCATCCAAATGTCCTGAATCAATCCTTCCATCTCCATACAACCCGACTGGGCGTTCTCATAAGTTGATTTCTTCACGACTAATGAACAATACCAGGCATGGAAATCGTATTTGTGTCCACTGTGTACAATGTTCTCACTGACCAAGGTGGAATTAGGAATCTTCTTCAAAGCCCGGAGGCGTGGAATAGTCTTCTCTTGGATAGGCTGGAATTCTTCCCAAACTCCCTCCAAATACTGGATTATGAATGCGAGCCCTGTTGTCCTATCATATGCATGGACAAACTGAGTAAGGAAATCATCTGCCTGCTTTCTTGTATTCTCAAACCACTTTTCCACCTCTGAGAGTGTACTTCTTGCTGCCTCATAGTGTGAATGCATCCCATGGTCAACTGCAATGGGGGAAATAAGGGTGGGATTTTCACGCCTTATCCTTGCAATATACTCTCTAAGTCTGATATTCTCTTCTTTGTACCTTTCTTTCTTCGCAATCTCTCTGTCTAACCTTGCATCAATTGCCTTGAGGTTTTCACCAACCTCTTGAAATTCTTGCTTTTTCGATGTACGACCAAGGGCAACTGAAGTGATCTGGAAATCCATAGGAGCAGCAATGTTCGCTGTCACGCCTGCAATAGGAACAACAATCTGTGCAATCTGCATTCCTGTCTCATCTCTAGCTATGTGCGACAAAATCTCCACTCTCTTGGGTTCTTTCTCCTCAACACTCTTAGCTAGGTGGTCATCAATGTCATCAATAGGCTGTACCTCTATCATTTTCTTACTTTTCTCCATACTTCTCATCAACCATTTAGGAATAGCGGCCATCTCCATACCATCATCGAGACATACTTCTCGATCAAGTCCTCTCAATGCCGAGATAACATCATCATCATCATCATCAGAATTATTCCTGGTCCAATCATATACCTCATTTTCCAAACTAACTTCCAAAAGGACAGTAGGGGATCCTGGCTGATCATCACTCTCATTCGGAGGCGCAGATGTCGCTGTGGCATGTAACTCCTGAGTATTCCCTGGTTGGATCACTGTGTTGGAACACTGCTGGGTTTCCTTCTTCTGCTCTGTTACTTCAATCACTTTGATTGATGAGACACTGAGAGGTGGTGAAGGAATGATAGGTGGAGGAATGATAGTCTTCTGTTTCTTCTTCACCTCCTCAATCTTCTTCCCTCTGGCCTTGATTTCTCCTGGTGTGTTGTTCCTTCTCTTGGGAGCTTGACTCTCTTCGTCTGCATGAATCCTGACATCACTGACAGTCCTTTCATCATCCTCAGAAGTAGACTCTTTCGACTTCGTCGTTTCATAAGTGAAGGGAACACCCATATCAATTAATTTATTCATCTGTATATCTATCCATGCACGGAAGAAACTCAAGACCTCTCTCATCAATACATTCAGGTCAATCTCTTCTGACTCTGACCAATTAGGCAATAGGATTGCCTTCTTCATTTCACTCTCATACCGTGGATGCGTATGATCTCTGTTATCTAACACTTGATCAGGAATGAGGAAAAGTCCACACTTCCTCATGAAATCCACTGACATTCTGGGCCACATTCTTCTCTTCACTGCTTGCTTGTCCATTAGGTTGGCCCAATAATCTTCTATGTCAACTTTGTGAATGAAATTCTCTCCCCTGATCCTTCCAACTTTCTTGTCTGAATCAAATCTTTCTCTTTTCTTATATGTAGCAAATCGATAGAATGCAAGCTCCTCACTCGTAGTGCTGGCGGCTATGGCAGACTGAAAAACCTCTGACGTCTTCCCAACTGAAATAGGGAATGTCATGCTTGTCCTATGCTTCTCTCTTTGAATGACATCGAACTCTAGAATCTGTCTCACCACTTCCAACAAGATCATTCTGTCGGTCGGATACCTAGGAAGTTTGTAAGGTTCAGATTGAAACCCATGAATCCTAAGGTACGTGAAAGTGGGAAACTAAATATACCACGATCCATCTTTCTCTATTAACTCTGTTGCCTCCTTGGACAATCTTCTTTGAATTCCGCCTTGCAACATCCGTGTGATGTACATAGTGAATGCATCATTCACTCTCTTATAGTCTTCAATTCTATACATGCTCAGCTGGGGGTAGCATTCATGACTCCTGAATTGTCCTTGCCCATTCCTGACTTCACCTTTGCATATTAATCCTCTGTATGAAACAACCCGTGCAAGCAGGTATACCAGGTAAGAAGTCATGGCGAAAGACTTGGATCGCTCTACATTCCTCAACTGAAAGTCCTAATTGTCACTTATAATCTTAGAACAATTTACTAATGTTCCTCTAAGACAATCCTGGATGAAGTAGAACATCCATCCATCGAATATTGCTCGCTGCGACATCCCCATCACTCTGTTGTGTAGGAATATTAAGTCGCTATACTCCTCTTGAAGTCTATGCACATGAGAGTTTTGGGAGCTTTGGAATGATGAGACCTAGGCTCAATCATCCACTCTTTGTTTATCAAATTCTTGCATACACCCATCTTCTTCGTGTATCTTTTTGTATATTCATCCTCGGTCACATCCCTCATGTCTGTTCCGCGTGGAATTCCAAACACCTCCGCAATAACATCCTCAGCAAGGTAGGCAATAACAACACCCTTAGGAGTCTTGATCATTCGCGTGAGCAGATCATAACATCGTGCACACTCCAGGATAAGCTCACTGCAGTGTATGGACTGTGGAAATCCAGCGGCATAAAAAATATCACTCTTCTTAATGTTTGAATATGCTGGGGAAAGAACTTGATGTCTGACTCCGAACATCCGTTGTCGCATCTGATCCAAGTCTAGGAAATGCATGTTTGTATCTGTGATCTCCTTGCATCTGGATGAAATCCTGGGCTCTGGATAGAATCCAGTCTCCAGCATCTTCAGTAGTTCTTTCCTTTCCTTAAATCCGGACTTCGACATTGTACTTGTATGAAGCTTGAAGTTAGACTTAGGAAAATAAATAATGCTCTTGATAAAATTCCCAACTTTCTAAAGATTTTAGCTAATTAGAGCATGAAGTCAGGAAAATAATCCATGCTCTTGGTAGATTTTGACAATTAGATTCAAAGTATGACAACGCTAGGGCATGAAAACCTTTGATAAAATTCATCAATACCTCCTTATTCTTAGAAAATATGCAAGCTAAAATGCAAAGGAGTATACCGGATCAACGATGACTAAGGAAAGGTGTGAAAGGTTGTGTTTTCACACAAAGTATGTCTGAAGACACCTTCCGTAGTCAACAATGGAGGTCAACAAATCTGAAGACAACCTGAAAATCAGACTTTTAAAACATGTTGTAATCCTTCAAAAATATGCATAACTTGATAAAAATTAGTTTTGATGATGAAAACAATCATATCCAGGAATGTAAGTGTGGCTGGTAAAAAATAAATTTCTGAGGACAAGTCTGAAAATTAATTACTTTAGACTTACCGGCACCTTGCAAAGTAGTGAAAAATCCCTGAAAATGATAGAAAATAACTAAGGAATCAGCTCCAAGCAAAATCGCCAAAGTGGTTAGGTGGCTGGAAATGAAGATTTCTGAGAACAACTGCCTACAATGGAGTTTTCAGACCTGCAACAGCGATAAAATGGTCTGAAAAATTCATTAAAACTCCACAAAACACCTCCAAATGCAAATCGCCTAAGTTGGAATTGGCTGGGCAATAAAAATTAAAGTCTGAAAATTAAGTATGTAGCCAATAATGGAGGTCCAAATCTGAAGACAACCTCAGATCTGAAACAAATCAGCGAGCTGGGAATGATGGCAGCCACCAAGTGTGAAGGAAATCGCCCAAACAATGCCACAAAACACCTCCAAATGCAAATCGAAATTTCCCAGCTATGGTGCCATTTTAAAATTCTGAAAATGTCTTCAATGGCAGCAACAATGGAGGTCTGGAACAAGAAGCAGCAATGGAGGAAAAAATATTGCCAAACTCTCAAGCACTAAAAATCGCCACCTTTTACCAAAAATCACCAAACTTGGAAAAATCGCCAAATTTGGAAAAGATTGCCAAATCTGAAAATGGTCTTCAATGGCAGCAAGGGAATGGATAACCAAGCTGGAAAAAATGGAGGAGGAAAGAATCCTCAACCCAACACTTCACTTTAACACACAGCCAAAATTTGTCAATGAGGTAGAAAAATCACCTTTCATGGAGACACGTGGAGACTCCTCTCTTATACTTGCTTTTGCCTCTCACTTTCACCACACAAGCAATGTGGGATAAAACACTTGGTTATATACTTGTTTGGTAGAAAGCAACTTGCTTCTAGAAGGTTAAAATATTAAATGCTTATTGCAAGTTATTTAATTTTTTTGCTTTTAAAATTTTAAATGATCATTAATCATCATTTAAAAACAATTAAAAATGGGGCTCATTTATTAAATATTTCAATTTTAAGTCCAAATTGAGCCTCTAGGGGAAAATCGACCTAAGGTAGGATTAAAAAATCCCTTTAAAACCATTTAAAATGTCAAAATAATCCCCACAAGGGAAAATCGATCTTAGATTGGACAAAAATCCATACAAAACTTCATCAAAATGCATACAAAACATTCCAGGGGAAAATCGATGGAAGTCTGGACAAGGAATCCACACTCCAAATTCACTTTATTTGCAAAAAACAATCCCTGGTGGAAAATCGACCTCAGTCTGGATGAAAATCCAGACTTAAAACTCAAAAAATTACTCTCAGTGGAAAATTGACTTGGGTATGGATTGAGAGTCTGCACAAAAATCCGCACTAACTTGTCATAAAACATCCTGGTGGAAAATTGACCCAGGCATGGAATCATCCTCAACGTTGTCCGCACTATAGTCTGCACTCCAGGTGGAAAATCGATGGCAGTTTGGAAAAATCTTTACACTAAGCCAAATTTTAGCACTTCCAGGGGAAAATCGATCCAAGCATAGATAAACAGTGATGGAAAATCATAGCCAATATGGATTTCAGGGGAAACCCATGTGTAGTGTGGATTTTGAGTGGGGGAAAAGGGTGGGTAGTCTGGAATATGAGGGGAAAGGCACCTCTAGCATGGAATTTGACCTTCTAACCCTTGGAATATGAATCTCCTTTAAGAATTTGGCATTTTAACCACTCAAAATCACTTAGAAACTTCAAAATTAGATTGGACTTAGGCAAATTTTCCAAAAGATGAGTGAAATGCTAGGAAATTATCGGGATAAAGTACGAAATCAATTTAAATAATACCTTAGGAGCGAGAAAACAACTCCAAAAAGGTCTGGGAATACCTTGGCACTTTAAAATCACTGATGCGTTAACGCTCAAAAGGTTAACACTTAGACAAAATTTAGGATCATTAAAATATCAACGTTTGCAACTTGATCCTATAACCTCAAAAACCCTAGACGACACTAGGCATGATCAAAACTCCGAGACTCGGGCACGGGAAACGCAAAATTGCCCACTAAGCAGCCAAAACCCTAACCTAACAACGCAACAAGCCGGAAAAGAGGGGGTCCCCGTTAGCAATGGGGCGACGTGTGAAAAAGTTTACAACACTAAGGTACGTGACCTTGTATTAAAATTCGCTCCAAGACCTTCGAGAGGTACATCAATTGGAAATAATTCACTCTAGGACCTTGGTAGGGACATGATGAAATTCGCTTTCTGACCTTGGCAAGGACAGGACCTAAAATAAAATTTGCTCTCTGTCCTAGCAAGGACATGACTCAAAAATGGAAATCGCTCTATGTCCTCTACAAGGACAAGGTCAAGAGAAGGAAGTTCGCTCTATGTCCTTTGGAAGGACAAGGTCTTGGTAAACAAAATTATTGCTTTTGATCTTCACTTGGACAAATTCGTTTTTTGATCATTGCTTGGTACATCATTTGAAGAAGAATTCGCTCTGGACCCTTAGCAAGGACAAGGTCAAGTAAGAAATTCGCTCTATGACCTTAGAAAGGACAGGGTCAAGTAAGAAATTTCGCTCCATGACCTCTCCAAGGACATGGTCTAAAAGATTCGCTCCATGTTCTTCCCAAGGACAAGGTCTATAAGATTCACTCCATGTTGAAGCAAGGTACATATCTCTTGATAAAAATTTTCGCCCAAAGCTTTGAGCAAGGTACATGGTTAAGTGAAGAAGTTCGCTCAATGTCCTTTGGAAGGACAAGGTCAAGGTGAAGAGTTCGCTCTATGTCCTTTGGAAGGACAAGGTCAAGGTTCGCTCTAGGACCTCTCCAAGGACATGGCTTGAAAATCGCTCTTGGACCTCTCCACGGACAAGGCTTACTAGTTTTGATGTCAAATCTCAACAAGGTACATGCTTGAACAAATTCACCTAACTTAGCAAAATTTCGCTCTGGACCCTTAGGAAGGTACATCAATAAGTCTAAGTTCGCACTATGTCCTTCAGAAGGTACACACATGTTTTGGACCAAACTCGCTCTAAGACTTCTCTAAGGACATGACTTTGGAAATCTTCTTTCACTTGGTTGGTTTTGAGTTCAAGTTTTCCAATCTTTCCACATAAAAGCACCATCAATTCGACCCTTAAAAACACCTATGGAGGAAATTTGCTCTGGGACCTTGGCAAGGACATGACCTTGGTGAAATTTCACTCTAGAACCTTTGCAAGGTACGGGAGTCTATGTCCTTAGCAAGGTACGAGGTCAAGGTACTTGGGCAAATTTCGCTCCAGGGAGGGAGCAAGGTACACATCCTTAGGTAAGATTCAAATCATTGATGTCACAGTTTGTTTAATCTTAAAATCATTTTTGCAACACTTGATGTCCTACTTCACTCCACTCATGAGACCAACCTGACATAATGTCTCTCTAGCTACCTGAGAAACTCTATTCCTTCAATGCACAGATTAATAGCAAAGACTCTAAGACAACCTAGAAAGCAAAAAGTGGGGGGTCCCCATTTGCAATGGGGCGATGTGTGAAAACCTCACATCAGGATGCTCGTATGTTGGTGGCCTTAAATCCTGGATAGGACTTTCCGAAAGATCTCAAAATTGAACTCATCAATGAATCTATTTCTTGACCTATTGAATTTTTAGGAGGCATTAATGCCTGTTTTCTCTGCAAGAAGGAAGTGCACATAAGGAAAAATTGTCCTCTTATTAAGAAGCATGCCAAAAATGATACTCCCAGCAAGTCGCCTCTGAACTCCATTTGGCCTCCCTCTGCTCCTATGTCGGGTGGCCCTCCTCCCCCTTTGAATCTGCATTCCCCTTCTCCATCTCCTTCTGGAGCTAATCTTATTCCTCAGGGTCCCCCTCGATGGTTGAGTCTGTGATTCCCTCTGCTCCCTTGCAGATCTCTAATATTGACTCCCCTGTTATTGAGAAACTTGATGCGCTTAGTGTTGAGATTAGAAGAGCAACTCGTCCTGAACACTGCTCTTTACTGCCTCCCACCCCTTCGGCTGGGGCCATGGAATCTCCAAAAAAGGGGAAGCTTAATGCTCAACAGATCATTCTGGAAAAGTTAAGAAACTGAATGAAACCCGAAATAGGGTCCAACAGATAGTAAATTCTGGAATGAAGATTAAGGGTGCTTGCACTCCCAATATCAAGAGACCCCCTCTAATGTGAAGGACAATCCTCCAAAGACTTGCTTGCCCACCACATGCGACTCCCTTGCTACAATAGTTAAGGAAGGGCCTGATGCACAACCCTTTGGGTGCTTTAAGGGAGGCTCTCCGAAAAAGAGTAAACCTGATAAACAAGAGGCTGATAATAATTCTAAGATTGATTTCATGGATTCATCACACCTTGCATCCTGCACCCCTCCTTTTAGTTATGGCCTGAGAGCCAATAGGGGTAAGGAAGTGCCTCCCTTGAGCATTGGGGCTTCAATTGAAGAGGTTACTGGTGATAGCATGGAGGTGGACATGGGTAGTGTAGGTTTGAATGAGGAGAAAGCGGCCAAGTGGGCCATTGTCCCCTTTAAAGGAGATCAAGGTGAAAGCCTTGTTGATGTGGCAATGGAAAAGTTTGGAATCAATAAAGCTGCTAAGAAAAAGAGATCTAAAAATCATAAGAAAGCTAAAAAACCTGAAAATACCTCCCACCTGGGTGCTGATCAGCCCTTTGAATTCAAAAGAAAGAGAGTGAGGCCTAGTACGTCAATTGCTCTACAATCATCTAATAATGCCCCCCTAGGGCAACTACCCAAGTGTTATGGCAGTTTTAAATTCCCTGTGGAAACTAATCCCTAAGTACTCCTATGGATCTAAACATTGCTTCATGGAATGTAAGGGGGTTGGAGACCCCAGTTTGGAAGTACGTGGTGAATAGATTTCTTAAATCTGTATAAAAAACATTGATCTTCTTCTCCAAGGGCTTAAGGCTATGGATTTTTGGCTTGATATTAACTTGAAATGTATTTGGAGGGAGGCTGAATTTTTTACCACTAAACACACCAAGGGTATGTTACAAGTGTGGTTGCCATTGCACCAAAAGATCGACTTGTTAATGCCTAATACAACCACTAGACTTATAGAATCCACAAGAGGTGGTTAAGCCATGTCACAAACCTGAGCGCTACACTGCACAACACAAGGAGACCAAGGGCGCGCACCTTGCAACAATCCCCCCCCAGCGCAAGCAAGGGGTTTGAACCTGTGACCAAGCTCTGATACCACTTGTTACAAGTGCGGTTGTCGTTGCACCAAAAGATCGACCTGTTAATGCCCGATACAACCACTAGACTTATAGAATCCACAAGAGGCGGTTAAGCCATGTCACAAACCCAAGTGCTGCGCTGCACAACACAAGGAGACCAAGGGCACACACCTTGCAACAGGGTAAATGGGGTGCTGCTATTCTCCTCAATTTCAGATGGTCCAAATTTGTCTCTGGATGGGGATGCTCTCCTTGTAATAGGCTGGTGAGGGTTATTTTGAAAACCAATGATGTGGAATTTGGTATATGCTCCATCTATGCTTCTAATGACTATAAGGACAAGATTGAACTATGGAATTGGATGTCTGAGTTGGAAGATAATCCTTGGATTGTTGGTAGAGATTTCAACATGGTGGAGGGATCTAGGGATAAATTAGGTGGTAGTAGGGTTGAATGGAAAGGGGAGGAATGTTTTTTTTTGGAATAGAATGGTGGGGAAGCTTGGACTTATTGATCCCCTTGCAAGTTGTAATAGAGAAGACCAAAATATTTGGTTCACTTGGTGTAATTATCAAAGAGGCAACAAGAGGATCTACTGCAGGCTTGATAGGTTTTACTTTAAAAAAGATTTTTTCAAAATCCTCAAGAACTAGGAGGGGTCATTCGTGAGAGTCACTCCCTATACTCTCTCGGACCATCATCCTATCCTGGCTCAATTTTCTTATAGTAACCTCCCCCCTAGGAGATTTTGCCTTAATGATAATTTTGCTCTCAATTCTAGCTTGCTAGAAGAGGAAGAATTGTTGCAGGCTTCCTTCATTATCAGTCAGTTTAATGAACATGTTAATAACTGCAACAGCCCCATTCAGGAGTGGTCCCAAAATGTTCATAGTTGGAAGACCTTATTTCAAACAGTAGGGAGAAAGGTGGCCAAAGTTGGCAGGAGAATGGAGACTCATGCTCACCACACCCTCCAAAGAGCAGAAGAGGTAGTTCAGCATAATCCTCATGATGTAGAGGCTCAGAAGGCTATCTGTTTGGCTAAGGACTCCTTGAGGAGGATTCAGAATAAATAAATACAGGGAGCAAGAACCAGAGCAAGAATCAATTGGTTGGAACAAGGGGATAAGGTTTCCAAATATTTCTTCCAATTGCTCAAAGCCAAAGAAGCCAAAATTGGTATTGACAACATTTGCAAAAATGGTTCAATTTTATCTAATCAGACTAGCATTCTGAGAGCTTTTGCCCATTTTTATCAGAACCTCTTCTCTTTGGAGGATAATCTGATGGAGAAAGCTAGGGCTAGGGACTATATCAAAGGAATCATTCCTAAGAAGTTAAACGGATAGGATGCCATGCTGATGGATAAGGAGCTCTCTTTAGAGGAAATTAAGGCCCTAAGCAATGGTAAAGCCCCAAGACCAGATGGATTGTCGGCTGAATTCTACAAAGGATGCATTGATTGGATTGGGGGAGATCTGTTGCAGGTGTATCAAGAGGCTATTGCTAAAGGTACTTTAGGGGATGAGATTAATAAAGGGCTCATTATATTGATTCCGTAGGAGGGAGATAGAACCCAAATAAAAAATTGGAGGTCCATTACTCTATTGAATGTATCATACAAGATCTTGGCCAAAGTAATCAGCCCTACTGAGACCGGATTTGTCAAGGGAAGATATATTTTAGAGAACCTACTCTCATGTTGGGAAGCCATGCATTGGGCTAAGGAGTCTAAACAAGACACCGCTCTTCTATTGTTAGACTTTGAGAAAGCTTATGACATAATAGAGTGGAGTTTTGTAGCAATGATGATGGAAAGCTTTGGTTTCGCTGATCACTTTTGTAAAATGGTGAATGTCTTGATGAAAGATGCTAAGGCATGTGTAAAGATTAATGGCAGTAAGTTTGAATACTTTGATCTTTCTAGGTCTATCAAGTAGGGGTGTCCTCTAACACCTGCTCTCTTTGTCATCTCTGCGGATGCCTTATACTACTTAATGAGAGATTGCGGGTCCTCTAATAAAGTTCAGGGTCTCACCCTACCCAATGGCGAGGATCTCTCCATCATTCGATTTGTAGATGATACAACCATCCTCACAAAGCTTGATCAAGATAATATGGACACTCTCATGTCAAAGCTGGACATATTTTGTGAAGCTTCTGGGAGCAAGATTTCACGGCCTAAATCAGTTTTGTTAGGCTGGGAAGCTCACCCACCTTATTGGTGCAGCAAATATTCGGTCTCTTGGGGAGGACCAAACCACTTACTAAGATACTTAGGGATTCCCTTTGCCATCGAGCCAAATTTGAAAGCAACGTGGGTATGGATCGAAGAGAAGATTGACGAGAAGCTGGGAAAATAGAACAAGCATTTCCTATCACTAGCAGGGAGGGTGCAGATATGTCAAAAGATCCTCTCCTCTTATAATATCTATTATACCTCTGCTTGGCTTTTCAGTAACTATCAGTTTTGTCACATCTAGAAACAAATTAGGGACTTTTTGTGGTCTGATGGAAAAGGGGGAAAAAAGAAGCCTGCTGTGAAGTGGCAATGGTGTATCTTAAGTAAGGAGGCGGGGGGCCTTGGCCTTAAAGACTTGAGGTGGCAGGGCATCTCTTTGGCATCAAAATGGATCTTTAAATCATTGCAAGGGAACGATCCTTGGAAGGTCCTAGTTAGACATAATCTGGCTCGATCCACTCCTAAGAAAGGTTCGGTGTGGAAAGGACTTCCACTCCGTGACATTGTTGCAGGGCACTTTGACATTAGGCCTTCAGGATCCACTGTGTTTAGATCAATATGGAAGGCTTGGGAGGTTGTGAGGAAGCAAATCTCCAATAATGGTGTATGTGGAATAAATGGGGAGATATGTGGTGAACATTCAGTTTGGTGGAATTTGAGGTACAATGACAAACCCCTTGCTCTGTTGCAATGATGCTCAACCAAAGTTTGGGCTTCAAAAGGCATTAATATCCTGGTTGATATCTTCCATGACGGCCATCTTATAAGCTGGAATGGTCTCATGGTTAACTTTTAGGTTCCCTCCTCCCATCGCAGAACCTACACCATTCTTAGAGATGCTTGTTCCCCTTTCAACCTGCCTAAGCCTTGCCACTCTGATGAGTCCGGATTTCTCTCGTTCCAGTGGCCTAATGGTTCCTTTCTGCCTAAAGTCAAAGCCAAGTCTGTTTGTGCTGTCCTCACCAATGATAACTCCATCCTCTCCCATACTGAATCTTGCTGGGGTTTGGGTCAAGATCTCGTGTTCTGGCAGAGGGCCTTTGCCAATCTGTGGAAGAGACCTAATGAGCTTCAGAAAAAAGCCTTCTGCCGGTTATTTTTGATGCATAAGCTTCCCATTAGAAAGCCCGATGGTGATATATCTATTTGTTCTTGTTGTAAGATGCCTGAAACTTTCAAGCACATCTTTTTTGACTGTTTATTTGCTAAGGAAGTCTGGAATATCTTTGGTATTTCTATTGGTTCTAACATAGTGATTTCTGAGGTAGTTACTGGGTGTGTTCAAAGCCTCACAAAAGCTGCAAATTTGTTTTGGTCTATTTTTTCTCTTGAAGTTCTATGGCTTATTCGGACTTTTAGGAATGACAATCTTTTTAATGGCAGAGATAGATCCCTTACTGAGTCTCTGAGGAGACTCATTGTGTATAAAATTGACATGCAGGTTACAGTGACTATGCGATTTGCCTGGAGGAAGTTTGAAAAGTTCCTACAGATGGCCATACCAGAATCTTCACATGGGAAGTTTCGCATGGATTCTCATGGAGCAGGACCTTTGAGGAAAGATCTCCATTCGAAGGACTGGCGAACTTTATGAGGGACTTGCAGGCACAGCAGAACAAAAACGGACAGGAACCTATGCTAGACATGCCAGTTGTAGTCCCGGTGATACATCCCTAGGTTGATCCTATATTATGGGGCAGAGAGCTGAGATGGAATGAAGGTCCACAAGGATGGACAGCTTGGGTAGATATTGTGGGGCAGATATTATTTTCTGATTTTGTATATGATGTATATGCTCAGCCGGGGGTTGCTCTTTTTGTATTTCCTCATACTTTATGTAGCCACCGATTTTGATGCTGTTGTATATGCCTTACAGTGGGGTGGGATACTGACCATTCTCTGACTTTTTGCCCTCGTGGGCTTTTGAGACTCTTTTACTGTGCTGTTATGCTGTAATGGTTCTGACTTATATTTAATAGAAAAAAAATTTAAATAATGAAATGCTTTAGCCTTTAATAAAAAGGTTTTAATTTTTTTTAAGTTTTATTTTGAATTTTTTATTTGTTTGGACTATGAAACTTGTTGTTCAATGTTTGTTTTCCAAACTTGTTGTCTTAGTGATTACAATGACAGTTTTAGCTACATGAGCCAACCTCACTTCAAGATTGACCCTCCTTTCACGTTTGTGGAGGCATTTAGAAATGATAGAGCAGATTATAGTTGTTGGAACATACATTTGGACATGTGGTGGGTGTGGTCAAAGTTTTACTAGTTGAGTTAAAGTCCATTTGTGTGGTATTCCTGGGATGGGAATCAAAGCTTGTCTAGGAAAGAATGGTGTATGTGTAAAATAATAGAATATATCAAAGATTGGGAGGAAGGAGATGCAATAGTTGTCCTTAGAATAGGTTATCCTCTGAACAGAGGAAGGGTGTCACAGAGACCTCTTGCTTCCCCATCTTGTAGAGTGATTCTTGAAATTGTGTTGGGGATGCTCTTAGTTCTTCTAATCTACCTACATCATCTAATGTCAATGATGATGATGGTGGTGGTGGTGCTCTTGATGAAGACCCCAGTGACACTGATTAGTAATTATTGGATTCTATTAACATTGAATAATGAATATCCCTTATGACTTTTGAGTTTGATAAATTGACATCAATTTAGTAGATTGTATTTGTAATATTATGGTAGTCTTGCGTAGCATATGCATGTTATGTGGTATCCTAAACTTAATTCCTATTTTCATAATGTAAATATGTATGTATATTTATGATTTTTTATATATTTTTTTGTAATTATTTTTGCCATACCTGCATATCGTGTCCAGTTTTGATTCATTTCCTTAGGTCCTAATAAATGTTTTTCACTTGAATACTGACCCTGGAGACTTATGAGTCCCAAATGTGGGTCCAGTAGGTCTGCAATTATAAGCTGTAGCCTCGCTGAGGTTGGCTTGGACTAGGACTCAACAAGAGTCAACACTATGCTGAAAGACATTGGATTTGTTCCCATAAAGATTTATTATTGAACCATAGAAAAATTATATTTATCATTTTATGATTGGTCATGTGGTTGTTATATATGATTTTTAATAGTAATATTTTTATGCTTACACATGCATGATATAATATTTAATCATGTCTGGGAATAACACTTACTGGCACTTGTCTGGAGATAAGAATTAGTAGGTATTGTTTGCGAGGAGAATGCAACATACAACTGTCCTTGTTTTGGTCTCTATAGTTGCTCTCTTAAAGGATTCCGATGTTATTTTCCATTGTTTGAACATTCCAAGTGCCAATAATTGTCTGGTCTTCCTCATGTACTTGTTGTTGTGCTTAATTCTTACATTGCCCTTTGTGTGTCTAATTTATGGTGATGAGCCTTTTATATCCCTTATTTCTCACCCACTGCATTAGTGGTTCTAAAAATTGTCCATTTCCCTTCTTTGGTTGAAATGCTGAGATTGATATCAATATGGAGAGGTTTCCATGCAGTACAAAATCTTGAATAAGAATGCTTGTTTCCTTAAGATATTTCATGAAAGTTAGCTAACTTGTTTATTTGTGGACTAGGTTGGCGTGGATCTGCAGATTGTGCATTTGACTGATGAGTATTGGAGCAATGTGGTAGGTACCTCCCTCTACTTAGTATCTTAAGAATATGAATATGATTAACATATTTCCCTTTATACTTGGACAGATGATATTGAGCCATTGGTTGGGCTTTATCCAACTATGTGTGCGAAATCTAGAAGATATTTGATTCTTATTTCATTTATGGTTAATATTTATATGTTAAGCTATCATTATCTTTCTTACTCCTGTTATTAGATTCTTATGTTAATGCTTTCTTTTCCACCCATTGTTTGTTATTATGCTTTCCACCTCCTTTTTTCCTTGACTATTTAGATGCCTGAGATGTCTGATATGGCTTCAGGTTTCTTATGTCATTTCTGAGTATAAAAGTGGTCGCACCCCTAATCCTGATGTTCTGTGCAACACAAGAATCAAGTTTGGTATGCAATTTTACCTATATATTTTCTTATTATATTCTATTTTGATTACTTGAAAGAAAAGTGTTTTTTGATTGTTTTTGATATTTCTAGGTGCTTTCATGGACTTCATTAACAAGATGGACTTTGACTATGTCGCATCTGGGCATTATGCACACGTGGAACATCAAATTGGAGACTCTGACACCTTAATGTCCATTCTACATTTATCTGCCGACAAGGTCAATTGCATAGGATTGAATATTTTTTCTTCTCTATATTACCATCTGTATCCATTTTCTTGGTATTCAAATTTTGATTCACTTGGTTTGAAGGCAAAGCATATGTGTTTTGTTGTGTCTTGTTGCTTGGACTTCATTTAAGACTGATACCTGTTTTGCTATTTTCCATAATTTCATGCCACATTTCAGTTCAGTCACAATTTACTTATTTTTTTAATTGTATTTGCATAAGGTATATATTCGTTTCATTAAACATAAGTGTAATGCTTTCATAATCCAAACTTTAGTTTCTATTACTATCCATTTAGTTTTTATGAAAGACCAAAGTTGAATGTCAGTCTCTTTTGCTCCAGACTTACCAATTGAATTTCTTCTGGGTTATGCATTGCAGATAAAAGATCAAACATATTTTCTGTGTCACCTTTCACAGGCTCAACTGCGATGCCTACTCTTTCCTCTTGGTTGCCTGACAAAGGTCAGTTAAGCATAGCCACAACTATCAAATATGATTGAATGTGTTATGGTATCATTATTCAATTTTAATAGATGTTTATTATGTGTATAAATTGCTAATATATATCTCAGTATTTTATTAACTATTATTAATTGGGAAAAGATTAAAGCAATGCTATTAGAATGATGTATGGATCATGGGTCTGATTCTTCAATGGTTTCTATTTTTGAATCTTTTATTCTTCGCATAAAGCTACAGGAAGAGGGTTATTGTTGGGTGGTTGTCTCTTTATTATTGTTTTTTAGTTCAATTCCTTGCATTCTCATTAGACCTAGTTGGTAAATAATAATGTCTGGAGAGGAATTGTAATGTCGCCATTTTTCTAGTGAACACTCAGGAGTTATAGATTCATTTGTTAGCCATCTCCGCAGGTGAATCTAGTGGACAGGGGGTGATTTTGGGTGCAAAAGGTTTATACTTAGCCAAAATTGGGCTTGAGTGGATTTATATCAAATAAACTTTATAATATCATGTTATAAAGTTACTTTTTGTAAAAATAGAAAAAGTTTATTTAAATGGTGTTTTAAAAAGTACCTTATAATTTATTCTGGAATAAGTAACTTTATTTTAAAAGTTACCTTGCTCTCTTCTCTAGGCGATTTTTATAACTTAAAAGGTGGTGGTTTTTAGTATTTACCATGATGAATCCACCCTCAAGGCTGGGCGCTTTATGGGAGAGAAAGATTCCAAGGAATCTTCAAAAGATGCCTCTAGAAGCTCAATTTGGCTTTGGAGAGTTAAAAGACTTGGTACGTGCATTTTGGGGACCACTGATTTGTGTTTAATTTTGAAGAAGAAACTACTTTTCAGGTCTGCAACGATTTTGCAGAGAGCTGGAGCAAGATTGGGGACAAAATCCTCCAATCTCTTGATGATAGGATGAAAACCCTTTCATCAATCATCGATCGATCTGCATAAAAGACCATATTTGGTCCTCAAGGGGTTTGAATCAGGCATTTGATTGGTAGCAGCAACATCATAGGAGTCTGATTGACAGATCTGGGTGGATAGGAGACTGAATTTAATGAAATTTGTGCATTTTTGGGCCAGCTGTACTTCCTAGACCTGGCTGTACCATTCCATCTTACTTGTGGATGCCAAAGAAATAATTGGAAGGGTTTCAGTTCAGATTTATTGCTCAGAATTCATTGTCAGCAGATTATAAGAGGAAGTCAAGGGTTTGTTTGGAAGGATTGCATCATACTGGAGTTACATCAGCGAATTAGAGAGGAAAATTGGGTCAATTTGATGATCTCTCTTGGCAAGATTTTAGAATAAGCTTTAGGATTGTTAGTTATTCATTCAATTGTTTTTGATAATTATTGTTTAGAGGAATAAGACATGTTGGAGCAGTTGGTGTACATTGGAAGCTCCTGTAGCAGCATTTTCATTCAATAAAGTCAATAAAGAAGCCCTCCAGGCAAGGCGTTGGACTCCTGGTAGGCCAATTTGGGATGTTAGTGTTGAAATTCTTCAATTCTTTGCATTTAATTAGTTGCTGATAGTAAATCAGATATTCTGAAATTTAGTTTCAGTAGTTGTAATTTGTTCTTACCTAGAATTCCAAATTGCATTCTTCATTCTATCTTTCAAAAACCCCCAAAACGCATGCAAGCTCAAAACCTCCTCAAAACCTCCTCAAAACCCCAAGCTACAATATGCTGGTCAAAGATTGAATTTGAAACAAAACAAATCAGAATCAAGTCATCTCCTAGTCGGCATCTTTCAGGAAGATTGTGGTTTTAAGAGCATGTGTAGCAGATATGCTGTACAGAGATGTGGTTAAGGAGTAATACTTTTTTCCTTTACAGCACATCCTTGATGCCTGCCAAGAGTTTACTAATTGGATGCAAAAATGACTTTTGGTTCTCTTATATGTTATTTCACTCAGTTTCCATTCCTTTCCTCGTCTCAGGTTATTATCCAAGTTTTGTCGTTCTTATCCTTTTGCTTTCTTAGTTGTCACTCTTATCCTTTATGGATAAAGCCTTTGTAACTCTTATTTAAACAGATTTCGTTCCTCAAATTAATATCCAATAGCTTGGTAGTCATTCTGTATTCTATTTTTTGTAATAATACTTACTATCACTATAAATATTGTGTTATAGTCTCAAATTAGACGTTGGATGGGATGGACTATACCTAAAGGAAAACTAATAGGATGAGCCAACATTAGACCATTGGAACATTGTAAGATAATGTTTGCCATGGGCAATTTCAAAGTGGCCTCAATGAAAATGTTAAATTTACAAGTTGCCGGTTTTGGTACAGATTTGGTTCAAGTTTGTGGATCCGACTAATTTTTTTTGGTCTGTACAAAAGACACACACACACATATAGATAAAGAGACCTTGCTCCTCAATTCAATATCCAATATCTTGGTAATCATTCTGTGTTATATTTTTTGTAATAATACTATAAATATTGTGCTATAGTCTCAAATTAGACTGTGGGTGGTTGTAATGTCCCCATTTTAAAATAGGATTTAATAATAAATACTAATGATAAAATTAAAATATAAAAGAATAAAATTAAAATTAAATATAAAAGAATATAATTAAAATAATTAAAATTTAGTTAAGTTAAATGAATGGTCAAAAGGCATGAAATGAAAAAGTTGTGACTCCTTCAAACATGAGGTATAAAAAGGGAGAAGAGAACTTTATTTGAAAAGGCTTTTTTAATTTACAATGAGAAGGGCAGATCTGATTTAAATAATAAGACAGCAATGATGAATCGTGACCCTTTAAATGGATGTCTCTTTCCAAAGAGATGTTTCTCAATAAAATAAGAAAGTATAAAAGGATATGGAAGGTAGAAAATAGGATATTAGTCCATTCTAAAAGCAGAATTCTGAGTATAACCGCAGACACATAAATATGTTATAAGCAGATCAAAAAACATATCCAGCAATTGATCAAGGAGTAATATCATATATATAATAATCAGCAAAGGAACAATTTATCTATTGGGATAAGTCACCCAATATGAGTAGAACTAAGATATAGAATTCGTTCAAGGTGAATGCAAAACAATGAAATTGGAGATACATTCCTAATAAGGATTATTCATTACTTGTTGATATCAAAGAGGTATATTTTTACCATCTTATTACTCTTTGGCAATTGCATTGTTAGGTCATGGGAATGATGTAGGTAGGTCCACATGAGGGGCTAGGATTCATGGGCAGCAAGGTGGGGTTAGGCTCCCTTCCAGGCCTTGAATGGCCCTTACGAGCAGAAAAGGTGGGGTTAGGCCCCCTTCCTGGCTCTAAGTGGCTTATGAGCAGGAAGGTGGGTTTAGGTCCCTTTCCTGGGTCACGGGAACAGCAAGGTGGGGTTAGGCCCCCTTCTCAGCTCCTAACAAACCCTTCATGATGCATTCTAAGGGCAGCAAGGCGGGGTTAGGCCCCCCTCTTGGCTTTGGGGCAATATTGGGGAGGATCGACCTCAATATTGTTACCTACAATCTAACCTAGAGGCTCACTATGTGATTGACTTTGGAGATGGTTTTATTACAGATTGAACCAAATATTGTCCATGCTATGATGATCTCATTATTAATGTTGTTATAGTGTATGAATTAAATATGAATAGTACTATGTTTTGGTCATGATTTGTTAATCATTGATGACTCTAACATCTATTTCAAGAGTTAATACTGTTTGCAGGTAAAGAAATCAGCAATATCCCAAAAGGGGACATTACAATTGCTATCAGAGCCTTAATCTTGCCAGCCAGTAGGATAAACCTACTTTAACCGTCATTCAATTAGGGTTAACTGTTTATCAAAATGCATTTGTTGAAAAGGTTTTAGAAACTACAAATTGTTAGATGTAATACAAAATTTCAACAATCTATGCCAGCAACCTCCTTATTCATGCAAATGTGGAAGCTTAGAATAGGGTACACACATCAATCAAAGCATAATAGAAGGAAAATTTATATTTGCAATGCCCTTCAAAGGCAGCTGTAACTGTAACATTTGACAACCTTTCTCGATCGTTTATGCCTTAATGGATGCCCATGTACTATTAGCACTCCCATTTTTAAACAGGCTAGGAATAATATTAGCACATATTGCAGAATTTGGCTTTGCTCAATGCCAGTCAAGGGTGTATCCATAACAATACTTCTCTAAAATTGTGTTGGGGCATGTGGCTGGTACATTGGTTATGTCAAAATCCATCACCAACCATTCATTAAGTTGTTTTATTTTAAAACCATTTTCCATTAGCAAGTTTGATACAATTCTTCTGATCATACACCTAACACTTAAAAAAGAGTGAAAACCAATCACACATACCTTGATGGAAATATTGTCATTGATGTCAAAGGAATTTGGAGGATGATGAACATATTGGATGATGCTTAGATGATTGTTTACTTATACAAGTTTGAATTATTATGCCGGTTGATGATGATCAAATTGAGTATGACTTACACATATCAAATTAAGTATGTTGTACATTACATATTGGTTTATACTTTATAGTATGTTCATAACTTCATACTATAAAGCCATCCTCTCAGGATATGAATATGCAGCAGAAACAAAGGATTATTATCAGCAGCAATCAGCTATTTAATGAATCTATACTGTGTGCAGTGATAAAGCCACAATGTTCTCAGAAACTGTGTATCAGTGACTTATCAATGACTATGTATATCTGTGTATGGCTTGATTATAATACAGTCTCAATCTGTATCAACGACAGCATATCAAAAAGGGACTCACACAGCAATGATGCATACTGGTGTATTAACTTATATGTATGATCGATATCTACAGAAGGAGTATTCAAACAATGGATACAGAATGCCCAGCACTTTGCAGAAACAGAAGATATGATTTGATTCAAACTTACATTGAACATGTAAGAAACAGAAAAAATAATTTTGTGAAGGAGATTGCAATTTAATTTGTTTTATTAGATACGTCTATAATAAAAATCGTGTTTAGAAGAAACCCGATAATAATCAAGTCATGTGTATATATGTCTTACACAACCGACTCATCAAGTGATACGTTGACATGGCCAAGGAGTCTGTTGACTTAATTCAACGCAATACAAAAAAATGAATAAGACAAAGAAAGAATAAGACAAATTGCACATGAGACGAAATTGGAAATAAGTGAAATTGTAAAAGGTGCGATTAAGTAAAAATAGAAAGCTACGATCTCTTTATCTTGTGAATAAAGGCAAAAGTATTTTCCTAAAAGACAAAATCTATTTTGTCTTATTCAAAGGCAAAGACAAAGCGGTGATTTGAATTTAAAATTAAAAGCATTAACAAATCCTATTGAGGCAGCGCTTAATGAAAAGGTATTGGTTATTTTAATAGGCATTATAAGAAGCAGCGATTTAAATAATATAAACAAGCTTCTAAAAGGTCAACCCATTTGGTCAAGGCAACAATATGTATGAAGAGGTGCGATTTGTTTTAGAGGATATTAAATAAAGTGTAATTTGTTTTGAATAAGGATCACTCTTTGGAAAGAGTTCACACCTCTTGTGAAATTGTGCGAGAAAATATATATGCTGGAAAAATAAGTGTGACTAGTGAAAAACAGAAGAATATTTATAATGTTATAAGGAGGAATATTGTTATATCTGTATGAAGAATATGTTAAGTGTGTAAGGCGAGTTGTGTGTGATGTAAGATACTGAGGAAATAATCTGAAAAAGAGGGTAATACTGTGTTCGTGGTATATGTGTATAAAATATAAAAGCTTATACACCAAGGTTCGTTGAAAAGAAGATATAAGGATATAATTCTGGAAAATATATTTAGACAGAGGGAAGTATGATATGTATATGCTGAAGAAAATTCAGAAGTATGAGAGAATAATTCTGAGATTATAACTCAGAAAATAAAGAATTCTCAGACAGTAGTGTATGGTGTGTTATTCTGAAAATACAATCAGACACAAGTATTGTTGGGTGTAAGGAGAAAAAGAAAGTTGTGTGTAAGCATTGAAGATTACCATCATATACACCAAAGAGATCGATGAGAATTGCAGAATCATGAAGGATTTATATAAGAAGTCTATAATGAAGTTTACAACAGATTTGTAAATACTTTCATGGTCAGAATTTGTGCAAAAGATATAGAGTGTATGTTGTGTATGGGACAACACTGAAATAGCAGATTTAAGGAAGAATTTGCAGCAGTTATAAGAAAGATTTTAATGCAGATTTTGAAGAAGAATTATTGCAGATTTATGAAGAAATCATAACAGATTTGTGGAGGATAATATAACAGTTTTATGAAGAAGAATATATGCTTGTGAGGAAGGAGTATATGAAAGATTAAACTGTCCATCATCAATTGAGATAGCAACATTGTCAAGATGGGAATTCAAATTTATATGAAGTGGGTTGGTGCTCACTAATTCTGGATTGGGGAGTTGGTGCTTCCAGTGGGTTGGTGCTCACAAATTTAGAAGTGGGAGTTGGTGCTCACAAAATCAGATTTGGGAGTTGGTGCTTCCAGTGGGTTGGTGCTCACAAAATCAGATTTGGGAGTTGGTGCTTCCAGTGGGTTGGTGCTCACAAAATCAGATTTGGGAGTTGGTGCTTCCAATGGGTTGGTGCCTCTAGTAGGTTGGTGCCTACAAATATTGTAAAAGAAGAAATATATAAAAGCATTGATTTACTGTGGTTTTCTCCCGTAAGGGTTTCCACGTATATATCTTGTGTTCTACTTGTGTTCATATTAGTTAAATCACATATGAATGTTGATAAGCAATGAATATGTTTAGAAGATACGTTACATACATGTAATTGAAGTTGAAAAAGTTTAAGTTGGTGAAATTTGTTGTTATACTGATTCACCACCCCTCTCAGTATAACTGTGTGCTCTTCATACCTTGTGTGCTTCAGGATGTCAAAATCACTTCCAACATGGAGAAAAGAATTCATGTCTTCACTTTCCCATCTGACAATCTTAACAGAAAGATCATTCAAATTTCACAGTAGTTATTGTGTTAACTTTCTTTGTACACAACACAGTACATGCCATATGCCAAACACTGATAATATGGCAAAAGGCCAAATGCATGTGCTTCTAGTTGCCTATATCACTTCAACATCAAAACATACAATTCAAGTCCGTTTGAAAGTGTTATCTGAAAACGTTGACAACAAAGCGTTTAAATTTCATAGTATTATTGCTTTTTGTATATGTACAAACCATAAGTTCTAGCATAATCACAATTACTAAACTACTACCTTCAATGACACCCCCTTCTAATTGGTAAACTGATGAGGCGACAACAAACATTACAACATGGATTCAAAAGACTCTATATTCAAATATAGTTTGTATTCCAAACTTACTGTCTTCGCATTGTGTTGGGCTCACAATACAAAAAAAAGAAAGGGTCTTCAATATAAAATTGCCTTTACATGGAGGGGATCTCATGAAACATTAAAATGGATTATGAAAATGTTATCTTAATTCCGACCATAAGAAATCTAGTCGCATGGATGGCATGTTACCTTTATTCTTCTCTTGGAAAAGCCTGTAAAATTAAAATTAACACAAGTCAGAATCTGTGATAGATTTTATGAGTTCTTCAAGAAAATTTCTTGATTACATTCAAGTATAAAGAAACCGTTGAGTACATTTGTCAGTTGACACTTTTGTTTAGGGTCATTCTCATAAGACTAATGGATTTATATACAAATACCTACTTCATATATCTCTTTTTCTCAAGGATCTAGTTGATGAACCATACATCTAAGAAAGAATAATCGATAATCATAAGAAATTAACTTAGATCTCATTTCTTGGGAAGAGAGAATATGATATCCATATTACTGATCTACTTCACAAGGAACTTATAGTTTCCTTTGATTAATCACAATTCATCACATATTAGCCCTACATTAGAAAGTTTGTCTACTTTACTTTTGGTGGTACCATCAAGATAAAAATAATTTTTTGAAAACCAAGTAGACAAGGATAGTACATTCTTGTGACATAACAAATATAACTTTAAATTTGGGAACTTTTCAACTTAATAAAATTCATAATGTAAGTAGATGAAGCATGAATAAGATCCCAAGCATTATGCAACAAAAATTATATATTATAGCTATGTCTAGTTAAGGACTTTTACATAGTTCATTCAAATAGTGTAGTGTCATTGATGACCTATTATGTCATTCCTTATGAATTTTTAAATGATGGCATACTACAGTAAATCTTATTTTCAACCCCTTTATAACACATTGTATTCTAATGAAAAGGATGTATCCAAATAGATAAATAGTCCAAAAAGAATTGATATGGCCTTGAAGATTTATGGAATAGTTCCTATTCAATACATGTAAAAGTACCATCTTAAAATTATTTTTTCTCTTTCCAAAGAATATCACTTCTAAAGAGAGAAAAGCACATTGAAGATCATGGGCACATTCTATATATTAGACTCAGCCATCACTTTGAAATCCTCTTTACAGTGATTGGTTTTTAGGTGATGCCATTTAGGGGGAGTGTACATGGCACCACCTAGTTGCTAAATCCTAGATGTAGGACCTAATAAGCATAAGACCTTTAGGCATTGTATGCTCAAAATCTAAATAATGCTTGGCCTTAGGCGATTTCATTGAGGGGGAGTGTGCATGTCAATGAAACCACCTAGTGGCCAAATCGTAGTTTTAAATCCTACGGGTAGGCATATGTCCTAATAGGTATGAAATAAGACCTATATAGGCATTAGTAAGTCCTTTAAGCTTGCAGGTAGGCATATGTGAATCTTTTTGTTTTAAATACTGCAGGTAGGCATTAGTAAGTCCTACAGGCACATTTGTGCTCAAGTCCTGTGGGCATATTCTAAATTCTTCTCCTTGTAAATCTTCCACTTGTAAAAGCATTGTATTAAGTCCTACATGCACTATGTAATGAACCTGGGGAGAGGCTGATTTGAGGAGACCACAACTCTAATATAATTTTTTAAGATCTCATAGCATCATTTTTAAAACACTGGGATTATAAATTATGACAAGATGACCTTCATGTAGTTCGGAATGCATGATCATCATGTTGGCATATATTTGTGTCTCTGTTTATCACTGCCAAAGAAGACCTACGTTACTGGGGTACTTCATTTTTTTCTTTTATGGAAATTGAGATGTGCTCTTCTATTAACATTAAGGGGGAACGTTATAATATAATGTTATTAGGGGTCACATCCTTATATATATATATAATGTTCCAATATAAGGTTATACAACCTTATATATTATATGTTTTCTAAGCATATTCCATTTGAAATAATTATAATCTAATAACTATTAGATTATTAATTATTTGTGAATGGGGGTTATTGAAAAGGTGTGACTAATGAATTCACCCTTCCTCCTATATTTAAGGAGGTTCTCTGTCATATGAGAGGTGTGTGAATTTGGAGCTTTATGGTGAGTTGTATCACTATACACAAGAGGTATTATTGGCCATGTGGAAGTATTGGAGGAGTGTCTTGTTGGTGTGTTTTTTTATGTATGCGCAACTCAGAATAAAATACCTTGAGATATCCTATTCTCTCTTGATCAAAATCTTCTACGTGCTAAACATATGGATTGTATGATCATGGAGATGACTTCAAGGTTCCAAATTCATGCGGATAGTCTCAGTTGGTTTGTTGTGATATGCTAATAATCTCAACGGGGACTTACACAATTGTCCATGGAGTTAGTCGATCTAAAGATCTTACTGATTCCAGACTTACTTTTTTCTTTGGAACAATTTTCAATAAGTTCTAGTTCAATACTACTTCTACTTATATTTGGAAAAAAGGGCAAAAGATGAGGGCCAAGGAAGATAATTCTAATTCTAAGCTAATCCTATGAACTTGAGAGACAGAGATTGCAAATGCAGAATCTGTGAGATTTTGCCAAGATCAAGAGCTCAATGAAATGTACAAAATAGAGACAAAATATAGGACAAGAATAAACCGTATTCTCATCAATAGATAGATGATTAAAAGATCAATAGGTGTTCAATAGTTGTTACATACAGTGAATATGAGCCTGCATATATAGGCAAGGCTATATGGATATGTGAGCACACAAACATGACATGTGGCTCAATAAGAAACAAGGGTAGGTAGGAAATAGGTGTGGTAGGTAGGACAAACAATAAAATATTCCACATGAGATGGATCACCCACCGAAGGTGGAATTATCACTCCACAATAAGTGGATATGATAAAGTAGTAACAAAATTACACCATAAAAGGTGGAAATTCTCCTACACACACTATCCCAATGTGGCACAAACACCCAAGTGTCTCATACCCAAACTACTATGAAATGCAATTCCTAAGTAAACTTAAGTAAGGTGTAATAATATCCATGATGAATAATCATTTACACCAACAGAATCAAAACCAATCCTTGCTTCACCAAATTCAACAACTACACAAGAACGGTGCAATCTTCTAAGGAATTTCAAAAGATTGTCATATTACTCATATTCACCAACATTTTGAACAATGAATAAAGCAATAGAAGTTAAGTTTTCTTTATTGGTTTAGGCTAACTTTGCACAATAACTGAAAATCATCCAATTATCAAAAGTATGAACACATTATTCCACATTGAGTAATTCCATCAAATCCTTCATTCAATCTAATAACTTGGAAATAAAACCTACTCTAATGAGAGCAAAGAAACCATGTTAACTTGCAAAAGTAGATAAGATTCACCAACAATTGAACAATGAATTATGTCTTAGCACTTAAGAAGTATCACTACAACAATTTATCGAAAGTCTCTCATGTGAAATAAATGAAATGAGGGTTTATATAGACACCCTTATTACAAAGCAATGGCCTGAATTGATTTAAGATCAATGGCCAAGATTAAATAGAAAACCTAACTAGGGAAAACTGGCATAGCTATCCAATATGGACCAATAAGAAATGACCAACTAATTAATCCAGCTTTCTTCTAGAAGTAGGTTTCCCTTATCCTTTTCCTTAGGAGTGAATTCGAAGAACCTAGTCACTATGGGACCCATCTCCTCCATTGGGACACTTGGCAAGGTCTCAATTTTGTACTCCATCAAGTCCATCTCATCTTGACATGTGGCAAAGGTGTTTATCCAATCAATTTCCAGCTTTCGAAAACCACCTTCAATGGACATGAAAGAAGGTGCCTTGCTGAAATATTGTCCTTGTACTGAGCTTGCAGCAGTGGAAAAGTTATTTTGAAATTTGGCCTTCAAGTTTTCCACCTCCAAGTCCTTGTCTCAGACTGTTTCTTGCTCAAGTACATTGGCAACTATGACGAAGACCTTGTCTTAGATGGCCTTGATTATTTCTTCAATTCGGGCACCATCATTCTTCATCCTTTCCAAGACTTCTCCTTTAGCCACCAAGGCATGATACCATATATCGAATTCATATGATGCCCCATTATCAATCACCTTTCCATTGACCAAATCTTGCTTAGGGATTCCTTTCAGTACCTTTAGACATGGGATTGTTTTCTCATGAACAGTTTGAAAATCCTCCCAAAACTTAGCTATGCATTGGATTTTGTACATAAAGAGACTTGATCATATACTTGTGCCAATTCTTCCACGAGCTTGATGGCCTTATTTGCAACTTTAACAATCCATTCCTTAGCCTCCTGGTTTGCCATCTTCGTTCCTTCAAATTTTCAATTGATTCTTGTGGAAGAGTCAAAGGTGGAGCAACTGTTGCCTCCTCTCTGTTGATGGGATTCACCAAGTGCTGGATACAACGTTTTAGTTGTTCATTTTCTTTCTTGAGTTTGTTCTTCTTTTCAACTTCTCTCCTTAGCCTTTCTTTGATGGTGTTGACCGAATCATCCAGCTCTTGAACTTGTACCTTCGGCGAGTAGTGAAAAAATCGCGAGTAATTATGGCCGGCGAGTTTTTGCCACTTTTACTCACAGAAATTACTCGCTGAGTTTTTGGCAAAAAATCGCCGAGTTTTTACCAAAAACTCAACGATTCTATGTTAAAAATTCAGCCGCTTGGGAATAAAGGCCGAAAACGTCAAAAAACACATTCATTTCATCATTTTTTAACTTGTATTTTGTTGAGAGGGGGAAAAATAGTCTTCCAAACACTTGCAAACTGATTTCCATCGATTTGAAGCAGATTTGAGGCAGATTCGAAGCGGATTTGAGGTGGTTTTTGAAGAAAAATCAGACTCACCTTATTCAAAGAAGGCTGAAGGAGAGGGTGTTGCATGCATAGTCTTCGACAACCATTTTGCACAAAAGGTTGTAGAGATTGTGAAGGTAACTTCAAAACTTGAATTTTTAATTAATCTTGATTCAAGTCTCTCATTATTAATTTGTAACTTCATTAATTAATCTTTTTGTAATTTGTATTTTTCAATTGTAGGTGTCAAAGCCCTTGGTTAGAGTTCTCCGCTTGGTAGATGGGGATAAAACCCCAATGGGGTATATTTATGAGGCCATGGATAGGGCCAAGGAGTCTATCAAAAATTACTACAAGGGGGATAGACTCAAATTTGATCCAATTTGGGAAATTATTGATAAGAGGTGGAACAATCAACTCCACCAACCCATTCATGCAACAGGGTAGTTCCTCAACCCTCATTTTAAGTTCTCGGTTTCTTACTCAGATCCTAATGGAGAGGTCATGGAGGGCCTCACTACATGCATTCAAAGGATGATACCTGAGGTTGGGGTGAGAGACCTCGTTGTAGCCGAACTCCAAAATTATGAGGAAGCAAGGGGTAAGCTATTCTCTTCAGAGCTGGCCATAAGAGGAAGAACCACTCAAACCCTAGGTATAACATTTGCCATTTGAATTTTGGGGTCTAAAGTGATTGATAAATTATGTTCTCGCCTTTTTCTTTGCTTTCTAACTTTTCAATATTTTATTTTGCAGATGGTTGGTGGCAAAGTTCGGGTGGAAATTCCCCAAATCTCAAAAAATTTGCCCTCAAAATCTTATGTGAGCCTTGTAATTCATCAAGTTGTGAGCGTAATTGGAGCTTGTTTGAAGTCATCCACACAAAGAAGAGGAGCAAGTTAGCGCAAAAATGCCTCAATGACCTTGTCTTTGTGCAATATAATTTTCAGTTGTGCATAAAGAAGGTAGAGGAAGCACCAGTTGGTCCACTTGACTTGGATGATATAGATCCTTACAGTGATTGGACATCACAGGAGCAACCTCCATTGTTTACAGAGGATGACATCACTGGTTTGGAGAGGCAGGCTATGGAGGAGGAGGAGGGTGGATTTGGTTTCACACTTGGATGACATTGAGGAGGATGAGGATGAGGAGTCATTGCCAGTGCCAGGAGAAGCTAGAGGCAGAGCCACATCCAGGATGGAGGACGAGCCACAGCCTGAGCCAGACATACCGAGCGAGGAGGCACATTCACGCCCATTGCAAACTTCTAGGACTAGACCCTCTAGTTCTACCTCTCCCCTAGTTTTTGCTAGAGCTAGGAAGAGGAAGATGTAATTGTAATGATATATTTACTTTTAGTTATACAAAAACTATTTACTATTTTGATTCCAGCCACCAACATTCCTCACGAGGATGCGATTTTGTACACACTTTGCATTTAAATATATCTAGACTCAACTTGTTTCTATTGTGTTCTCATTTATTGACTCATTGGATGCATCTACTCATTGAATTTTGCAAAAAAAATGCATTTCTGATTAAATTTGAGCAATAATTTAAGTTCCCGAGTTTTTGTTGAGTACTGGTTGAGTTTTTGCTGAGTTTTTTTTTTCGGGCCTTGGCGAGATTTAGTTTTGGCGAGTAGTTCAACTATGGTAGGACCTATGTCCACATTTATTAGCTCATATTCCTGAAGGGCAATGTCTTCTTTGGATTTGTCAAATTTTGGAACAACCATCTGCACTGAATGGGTCCTGTGCAATCCCTATTGATTAAGGAATATGTCTTTGCTTTCTTCTTCTCCATAGGCCGGTTCAGCTTAGCTAGGAACTCTGTTCAATTGTCCACTGGTTGGACTTCTATAATAGTTCTTTTTCATTCTTTTCAACAACCATCTTGGCATTGTTGACTATTCAATGCCATTGTCTTCTTCCTTATTTTCATCATTCCCTTCACTTTCTTCAATTCCCCTGAGTGCGGAAATCATTCCTTCCTGAAAACCATCTTCCAAAATGTCAACTTCAATATTTTCCAAGTCCACATCCATTGTTGTTATTGGATTATCAGGAATAGTTTGCTGCTGGATAGGTTCTACATTTTGTTCCTCTTGAACTGGAGGAGGCATTTCCATTTTAATTTGTTGAACATCTTCAATTGGAGCTTTTCCCTTTCTTATGGACAACCCTACTTCTTCAACCAAGGAAGTGTTGATAGAGGAAGATGCTTTATTTGTTTTCTTCTTCTTTCTTTTTGAACCCTCTGTTGTGTCCTTCTTCATCATGGAATTTCCACTTCTTGGCCTTCCTGTGTCATGTGTTACTTCATCATCCTCTGAGGAACCAAAATCCAAGTTTTACATCACATCATAGGTGAAGAGGATATTCTTCTCCATTAGCTTGTGAACTTGCTGATCTACCCACCACCTTGTAACTTTCATAATTGGTCTCATTAATGTATCCAAATCTGAAAGCTTAGGTCTGGACCAATCTGTTGCAAGAAGAGGTTTATCTTTTTCTTCCCCATAGTGTGGCTGGGTGAAAATTCCATCATCCTCTAGGTGATTTGGTATGGGGAAAAGTTCAAGTGCTTTGATCATGTTGACTGGTAGCCTTGACAACATTCTCTTCCTTACTTCATATTGATCATCAACATTAGCCCAAGAATCTTCAAGATCACCCTTGTGCTTTTTCTTTCTTCCATTCGCCCTTTTAAGATGGCGATTGGGATCAAAGTTAGACCATGACCGGTAGAAGGAGAATGGATATGACTGCAACTCAACATCTGCACTTTTTGCTGCTTGGGTTGATGGACATGACTCTAACATTTTTCCAATGACAAGGGGAAAGGAAATTCCTGTCTTTTGCTTGGCTCTTTGGATTTTTGCAAATGTATCAAGTTGCCTAATGACTTCCAGTAGGATCATTTTGTTTGTTGGAAATTTTGGAAGCTTATATGGGCATCCTGTGAATCCTTGGACTCTCAGGTATGTGAATCTAGGGAATTGTATACAAAGACCCAAATCTACTTATCAAATCTTTTGCTTCTTGTGTCAATCTTTGATGGGTGCTTCCTTGAAGTGTCTTGGTGATGTACATAAGGAATGCATCATTAACTCTTTTGAAGTGGGATTTCTCTTGAATATGCAAGTGCGGATAGCAATCATGCCTTGAATTGACCATCTTTGTTTCCCACAACGTGTTTGCAAATCAATCCTTTGCATTTGTAACACCATGCAAGCACATAGATGACCATTTAAAAAGACTTTGTTTGTTCCAAGCTTCTCAACTGCTCATCAATGTAATTACTAATTATTCTTGCCCAGTTAATCATTTTGACACCAAAAGTGATTTGATTGATGAAGTGATACATCTAGGGCTCGTATGAAGTAGCTTGAGGACTTCCCATGGCCCTATTGAGCAAAAGAATGAGGTCTCCATATTCTTCAATGAAATCAGTCCGGCCAAGCCTTTTAGGAACTTTGGTATAGTGAGGTCTTGGTTTAAGCAGCCATTGCTTATTAAGTTTCTCAGTGCAGGCGATAGGATCAGCTTCAAATACGGTTAAGGTTTCCTCCTTGGTTTGGTACATGGTAGAGTGGTTGTTGGGAATGCCAAGTGCCTCTTTGATGGTGTCTTCTCCAAGATAGGCCAGTACTTTGCCATAAAGTGCTATAATTTGTCCTTCCTAAGTGTTGTAATGTTTTGCACACTCCACCATCAGCTCATAACATTGCATAGTTGGAGGAAATCCAGTTGCTTGGACAATTCCATTTCCCATCATCTTACATGCAAGTGGTGAAGGTAGGCAATCATCTAACCCGTACATCCTCTTCTTGAAATCTTCGATATCAACATGGCCAAGGTCAATATCACTGACTTTCTTCCATTTTGTTTGCATCTTGGAATCCAACTTTGGGCCCTTGTTGTTGAACTTTATCTGCACTTTCCGAGAAACTCCTCCTTGAGTTGGCATCAACTATCTGAAAATATGAAAATTCCTAAGTTAGAAGAAATAAACTTGATGTCTACTCGGTGAATTTCAGAAAATAAATCTGATTTTCTAATTAAATTCTTGAAATCAGGTCCAAAATCAGACTAAGTAAAGTCTGAAAAGCGAAAATCAGAGTTAGGAAAATTTGGAAATTATGGAATTAATGTCTGATTAACGACTTAGAAATGAAAATCAGACTTAGGAACATTCTGAAAATTGAAATCAGACTTGGAAAAACTCTTGAATTTGTAAAACTAAGTCTGATTTAGGAAATTTCTGCCTTTGAAATCGAAAAAGCACAAAATTCAACATGGCTTTCTAATAAAAATCGAAGAATTTGTGAAGGAAACCTTTGTGCAGGTTTGAGAATCAAAAGTTTAGAATAAGAGAAGGAATTTGAAGTTCAAAATATGAGAATCTGCCTTGAAAATGCTTAGACCTGAAAGAATTGAAGAAATTTCTCAAAGAATTGCTTTTGATTTGTCTTCAAATGCCTGGATTCCTCCTTAGAATTGTTTAGAACCTGCAATTACACCTCAAATTTTCCTAGAAACTTTGGAAAAGATGCTTGGAAGAGTTCAAATTCCTAAGCACGAGGAGAGAGTTGTGAATAATGAATTGCCATGGCTGATGTTTATAGGAAGTTTGAATTTTGCCTTGCATCGTTTTTTGTTTTAATGAGTTTTAATTGGAATGAATCCGGTCATAATTTGCTCTTCAAGTCGAACCTCTTTATTTTTTTGTATTTTTGATTTAAAACTTATGGCAATTTTCCTTCTTTGCTTCCTTCTAGAAGCTTTTTCAACTTTGGCGAATTCCTCGTGTTCAGCTTTTTGTGTTTCAATCCAAAAATTCCAAACTCTTTTCCTTAGGCGAATTCTCTTTGCTTTATTTGTTTTATTTCCAAAACTTCTTGCTTTGATTCCCTTTTCTTTCCTCTCTCCATTTAGGCGAACTCCTCTCTTGTGTTTAGCTTTTTTTTGTTTGAATTTACTTTTTTCATCTTGCAAAAACTTTCAAACTTTTCTCTTCCACGAGTTAGGTGAATTCTTACATGTGCCTAGCTTTTTTTATGTTTTAATCTTTTCACTTCCAATTTTGCCCAAAAGTTTTCAAATTCTTCTCCTTAACTTGGGCAAATTTCTCGTTGTGCTTTATTTTCTTTTTTTTTTTTCAAAACTTTACCTTTGCCTATCAAGAGCGGACTTCATCATGGCTCAAGTAACATTTCTATGTGCCTAGGCAAACTTTGCCTTGAGTTTGGGAACATTACCAAAGGGGGGGGCAGACTTTGCTTGCCGTCGAGGAAGATTCCCTTAGTATAGGGCGGACTTGACATGCTCATAGGGAACTTATGATGTCTGCTTGGGCGGACTTGGTGTGAGCAAAAGGAAGATTTCATCATGGCATGGGCGGACTTGATGGTGTCATAAGGAACTTTGCCCCTTGCCTAGGGCGAACTTGCCATGAGGTTGAGGAACTTTGTCACGAGGTAGGCCAAAGTTGCTAGGTGCTTTGGAAATCTGCCATACTTAACCAAAATCTCAAACTTTTCCTTCTTCCAAGCACTAACACTTAACCGATAATTATAGACTTTTCTTTTCAAAGTGCCGACACTTGAACACTTTTCTTACCTCTTTGTAGGGCGGACTTCATCCTAGCACAAAGAATATTTCATCATGCCTAGGCGGACTTCGCTTGATGCCAAGGAAGATTTCATCATGGCATGGGTGGACTTCATCCAGTCTTAAGAAATTTTCACCATGCCTTGATCTTTAATTGAAATTTTCCTCTTTCCAGGTGACCTTTGTGATTTGAACAAGGAATTTTGTAATGTCCCTACTAGTTAGAGATCATTGTCTTGCAAAACAGATTGTTAGAACATAACAAAAAATATATACATAACTAATCTAATTTGCAATTAAAGTTCAATTACTTAATTAACACTAACCTCAACTCTTATAAAGGATACGAGTGCAGCACTGGGACATGTCCTTAGGTGGCTGTGAAGCTCGCCTTCTTGGATCCCGTCTTGGTTCCAAGCCATATCAGGAAATCGAAGGTTAATTCGATTCCTGTCTTGGATGTAATTTTTTACACCCAAGCCATCCAGGAAATCGAAGGTTAATTCGATTCCTGTCTTGGATGTAATTTCTTACACCCAAGCCATACCAAGGAAGACAATCATATATGATCAAATCCTTGCCATCTCATCATCCAAGTCTACCAGAGAGGACCGGCCAGATCCGTCTCTTCTTGGATGAACTTTGTCAACCAAGCCATACATATATGCATATAGATATTCAGTATATACTGCCTACCAGGGATTATCATAATCCTTGAATTAGACTACCAGGATTTCCTCCCAATAGCCTCCATCATATAATCACGTTATTGTCATTCATTGATATCCAACATTTCATAACCATTCATATTATCAATATCATCTAATTTATAATTCATATTATCATTATTATTTAAATTTTAATCTTGTGACATACACATTGAGATATAATTCTATAACATACACATTGTAATAATGACGACATAATTTTGTAACATACACATTATAATAATCATGACATAATTCTGGAACCTACACATTATAATAATCATGACATAATTCTTAAACCTACACATTATAATAATCATGACATAACTATCAAAACTACAAGTATATTTATATGTGTGTGTGTGGCACACACATCCACACACATATACGTACCTTCGGTATCTCTGCTATCTTCCCCCTTTCTCTTGCCTCTGCCTACGCAGCTATCCTTTCTAATCCATGGTGATGTCACTAGATGTTTTTGATTCCTTACCTTTATATCTCTCAATATGAGGGAGAGGTCACACCTCTTCATCATGTATGCCCTTTGGCAAGAGACATACCCCTTCACCATTAGCACCCTTTGAAAGAGTGCAACTCTTCATTATTTCTACCCTTTGAAAGGGACACAACCTTTCGTAATCAGATCTGCACTTATTATTTAAATCAGATCTGCACTTCTCATTTCCAATTTATCGTCCCTCTCAAATGAGGTTCTCTTCTCTTTTTTATATCTCATTGTTGAGGGAGTCATAACTTTTCCTTTCATGTCTTTTGACTTTTCATTAACTTAATTAATTTTTAATTAGTCATATTTAATTTTATTATTTTATATTTTAATTTAATTTTTCATGTGTTAATTTTATTATTATCATTTATTATTAAATTCTATTTTGAAGTGGGGACATTACAAATTTCTTGATTTTGATTCTAGGCCTTTAACTAGCTTTTCAGGAATACACCTTCTGGATTCAAAAGCCATTCCATACTTGGTTTGCTCTGGATGAATTCTTCCAACTTGACACCTCTTCTGACCTTGAAACCATCCATGTCCCTGGAAAAAGCAAAAAGTAACTTTCTATTTTTAGAAAAAACAGGCCGAAAAAGCAGATTCTCGGATTGGCCCCAAAATGCCAAAAACAAAACTTTCTAAATTTAGAAAAAAAAAAGCAAAATTTCGTAAGAAAGAAAGTTGTCAGAATTGACCATAGGAAATTATGATTTTACTCCTTCGACCTATCTGAGCCCATCTATAGTATCAACACATTCTTTCAATCGTTGCTTCACTTTTTAGACTTTGATGACTCCTCCAAATTTTACAAAACTTGACTCATTTCTAAGGCCTAGAGATCGGAGACCAAAATGCTAAGACACCAAAAACCCTACTCCAAAAAGCAAAAAAAAGAGGGGGTCCCCATTTGCAATGGGGCGATGTGTGACTACGTCACAACATGTCCTTAGGTTCTAGTCTATGTAATGAGAGACTACATTTGTTAATGTTTTAATAAAATGATGCTTTATGGGGTTTTTTACCTGAAAGGGTTTTTTCCATGTATATCTTGTGTAATGTGTTAATTTATGGTGTATGATTCTCAATGCATTTATTTTATATCTTGTTTATAATGATTATGATGGCATGCCTTGCCGATCACCAAAATTATAAAGAACACACAGGAACTCCAATCAAATGACAAGGGCGAAAATGATAGGAAGTTCAAGATTTAACCAAAGAAACAACTACATCAACAATCTGTTCCAATTATGACAAGATACCTAGCATAGTTCTTACAATTTAACACAGACAAAGCACAATGAAACACAAATGTTTTTCCATACTTATGTGCTCCAACATTTACAAAGTTATTCGATCCCTCAAGGAATTGATCTGTCTAACAAACAAAAACACAACCCTTTTGATAGGTTGTTACAACCTTCTTTCCTAACAGGGTTGATCGACCAGAACTATCGATTCCTTACTGTCAGCCTCCCTCTTGTCGATTCCTTTGTACTACTTTTGTGAAGTCTGACCAACCCCCACTCACGTCCAAGAGGCTGCCTTAAGAAGGAGAAAAGATGATCAGTTATCAACCGACTAACTGTCAGTCCCCAAGCAATTGCCGTACTGAAGGCTTCCTGTCGCTAAGGTGAACAAAAGTCTGTAACTACACCCAATCAACAAGAAGATCATAACATTGCTGAGGCCCAAAGTACCCATAACTCCATTTGACCATGAATGCATTACATTCACTGTATAAGGCACAAGGCCTGTTTTATGCAACCAAAACAAAGAAGTAAACCAAAATCAAAGAAGAAATATTGAAAGTAAAGAGAGGGAGAGAGATGCCCTTGCATTAGATTAGTATCCTAAGGTCCTAATTTCTAACAGTGCCTGCAAAAGAATGAGGGGTTGGTGCCTTGAGTGAGTTAAGCACTCACGAATAGAATGAGGGGATGGTGCCTCTAGTGGGAAAGGTTCTCACGGATAGAATGAGGGGATGGTGCCTCTAGTGGGAAAGGTGCTCACAAATAGAATGAGGGGTTGGTGCCTCTAGTGGGTTGATACCTATGAATTTCTAAAAGAAAATTTCTATATATATTTACAAGATCGAGTATAACGGTTAATATCTTTGACTAGGTCGAAAGACTGAAATTTGTTGAGATGACTTCATAATAACCCAAACAAAAGTTTGTAATTAGACAATAACTTACCACTAGCAAAGCCAAAGGGCTTTTCAATAATCCCTACATAGACATAAGTATTAGACAAGGCTGAAAGGCTTTTCAACTGAAACAATATTGTCATGGTTATGTGACAAGCCAAGTGGCTATAAATCTACAACATAGTCATATTTATATGATAAGGTCGGAAAACTTGAAAGCTAAGACAACACTGTCATGCTAGTGTGATTGAGTTGAATGGATTTTAAACTAGGCACATAGTCACACTTATATAACAAAGCTGAATGGCTTTTATATTATCAACATATTCACACTTGTTTAACAAAGCCAAAGGGCTTTTTTAATCAATTAAGCACTATCGCATTCCAATCTGATAGGCTTATAAACCAACCTATCTAGATCCCTAAACAAAGGTTTAGCGAAAGGCTTAGGAATTGAATTAATAATAATAATCTCAAAATAGAATGTTTTTGACAGTTAGAAATTAAACCCTAGCTCGTAGAATATGAAATTTTCTATTCCATGATACCCTCCTTCATCTTTTTATTCCCTTTGCTTTATTTCTCCCAAAGCCCTTGTTATTTCTCCTCTTTTTTCAGCATGTCCATCGAGAGCCTCCATACTGCCCTTCTCCCAAAAACAATCAAGACCCTCTTTATTTCACAATGAGCAAAGTTGAACCTTTATAGTCACTTTGTCTGCTCTTCCTGGCATTGACAGTCACTTCCTTTGCCCTTCCATGGCATTGACTATCACCAATAGTGTGAACTAGTGTTTAAAACAATCACTTCACTCTCCACTTCGTGGAGTTATCAGTTTGATGGACATTATCATAGATGAAAAAATCGGGAAAAAATCGTTTAAATTGCGATTTCTCCCAATTCAAAACCCTAAAAGATTTAATCGCAGAAAAAATCGCACGATTTTGATTGAAAAAATCGTTGAAAATCACGATTAAAACGACATTACCTCGTTAGCATTAAAAAATATGAAAATGTTTAAGTGGAAAGTGCAAAAAAAAAAACCCTAAATGGTTAATACTTTCAACCCACGGAAATGACTTGAACATTTTCGCGCAGGAGAGACCTCGACAGTAGGCAAAATCGATTAAAACATTTTCTACTTTTTTCAAGCCCTCCAATAACCCTTCTCGCCCCCGATGTTTTGTTTTTAACTTTTTATTACGTGCTTAATATCATTACTTTATGATTATGTTTTTTATATTATTGACTTATATCATGTTTTCATATTTTGTTGATATTATGATTTATGTAATATATTAATTTTATTTATATTTATTAGTAATTATTTTATTTAATATAAATATATAAAAATGAAATTACATAGTTATAATGCAGAAAATATATATTATTAATATATAATATTTATTATTTCTTGTGTTTATATATTTATTATAATATTTAATATTTATAATGCATCTGAGTTATATAATTCAAAACGAATACTATCTGCTATTATGTTCTATAAATTTAGTGTATATTTGTGTTTTTTTAAGAATATTTTCAGAAATTATATATTTTCAAATGTTCGATAAATTTGTCGATTTATTGCCTATTTTTTCCTGATTTTATGCCGAGTCCCGATTTTTAAAAAATTTCGGGCCAAAAGGTTTATTGCCAAGTAAGAGTTTTTCATCCTTGGACATTATCATAAATTCCTAAGTACTCTTCATTTATTGCCACCCTCAATGGTATCAACATAGATATAACCAATCAATCTTAAATAACTGTTAACACATAGATCATTATAGATATAACACTATTCAATCTTAAATAACTGTTATATACACACACACATGCTAATATACATGTTTGTGTGTGTATATATATCTATACACACACACATATTACATATATATATGTTTGAATTTATTAGAATTATTTTTATTTCAATAATTATCTCTAATTGAGATAATCAATTTTTTGAATTAGAGTATATAAATATTTTTTCGTTTATATACTCACCAATATACATAGATCAAATAAGAGAAGACATTTTTCTTACATGAAAAGAATATGACAATTCCTCCAAAAACAACCACAGTTACTCTTTACAAAATAGTATTTTGACAAAAACAAACACATACAACATCGATTATGGAGGAGTAGTTTACACAACATTTTACAATCATGCAACTCATAAGATAAAGACAGCCAAGTACACATCAATCAAAAAGCTTAAGGCAAACGTCCATATTCATTTGTATCATGCGATAAACAGTTTGTGTGTGTTCTCAGCCTCATGATGGCTCTGGTTTTTCTTTTGGATCTGCTTCCCTCTCTTTGGTGATGCTTTCCCTCATCCAGGAGGGGTAAAAACTCTCTTGCATCCACCTCGTCAAACCAAGGAGGTAGTTAGTGCGTCAAAAAATATCATTAAACATAATATAAATCATTCATTAATCATCACATGCTAGTGAATTAACTATATCAATCTGATCTAAAGCTGAATCATCAATCATAGCATAATTGTTCATAGAACAAGTTTGACATCATAAACAGAGTGCAGAACAAAATATAAGATAATTCAAAGGGCTCAAAACGGGATGTGACAATTAAAGACTCTACAAAAGTCTCAAAGGAGGGTGGCAAGCTGTTAATGGTTATACCATTACGGCAATCATATCTTTATCAACTAGACCACAAAAGTCCCTAAGATCTTAGATTTATAAAAACGCTCTAACAGTGATCCCCCCTCATGCATTTATTGTTGAAATAACTAATTCTTCATATATACGACTCTACTTTTCTTGGAGATATGATATTTATCTTTGAAACTATCACACAAGTTATGTGCAAAGCTAATGCTTTGGAGTCTAGGGACACAATCATCTAAGTTTGACATCTTGAGAATTGATAGGGCTTTTCTATGATGTCTATTGTGGTCACTAGGTGATTCCTACTGTTAGTTTTTGTGCTTAACAAGATATTGTCGCATTCCCAATACTCAGACATAACTATTAACTTGTGACTCCAAATATCCAGTGAGTTTCTATGCCTTCGGTAAGACTAGATTTTGTATATGTAACATATATAATTATATTTGGCAATTTCAGAAAATAAACTTTTCCCAACATTTTTCAAACCCTAGCAACCCCTTAATTTTGACCCATAAAACTTCCAACTTAAATTTAGAGAAATAAAAATAAACTGTCCTAGAAAATAAATTTTGATCCTTAATATTTCTTTTTCAACCCTCTAGAATTTCTGAAAAGCTCAAAATAAAAATGTGGACTTCCAAAATTTTTGAATGTAGATTTTAACCATTTTAGAGACTGAATATTAAATAATATTTTTGAACTTTTACAAATACCCATAATTTGGTAGCAGTACATGCATGCCCTAGTTTGGTAAAAACATATCAAATAAGCCTAACTGCAATTGGAAATGGTCTGCAAAAATTGTGAGTGCAAAAAATGTAGAAAATGTGCTCTAGCATCTTAAAAAACTCCCACTCATGACTAAAAATTGCAATTTTCTGGTTTTCATTCCTGTTGTGATTCCCTGCAGGATTGCAAAATGTGATTTTTAGAGAAAAATGTTATGATTTTAGTATTTTACTGATTTTTGCAATATGTTTGTGTGCCCCGCAATTTTTTTGACTTTTAGAGAATAATGCTTGTGATTGGATGCTTAGTAGATCCATGATTCTGATATTTTTGGTGGCTTTGAATGCCTGTGACCTGAAGTGCTTTTTGCATTCACAATTTTTTGAGAATTTTGACCTCTCTTCCTGCAACTTACAAATTTTCAGCTTTCAACTTCAAACAATGCTCGCTATTATTCACATGACCTTTGTGAACTTGCCTTGTGCTTTTTGATCTTCTCTTTTCTTGGCTTTCTTCAAATTCCATACAATTGACACTATCTGGACTTGATACCAATGTTGGTAACAACTATGAATTAGATTGAGAAAAAATAACACACTTTCTCAGATTAGGAGCATCACATTATATTATTGAACCTATGCTAAAAATAGAAAGTAGTTATAGTCTCAAAATAGATGGTAGTTTCAACTAACTAATTACAACCAATTATTACAGACAAGTGTATGATGAGAGACTATCAGAATTACTTATCTATGTTGCCTTTGATCTCAAATCTTGTGCTCCGGATTGGTATGTGTGATGTTGGTGATTAATATGAGAGATGCAGTATATGCAGATTGATATGTGAAAGGTTGTATATGCTGAGTTGCAACACAGTGGAAGATAGGTATGTAATGATGTCATGACCCCTTCTTGATCGTTATATATATATCCTAAATAAAACAATTATTATTATTATTAATATAATTACGAATAAATAATTATTTGAAATTTATTTATTTATTAAATATTATTATTAATATTTATTACTAATTTAATATTCTTGAAATATTCAAATAAAGATAAATTAATATTGCAACAAATCCTTATATTGAAAATTCTTTGTGACGTCCCCATCCATATGCTAAATAACTAAGAGAAAGCTCCTTTTATTATCTTTATAGATGATAATATTGAAAGCCAACTCTTCCGATATTCATTGATATGACAAAACCGAACCTTGGACAACACTCACGGTTATCTATTTATACTTTATTGTACGGAGTGATAATTCGAGTGGAGCAATTTGCAGAATGGTTATCTGACTTCATCGACAGGTCAAAGTGCAAGATCGCTGAAGTATTATTAATAGCAAATAAACATCAAGAATATTGAATTGACTAATCGATAACTGGATAGCAATATGAAAGGATCCATCCCAATCCAAAGATATCATATACGGGATCAATAACTAGAGATACCTGTGGTAAATAACGATTGAAGACAATCATTCCAGACTAAGGCGTAAACCTTTGATAATCTGCATTACCGTTAACAGAGATCATTTTTATGTTAACAAAGGAGATTAATACCAACGAGATTCATAATAAGAAGACCTCATGATAACTAAATATCATCCATTAAACATAACAACTAATCATGTGATTTTAATGGAGTCCGATAATGGATTATATGATAACAATAGTAAACAAGAGATGCAATTGGAATAATGAAGTGACACGATCCCTTAACGAAGCATGCTCTTTAGCTCTCAAAGAGCACAACCATTCAATTGTGAAGAGTTATATAAGACAAATCAAATCATTCATTCAGGGGGAAAGGATCTTTCCTAATTATCCAGGGAAATCTGCTCTACGTGGAGTGATTTCCATTGGCATTGTTAGTTGCATATACAAAAGGAAAGAAAGATAATATTGGCAACATTGAATAGATTGGGAATTATTATATATGGTCTGTGCCATCGATCAGATCAGAACTGAACTGTTATTAAGTTACAGGCAGTAACATCCTTGTCCTTAGCGGTATGTATAGGGACGTGCTTAGTATGTATAATATAGAAGACTGCTGATGTGCTATGTAGAATTTAATAATATTATGAATATTAATAATGACATAATAATTATAACTTACTGCAATACGGGTGACTGCTCTGCAGTAATATATATATTAATAATATCTGAGAATAGATAAAGGTATATGAATATATATATATCTATATAATTATATCTATACATATATAGAAATAGTGATTTGATCGGAACAAATAAATCTAAGACTATAAATCAGATTGAATTATCAATCCAATATCAGAAAAAAAAGATTGTTATCATTGATTGGATTTATGTTAAGAGGGTTTTGTCTCCTAATCAATGTAGTTCAAGTCATAAGTATATTGAAATAGATTAATTATGGTTAAAAACAAGCCTAAACCTAGTAGGGACATTATAAATGACAGTGGAAGATAGGTATGTATGTTATAGATTGCATGATCCTTGTTGTTGCTGATGTTGTTGCTGTCACAATCATGAGGCTATGAGTGTATGGTTGTGAGATTTTTTGGTGTTGGTTGTTTGCCCTCTCGGGTGAATAACTTAAGACATAAAGAACATAACGCAGAATAATGTCGTAAATATCAGACAAAGTATATCAGATGTTCTATTCATAATCAGTGTGTTTTACAAGTTACATTTCGGAGTATAAAAGGGTACCGAGGGGGTGCGAGCGCCAACCGTCGCACCGCAACTTCCACCCCTCGGTTGCCAACTAACCAAAACAATTACACATAATTAACTAATGTTATTCCCGTGTACAATAATGCCGCCAACATCATCCCCTCCAAAAAGAAAAGTCGTCTCCAGGCGACTTACAAAATTGGAGATAATGCAACCTATACAATATATCTGAAAGACTAGGGAGGGGGCTGAGTAAGCGTCCCTGAAGTAGAAGTGTGAGAAGTCGGTGTCTGGGTCGCCAAGCGAGCACGGAGCTCATACACCTGCTGAGTACGTGCAGCCACATCCCGTTCCGCCACCAGTACCTTCTCTAAAGCTATCTTCACCATGTGTGCGGCTTCCAACAACTCCTTCTCTTTTGTATCCACTGCCTCCGTCACGCAGACCAACTGTGTCTGCTCGGCTGCCAGACGAGTCTCTACCTCGGCCTTCGCTGTCCGGGTCTCAGCCGTCTCTGTGCGGGCCATCTCTAGCTGTGCCAACAACTGCGCCCTCTCGGCTGCCCATGAGGCTTGCTGACTGGCCACCTCTCTCTCCAATGCTACGCGGGTAGCCTCCCTGACTGCAGACTCATGCTGTGTACGCCTCAATGTATAATAGGCATCCCGGTAGACCTGCTCGATCTCGCGGACCACTGCCGTCACCCGACTCTCCACAACGGGCTGGCGCAGCCTCCAAGCCTGGAGCATCTCCTCTGTCTCTGTAGTCGGCCACCCCTGAGACTCAAAACAGGTAGCAAAGGCTGTCGGGCAGCCCACCCGCATAAACTGTAGGACCTGCTCTAGCTCCACCACCACCTGCTGCAATGCTTGCGTCTGGGCGGCGGCCACCACCCGCCTACCTCTCGTCACCATATCAGCCATGTCAGCGAGATAGGTCTCAACATCCTCCCCCGTCTGTGTCGAAGGCTGTGAAGTCCTTGGTGGAACAGTTACTGTTGTATCCTGCTGTGAAGGTACCGCCTCCGCCACCGAAGGTGCACCATCTCCTGGTGCCTGCCCAGCAGAGGCGACCTCCCTCGCCTCGTTTCCCACTGTGAGTCCATGTGCCTCCCCTGACGAGTCATCCAAGTGGACTACCTCTGCTCCAGTCTCTTGACACGGTGAGAATACAACAGCTCCCTCCGGCTGTGCCAGTGTCATTTGAAATCGCTGTGTGAGCCAGCTCTGCATAGCCTCGAGGTCAGCACGCATCTCCGTGACCGGTGGATGGTTCGCTGTCGTCGGCTCCTCCAACAACGAAGCCGAAACAGTCACCACAGCGTCACTACCCACGACCTCCAACCGCACGTGAGGCTCGGTATCCTCCACCTCCGTCGGCCCCTGCTCCTCAACGCCCACTATCTGATGCGGTGACTCCTCCGTCCCTGACTCTGCCATGTCCTCGGTAAGTGCCGCTGTGGTTGGGCCCGGCGGTGCTCCCTGGTGCTCGTGCTGGAGGGGACCAAGTGTAATAGGCATATGGCTCTGCCCGAAGGCCGGAATACAAGTGTCGCCTACTCCAGATGCTGGCACAGTCGTGCCCATTGGTAACAGAGGTGGGGCAAACCGGACTCGTATAGGCTCTTCCGTTGCCTGGCTGCTATTGTCCTCCTCATCTCCCTCCTCCGAATCCTCCGTGCTGCTGGACTCCCTCCCGCTGTCAGGCTCCCCTGAGGCCGAGGCCCTATCCACCGCCCGTTTCCGCTTCGCGGAAGAGTGCCCAATGTCCAAGTGCCTCCAATAATGTATTGGAGGCTCTCCTGCTGTCAACGGTCCCTGTGGCCGTACCTCCAACTCGTCCTCCGGCACTACTTCCCGCGTGGCCTCCAGGAATAACCCTATAGCGTAATGAGGCATATGTGCGATGCTGGAGTGTCAAAAACTCATACATACGCTCTGCCAGTAACGCTGCCCAGTCATATACTATACCATTCATCAGCCCATTCATCAGCATAATCTGAGGGAGGGCAATGTCCGATGCCCTACCCGACCTTGTCAATCTGCTCTTGATGACATCCATAATGCATCTCCAGTGGCCCTCCGCAACAAAAGTCTTACGGATTCCGCGACTCTTCGTGGCTCTAGCCACGCTGTCCAACTCCGCTGTGGTCAAATTCCGGGAGACTAATTTAATCCACCGCTCCTTCTCCTCCTGTGTCATCTTCTTGGCCTTCAAGTCTATTTTCTTGCCTTGGCTGCCCGGAATGCCAAATACCCTTGTGAAATCCCTTGCTTTGAAGGATATGGTGACATCCCTCCGGAGGTATTCAAACGTGCTGGTGCATGTATGCCTGTCGAAGGTGTCCACCATGAAGCGTAGGGCACCCTCGTACTCCCGGATAGGGAACACGGGCATCCGAATAGCCCACTCTACTTGTGCCTTCTAGAGGTTTTGCTTTAACAGGTCATTATCGGGGGTGTCCTGCCACCATTTTCGGCATTCCAACCCATTCAGGCCCTCAAAAGTAATATTCTGTGGCGTCACTGTGATTTTCGCACTTGCGGCAACCTGTGGTGTTTTCTGTTTTTGTTTTTGCCGAGCGCTGGCATCCATGGTACCGCCTGCAACACGCACTCCTAAAGCTAAAACCCTGATATTGCTACCCCTATCCCTCTGGCTGGTACTGGAAGAAGCATGCAGCTGTTTCTTCCAACTTCTTTTCCCTACTGAATCCATGAATCTCTGTATAACTGGGTTCCTGTAAAACAATCGTACCGGCTTAGGTACCTTCGTAACGACCTCCTTCTTCGTGCAGCTGCTTGGTCTACCTGTGGCTGTGTAGTTTACGTTTGGCTTGGCTGTGTGGGATTGTGCGGTTTAGTCTCCCTCTTTTTCCTTTGGCTGCTGCGCGTTTTGATTGGGCTGTGCGGTGCGTGGGATTGTGCGGCTCGTGCTCTACCCTTCGCGTCGCGTGGTGGCGTGGTGGTGCGGGGTTCGACGTCTTCTTTCCTTCCTCGACGGTGTGCGGGGTTTGGCGTCTTCTTTCCTTCCTCGGCGGTGTGCGGGGTTTGGCGTCTTCTTTCCTTCCTCGGCGGTGTGCGGGTGTCTTGTTTTTGTGCGGCGTTTTATATTTTTTCTCGTGGCCTTCGGTGGCTCCCACCGCACGGTGTTTACTGCCGGGCTAACCTCCAGCGCTGTCCACACGACACTTGGTGGGATTTCTGCCTCCGCCGCTTCTCGTCGAACGTATGTCTGAATGGCTACCTGGAGCAAAATTGAAAATTCTCACGTTGTCGTGTCTTCTCCTGTGTAAAGTTCTGTCCGCGCGTCGTCGGCCTCCGAGTTTACTTCACCAACGGGTAGGCCCATTGTGTCTGTGCGCCATTCGTGTCTTCCGTTCCCGAGTTCGTCTAGGCAACGACGCTAAATGTTTGCCCTCTCGGGTGAATAACTTAAGACATAAAGAACATAACGCAGAATAATGTCGTAAATATCAGACAAAGTATATCAGATGTTCTATTCATAATCAGTGTGTTTTACAAGTTACATTCTGGAGTATAAAAGGGTACCGAGGGGGTGCGAGCGCCAACCGTCGCACCGCAACTTCCACCCCTCGGTTGCCAACTAACCAAAACAATTACACATAATTAACTAATGTTATTCCCGTGTACAATAATGCCGCCAACATTGGTTGTGACATTTGTTCATGTGCTTTGGAAGCTATTCTCCGGATGTCATGTTTCAGTTGTATGTTTAGATATGCTGTGGTGAGCAGATTCTTGTGCTTTGATTTCCTCTGGTTTCTTTGATTGTTGGTAACATTCATTGGTGTTTTGGTTTTCACGTCTTGAATCATGTGATGCTGACTTGGATCATGATTAGTGCGCTCTGAAACTTTTGGTCTTAGCTATGATTTGGTTATTCCATTTTGTGCTTTGGTAATTGCGGCATTATGGTAGCGTGTTGTTTTGGTGCTTTGAGGATATGTTCTTTTTTGGTTTGGCTGACCTTGAAGATCTATATTGATATTCTACTCCACTGATGGTAGCGTGTCATTAAAAAGTTCTTTTGTCAAATATCTTAGAGGCCGACTCGATGTATTTCCAAATTGATATACATATATATATATATATATATATATATATATATATACATGATCCCTTTACGATGAGAAGTGTGTATGAATGAATATACGTGTATGCGTGTGAGTAAGTGTGTGGAAGCGTATGAGCAAAGAATAGAAGTGGTAAGCGATAGATTTGAAGTGTTGGTTCGGTATAAGTAGAATTGTGCATAGAGTTGGTGAAGTGATTTGCAGAGGTTCCTAATCAGATTTGTTGCAAACAGTCAAAGTATTACAAAAAGTTGGGGAAGCATTTTGCAGAGATTCTTAATCGGATCTGCTGCAAGCAGAGAGTGAGATGTTAGAGCTTTAATTGGAATTGTTTTCATGCATGCGTAGATGCAACTTTCTTAGTTCACTCCTTTTGACAGTAAGTCATTTGTATTCTGAGTAGTAAGCTCTTCAGGCAGTGAGCCCTTTCGGAGTGAGCTTGTTTTGTAATCTCATATAACTGGTTATATTATCTTGAGAGTTAACCCTCCCCGTGGTTTTTCCCTCTTTGGGTTTCCACATATAAAAATCTTTGGTGTCTCTTTTGTGGCTGTGTTATGCGATTTATTTTTGCTAAGTTATTTTCAGCATATTAACTGTTGTTCAACAGTGTATATATACATTATTATATTTTCCTATGATAATAAATTAATATTCTAATATGTACAATACCCACATACTCGTACCTGATTGGGATTCTGATTTGGCAACTTAAGATAGATTATGATAAGTGGCAGTTAAGTGACTTCTACACCTTTGGTGTTGAAGGAATCAAACCATCCGAATTCATAAGTCTGCATATGAGGTATGATTTTAAAATTTAGCTGCTTGATGGTTGCTTAAGGGATGAGGTTCTTGACACGAAATATATAGAAAATTCCTGCATTTTGGTCTGTGTCATTCATGACCACAAATATCTTATGCTGAAATATTAATTTGTTTTAGGAACGAAACCACCCCAATTTGAAAGTCTGCATATGAGGCATGATTGGAAAATTTAGTTGATTGATTGTTACTTAAACTGAAAATTCATGCATTTTGGTCTGTATTATTCATGACCACAAATATCTTATGCTGGAATACTAATCAATCTGTTTGCAGGGATAGAATCAACATTAACTTGTATATTCACTTGTATAGGGTGAAAACTATGTTTTTGCTCTACACAGAATTACTTAATTGAGTTAACTTATGATGTTTGCAGATTTCCCAGCAGAGAGATAGAGGGCATTTCTGAACAGTTCTGCAAAATTTTGAAGAGTTATCAGTATATCAGAGTAATTTGTTATGATGACTCCAACTATATGAGAAGATATTTGAAAAAAATCATATTGCTGTAACAATATTTATGTAGAATCTTAACAATCTGTCCCATATAACTCCCTTGGTATCAGTTACAGTGCAAGGATTCTCGGAAATAAGGTTTTGCAAAACTCATGCGTGAAGCCAGTTTTGGTGAACTTTTTTTCTTCCTCTGCATAGATCTAGGTGCATGAGATATGGATCATCAATAAGTTGATGGTGGCTTCTGAGCAAACTTCCAGCTCCAGTGTTGGTCTGGGGTCTACTGTTGTGCTGGGCTTGGAGCCTGGGTGTTGTGGTAACTGTAATCTCTCAAGTTTCCAAGTTATGTCTGAGGCTTTGAGCTTGGACTATCCTCTAAGCACAAGTCTGATCTTTTCTCCTTCAAGAAGCTTCTCAACTTTTGAGTGGTGGGCTTACTGAACTTTAACAATGTGGAGCTTGGGCTTGAAAGTCATTAAGCAGCCTGGAATCCTTGATCATGCTCATAACTTACAATTCTTCTGTGCTGTGGGAATTATTGACTGTTTTTGAGATTCACAGATGTTGGTAGTGAATTTTTGACAATGGTGGCTGGTGTTTACTGTCAGAAACCTGGTACTATTGTAATGTCCCCTTTTCAGACTTGCAATAATTTAGTCCTGAGACATCAATTTCAAATTAAAATGAGAATGGTAATATATTAATAAACATAACTTTATTGAAACTGAACACATTTCATTAAAATATTGAATTTAAAAAGAGTAGAACTTATCTTGGCACTCTCTCTGATTTACCCAAACAAAATTCTTCAGCATGTTGTTGACTCCTCTTAAAAATTTATTAACCCTTTGGTAATATTGATTGCTTAAATCACAAACATAGATTCCCAAATTCCTTGTAAAAGCTTAAGTGGTGTTGAAATTAAAAACACAATCAATATCTCCAAATATTAGAAGTGGACCCCATTCCCCATAATGGAGCTGCTGCTAAAAACATAAAAAAAGGTTGTGAAATCTTCAACCTTGATATATTAAAAGTGGGCCCCATTCCCCATAGTGGAGCTGCTGCTAAAAACACAAAAAAGTTGTGAAATCTTCAACCTTGATATATTAAAAGTGGGCCCCATTCCCCATAGTGGAGCTGCTGCTAAAAACACAAAAAAGTTGTGAAATCTTCAACCTTGATATATTAAAAGTGGGCCCCATTCTCCATAGTGGAGCTGCTGCTAAAAACACAAAAAAGCTGTGAAATCTTCAACCATTTCTGCAAATACTGTTGGAAGATTCTTCAATTATAATATTCTGAATAATTATTGGATGGACCCACAAAGCACTTTGGCAAGCTTCTTCTAATATTAAAAAGCCTGAATTTTTGTTGAAGTCTTCTTCCTTAAATTCTGATATCTCTGTCAGCACAAAGGCCCCACATGGTATTTCTTCCTGTATAATAAGATATGGTGTCCTCCCTAACTGGTGACTTTGTTCCTTATGCAACCGATAGTATGCCCAAAGTAATTTTTTCTAGGAGCGATCCAAAAATGGCCTTTTTATAAGAGACAAACTTCCACGATCACATATAACTTCTTCCTTGAATAGTCGCACCTCTTCGAGATCAAGGAGACATGTCCCCTTCCAACGTCTTTCTACATAACAATCGGTTTGTTCATAACTGCCGATGCTTGTAATGACTCGCGTAATTTGTTGTTTTAATGCTTATCGATTTAATTGATATTCATAATCATACTGACTTCATCGAATTGTTAGTATTAGGAATTAATCCTATGTCCTACGGTGATCTCATGATTCCATTAAGGAATCTTGTTAGATTGAATCGTTAATAAATAATTATAACGCATTCTTGTCAACCACGTTCATGCATTTGCAGACATAGATACTTCCCTTACGATGGTTGTGATCAATATTGTCATCGGTATCATTAACACCTACAGTATCAATGTTGCTTAATCACTCCAAACGGTAGGATTGCCTTAGTGCTTCGATTTCTAGTGGTCATCTTAAATAATTACGACTAATTGATTAGTCAACTTCATTCTAAATCACCCTTGGATGATACCGATATTAGTTGATGCTTTGATCGATGCTTAGTATTAGTATTCTGATCACTGTTGAATTCTCTTTGTAATATTGTATATTGGTTCTATTAATGGCATTGTATTAATACGATATTATTCCAAATAATACTTATAATGTATTTTGACAATTCATGTTTATATTTTATATTTATTAAATAACACGTTATATGGTAAGTGTAATATATTCAATATATCTATTTTATGTTTTAATAGTATTTTATGGTAAAACTTCTTTAATAGTTAATATAATATTAATAATTGAAATATGAACGTTACATTAAAATAAAATAATAAATAATAATCATAACAAATAATAAACATTAATAATCATATATTAGAGGAAAATCGTGAAGTCTCATAAATGAGATGATTTTCCAATATCATTAAATGTTAATTAATAAATGTTTTAATTATCGTATTTATTTAATCCAATGTCCAAAGAGGGGTTATGACAACTATACTCTCCATCTGGAAAGAACTTCTCTCTTCAAGGTTGGAGATTCATTGATACAACTCTTTACCTCACAATTTGGATACATCATAAAATGACTCCAAACCTGACAATATTTTCACTACTATTTCAGGCAACACTAGTCATCTTGTTTTGGCATTGAGTCTTCACCACTGTGTTGATGAATTCATTGTGTCCTATCATGGTGACAACCCAAATGCATGTGGCTTTGAGGGACCAATGAAGCTGCCACTGCCACTTGCTTGACATACCACACAGGCTGATATTTGTTTTCTTCGACCCTAAGTTACCGGTTCGGGTTCGGGCACCGGTTCGGGTTCGAAGAACCGGGTATGCCGGTACGGCAAAATTTTGAAAAGGGGTTTGGGTTCGTTAGTACAAAAACAAGTAAATTATATATATATATGCAGCCTATAAGCATGAATTAAGATTAGCATGTCACATAGCATCATATAAACAACAAAACCAACATAAACTTGTAATCATAGCATCATGATCATACCATAACAGCATCATATACATCAAGTTTAATATCAAAATGATAAAATATTCAAGTATCATTGTTTCAACTTTCAACAATTTAAAGTCTGATCATTAAATGGATTCTCTAATGGGGGTTTGGGGCAGCGCCCCCAATAGGGTCAAGGGGCAGCGCCCCCAGTGGGGTCAAGGGGCAGAGCCCCTTGCGGGGTCGAGGGGCAGCGCCCTCGCCGCCAACACCAAATTACAACCTTCAAACCCACACGGAACTCCATGGCGTGCATCATTTTTCTGCTTTTTTAAGACGTCAGGAACAAGGCCAAAGAAGTCAAAATTCTGATCAAGGTGCATTCTCCCGTACGGGAATTGTGTTTTCTGACTTGTTCTTTTGTACAGAGTTGTGCTTCTCTCTTGGAATTTTAATTTTTTATGTGGTGGAATTCAAAAAAAATTAAATTTTGCAAAAAAAAAATCCATTTTTGGGCTGTCAGACCTCTGGGTTCGACCCTGGGTCCTCTTGGGTTCGACCTGGTTCGAACCAGGCCTGTGAAGCACGAATCCTGTTCGAACCACAGGCGAACCGAACCCGAACCCCGAACCCGGATTGTACCGGACTAGTACCAGGGGTCTAGGGGGCCGAACCCAGTAACTTAACTTTGACCAAATATAAAGTACTAATTACATTCTTGACCATAGCATCACAAATGTAAGCCATAGGAGGTTTGTTTAAATCCACTAAGTAGAAAGATTTAACTGAAGTCTCTTATATATCTTTTACCTCTTGAGCTGTTCTCCAAAATATTTCATCAAATGCATACTCGAAAACTTGAATGCCATTAGCTTTTCTAGAATGGGAAGAAACACTTTGCCAGCAGATTATCTTTCTAAAATTGCCTTTTCCAACAGATTGCTGTAAGGTCAAGGAAAACTGTGTAATGGTAATCTAAACATGCTTTTTTTGTTTGGTATGGCTCTACTAAGTTGGGGCCAAGGATGGTCTTAAAATGTTATGTATTTTGTGACGGGCTTCCTTGTTCAAAGCCAGTTTAATGTACTCATGATTTTCAGTGTCTTCCAACATTATATTAACACCATATTTAATTTTATGGTGCAACCTTTTCATGCTCTTCAATTACTTTTGCTAACGTCCTTCATAACATAAATCCAAAACTTTCACTCAAAATGCCTTATAACCAGAGGCATTGAACCATAGACCATGAATACCATTGTCATTAACCATTGCTTGGTGTTACAGGGATCTTATTGTATTGGAGGGAAAATCAGAATAATACCACGAGTTTCCAATAGCTTTCCTTGCCTTGTTCATTTTGTGCTTGAATCCAATTGTCGTGTTCAAAAGATGGCTGAGTCAATAATTGTGTGGGGGGCATAATACACATGCTGTCTGCCAAGAGCTGGAGCAGAGAAATTAGCTAGTGTGGCAGCCCCATGGGTCTGATTAATTAATAGTATTTAATGGGTGATTTCATAGATTTAATACTGCTTGCCCCAACTCCAACCCTAGTTTTAGGGGATAATATCCCCAAAATTTTAGCCAGCTTTCTAATTGTATCTTCCTTTTCTTTCTGCTATGTTTTCTGTGACTCGTGAGCGTATTCTTTTCATGTGTCACAGCTCATTCAACTCAACTTTTTAGCTTCACATCCTTTTGTGTCTACTTTAATTTAATTGGTTATCTGCTGCACACTTTATTATGTTTTTTTTATTGTTTCCTCATATTTCTTGATTTACATTTTTGGGACCCTGTAGTCAGTGTGCAATGTCTATTATTATGTTTTGATAATATTGGTTATCCGACTATGTATTAAGTGATTGTTGGCTTTGGGTAGTTATTATCCAACTATGTTATCTGATTAGTCACTATGTAGTGATCAATGCACCTTCATACTTGTTTCATGGGCCACACTTTAGATGCATGAAACAAGTCTATTGTATCTATGCACCTCTGTTTATTCTTTTTTGCTTCCTTTTTTAATTATGGTCCTAGAAGTATTTCTTCAGAGATGCTTTTGGCACTTCCTCATTAAATATACCTTATGTCCTGATATGCATTTCAGTTTCATTGACTACATGCTTTTCTTTACATCCTTAGTCTCTACAAACTGATTTCTTAATTCACTGTGTTGGGAGCAGTTCTCTTCTGCTCATATCATTAGATCTTTATCAAACCCCAGCTCTTTTATTATCCACCTTACATGCCTATAGGCTTATAGCTATATGGCCGATACTTGTTATTATTTTCCAAAGTATGATTGAAATTAGTTTTTCATCACCATACATCTATTTAATTCATAATTTTTTTCTCTGAACGAGAAATGACAGCTTTGACACTCATGAGCCGCTTTCTGACCGAGTGTAAATAATCTGGTTTGAATAAAATGCCTTCGCTGCCTTCACTGTTTGGATTAAGAAGTTATTGCTATTCTGAAATAATCTTTTTTAGGTGCTGAAATTTACTGTATTGTGGGCCTGGAGATAAGAGTGCAAATATGTTTCTGCTTCGGTATCGTTGTCTCATAAAGGTTTTTTTGATTCTGTATTTTGTTGCAGGAAGAAGTGCGTAAACTTGCAGCAGAAATGGGTCTTCCAAATAAAGAAAGGAAGGATTCACAAGGAATCTGTTTTCTGGGCAAGGTTAGTGTTGATTGCCACTATTTAGTGCTTCATATTTTGTTTCAATCCCAGGAAAACTTTCACTACCTACAGAATTATTTAATTTCCAACAAACAGGTCTTTCCATTTAGAATTTCTTAAGACATAAGCACTGGGGGACCATATGATTTGTGAAAGCTTGCCAACCATGCGTGTGGAAGCATTGATAGCAAGAGGAGAAATTTATTACATAAGTTCATAAATCTGCCATTTTAATAAGCATTTATTGATTAGAGCATTGAGATAATTTGCACACTAAGTGAAAGTGAATAATGTTACTTCCTCTTGCAGTGTCGATGCCCACTGTATCCTATTCTTTTAGAAAGCAAGCTATAATGCTTGATGCTAATTTATCAGATATAATAAAATATCAAAGGAATAAATTTTGGCCTATGACATTATCTTGATGACTAATGCAGTTCTATGCCTTTAGCATCAGCTAGATTCCCTAAACTTAAAGTGTCTTTAGGATATGGCCATTTGGAAGTAAATTAGAGCAAAACAAAAATCAATCACTGAAATTTGTAAGTACATCTAGAAAGGAAGTGAAGAAAGTTACCTTCAGTTGTAAGGATGAATTAGACAAATTGGTTTACCCATACACCGATGTTGAGGTTTCTTTAGTGGACCTACTTTTGTCATGAATTAGGCTTCAGAATTAAGATTGAGTTCACAACTGTTCATGCTCTTCCAGATGGTGTTATCAACTTGAGACTTGAGATGCCAGATTTCAGTTCCACTTCTTTGACACCATCACCTATCTTACTCTGCTATATGTATGTGAGCTTTGGTATTGCGGTTTTGAAATGTTATAGAGATCAGCCCAGATTTCAGTTCCACTTCTTTGACACCATCACCTATCTTACTCTGTTATATGTATGTGAGCTTTGGTATTGCGGTTTTGAAATGTTATAGAGATCATGCTGAAAGGATATTGTTTTTATGCTCTCCAATAGCATTCAAGCCAAGAAAAGAGTCCTCAAGTAGTGATCTTAGTGGAATTTGAGGCATTTAATTGTTATATGCTTCATAGACTCTGCCATGTTAGATGCGATGACTGGAGGAGTTAGATATCCCTTTCTTGGAATCCAGGATTTACTGACAGTGATTTGGTGATGGTTTGTCTAAGTAGTCAGACTCTTTGCACCATGGATCTTGTTGTAGATTGAATTCCACCTACTAATTTTGTTGATGGTCCTAGCCTATCAAAGCTGGATGCCAGTCATGGTATGAGTTGAAATCTATAAGCATAATTCTTGAGTTGCCTAGTCAGATCCCCACGATCCTCTACAGTCCGAACTATACCACTATGACATCACCTCTCTTCAGATTAAAATTGGGCCTATTATCAGTCCTAGGTATATTAACCTAATACAAAGTGCAATTTTCTATTTGAGCTAGTTACAAGCTTGTTTGTGTCAAGTTATTAACTAAGGAGAGGGATTTTCCAAACCATTCCCATAGATGACTGTAGTTGCTGGCTTCATTTTATGCACCTAGAGAACAGAAGTCAGTTCATCTTTGTACGTATGGTACTATGAGATTCAAGTTAGTCTACCTGTTCTGACATTCAAAGAGTTGTCTTTCAACTTGATCCACAACGAAGATAAAATACTTGTTGCCTTTTTCATTCATGGGGTGATTTTGCACTGGAGAAAGTTTGTTGACAAATGGCCATGCATGGATCTACGACAGGTTCATCTACAATTTCCTAAATTCTGTACTGATTTCTCAAAATTCTGATCACTTTTTTTTTTTGAAGAATCGGATAATGAAGTCAGCACATCCAAGCATGCAGCTAAACATTACCTTTAGTGTCTGATTGTTTCACACACTAATGTTTCTTTGACTAACTAAATACTCCTTGATGTGAATCAATAAGTAATTTCAAATTCGAATTTTTTTCTCAGGATTACAATAATCAGTTTCACTTCAAGATCTCGGTTTAGAATAGTGATCCCATCAGGAAGGCAGATATATTCACTTATTCCAGTCCTGAGATACTAAATCACTAGAATCTCTCTTTCAATGCCTACGTGACTCATCTTTGAATCTTTTTTTTTTGGTTCTCTGTGAAACAAGAGGTGCTTCATTTTGTGTTTCGTATGGAGCAATTGGCGCATCAATTTCTTGATTTGAAGCTTCATTTTCATGTTTGGAATCTCCATATCGTTCTCCTTAAAAACATCAAATTTTGCAAATTTCTCAAGTCTACTTAACTGTCCATCAATGCTAGCTATGTCCTTCGTGGATTCATAGAATACATCTCTTGCAATGATAAATTTGTTGTTTTTTCTCATTAAACAGTTTGTAGGCCTTTGAGGATTTTAAATATCCCAAAAGGAAGAATTTCTGACTCTTTTGGTCCAACTTGTTCCGTTTCTTCTCGGGAATGAATGCATGGTATGGGTATCAAAAAATTGTAAGATGCTGCACTAATGGTAAACGAACAAACCAAATTTCATGTGGAGTTCATTTGAAGAGCTGCTGAAGGTGACTTTTTGCAGAGATAGGCTGTGTTTTGAGCTGCTTTTGCTCAGAAGTGTAATTTTACTCCTTTGAAATACAAATTGCTTGAACCATATTCATCATTGTTTTGTTCATCCTTTCAAATGTACAAGCTGTAATGCCCTGCCAAGAAACCCTGGAGGATAAGAGCAAAATGTACAAGAAATGCATGGATTTTTGTTTTTGTTTTGAAGTAATAAAATGTCAACATGCATTGCATATACAAGTATAACGCTCAACCTCAAGATTAAGTCAACTAATCGTTAACCAACTAAGCACATGTGGAAGTCTAAACTCTTGGAAAACCAACCGAGATAACTCAAGTCACCTCTAAGGGTTTCCTAACATCGCTACCTGTTAGTTAACAAATTTGTCCTTAGATAAAAATGAAATAATCACAACTCTATTGCCCTTTTAAAGAACAAAACAGTAACCAAACAGTTGGGTAAACTTATGAAAGTTTCCCTTTGAATTTTCTGAGGTACAGCTCCCTCTTAGATTTTCAATGAATGAAAACAAGAAAATAAACTATGCATATACTTTTAAGTAGAAAGTACGAAAGACATTCCCACATTTACACATCACTCTGTTGTAAACGTGATTTTTAAAAGTATAGTTCACAGACAGCAAAGCTCACAGACTTTGTTATGTATCACACCTTTCATTCAAAGGAAACTTTCAGACTAGATTTTTCATCAAATGCATAACATTTCTTAAAGAAACAAGGAACTATTTTGATAGAAATGAACCCCAACATTTTCATTCATCAAACACACAGATTTGAAACTCCAAAACATTCACTTTCATTCATTCACAGATAAATGAGTGTTTTCTTTTCAAAACATTATGCAACTGCAAAATAAAGTATATCAAGTCTGAAAGCCACAAAATTCTCGAACCTTCACAGTCTTTTTAAAACATATATATATATATATATATAGCCACAAATTGGCTAACTGCAGTTTAGGGAAACACAGAGTTACATAACTCTGCCCCTGAGTCAAGATTCAGTTTTGAAACATAACCAAAAAACTAATTTCTAAAACTGTCCTAAAATTCATCATCAAATAACTTCAAAGGGGCCTGCACGGTCGAGATTTAAGCTATGGAGTGGGGTCCTCGGGCTGATTCTACATTGCAATGTTGACACGTTTCCAATCCAAATGAGCGGCTGAAAAACTCTGTATAACAACATAGTTAGGGAGTCCTATATGAGCAATCCTCTGACGCCACACTTCCTTGTCTCGCCGGACTTGGGCCACAATATCCGTGTGACTTCCCAGGTGTTCTATGCATAGAAAAAGGAGGGACTCAATCTTCGCCATTGTTGATAAATCATATGTTGTTAGAGTTTTTGCCTCTCTAACATAATTAATTTTTACCTCGAAGGATTGGGTGATAACTTCCAAACTCTCTATTGTTTTTCCATCTTCCTTCAGACATTTGATTCCTATGCATTTCAAGTCATTCTGCATGGATAAAACAAGTTGAGCTAACTTGTTCTGCAGTTTGGCAGACTCTTAACATCCCTGCTCTACTACAGAGTTACGCCACTTAATGCTTTTCTTGCACACATAGAGAACATTATCATCCAAGACCTGCATAGGTTTTTCTGACAAAAACTTCATAATGCCATACTTTTGCACATCATTCATTTGAGCCACCACAACTCTGCACTTGGTTTCCTCCTTTTTCCAGTTAGCAATTTCTGTCTCTAGCTCTCTCATTACTGTTATGGCATTTTCATATACTGTGCTTAGGTTCTTGAAGTACTCTGTGCCAGATTGAGTGATCCCATTCAACCATTCCAGGAAGATTTCTGTCACCATCTTGCTCTTTTGAATTTAACCCAAGAGCTTCTGATTAGCAGGTGACTTAGGATCAAATGACATGGGCAATTGTGAAATTGAGTGGGCATTGGGATTATGAATAGCATCTATATACTCAGCCATGTGCCTCAATGTCTCCTTGAGATCCTATTTATCCCTTTCGTCCTTCCATGTCCTGCTTATAATTCTTTTTGTGGAAGCTTTCAAATGGTGTACATTAGCTACTCGTGATCCAATGCCTAAATTAATATTTTCAACAATGAAATCCTTTGCTGAAGGATTTTCTACTTCTTTATCTGAAACAGGATGAGCTATTTCAGCAGTCCAATTGCCAGTATCTTGGTCAAAATCCATTTTTGAAACTGTTTTCAGCTTTTTGGACTTTGGAGTTCTGCCCAAACATTTACTAACCATATCCTCAATGGGAACTAAAACAGGAACCACATTTCTCTTTTTACTGCTGAGAGCAGTGTCTAACCAATGAGGACCGTTGGAACCTGCATCCTTCTTTGTTTGGGATTGTTCAACACCAACATTTGCTAAGATCAATGAACCTCCAATGCCTACTTCTTCAGGCTTCTTAGTATCACCAACTTCCATGGTGGACATCTCAATGTTTTGTTCTGCCATTATATTCCCAGCCTCTGGGGACCCTTCTAAATCAACCACTATTGTGTTCTCTGGCATCTTTTTGCCCTTTTTTTTGGTTCTTGATCTGGTGACATGGGTTGGAAGCTGGCTTACAAGGGATTTCTTCGAACTTTTGGTAGTATCTGCCTCAACTTTAACTTTGGTGCCACCTGCAACACAAGTTTTAACAAATTTATTAGACAAAACATTTTGAACTGGAACGGGAGAATCTTTGATTACTAGCTTTCCCAGTCTTTGCTTCCGTAACCATTGCTCAATCTTGCGAATAACAAGGAATGTTCTCATTTGAATTTGATCCTCCTCTTTCTTATCCCATCCTATCGTAGGGATTGGGGAACCCTGTACTTTCTCAACATACTGCAGATCAATCAAATCCTCGCCATTATCTACAACCCCTGTTACATTCATTCTGAGATGAAAGGTATTAATTTGATCCACCGTGAACCTAGAAAATGTTCTCCTCCTTCAAATTCATCTCCGCAATCCTCCCAGAAGGCCTCAAGTTGTGAGATGTGAGAAAAACTTTCTTTAAGAGCTAGATGCACCTGAGCATAGCCTTTGCTGTCAAAATTAGGTCGAGCTGTATAGTATTGAAGGTTAAGCTTTTTGAAGTCAACCTCTAAGTTCAACGCATCAGAAATAGTATGGCAAATATAATAACCTAGTTCAACTGGGAAAGAAACACCTGAATCTTGTCTAGCTAGTGTCCTCTTATCAATGTGAGCAAATTGCCTACAAAGTTCAATCAGTACGAAGTGATCAAGGGAAAACCCCGGTAATTCAAACGGTTCTCCTTCAAACCCTCTAACTCTGATGTAAGTGATCCGAGGATACTGAATAAAATAACTCCCATGTGTGCTCACTAGTTGTATAGCCTCATTAGATAATCTTTTGTTTACATTCCCTTGAAGTTCATAGATTAATCTCCCTACAAACATATCATGAACCCTCTGGAAATCCTCATGGCACTTCTGTAGCTGAAGGTGTGGATCATAATCATAAATTTTCATTCCATCAACCCATTCCTCATGATACAAACCGGGCCAAGGCCTGACACACGCCAAACAATAGAACAAATATGAGGACATATAGAAGTTTTTTACTCCTGAGGCAGTTACTGAGTCCTTTATGTAACCTTGCAATAATTAGCTCTACCCAATCTATATAACGCTTCTCATCTAATATGACTTGAATGAAAAAGTACATCCAGTCTTCCCAATAGAACGCCTGGTGGCTCCCTTTCACCTTGTGCAGCAAAATGACAATGTCCCTTACCTCCCTGATCAAGTGCTCTCTGGTTAAGGGCTTGGGTAATCTAGAACCACCTTTCTGAAATTTCAAGAGCCAATTCCTGGCTATGACACTTCTATACCGGGTCTTCTTTTCTGAGAAGAATCCATAAGACGTGGTTATCGTCCAATCCTCATCGGTTCCTTAGGAGGGTATTTCAAAACAGTCATAACAATTTCTTTCTTACATTCAATAGAACATGCCCATTTGCATTTCTAATACATCTGTGTTATGGGTCATACTTATTCATGCACTCGAGCACTAATTCAGGGCACTGTATAGCAGGAGGAAAAACAGTAGCTTCTATTAACCCACTATCCACAATCTTTTCCATCATGGGTGAACCAGAGGGATTCTTAGCTATTTCTAAAAATTTATCCAAATCAGCATGAGCTAAGGACGTGTCCCCAAATTCTAGGAGAGAATAACTGAGACCCGATTCTGACCCTAACTTTGGTGGAACGGGTCTCATTTTCAAATTTCACTCAAATTCAGCACACTAACACAGACTGCAATGACACCCACTACAACTACTACAACAAAATTAACAATTTCTTCCTTGAGGCACAAAAATGACAGAGACGACGAAGATTTTTAACTCACCTTTCATGCAACTGAGTGTCTGCTAATCTTGAGAAATGAGAAAATTACCTCCAATGCCGAACCTACTCCCTTCCTAATTTAACTTCTTCATGAAGATACAAATCTTTTTTGAAATCGATATAAATGGCAAAAAATTCGGTTTCATGATTACTGCAACTCATTCGTTCGTTTGGAGTTTACCACTGAAGTGACACTTCTGACACATTCTTTTATTACAAAACATTTTGCGCGATCTCTCATCAAGAAAATGATTACCTCCTTAAGTGAGAATTCCTTAAAATAAATCGCCGAGATTCCCAGAATATTCTCCTCCATAGCGGTCATTTCCCTCCTTTGGCCTCTGCTTTTACAATGCTTCCATTTTGAATGTGGAACTATTGAACCATTGAACCATTGAACTCTTGAACCAACGAAGGTTCAAAGGTCAGGTTCATTCTCCCCATGAGCTTTTTTTATTTTGCACAAGTTAGACTTGCCGCAACTAAGACATAATACACACAAAGACTCGATGAACCAATGAACCGATAAACTCTTGAACTAAACTCCAGGTTCAAACAAAAGGTTCAAAGACGTGAACACTTAGACATAAAGATGCATTGGCCGAGATAGACTTAAAGCAAAAAGATAACAATTTAAGAGAATTAACTATGTTGAATTAAACACACATTATCTCAGCATGAATATTCCAATGTAAGAAAAATCAATGAGTGCGAAGATAGGAGGTAACACTACCTTAGCAACGCATCCAAGACAAAGCCAATCACTCATGACCTACTAGGAGATGACTAAATCGACCTCCTACACAAAACCAACAAGGAGATGACTAAATCAACCTCCTATACCAAACCAACATATCTATGTTCATTTTAAAACATCAATAGAAATGTTCCTACGATAGCATCATGATACACCAAGGTCAAAGGAGCATAAGAGACCATACATCTTGCTCGATTCGGACACTGGTGCATGTAAGGCAATATCCATACATATCCGATATTAAGTATACATCCATCTCCAATTGGAGTGTCCATTACAAACATGATCATTGATACATCACATGATACAATTTACAAATGATTACATCATAAAAGAACGAGAAGAGGAAGATAAGAATCCACTATTGAGGAAGGAGGTAGCATCTGTTGAGCTAGTCACGAAACAAGTCCCTCGATCCCCAACGGTGGTTGGCAATGCCACCCAACCATGTGGTACCCTTAGGTCCACCTCTCGTGCTCGTGGAGATAGTCACGCGACCCAAATAGTCATACAAGGATACAAGGATAACAATGCCTTACACATGCTTCAACCATGAAGCAAATGCTCAATATAAACATAACATCAAACAAGTCATAAACCACATCAAGATGGTAATGCCAACAATGCATCTCTCACATCAAAGAGGAACAATCAAGTAAAAGAAGGTGCTAGAGCAAATCAAAAAGTAAGATACCAAAAGTACGAGGAAGCATCATCAGTCAACGATAATAAGAACAAGGAGGCACCCCCAAGAGCAACACCAAATCTGCCATACGGAATATTTCACAACGAGATAACCAAAAGATCCAACAACAATAAATCCATAGGGTGCTACTCAACTATCAAAACCCAGATACTAGAGTGCTAGTGTAGGGAGTGTCATCATGTGTTCTCGTGAGGAGGTACCACACGGAGCCCAGCATTCTTTCATACGGACGAGTATGATGATCATGCAAGTCCCAACGCTACATGAGCGGGCATGTCTCTCCAGACAAGTCCCAACGCTCCATGTGCGGGCATGCCTTCCCAAGTCATCCTTAGCCTCATACTAGCGCTCAAGGCATGCTTGGGGCACCAATTATCTTAATTAATGTTTTATCCCATCACAAGTTTGTTATTAAGTTATCACTTGATTAAGAAACTTCCCAACATGATTGCTTGCGTACCACTTTGGGCTAGGTGCATGTTGGGAGCCACTCCCTAGACCCACTATAGTCCCTAGACCTAAGTTCATCCCATTCAATTGAATGACATATCAAGGTAAAACATATTGCAATGTTCCATTTATCATATTCTTAATAACATCATATGTCTCTTTTACACAATGCCATATCACCCAATACAAGGCATACTCAATTGGTCATGCTACCAAGAGAATCGGATCCACATGATCACACAATGAAGTACAATCACATAAGATGATACAAGTATACATATCATGATTTCCATAAGCATACAAGCATACTTTCAATTACTCATAACAAGAGCTAACACATCAGTGCACCTGAAAAGGCACAGGTCAACTAACAATAACAACCTCATTGCAACTCAACATACACACATCAATGCATCATCTCAAGCATCAATAAACATAATCAATTGCCCATACATGAAGAGACCAAGGCACAAATACATATGCTTTCATCATATTAGCATCACAAGAGGTCATGAACATGGTGCATAATGAGCCATAGCTCAAGGAGAAATCATAAGGCCACATGAGCACAAAGATGGATCCGAATTGATCATGAATCAAGTATAAAAGCACAATTCTTCATGCCACAACATAAAAAACCATGTCAAAACCATCATATTGCATTCTCATTAGGGTCAATCAGGTCCTGGAAGTCAACCTATAGGCCTAACGGGTCCAAACAATATCTATGGACCAAAATTGATCAAAGGTGCCACATTGGTGATCAATGGTGTCATTTTGGGCATCAAAAGCGTCACTTTGAGCATCAAAAGCACCAATCCTCATCAAATGCGCCATTTAGCTTTTTAGATGCGCCATTGTATGGTAGATGCACCATTTTAGGTCAAGAGAGGGGTTTGGCTTTGGGAGACACACTAGGGCTCCAAAACCCATTAGAGAGGGGCCTCATGACACCTCAAAGACACCATAAAAACACTCTTGCAAGCATCCAATGAAGATTTTGACAACAATTTCCCAAGAGGCCCCATTTTCACATAGATTTCCCACACCCACAATCAAAACCATAAATCTATCTATCAAGCACCTAAGAGATTGGGTTTCATTGATCAAAGGTGTATTAAAACTGTAATTAAACACATTGAAATGATTCAAGAAGATTGGATTGAAAGACATGAAGGAGATTGGAGTCTCCTATCTCAACTTGGAGAGAAGCTTCCTACTCAAATTGCATTCCGCACTCTCCACCAATGGGTGCAAGATTTGAGCCACAAAATGACCTTCCCAATCTAGTTAGATCAACTCCATACCCACAAAATTTTCCTTCCAAAATCATCCGTGCCCATCAACACACCAATTTGCCATGAGGGTTCTGGGAGCAAACATGGAAAAATACACTAAGTGTATAAAGAATGAGCCAAATTCTAAGTTATAAGCTCATTATAAGAGGGGTATAAAATCATATTTAAAATACAAGTTAAACTCATAAGACTACTAATTCCCTCAAAAGCCCCAAAATATAAAATCACTCAAATAACTTTAATTCAAATACATAACTCAATGCACATTTGATATTCATTTACCTCCATGATATAAAATTACCATAAATGCATGCGGTAAATGACCAGCTATTGAAATATGAACAAACAGTCATTATGGGTCGACTCAACATGACAAATAGGTATCCAAAAGCTACCAAATGCGGTAGTCGGGGCTCAAAACCATAAAATAATTAAGATTATCAAAATAGCAAAATTAGGGAAGATTGCCCTAATCAAGGAATGCAGGTTTAGGCTTGGGTATTTGGCCAATGTGCTATCTCTTGTTAACTGTTGTTGGCGAATGTAGGCATGCTCAGACTTGTGAAGCCAGGTGGAGTTGATGCCTGGTACCTGTAGTCTCTAAAACATTCACACATCAAGTGTACCTGCTCATACATATATATAAATACTCAACTCAAATCGTTGATGGGGAAACTTAACATCATATGCTTCTCATAATGAGTGATACAATATCATCCCTTTCACATCTAATCATCAACTAAACACATAATAACAATTTCATCTAATTAACTACATTAAATAACATAATCAATATTTTACCTCTGCAACACTGAGAACATACTATAATCCCCGAATTGGGTCAACATCATAACACCGTTAGTAACATGATATCTCACAGCAAATCAAAATAACATAAATATGATTCATTACTCTTAAATCAACTGATGTAGTAAACATCACTTATTCTATTCTAGTTTTTAATCAAATCAACATTTACAACCACATTTCTCAATTGGCAATCTTGAGTCACATCATAGGTCTATCTCAATCATCTAGGCACATGGATGCAAGCGTGCATCTCAATGCAGCAACATAATCAAATCACCATGCAACAATACATCACATTACTGGTCTAGAATGATCATAGACATATACCAAAATTGAGCATAAAATAAATACTCGAAATCACATACACTGCAACATTGAAGAGTCCAAAGCAAGACCAAGCACCACAAAAAGGATTCACATCCAACTGCAGGAGAAACCATCCATGGGCATAAAGCCAAATCCACATATAAAAGTATGAAATGCCGAAAAGCAAATGGGATGGGCATTACACAAGCTTCCTATATATTTTTTTGATGACTTGCTGCAAATTTTGTTGTTGAACAGTAGTTCATAGATGGGTAACAAAGGGAATGAGAAAATGAAAAATTGTGTACTTGTTTCTCCTTAGCAATTTATAGGGACAATGCCTCATACACCATTATTGTAGTTATGTTAGATGTTGGATACGATAGTTCAAGTGTGATGATATTAATTGTAAATACTAAATATGAACCAAAGGTGTACATATATTGAACATTGCAATATGATTTTAGATTGCAAAATTTATTTTGATTGGACCTAAATAACATATTTTTTATTTTTTGAATAATTCATAATAAAAAATCCGTTCAAATAGAATTATTTCCCCCCTTTTTTCATAGTGAAAGCAATATCTTTTAAATATTCTCCAAAACAAACACTTTTTCTTTTCCAGAAAAACTTTTTTGCTCCAGAATTTTAAAAGTAAATATATTCAACAAAATATTTCTCTTGGAAAAAAGGAAATCTATCGTTTTAATGAATTTTCAGCCATATCTTGATTTTCCTGGCCAAAAGCAAATAGCGGCATGTACAATAGTTATAGAGATAACTCAATAGGCCCCAAAAGAAATTGAGTCTCTTCTTGTTGAGCTCATGGAACTACAGTTCGGTCTCATATTAAATTTGTGTAAATCCCAAACCCTAACTTCCTGCTTCACTTAGAATTGAAGCTGGCTAGTATTGATCTGCAAGGCTTTGAAATTGCTCACCATGGGAACCATGAATTGGGTAAAGTATTCCTTGCTTTTGCAATGATGGATAATACCTAGGGATTGCAAGTATGAAGGAAGGATTTTAGAAACAAGTGGAATGCACCTAGAGATTTTAGAAACAAGTGACATGAATGTGGAATATTGCAAGCAGGTACATTGGTATTGTAGGGAAACATATCCATTGGTGTGCAAAATTACTGGTGAACAACAAGAGTATGAGGGAAAATAGAGAAAATAGAAATAAGAGGAAGCAAGGCAAAAATGGTGAACAATGGTTTGACTCTATACAACTTGAAATGTACTTCCAATAAATTATTAAAACCCTAGATGAATTTGTTGACATTTCATGCTACCACATTACCTATCAATTATAACCATTTGAGAAATCCTAATGGGTTATCTTGCTCAGATGTGCCCCTAGTGTTTATTTTTTCTCCTCCTCTAGGTTTCAGTAAAGAATCCACTTGAAAGAAATCAAAAAATGGCCATCTTCAGTTGCAGAAAAGTCTTGTGGTTTCAAAACTCGTGTTGGGCCCCGACAAGGTTTCCACAACCCTTCTAAGTCTCGATGAAGTTAACATAAAGTCTTTTTCTCTAAGTCATTAGTCTTGTCAGTTAAACTTCATGGTTTTGAAACCTTTGTTGTGTCCTAACAAGGTTTAAAAAACTCTTTCAGAGCCCGATAGAGTTCTCAAAACCTATGAAAGCACTGATCAGCTGCATCAAGCCATTATTTCAAAAGTGTGATCTATGTGGCAAGTTTGCACATGTTTGTAGAAGCAGGAAGATTGACCTACCTCTCGAGCGTGATGGCATGCTATTATGACGTGTGTCATTCTTGACACCTTGGCATGTGCTCATTGGCCAAAACATTAAGTGAATACTTTTCAACTAGGGCTTGTAGGACAATTTGCTGGTCATTGATCTTTCTCATCCGCGGCTAGGTTTTAATCTTGCATTACAAATGGTCTAGAGCCCGCAACATTGTCCGATAGCCTGCTAGTAGCTGGACGAACGATCAGGATTCAAATTTGCCAACGGTCATGGTAGTGAACTTGCCTGAAGCAAAAGCCAAGTGCACAAGATGAATTTATTGCTCCAAATACCCCCAACAACATCTTTTTTGGGCTTGAGGCTGCAAAACAGCAGCTTTTATTCTCCCCCATGTCTTGTAGAGAAGATCTACTCGCAGTCATGGTCATTGTTTTTTTTTTTGGTCAGAGGGTTGTCCATTTTTTTGATTTTGGTAGCTGATTTCATGGGGGTTTCTGACCCTTTTTCATGCCGTATCTTTTCTGGCGCTCAATTGATGAATAAAAGGCACTTTTGTGCGCATTGTACAAATGGTTCTCCCAAGTTTCTCTTGCAGATACATGTATTTTCCTTGGCATTTTTTTCAACTGTAAATTGGCTCTTGGTCTTTGAATGAACAAAAACTATCATTTTACCTTTTCTCCATGATGATATGTTGTGTAAAAGCTCTTTTACCTTCATGTGAATGAATGTTTATTACTTTCTATGTATGTATGCTGTGTTAATCTTGTTTATGAAAGCTAACTGTGGAAACTCTCTTCCCTCTTAGCATTTGCCAAACCCTATTCTTCATGCTTACTCCTAGGATCTCGTATAATAGAAAATTGTGTAAGTTTCTTTTGGTAGTTTGATTGATTCTTTGTGCTACTCTGAGCAGGAAGAAACAACTCTAATCTAGGTGCATCCTCACCCCATTTCTTTTCATGTATTCTCTCTCAATCTCTCCCCTTTTCCCTCTGAAAATAGACAGAATAGGATTAGACTATTTTTCTAAGTGTTGGGTTGCATCTATACTTTGCATATAGATTACAAAGGAATCTGGCCCTCTCCAAATATTCAACCTCATTTGCAAAAGGTCCCACACATTGAGGTTGTTTCCATTGTGACATTGGAATGGTAGACCCAGTCCGACAGGGTGCAATTTCATGTGACAACAGAATGGTCTGCCAAAAAATAGAGGATTACAAAAAGGGAGAATGTTGAAAATGGTCTGAAATATAACCTAATCTTTGATACCACTAATGGATTTGGACTTCCAAACCTGGCTTCTTATCTCAAGTGGGTGGTTTGTTCCGAGGATGGTGGTTAGTCCGCAAGATCAGTTTCCAAAGATGCTGTGGTTAGTCCAACAACACCTCCCCCTCTGCTTTGAGTTAACTTGGGGTAGTTGAACACGGATTGAGGCTCTGATACCATTGTTAGGTCAGGAAATGGACTGCAAAAATGAAATGAAAATACAAACCTAAAGTTCTATTCATCAAAATGAGATGCAAGGTACATATTTATCAACAATGTATGATCATTCAGTTCATCTCCAAGATGACTGTTCAGTTCATCTCCAAGATGACTGTTCAGTTCATCTTTAGGATGATTGTTCAGATTCTTCAAGAAAACAAATTTTGGTAATGATAATTTGAATATTATTATTAACTTATATACTATAACCTAGGATTATGTTCACAATATTACATATTTGTTCATCATTACACTGCCCTTTTTTAACCAAATGTTTCAACCATCTCTTTCCTTTTAGCCATTCTTATTCTTTCTATAAGCATAGTTACCTAGTTTGATTTGTTTGGGTGGTAGAGAAAAATCAGAAACCTGGAGTTCTCAAGAAATTCACAAAAGGTTCTATCAGTCAAAAAAATCCAGATTCATTCAGATTTGAACAGAATCTATTCAGATATGATAACCTTGCTTTAAGAGAGCCATCTCTACTTCATTATTTGATTCCATGCCCAGTTGGACTGAAAACAGAAACAGAGACTGTTCATTGTTATCTCTATAACTCCTCTCTTGTTAATCTTGGATCTTCTTTTGTAGCTTCATTGAGGTTGACCTCAATCCAATATTTAGGAGGACCTCAATCCAATATTTAGGAGGTGTCTTCCACGCATTCTTAGATTCTTTTCAGCCTATTCCCACCAATTCTTCTACTGGGTGAAATTAGTAATACCTTAAATTGTTAAATATGTAGTAATCTTATATTCTGGTCAATTAGTTTGCAACCTAAATTTTACTTGAATTTGTCAGGTAAAGTTCAGTGAATTTGTTTCAAAACACATTGGTGAGATGGAGGGTATACTATTAGAAGCAGAGACAGGAGATTTTCTTGGGAAACATAGAGGATTCTGGTTCTACACAATTGGGCAACGCCAAGGACTCCGTCTTCCTGGAGGGCCCTGGTAAGAATTATCAATATTGAAAGATCTTTTCAATTAGTGTTGTTTCTACGAGGTATGAAGAAATACAGAAATGTTTATTTGATGAATCTTTCACATGCTTTAGTTTTTTGTAAGTCATTTCATGTTCAACTGTCACCTAAACGTTCCTGTATGGTTTTTGCATATAGTTTTCTAGTTTCAGATGGAAATCAAAATTTTAATATCTCAGGGTACATGATGGGAAGAAACCATGAATAATAATGGCTATGAATGAAATTGCTACTTAAAGTTTTCTATGAAGCCATCACTGAATAAGATGTTAAGTTTTCAGTCAACCAGTCAGGCATGTTAATGTACTGAATCTAACTAGTAATATTTTTTTGTTTATTTGTTGCGATACATAGGTGCTTTCTGATCAACACACCCCTTGTACCTTAATCGTATTCACTTCTGTTTTTGTTTTTATCTATTGACCTATCTTATTTCATTTATTGTCTGTTCAATACATGAATTCTTTAATATATTCTGTATATACTATGTACCTTTCTAGTGCAAGCCATGTAAAATTTTCTTGAATCTGAGTGATAATCACAAGGAGACTGTCCTGATAGCAAGAAATATGAAACGGTCACCCATCCATTGAGAAATTTTCTTTTTGATTTTCTATTTTCGGATTTTTTTTTTGGATTTTGGATTTTCTGACATAAAAAAGATTTGACATATCTCTGATTTGGCACTTGAAAGCTCATATTGGTTCCGGCTAGCTTGATTTTCTTCACTTGTGAAAATGAACGATTTGATGTTCCGCCCTCCTAGCGCCAATTTTGTTGGCTGGTGTTTTGTGACCACACCAACACCGAATAAAGTTTTCCAACGGTCACTTTATCCTTCCTTGATCAAAATTAGATATATGCTAAGATTTCAAGAAGATCATACATTGACTCCAAGGCTCCAATTGTGTACTAGTGACTTTATTGTGGATATAGACTCGTATGGTGATGTTGCTGGTAATCCAAGGGGACTTATGCACACTTGAAGAAGACTTAGACAAATTTACAGCTTTCAAGGATATTCTTGCGAATGATTTGGCAATGAAATAACTCCTTTTCTTAGGGACTTTTAAATTGGATAATGCTGAAAGTAAAATGGGAAAGGGTTTAGGGAAGCTACCCTAATCCAAGAACTCAATAGATAGCAATGATTCGGATGAGATCAACCACACTTCACTTCGCCACTAGCAGACAACTACATAAAGCATGTGCAATCTTCATAGGTTGTGTTTGAGAGATTTTAAACCATTGATGAACACCATCAAAGAACAATGTTCATCCAACAATTTAGATTAAGCGCACACATGTAAAAGCTCAGTCCAACCTTGCACTGTCAATAGAAATCATCTATTAACAAAAGGTATGAGCAAGCGATCTCCATGTTGAAACTTTGCAATCAACTTTGTTCATCTAAATGCTTGAAATAAATCTAAACCTAGGAAAGTGAAACCAGGCAAGCTACAAAATAACACAAGTGTATACCATCAGAGAGCATATATCACTATTTATTACTTCAATAGCTTATTGCAACAATTTCATACAATCTCCCCCTGCTTTACAAATGAAGGGGTGACCCCTTTTTATAGGTCTTCAAGAGGAAAATGGATGGTTGAGATTACAAACCAATCAATGGCTAAGATTAAGCATGCAAAACCCTAATTAGGGTTTGACCAAAGATTCCCAACCATGACGCCAAGTAGTGGGAATAATCATAAATGAAGGAATCACATCCACTACCAATTAACTGCTCCTTGCTCTAAAAATGGCGTCCATAATGCATTAAATACCCTATTACATGCAACATCGCTCAACATGCATTAAATGCACCACTACCTCCAAAATCGCCCAACATTCATTAATGAGCCACCACTCGGTCAAAGTGTCCACTGGCAATAAATGCGCCACCATGCATTGAATAAGCCACCACACGGTCAAAGTGTCCACTGGCAATAAATGCGCCACCATGCCTTCATGCAATTAATAGATTTTCGTCCAAAAATGGACGACCATTATCTTGTTCATTTATGGCGAATGCAATGAATCTGGCCATGTCGGCTTCCATTTCTCCTACGGAAACACTTGGCACAGTCTCCAGTTTGAATTCCAACAATGAAATGTCCTCTTTACACATTGGAGATGTTGATTATCCAAATGTAATGTATGTCTAAGAACAACATGTAATTCTCACAGATGATTCGGATGTGCACAACAATATTCTCACGGGCAATACAAGTGTGCACACAGCAGAGCCTTCACAGGTATTGTGGATACACGCAGTATATACTTCAACTACTATCGCTCTATTCTACGGCTCTTTGATCAAACAAATAATATATTTGTCTAAAGCATATGAAGGGACATGACCCTAAACGGGGTAACTCGTCAAAACAAGAGTGCGATTAGGATAAACAAATATGATCAACACTCCCTCACTAATGAGATGAATACTAATTAAATATTAGTTAAGGATAAGTCAGCGATAAGTAAGATATTAGTAAAAGTTAAAGATAGTAGTAAGGGGAAAGATATCTCCTGCTGCTATAACATCAGCACTCCCTCTTAGCTAGGGAGGTATCTTTCCAAATATCCATGTCATGAAGTCTCTCAACATGACACTCATAGTGGCTACACTCATCTGTGGAAAAGAGTTTATCACAGAGTCTCTCAACGTGATAACATCATGGAGTCTCTCAACATGACGTCCACCATGGCTACTCCCATGCGTGGAAAGCAACACACGTACAAGTGCCCATCACGGAGTCTCTCAACGTGATATCATCATGGAGTCACTCAACATGATGTCCACCATGGCTACTCTCAGAGGGTGGATAAACACAAGTACAAGAGAATCATCACGAAGTCTCTCAACGTGATGTCCACAATGGCTACTCCCATTAGTGGAAGGAAACACATCGTCATGGAGTCACTCAACATGACGTCCACCATGGCTACTCCCAGAGGGTGGAAAGACAAGGGCTTTCACCTCAAATTTCTCTGTCATAGAGAAAAAATGCATCACAAAGGCTTTCACCTCATACTTCTTCGTCATAGAGAAATATAAACTAACAAAGGCTTTCACCTCATACTTCTCCGTCACAAAGAAATATACACTAACAAGGGCTTTCACCTCATACTTGTCCGTCACAGAGAAATAAACACTAACAAGGGCTTTCACCTCAAATTTCTCCGTCTCAGAGAAAAATGCATTAACAAGTGATAATGTGACTCCCTCTAAAGCTCCAAGTACTTGCATTAACCTCTTGATCTCCTCGTCCAAGGTTGCCTCTATTGGTTTGTCAGACTCCCTTTGAATTTTATTTCCTCCTCTTCGAAGAAACTGATCGTAATGACAATCTGTATGGGTTCTTCCTCTTCGAGAGATGTCTCCAGCCACCAACTCAATCCCATGGCTGCAAGGCGTCGGCCAGGCGCTTCAATTCCACCTCTATCGAAGTGAAAATCACTCTTACATTCACCTCGCACCAGAATGAATCCCCCTCAATACAGGCAAAGGGGCATATATCAACTTTCCGAGGTGCTTCCAAAACCCAGACTTTATTTTTAATTGAATGCACAAAAAAATTTCGCCCTATTGTACTAATTAGGGTTTGGTAATGTCAAATTCAATTCCAAGTATTTTAAAATGGGGTAAGATTGGCACACAACTAGGCACTAAATTCTTTCTAAAAGATAGATAGGGCATGTCTCTCGAAGACACATCTAATTTCTTAAAAGCATTTATGTGTTTTTTCAATTTGTATTTCTGAAATGAGGCAAACATACCTCTCCAAGGTACTTCTGCATGAACTCCAAGCCAACAAGCGAATGAAGGCAGCAATGGTGTGGTGAGCAACGGCCTTGGCTAACATGGTCTTATCAGTGCATGACGGTCCGTAGAGCAGCACGCCGTGGGGAGGATCAATGTCGATCTATTTATAAAGATCATGGTGTGTTAGTGACAACTCCACTGCGTTGCAGATCTTCTGCTTTTGAATGTTGCATGCACCGATATCAAAATAAGTCACATTGGGCGTCTCGGACTACGAAAGAAGCAAAATGGAGGAGTTAGCCTCGAGCGGCAGGACGTCGATGAGAGCATTGGAGTGCCTATGCAGAGCGATAGAGGCGGAGGCCTTAAGAACCTCCCTGTTGATGGTGCTCAGGATTCACACATAATAGTTGGAGCCTGTTGTGGAGCCCACTATACCATTATTCTGGTCTACCATCTCCATAAACTGCCCAATCACTAGAGGCACAGATTGTATCCGCTTCACTTCCTCCTGCGCTCTCAGAAGCTCCCTCTTTAGATTCTTCTATTCTTCCTTCACATACTCCTCCTGTATAACGATGAACTCCAATTGTCTCTCCAGGGATTTCATCTTGCTGTACATGTCCTCCTTTATCTCAGAATTTAATGATGGAGTCTAAGAACTCAGAAGCTGCCAACAAATCTGCCGTTGCAATCTGTAACACCGATAGGCACAAAATCTTCCTCAACCCCCATTATCGAACCTGGCTCTGATACCATGTTGATTATCCAAATTTAATGCATGTCTAAGAACAACATGTAATTCTCATAGATGATTCGGATGTGCACAACAATATTCTCACGGGCAATACAAGTGTGTACGCAATAGAGCCTTCACGAGTATTGTGGATACACACAGTATATACTTCAACTACTATCGCTCTATTCTATGACTCTTGAATCGAACAAATAATATATCCGTCTAAAGCATATGAAGGGACATGACCCTAAACGAGGTAACCCGTCAAAACAAGAGTGCAATTAGGATAAACAAATCTGATCAACACTCCCTCTCTAATGAGATGAATACTAATTAAATATTAGTTAAGGATAAGTCAATGATAAGTAAGATATTTTTAAAGATAATAGTCAGGGGAAAGATATTTCTTGCTGCTATAACATCAACAGGAGAAAAACTTCTCCCATCTTGATGTCGTTTTGGAAGAATTTTAACAATTTTGTTCACTAATGAAGGAATCTTGTACGTCTGAAATTCCAGGAGAGAGAAATTCTTTCTAGAGAGATTTTGGCTTGAAGGAATTTTTCCTGTGTTCTTGTGCACATCTCATCCCGAAGGAAGGTGTTTGCCATCAACTGACCAATTTTCCATGTCTGAGGAATTTTTTCTTTTTTGGAATTCTGGAGAGAGAAAATTCTCTCCTAGTCAATTTTTCTCTTGCCTTGAAATTCTTCACCCTGGGCGCATTTCTTCTCTGGGGAAGGAATTTCTTGAAATTTTGAAATTTTCCTTCTTAGCCTTGAATTCCGTGTTCTATTTTGTCTTTGGGCACATTTTAAAGGTGGTGAAGGATTTCTTTGGAATTGACATTATCCTCCTAGACCATGTTTCTGCATTTTCTACCTATCCTAGAGCGCATTTGCTAGGAAGTGGAGGAATTCTGGAAAATTAGACTTTTCTTCCTTGATGTCATTTTGGCACACCCATTCCTTTCCTAGAGATCATTTTCTCCATGATGAAGGAATTTTTATAAGGAGGAAAATTCCTCCTTTGCTTTATTTTGGCGCTCGACCTTGACCTTGATTCTACTTTGCACGTGAGGAATGAATTTCTTCATGCCTTAGCCAAATTTCATGCTTTCCAAGGCCTTGTGCATATTTTGTTGAAGTGAAGGAATTTGAGAAAAAATAGAAAATTCCTCCATATATTGATTTCCACACCCTACCTCTATATTTGAACACATTTCAATTGAGGAGGAATTTTGTCTAGGTTGGGTTTTCCTTTCTGACCTTGATTTTGTGCCCATCTCCTGCCTTGGGTGCCATTTGACTATGGAGGAGGAATTCTTGATACTTGAATGTTTTCCTGCTTGACCCCTGTTTGGCGCCTTCCTTCAGTACTGGGTGGAAATTTCACTTGGTGAAGGAATTTTTCACTTGGAGGAAAATTCTTCCTCTATGCCATTTTAGCGTTCTCTTCCAAGTTTGGGCGCTAATTTCACTTGGTGCAAGATTTTTTCATTTGGAAGGAAATTCCTTCCTTACCCTTGTTTGCCACTCCTCTCCTAGGTTGGGCGCTATTTTGCCTTGGTGCAGGAATTTCAACTTTGGAGGAAAATTCGTTGTTGACCCCACTTAAGCGCCCAACATCATGCGTTGGGTGAGATTTTGCTATGCAAGAAGAATTCTTGAAGAATTGGGAATTCCTCCATGACCTCCTTTTGGCAACCTATTCGACTTGGGTTGATTTTTGTCATGGTAAAAGAATTTTGATGAAGTTTGTATTTTCTTCGTTGACTTGTCCATTGTTGCTCATCATCTGAATTTGGATGCCATTCTTGGAATGAAGTGGATTTCTCTTGCCTTAGAAATATTTTCATATCCTTTCCATTTCAGGAATGAACTCCATGCTTAGCCATTTTTCTGATCAACTGCTTGCTTTTTCAACTTTCCGAATTTGGACTTGTATTTTAAGGAATGCTGTGCCTTCAGTCCTGACCATTGTCTGAGATGGACTTGCCAAAAATAGACTTACTAAAAATATTAAGTACTTTCAAACATCAAATTAGGGCAAACTGGGACAGGGTGACACTAAAAATAGAAATTGCTAAAAATAGTAAGTTTGTTTTTAGGCAAAATTAGGCCAACTCGGGATGCAGTGAAACTAAAAGAAGACTTACTAAAAATAGCAAGTGCTCAAAATTTGCTCAAATTTCACTAGTAGCTGCCTTGAAGGGCTGTGATTTCCTTGCAATGTCCAAATTTTCCAAAATCCTAAGGAAATAACCTCAAATCTAAGTTTTAAGGGCAAAACCTTAAAATAGACAAAACAAGCTCCAAACTTACATTTATCAAAAATAGTTGAAAGCCGGGTAGGCCGAAGGGATTGCTGCGAAAAGACTTGGTTTATTCAGCAAAAAAAGGGGGTTCCTATTTGCAATGGTGTGATGTGTGAAAACGTCACAACATGTCCAAGCTCTAGTAGTGTAGAATGATCCAACCATCTTCGTCGTACAATATTTTACCCAAATCAGCCAAGTGTTGGCAATTAAGCTCATATCAAAGGAGATTCCGCTTTTGTCAATTGGCAAGAGGCGGAATTCTGTGGTATAAACCAGACAAATGGTGACAATATGCTACAATACACTAGGTCAAAAAGGAAAGTAGTAGAAGGCGCCTCACCTTCAAAATCAGCCCAAGCTCCAATGCCCAAAGTCGCTGTCTAATATACAAGTCAAAATACAATTCAAGGGAGCAAGAGGCAAGAGGAGCCCTAGGTCGCCCCAAGAACAAAGATAGACCTTGTTGCTTTAAAGGGGCATTCAAAGTCAGCTGGTGTTCCTTTCAATATAGTTGACCAAATGAAGAAGGCCAATCTCAATGTCACTATGTGGGAGGCCCTCTCCATCCCATCTCAAAGGGATTTGCTTAAGGAGGCATTGAAGGACATCAACCAATCAAGTGATGAGGCAACAGTCGGCAAGAAGACAGTCTCCACCAGTTTGGTACAACCCAGGGAGGAAGAAGATTCAAGCAAGATCAGTAAGCCTCCCCCCTTTAATCTCTCTTTAATCATAGGAGATAACATAGTTCACAATTGCATGATAGATTCAAGAGCTAGTAGTTCAGTCATGCCTAAGAAGGTAGCTGACCTTCTTGGTATAGAATATGAACCTATGACTAAGGGGGTTGTCCAATTGGATGACACTTCTATTAAGATAGTAGTGATTATTAAAAATTTGAAGTTAGCCTTGCACGCATGCCTTGATTGCACTGTCTTGCAAGACATATCAGTCATCGACCTCTCTGCTTCTTTGCCATCTATGTGTCTAGAGACTTCACTGTGAAGATAGGTGGATACTTGCCTTCTGATTGGTCCCACATGCTATTTTGAACAAGGTATGGTACAAAGGATACCATAAAGGTAGAGTCCATTGCACAAAACCACATTGAGCCCTTCACCCCCAACCCTATAAACATGAATTGCACTTTGCGTGAAGAAAGGGAGGAGGATATTGTCCATGAACCTACTACTCTTTTGGAGGTCCTTGATTGCTTGCTAGATGAATGGGGCAATGCTTTTCAGTTTGATCCATTAGTTGAGACTGAGGAGACCGGGCTTGGCACTTGTTGTATTCATGAGGAGGATACTCCTATTCCTAACCTCATCAAGACACAAGAAGACCCACAAGGGTTATGGAGCATGTTTTTTGATGGTTCAAGAAACAAGAATGGTGCAGGTGCTGGTGTGTTGCTTGTTTCTTCTGAGTAGGAGAAATATTTCTTGTCTTTTAGGCTTCATTTTGGCTACTCCAATAATGTGGCTGAGTATGAAGCCCTAGTTCAAGGCCTCCAACTTGCACAAAGGAGAAAGATCAAATACTGTGAGTATTTGGGGACAATGAGTTGGTTGTTAATCATATTAGAGCTCAGAACATAACAAAGAACAACCTACTCAAGTCATACAAACATAGGGTTTGGGATTTGATTGAACGATTTGAGACCTTCAACATCCAGAGTGTTTCTAGGAGTCAAAATAGGCATGTTGATAGACTTGTAGTAGTGGGTGCTCAATTTGACATACCAACGCATGTTGCAAGCAAGAAGGAACAACACATTAGGCTTGTTGTAAGTTCTGCCATCCCAGACAATCAAGCAAATTGGAAGGTGTTAAAAAGTGATTAGTAGATTATCAACTTCTTGCAAAATGAAGCAGAGTTTCCCACTAGAAACCAGCCTATGCTGCAAGATCAATATGGAGATCAGATCATGCAGCTCAACTCCAACAAGTTGCCTAAAGGTCTAGTTACCTTGGAAAGCATTTTCAACTCAGATGATTAACTGAAGAAGAAAATGAACCTAGCTACAAAGAAGGGTGATTATAAGCTAGTTGTTATTGAGGACAAGCCGCTAAATTTGGGAAAGGTATGTTCCTCAACTGAACAAGAAGTCTTTGTTGAGCTTTGTCAAAGATATGATGACATAGTTGCTTGGACTTATGAAGATTTGAAGGGTTTTGACCCTATCCTAGCCTAGCATACTATAGAACTAAACCTAGATGCAAAGCCAGTTAGACAAAAGCAAATGCTAGTAAACCCCAAAATTGAGCCACTTATGAGAAATGAGTTAACCAAACTCATAGAAGCCAATATCATCTTCCCTATCAAACACTCCTCTTGGGTGGCTAACTTTGTCCCTGTAAGTAAGAAGAATGGGGAAATCAAACTATGAGTAGACTTTAGGGATCTCAACAGAGCCTCCCTTAAGGATCATTATCCCCTTCCCTCCATGGAACAAGTTCTACAAAGGGTCAGTGCCCTAGAAAGATTTTCATTTTTGGACGAGTATTCAGGCTACAATCAAATTTTGGTCCAAGAGTCAGACCAATACAAGATCGCATTTACTACTAAGTAGGGTACCTATGCTTATTGTAAGATGCCTTTTGGGCTAATGAATGCAGGTGCCACATTTCAAAGAGAAATTGGACATGTCTTTTAGGGGTGTATTAGCAAAGTTTGTGCTTATATATCTTGATGATATAACTGTTTATTTGAAGCATGTAGCTGATCATTTTGGTCAGCTTGAGTAGGTGTTCATGAAATGTGAGGAATATGGTGTGTTCTTGAACCCAAGCAAATGTGCATTTGCTAATGATCAAGGAAGATTGCTAGGACACATTGTATCTAAAGAAGGCTTTAGCCATTGATCTAGAGTGAGTGGAGGCTATTCTTTCCCTTCCACTCCCTAGTCATAAGAATGGATTACAAAGTTTCCTTTGTAAGATCAACTTTGTGAGGAGGTTCATTCCCAACCTTGCCACCATGGTAAAACCCCTCACCTCTATGCTAAAGAAAAAATTGGTTTTCAGTTAGACTAAGGAAGGGAAGGTTGGATTTGAAGAAATTAAGCAAGCAAATTGCTTAGGCCCCTACTCTTGTTAATCCTAACCATGAAAAGGATTTTATCCTCTATACCTTCAGAGGAGAATCCAACATCTTAGCTGTCCTAACACAACTGGACAATGATAATTTGGAGCAACCCATTGCCTTCTTCAATGAGGGATTAAAGGATTATGAGCCTAGATATAGCTATGTAGAGAAGCATGTCCTCATTGTTGTAAGAGCACTGAAGAAGTTTAGACACATGTTGTCTAACAATAGGATCCAACTCTTAGTTCCACATGCAAGTGTCAAGGATTTCCTTCTAAACAAGGACATCAGTGAGAAGAGGGCTGGATGGATAACCAAGGTCATGGAATACAATGTCAACATCAAGATCACAAAGCTTGTAAGAGGCAGGGGCCTATGTGAACAGCTTGTCTCATCTTTTGAGACTCCTTCAGAGGTCACCCTTGTGTTACAAGAGGATCAACCAATTAGCAACGACACTTATGTCAGTTGGGTGGGCGATATGACCACCTTCTTAATGGAAGGTAGATACCGCCAAGGTCTAGGTTGGACCAAAAGAAGAAACTTCAGGTTGTAGTCCATCCCCTACGTCTTAGTAGATGGCACCCTTTTCTGAAGAGACTCTAATGGAGTCTTGTTAAGATGTATTGAGCAAAATCAAGTCAACAGATTATCAGAAGAATTTCACGATGGCTCTTAGGGGGTTATTTCTCTGCAAGGACTATAACTATCGAAATAATGAGGGCTGGTTATTACTGGCCAACCTTATTCGGTGACTCACATAGATGGGTGAAGAAATACAAGAAATGTGCTTTATTTTCTAGAAAGAAAAGGCTAGCTTTTCTTCCTCTCTACTCTATTCAAGTGGACCAGCCATTTGCACAATGGGGTTTAGTAGTGTAGTAGCACCCATAGGCCTATCATGCCTCCAAGAGTCAAAGTTTGATTTTTTGTCTTGCTCTGTGGTGTTTCATGTTAATAAGGTCATTTTAGGCCATTAATGATATTTGGAGTCATTTTGGAAGTTTGTGGGTCATTTGGTTAGAAGATGTAAAAGTTGCTACAAAGTTGTCATTGTTGTCAATGTTGTCATGACAACTTTTAACTTGTAATGACAACTTCTTAATATGTTGTTAAAGGGCAGTTGTAGGTTGGTTGGGGGTGAGAAACTAATTGGTAAGGCATACATAAGCCCTTTTCACACGACCCCAAGGGTTGGAGAACTTGTATAGGAGATTTTGGTGAAGGAAAATACAAATTTCTGAACATTTATCACATTTTTTGCTGCTATTTCATCTTGTACAGACTGTATTTTCCATTTCATGATCTGATACTGATTGGAAAAGGTTCTCATGTGAATCACCTTTCATTTGCAATTGGTTTGGTGGTTTTCATTGAGTTTGGAGAAAGTTATTGCCATTTTACCATAGGCAGCCCTATAAGACTGTTTTTTCTGGAACTTGCAGGCTGTTGCAACAAATGGTACGGATTGTACGGTGCATTAAATGATCTTAGACCAATTGGGAATGAAAGTTTGGTGAATCTACTTTGATTTGTTTTTTGTTTCATTCAAATCCGTTGAGAATTGAGAAAGTTATTGCATTTTTCTCAAAAAACAATTTGAAACCCTACCTAGGGTTACCCGAGAGGGAAAAAATGTAATATCTTTTGTTTTACAGGGTGGAAAATGCTAAATTTTTGTAAGAAGACCTATACATATGTATTCTTTCATATTCCAAAGTTTCAGATTGTTTTGACAAGGGTTGCATGTGCCAAACATTGACAGTATGACTGATATCTGTATGTATCAGTCTGGCAAGAGCATGAAAAGGGCAAAATTTTGATATGAATGCTAGGGTTTGAGGGTGGATGGCTGTGGAAGGATGTGAAGGGTTTAGGGAGGACCCCAAATTCATAAAGCATTGAATGGTTTGTGTGCTCAGCAAAAGTCCAAGCCCTAGGACTGTCATGGGAGACTAGGTGTGCCAAGGAGAGGACAGTCATCTTTTTCCTTTCTTGTCATATTAAATCATGTTTGTAAGTGTTGTTATCCACATAATAAGTATTGATAAGGTTCTCCAAAGTCTGTGAATAGTAAACCCAAGGCGGATTGTGAGTTGTTTGGTCATTGACCCCAAGATGGTTCTCATCTCTACTTGTCAAACAAGGGTAAAAGGTCCTAAGATAGAAGTGTGATTGGGATTCCCTATTGGAAAGTGATAGGAAGACATTTATGTCATGTGTCAAGCCTTTGGAATGATTTGGATGGAACCAAATACATCATATGTCTAAGAATCCAAAGATAGGTCTTGAAAGAAGGGTTTTGGGGAAAAGTCATGAACTAGTCTTGCTGTCATAAGCATCCTATCCTTGTGATTGTTGATTGTTATTAGAGTTGTCTTTGTGTTACCTGTACCTCTGTATCATTTGGACTTCATTGGCATGATAAATCCACCTTCTAGTGCTGGTCACAAGTGGATCTTGGCCGCTAGAGACTACTTCAACAGGTGGACAAAGGTAGTTGCATTGAAGGACACCATAGAGGCCTTAGTGTTGGAATTCCTTGATGGAATTATGACGAGATTCGGTGTACCCTCCACCATCATATCAAATAATGCCAAGGCATTTGTTGAAACCCAAATCAATTCTTGGGCAATTAAGCATGGTATATACTTAAAGACACCATCCAATTATGAACCTTAGGGTAATGGTTTAGCTGAATCTTCCAACAAAAACCTCATTAGGATCACCAAAAGAACAATTGAAGACAACAAAGGTCTTGGCATTTTAAGTTGAGGACAGCCTGATGGGTTGACATGATCACACCAAAGAGGGCGATTGGTCACTCCCCTTTCATGCTGGTATACAGGAAAGAAGAAAGGTTCCCATCTTCCCTAGAGTTACCCTCTCTTGAGCTAGCACATTAGCTAGAATTAAGAGAGATTGATGCCATGACAGTAAGGTTAGCGGAGCTAATGGAGCTGGAAGAGGTTAGAAGTTAGGCAATGCATACGCTTGAGGCTCATCAAGAGCAAGTCAAAAGGAGTGTTGACAAAAAGGCTACTAGTAGGGTCTTCAAAGAGGGAGATCTAGTTCTCGAGTGGGATGCAGATAGAGCCAAAACCAGATGACACTCCAAATTTAATGCTATTTGGAGTGGTCCGTATGTCATCACTAGTTGCAAGGAGGCCAATGCATTTCATCTCTCTAGGTTTGATGGTGAATTTCTTCCAATCCTGGTGAATGGGATTCATCTCAAGCCTTGCTTCTAAGGAGGGTCTTGATGACAATGTAAATATTAGATCAGAGGTTGTTTTTCCTTCATAAGTGCTTTTGCACCTGTTGAATTTTCCTGAAGAGAATGTATGTTCTAGTTTCTAGCTTCCCCCCAAGTGTTGGCATGCACATGTTTTGGGTCCTTCCAGTGACTCAGTGCCCAATGGATGCTTAAGGCTTTTGGATTTCTTTCTTAGTAGGCAAGCATCCCATAGAGGTCGCCAAAATGTGTCATTTTATGACACCCTTGGCCCTATCAGTGAGAACAAATCAGAGATATGTGCCATGGACCAACGGTGCCCCAGTTGATAAGGACAAAACCAATAGAATCATGAAATTTTTAGTGTTGTCTTGTCAGGAGGTGGGTTCAAAGCCTTTTCCTTCTTGAATCCAGAATCTTAAAATTTCGGGGTTCTAAGCTTTTTCCTCCTTGAACCCAGAATTCCGGGGTTCCAAGCCTTTTCCTCCTTGAACCCGAAATCTTGGAATTTTGGGGTTCCAAGGCTTTTCTACTTGAACCCGAAATCTCAAAATTCTGGGGTTCTAAGCCTTTTCCTCCTTGAATCCGAAATCCCGAAATTCCAAGGTTCCAAGCCTTTTCCTCCTTGAACCTAAAATCCCAAAATTTCGGGGTTCATGACTCCCCTTACAGCAGGGCCCGACATCCGACTTCCGTTAACTTGCGACACTTCCAAATGATCTGATCAACACTCAAGGCTCTTAATGCTCCATCAACCCCTGTGGCTGGTCTATTTCATTCATGGAGCTACATGGGTACATTTAATGCTTTTATGCAAGATTGCCATCAAGTGGAGTCTAGGGCCATGCTTAATTATGGTTACTTGATGGCCTTCATGTTAGGTCTTCATGCTTTGACTTTGGAATGTCAGGCAATCCAACTTCTAGAAGTACCTTTTTTCTTGGGATTGCCTTGTCAGGGTATGGCTAGGCTAATTGCATGCACACCATGTCAGGCCTGTGCACTTCCTTGCCTTCCTTGACTGACATTCCTCTGTGTATGCCAGGGTCAAGGTTTTCTCTCCTTGACCATTAGTCTTTCCTTTGCTTCCAGTTTGCTATATATAGGCTGTTAAGCTTCATTATAAAGGGTTCTCCCCCTACTGGCTTGAGCTACTCTTTGCTCTTTCACTTCTCTTGAAGATTTGCATATTCTCTTGCGTTTCTGCAATTGTAAATTTGGCCATTGGACTGAGAATGAATTGAAATCATCATTCTTGCCTCTCTTCAACTTATGCATGTTGTGTATGTTTCCTTACCTTCATTATAAGTGTATGTTTTGTGTCTTTCTCTCATGTATATGCTATGTTAATTTGTTTTTGAGTGTGAATTGTGGGAAACCTTCTCCCCTTTGACATTTAGCAAATTATAACCTCCATGCATGCGTTTGGGATCATTCATGCAACTGAAGTTTGTGCATCTCTGGGTTATTTCGATTGGTTCTTTGTGTCATTTCGAGCTGGGGAGAGGAACATCTCTCATCTTGGTGTATCACCTCCTTTCATTTTAGCATATCCTCCTTCCCTTTTCCTCAACAAGCTGTTAGGATAGGTTTAGAAGTAGAATTTGGAGTGTTTAGTTGGTTCAACACCTGCACATGGATTGAGAAGGAAGTCGTCCTTGTTCGAAAATTCAACCCCATTGCGCAAGGTCTGACACTTCGGGGTTGTTTCCATGTTTCACGAGGTTGTTGAGTTGATTGCTCAACAATGGTGCAAACTTTTGTGACAATAGTATGTATGACAGAGATCCATAATTACTTCATAGAATTGCATTCATCTATAGATGATGAGATTGTGCATGATGGAAAATTCAAAACATAAACCTTGGTTGTAAATTTAGATCAATCCAATGAAGTTTTTGAGACTATTAGCTTTTCTGATGACACCAAGGAAATGAATCCAAATGATAAAACTATCGGAATCACTAATGTACTTTTTTGTACTCTTTTGCTATAGCCATATTACACAACATTTCTTTTTCTTATACTTTGCTATAACCTTACTACACAACATTTTTTCCTCCCTTGATATTTTTTTTCTAATTGTTCTTCCTTTAGAAAGGAAGTCTCTTATTTTTCCTCCCTATCCTGTACATCTATCCTTTGGAATCTCTTGACATTTGGTGGATTCTCTTTTGGAATTTTCATTATTAATTTTGCTCCTCTTATTGCATTTGCCTCTGAGAGTTCCTCACTCTTTGTTAGTGTTTGGCCATTCTTATGGTATTGTGCTGCTCTTGGAAAATTAAATGAATCGTTTGTGGAGTCACCACAAAAACCACAAGTCTCTTTCTTATCTCCTTGTATAGTTCACTACATTTAAAGCAAGTGACCCCATTCCGTATTCTTTGTCCTTGAGCTTGTTGATTTTATGTTGTCACTTGGTCAATAGTCATCTTGGTAGTTGATGGAGGGCATTTCATTTTGGATCTATGGAATTGCATGTTGGATTTTATTTATTGTTCTTTGATTATTTTTGAACTATGGTTGGTGGTAGCAGTTTGGTCCCAATATCATTGCTTAGAATCAAGGGGAATCGATCACTTTCTATGGTTGAGGAAATGCCATCCTGAGGGTGGATTGATCAACTCATCAACAAAATGTGAGTGACGATAGGCCAATTGATGAGAGTGGATGATCTCTTCTTCGCTTTGGGCTCAACTAGAAGGATTTTCCTAGACATAGCCTTTAACAAAATTTGAACACAATTGAAGTTATGCAAGTAAACAAATTGCAATAGTATCCATTGTACATTGGCCCCAAAATTTGTCACTACGCCAATGACTAATCTATTGCAATTTACACATATGACCTCTATTAAGTTAATAAAGATATGCAAGACATGATTCTCCAAAGGTATTAGTTATAACTGTTATGACTTGCTTTAGATATTGAATCATGAAGTGCATATTAAGTAACTCCTACCACGAACCACTAAATACTAATATTGTTCATTTTGAGTGCATGGTCAAAGTTTCTAGGACTAATGCCTTATATTGGGCTACAAAGTCATAGTAAAACTAAACGAAACAACACAAAAATTACAAGAGATATGATATCAATTACTGAACATGCTTAATAATCTCTCTCCAAACATGCAAAAATCTATATGTGATATTGGAAAGACTATTACAAATAATATCTACAATGTAGTAAAGTGTTGTGCAGTAAAGTGTTGTGACACTTCTCAATTCAATATAACATTCACAACAACAAAGGTTGCGAGATAAAATCCTAAGCTAGGAAGAACTTGTCACATTTCTTCATTTGGAAGTTCCCTTGAAGATCTACAATTGGGCAAGGAGACATTCAATTTCAAACATCTGCTATATACTAGCTACCTTTTCATGATTTGCAAAATGAGTTGCTCTTTTTGTGACTAGACATGTAAGATTTGGAACCCTAGAAGTTCTTCGACATTGTAGTCATATGTAAATGGAGAAATGATTGACCTTTGATATGTCAAACGAACTCATAATTATAGCACTTCATTTGGTTGCTTCAATCCTTGTGGGGAGTTGACTCAAAGATGAAGTTAAAAAGTTGAGATCCCATGAAATTTGCTTAAGTGGTGGCTTGGAGCTTGTGTGGAAAGCATTCATGTTAGGAAAACCCAATCATTGCATTAATAGTGGCATGGCCCTCTTCGTCTTCAATTGTTGTAAGTACATTTGAATTTGTCCCTTGAGATGAATAATTATTTCTGGGTAGGAAAGCTCTCTTGGAATAGTTACGGCATTAAATTTGATCATTAATGGTGACTTGGGTCATTTAGGGAGGTAGGTGGGAGTGAAAAGTGCATATGTAGAACTTTTGGAGTTTTGGGCATGTTGTAAATTAGAGGTCTGAGATACCTCATTAGCCATGCCAAAAATAAGTAAATTGGAATACCCCGTATCAATAACTTCAAAATGACATATGAAGGAAATTATTGAGAGTTGCAGCGAGGATAACACATAATCTATACCACTTATTGACAAATTGGTTAGCTTATTAACTTATGAACTCATCCACATCTTTTCTTTTGAAAGTTTTCAGTTGATACTTTGGGCTCAAAGTGAACCTTGTCGGCGTTTTCAGAGGTTCTTGAACCTTGAAATCGTCTACCAATTTGCTTGTCCACACTTTGGGGAGTTTTAGAACTTTGGAATTATGTGGCAAATAAAAGAAGACCCACTTCTTGGGGATTTGAGATTGGGAGTACTCCATACTTAATGCCCAAAGCAAGGAAATTAAGGTATCTCCATATCACTGACTTTGAAAGGATACATGAAGGGAAATATTGGGAGTTGGGGATTGGGGTTCTTGAGGAATTCATCCCTCATGGCATGCAAGAATAGATTGGAACTTGTGAACATGAAAGAGTAATATAGTGTGAAATGTTGGGGAGACCTCATAACACATCATAACACATGCTTCAATGTATTATGTCAAAGGTATTCTTGCATCTCTAACTCCTAAAAAGTATAAGGGAAATGTTGGAGGTCAACGAATGGGGATACTAGGGAACTCATGGCACAAAGTGATGAGTTGGTGCACTTTACATCCATATCATTAGAAATGGAAATAAAAATTTCGTTACTTTCTAACTAACTAGCGCATATGGCTATCTGGTTTGTTAGCACATGAAGCTCCTTCCACTTTGGTGCAAAAACATTCAGGTCTTTGTTGTTTGTTTGAAAATGGATTTTGTTTTGGAAAACACTTGATTTTCATCAAGGTGGAAATTATACTTGCCAAAGGGCTTTGCCTTTCTAGATGAAAGGAAAGACTTCAAGAAACACCTAAAAAGTTGTGCTTGGATTTTCCTTGCAGATATGTAGTTACTATGCCAATTAATGTTATTCCTATGTTGAAATTCTACCAATTTCTATGTTACCATCAAGAGCCATGCCAATATTTCAATCACAGAAAATATTGAACTGTTCAAGTGTTTGCCCAATGTGCCTAATTGGAATTCAAGTTTTTTACACATCACTAATATTTTTTACACTTGTCATATGATATCATGATTCATTAACCTCTGTTGTTTTCGTATGACAATGGCACGCAAAATGCTGCTGGTTACAATATTTCTTTTTGCATGTAGATAGCTTTCGTTTTAGTAGATGATACGTACAGATTTCTATTATAAAATACACCAATTTTCTCAAATGATGCTACTTCTATCCTGGTAAAGCTGAATAATTGTGCCTGAAAGTACTTGGTGCTGGTTTCGATCTTCAAGAGATACTTCCCTTTATAATCTTAGACAGTTGTTATTTCTGATTCTTATGTACTTGTTTTGAGTTTTTATTATAATTGTTGGCATAAATAAACTTTCTATAGAATAATTCTCTTTCAATGGTGTTTGCAGGTATGTTGTTGAAAAAGACATTGAAAACAATGTTGTGTTTGTTTCAAGAAATTACTATTCTCTTGATAAGCGAAGGCGCATATTTCATGTTGGCTCTTTAAACTGGATTTTAGGTGCTACCCCAGATAGTTTTGATGAGCTACAATGCAAGGTACTCTTATCATACTATATTTTGTAGTTTGTCACTATTTAACTAGTGTGGCAAGGGATTTCTTTTCTGATCTTGTCTTGCTGTGACATTGTAAGATTCATGTTTGTTACAAATTAGTATGATTGTTTGGGTGAAAGAAATTATTTTTATTCAGGAAAAGAAATTTTAATTTTATCCAAAGGTGACCAAAGTAGGTCAATACAACTATAAAATGTATCCAGTTACAGCAGTATATGATAGGGGAAAACTCCAGAAACTGAAAAGTGGCTATGGCTAAAGCTAGAAACTCTAAACAACAAAATCACGGAAAGAAGAGGTAAATCCAAGCAGGTAACTCCTAGCAGTAAAATATAAGTAGAAATATAAATAATCGAGCAAAAGGAGGACCAAGCCAGGAAAGGTGTAATCATATGTTCATATCAGTGTTCGAAGAGAAGAAGGAAAACCAACATCACCATCACTCACAATAACAAGACCATTGCAAGATCTGATAATATTCAAGGGAGAATTTGCCGAGTTAAGGGGATTTGTCGGACAATTCTAAAAGAAAATAGTGAGCACTTTTGGACCTTTGTGGATAACATAGTTATCAGGTTTATGAAATTCTATTTGTTCGGTTCAAATTATTGAAATCTGGAACCTTCAAAAAGGTTCAGGGAAAAATAATTCAGAAATTTATATAGATAGAACATATAAAACATGGAAAATCCATAACAATTTATCAGCAGATTTATTTATAGATAATGTCGTTTGTTTAAATTTTTTGGTTATAGCATGGAAATTTATAGGGGGTTATGCATGTGCAGTAGGAAAAAAAAGGCAAATAATTAAAACTAAAGTTAATGTTATTATTACCAGCTAGTCCAAAAAAAAGACAAATTTAATTTTTATCGTTGGTGACTTCTATGTAGACCCTACCAATCAAGAAGCATTTTTTCTGAACTAAGGGTATCATATATGTAGGAATTTACTTGAAATAAATAAATTTATTTTCATTGTCTCCATTCACTCAGTAAGGAAAATTGAATGAGATACTTTAAATATAACTTTAATTATGCCGAGAGGCATACTAAAGTGGCAGCAAGGCACAGAGTGTATGTCATGATTGTGTACATGAAAACTGAAGAACAATCCTCATATATTTAAAAGACATAAAAATTGTGAAATAACTCTTAAATAAATAAAAATAAAATGTTTTTTAAATAGTTTTAAAGTAAAATAAAATCACTCTTAAGTAAACTAGCATACCTATCTTTAGAAGAATATAGATAAAGTACACCGAAAGATATCATCTTTGTTCATTTATTCCACCTAAAATTATATTATATTATTATATTGTAATTAATATTAAGTCATTATTATATTATGATAGTGTAATTAATATTAAATTATTATTAAAATATGATTATATTATTATGTTTTAATATATTATTATTTTTTATATTTTTAAATTTCCATTAAACTCTTTCCAAAAGTAGAAAAGCTTTTAGTACCAAATTTTTATTATTATATTTTTATTTTATATTCATTCGTATTCTTATTCTTGAGAAAAAAAGTGGATTTTATGTAGGGACACTTTCAATTGCCCATAATTAATATTATAATAATATTAGATTGAGATAAATACAAAGTTAATTGATTGCATGATGGAGATAGACATAATCGATTGATTAAACTCCAAAGTGAGTGGCAATTGAGAGGTGGAAGTGAATATATAATTAGCATTAAATAATTAAAAATATTTAATTGAGTACATGAGAGGAGAAAATAAATAAAATAAAATAAAAATTAAAAATAAAATGTTTTTTTGCTTTTCATATATTTAAGTGTCACAAATGTTGTTTGTAACTAGGTAAGATGGGTTCGGATTGCCTTAAGGCAACATCCGAACCCATATAGGACTGGGTCCTATCCTAAAGGGGTAACGTGCCCTCAAGATAAGCTCAGGCCCTATAACTTTCACGCCACCCTAAAATGCTCCACGTCTCAAATAAATAAATTGGCGCCAAAGGAGGAAGGCCGACTTGGATTTAACAAAGGTTAAAGACTCATATAAATAAAGTCAACTTACAAATACAATACTTAGCTTGATTTTCCAGATCCGATCCTCTTTTGTATATCAGATCTGCCCTTCTAGATACACCAAGTCTCCACCAAAAATGCCTTATATCCTTTGGACAAGTTTGCACAATCCTCTTCAAGTTTCGCACCTTTTAATTGCAGAGATAGTTCCTTGATTTTCCAGATCCGATCCTCTTTTGTATATCAGATCTGCCCTTCTAGATACACCAAGTCTCCACCAAAAATGCCTTATATCCTTTGGACAAGTTTGCACAATCCTCTTCAAGTTTCGCACCTTTTAATTGCAGAGATAGTTCCTTGATTGCATGTGATATGAAGTGAAGTTGTATTTGCAAGTTGACTTTATTTATATGAGTCTTTAACCTTTGTTAAATCCAAGTCGGCCTTCCTCCTTTTGGCGCCAATTTATTTATTTGAGGCGTGGAGCATTTTAGGGTGGCATGAAAGTTATAGGGCCTGAGCTTATCTTGGGGGCACGTTACCCCTTTAGGATAGGACCCAGTCCTATATGGGTTCAGATGTTGCCTTAAGGCAATCCAAACCCATCTTGCCTAGTTACAAACAACACTCCCTCTTAACTAGGGAAGAAGAGAATACATAATCTGAACCTTTAGAGTTCCATCTAGCACACAAGCATAGAATGGATCTAGCACACAAGCATAGAATTACATCTACCACCTAGCACACAAGCACAGGATGGTTCTAGCACACAAGCATAGAAAGTGTAATACACAAGTGGGTCTTTACATAATTACAATTTTCCATCTAACACACAAGCATAGATTGGACACATTTCATTCTTGCACACAAGCAAAGAATGATCAAAGTGCAGCAGGTAGGGTCACTGAGATCAGAGCTCTCTCTCAATCAGGGTTCCATTTTCCACAATACCAAGTCTGTCTCTAAAGTATTCGAACTTCACTCTGGATAAAGGTTTGGTAAGGATATCTGCAACCTGTTCATCTGTGCTAATGTACTTTAGTTGAATGGTGCCTCTTTGCACCAAATCCCGAATGAAGTGATAGTGTGTTTCCACATGTTTGGACCGGTCATGGAACACAGGATTTACTGACATCTTTATACAGCTTTGATTATCACAACGAATGGTGGTAGGACCAGTAGCTTGCCCAAATAATCCAACAAGGAGCTTGCGAAGCCACACTGCTTCTCTGGATGCAATAGATGCTGCAATGTACTCAGCTTCTGTAGTGCTTAATGCTACCGAAGATTGCTTTCTACATGCCCAAGAGATCACTGCAGAGCCCAAGTTGAAGCAGATACCTGAAGTACTTTTCCTGTCCTTGACACTCCCTACCCAATCTTAATCTGAGTAGCCTTCCAATAAGATTGAGGTATTAAGTGAATACTTCAGCCCATAACCAATAGTGCCACACAGGTATCTTAGAATGTGCTCGGCAGCAACCAGGTGAAGAAGTTTAGGTAAGCTCATGAACTGACTGAGGGCATTCACATCATAACAGATATCTGGCCTAGTATTGACTAGGTACATCGAGGATCCAATCAACTGCCTATACTCAGATGGATTTGCAAAATCAGAGTTAGCTGCAGAAACACTTAACTTCTTTAAGTTAGATTCCATAGGAGTATACATGGGTTTACAATCCATCATTCTAAATCTATTCAAAATATCAATAGTATATTTTCCTTGACTTAGAAAAATTTCATTGGATTTTTGCCATACTTCTAACCCTAGGAAGTAATGCATTACACCTAAATCCTTCATTTCAAATTCTGAGGTTAATTCCTTCTTACATCTTATGATTAATTTATTTTCACTAGTGAGAAATAAATCATGCACATACAAAACCAAAATAAGCATCTTATCGTTATAAATTTTCAAGTAAATGTTAGCATCAGCATCATTCTTGCAAAATCCTAAACATAGTAAGTACTTATCAATTCTTTCGTACCAAGCACGAGGAGCCTGTTTGAGCCCATATAAGGCTTTCTTCAACCTGCAAACATGAGAATCTCTTTTATGGATTACATAACCTTCGGGTTGCTCAATATAGACTTCCTCCTCAATGACACCATTGAGGAAGGCTGTCTTAACGTCCATTTGATGCAGCTCCCAACTTTTGGCTGCAACACAAGCTACTATAGATCTAATAGAAGTATATCTAGCAACAGGGGAAAAAGTTTCTTCATAATCTATTCCTTCCTTATGAGAAAAACCACGAGCTACAAACCTAGCTTTATATTTTTCAATACTACCATCAACATTATGTTTAATTTTAAACAACCATTTAGAAGAAACGACAGACTTACCTTTGGGTCTGGGTACAATGTCCCAGACATCATTCTTGATGATAGACCCATACTCTTCATCCATGGCTGATTCCAAGCATGATGGGATATGGCTTCTTCGACATTGTGAGGTTCAAACTCAATGATATTACACATCACGGAAATGTAGTTGGTGTGATTTTGGAGTCTCCTGCTATCTCTAAAGGTTCCTCTGGGAGCAACAAATCCTTCAGCATCTTGAATCGTGTTTCTTACCCAAAGTGGTCTCTTCTTGCAGACCACAATATCCCGAGGTATATCTGTAGAGTCCATGGGTTCTGCTGGGTCATCCTGAACTTCCTGATCTGGAAGGTTAGTGGACTCCTTCTGTATCTCAGGGTTAGTATCAACTTTTGAATCTTGATTTTCAATCACCATATCATTATTATCAGATAATGAACCTTTAGATCTTTTGAAAGCAATATCTTCTTCAAAAGTTACATCTCTACTTACCTCAACATACCTTTGACGTGAAATGTAGATCCTGAAGGCTTTGGAAGATTCACTATATCCTAGTAAGATACCTTTCTTTCCAGAGGGATCCAACTTGGTTCGTTTTTCTTTAGGTACATGAACATACACCGGGCTCCGAATATCCTTAGGTGGCTGATGTCAGGTTTGACTCCTGTAAAGGCTTCTTCAGGAGTTACATCCCTTAGAGCACGACGAGGACATCTGTTCTGAATGTAAACTACTGTTTTGGATGCTTCCGCCCATATAAAAGGTTGCAGGTCTTGATCATGAATCATGGCTCTTGCAACTTCAACAATGGTCCTGTTCTTTCTTTCAGCACCTCCATTTTGCTGAGGATTGTTGGGAACACAGAACTCCCTCTTAATCCCTGCCTTAACACAAAAATCATAGAAACTACCTGAGGTGTACTCACCTCCATTGTCAGATCTTAAACATTTAATTCGATTCCCTGTAGTGTTTTCAATTAAGGTTTGAATTCTTTAAATCTGTTTAGGACTTCTTCAAACTCTTTAGATTTAATAAAGTAAATCCATGTTTTCCTAGAGAAATCATCTATGAAGATAACATAATAAAGGAAGTCGCTAGGAGATGCTACAGACATAGGGCCACATAAATCTGAATGAATAAGTTCTAACTTTTCTTTCGTCCTACTGTCACTTTTAAGAAAAGGGTTCTTTACATTCTTACCCATTGCACAACCTTTACAACCATCATCATGAGATAAACTAAGTTTAGGCATAACTTTAACCATTTTACCGAGAGTGGGAAGAGCTTGAAAGTGTAGATGACCAAGTCTTCTATGCCATAGCTCTCATGATTCAGGGGCCTCATGGATGAGAGCTTGAATTGGATTAGCTGCAAGCTTATATAAACTATCACATCTATTTCCAATAACACGACCAGTTTTGAAATTAAATTTCTTAGACCAAGCAAGTACCTTCCCTTCAGAAAATGCTATTTGCAAACCCTTATCTTCTAAGGCAAAAATGGAAATAAGATTTCTTTTAATACCAGGTACAAAAAGGATATCACAGAGTTGTAAGGAAATACCAGAATCTAGTTTTAAAGAGGTACTGCCAGAGCCTTTTACCGAGTATCTAGCGTCATCACCGATTACCACATGAAGGTTGGTATCCTTTTCAATCAGATCTGAAAGATGCTCACGAAAACCTGAGATGTGTCTGGAGGCACCACTGTCAATTATCCAAGTATTATTGTCCGTAGGGACATTGCTTGATAGAGCAGAGATAAGAAGATAATCCTCACTTTGTTCAATAACTTCATATAAATTGGCTTCCCTTTCCTTGGGATCATTCTGACAATCTCGGGCATAGTGACCATACTTATCACATATAAAGCAACGAATGTGAGAGGAATCTCTTGACTTCTTCCTTGGATCATAGGAGGAGGATCTAAAATCTTTGCTTCTCTTTTCTTTCTTCCAATGTCCACATTTCCTAGATTTAGCTAAGAGAACATGATTATCATTTTTGTGAGAGTTCTTGAGTTTTCCTCTTACCTCAATTCGACATTCCTCTTCAATGCAATCAGATTGAAGACGCTCAAAGTTGGTACGATCAGCTCTTCCACCAATGCTACAAATGAATGGTTCCCATTCATCAGGTAGACCATTTAATGCAATCATAACAAGATCTTTATCTGAAATTTGACAATCAAGAGTACTTAGCTTGTCCTTTAGTTCATTGATCTTTATGAAGTAGGCTATGATTGAGCCTTCTTCTTTCATTTTCATGTGAAGAAGCTGCTGCCTTAGAGCAAGAGCCCTGTTGAGGTTGTTGACTTCATACATGCCTTCCAAGTGTTTGATCATTTCCCTGGCAGACGCAAATTTTGATATGACAGTGACAAGATGATTCTTGACGGATTCAATTATGATCTTCCTAGCCTTGAGGGAGTCTTTCTTGAACTGCTTCAGCTCTTCAGCATCTTCTGGAGGGGACAACCTTTCTTCTTCTATCATGTCCTAGTTGGATATTCCTGCCATTTGTGGGCCAAGGGGCAAGTTGTCTTAGTTGGATGTTGTGCACTCTAGGCCTTAATTGGGCTGAACAGTGTTTGGGCACCCTTTTGTGGTTTTCCTCTCCAAAACCCTCTATGGTTGATTATGGAAAATGGAACTATTGATGCTTGGTTTCTAAAGTTCAAAAAGCTATTGCATGATTTATCTAAATAGATTAAGATTATTATTGATGTATATGCATCTATATTTGTTGGATCCCTAACCCTAATAGAAATAATTGGTCTTATGAATTTAATTTCAAATATTGCTTAACATGATTGTAGAGCCTAAACTAGGGTTTATCTTGATAAAGACATTTTATTGGTAAAGATATAATTCTAACTATATTATGTCTCTTATTTTAATTGAACTTGTGATTGTAGGGCAAGATTTAGGATTACTCCCAAAAGGGGACATTACAAGTGAGGATCTAGATAAAAGATTTTGTGAAAGTAGTACTTTGGGTAGTGGTCAAGAACATAGAAGGTCACACATTAAAGGTCAACAGTAAGTATAAGTGTAATTGTGAAAAGTAAAAAAATTCACATTCTATCGCAAATTCCAAGGAATTTCTCTAATACTTTAACTAAATTATATGGTCAGAAAATCTTCAGTTGCTTCTACTTCATCAAATGTTATGACCCTAGATAATTTCTATGAAGATGAAGATTTCAATCAATGTAGATGTAACATTTTAAGTTTTGTAACTTAACAATTAGTGATCTGTATCCTGAAAAAGGGATGAAGGCCAAAATGCTTAAAACTATTAACCAATTTAAAGTAAATTTAATGGTCAAAGGCGTTGGTATTTGTCGATGTGTTTTTTAGGCATAATCAAACACATAATAAAATACCCAAAAGTATCTTATACTCTCTTGAACAAAGTCCTCCCAAATGCTAAACTTCGTGATCAATTGGAAGACTCCAAGGTTCCTAATGTCAGGTCACGATGTGTGGATAAGCACAGTTGGTCGTTGTGATTGCTGTTCTTCCAAGGGGCCGTACACGTGCTTCTTAAGAGATGGATATCTTAACTTGAAGGAATGCTTTACAAATGATATGCAATAAAGCTCTTCTATTTACTACTACATCTATTGGTTTGATAAAAAAAGTGCACAAGATGAGGGTTGAGGGAAACTAAGCTATGCCTAAGAATGCAAGAATAAAGGATGACTTTGGTGAAACTCAATTAGTCTTTGCTTAGACATGCGAAAACTATTCCACAAAGGCTAATGCAATCTTCTAAGGGTATTAGGTGAATTTTAGATCAATACCAAATACAGACACCATTAATTAAATGCATATCAATGATTGAATAGCAATTGAATTAAAGTGCTTTCAAGGATTCTAGTTGACCACGCAAGGCTAATTTGCAATTAACAAATTGCTAGTGGTATAGATTAGGAGTTTCACCGTGAATCAACACAACATAACACCGTTCATCTTAAGTACCTAAACTAATTCGAAAGAGTGATTTGAGAAAATGAATAACCATGCGAGAAGCTTCAAGGATTGAATAGAAACACCACAAATTCAATGTCTTTATTAATCCAATAGAAAAATAGCAACAATTCTTCAAGTCCTCTTATCTTTCCTATTCTTTATATCTCTAATATCTTTCTAATTTTTTACAAATGAAATGAGTGGAGTTTATATAGCACTCCCAAATACAATGAATGGTCAAGATCGAATGAAGATCAAGGGCTAAGACTTCGCCACCTAAACCGTAATTAGGGTTTGATAAAAATGAAATGAGTGGAGTTTATATAGCACTCCCAAATACAATGAATGGTCAAGATCGAATGAAGATCAAGGGCTAAGACTTTGCCACCTAAACCGTAATTAGGGTTTGATACAATCAAAAACCTATTTAGATCAAGGTTGAAAAACTCGGACTCGGCAATGACTCGGCAAGGCCAATTTTTTTTTAGAACTTGGGACTGGCCAAAACTCGGCAACTTTATCGAACATTTGAAAATACATTTTTTTTATAAATATTATTCAAAAACACACATTTACAACAAATTAAATATATTAAGTTAATAACAATTAACAAATTAACTCTTAACAGTTAACATTGTTAAATTGTAATATAATTATTTGTTATATTACAATTTAAATTGTTATAATTTGTTATATTACTGTTATTTCTAAATAATAGTTAACAATTAACACTAATTGTTATTTATAATTTGTTATATTATAATTTAAAATTTAATCTAACTGTAACAGAATCGTAGACAAAAAAAATTCGAATTGCTTGTTTTGGTTTGAAAAAAATTCGTAAAAAACTTGCTCTGCAATCTTGTTTCAATCGATGTGCCCTAGTCGCACGCATCTTTTCCGCCTTTCGTTGCATCAAAAGCCCTGCGATTTGTACCCTCGTCGCGTCGTCTTTTCTGCCTTTCATCGCTCGTTTTTTTAATGAAAATGAAAGACGCATTTATGTTTTTGTTAAAGTTAAAACTTAATATTGTTTTTCGCGCCGATTTTTTACCCCTATTTTTGTGATTTTCCGCGATTTATTCCTCTTAAAATCGCCATGAGTTTTTCATATACTCGGCACCGAGTATATCTGCAAGTGACTCGCACCTGTTTAGGGTTCGTGAGTGCTTGTGAGTATACCTCTGACGCGCAGAGTTTTGCAACCTTGATTTAGATAATTATCATCAAAATAGCAACCAATGAGAAAGTGACATCAATTGGCACAAATAATGAGGAAGCATCCTCCAATACTAAAATGAATTGCCACATAGGATCACATCAAGCTGTCATCTAGAGTTTTGTTCCCTCTTTCCTTTTCCTTTCTGGCATATTCAATGAACTTGGTCATCATACATTCAATCTCAGTTGTTGGAGCTGCTGGTAGGTTCTTCAATTGCTCTTCTAGATGGATGACTTCTTCAAAGGCTGTAACGATGGTAGTATCCCATCTAGGCCCAAGATCTCTTGTCTTGCTAACAAGTACCATGAGTGCATGTATATCATCTAATTGTTTCTCTGTGATCTACTCATCTGCTCCATGGAAGATGACCTTTATTCTTTCCTCCAATTCCTTGGTTTCTATATGCATTTCGGGATCTATCTTTTTTTCAAGAATGATTTGTGCCACTTCTACGATCTTATCGTGAATGAGGTGAATGGTTTCTTCAACTTGATTGCACCCATTACTGATATCTTAATAAATGACCTTGCTCATGTGAAGCAAGCTTCCCCAATGTAGAAAGCTCGGTGATGTCCCATCCTTCATTATCCCTTCCTTCACCAAGACTTGCCTAGATGTCTTCCTCATTTCTTGCAAGACTGGGATAGTGATGTCTCTAGTGTAGACAAACGTGTCAAATGCTTCCATGAGAGCTTGAGTTCTCCCAATAACTTTTATAACTCTATCAAGTGTCTTCATCACATCTCTTATGAATTTGTTTGCTGTCTTGAAGGATTTGTCTATCCATGCATCCATTAGCCATGCTGAATTCCTTATCTTCTCCATATGATCCATTGATTCTGAAGGAAGCAATGGTGGTGGTGTAACTGATGGATCATGTTGCCTTATGGTTCCTTGAATTGCTGGAAGTAATTTCTCCCTGCACTTATTTCTTTTTCCAGTTTCTTATTCTTTTCCACTTCCATCCTAAGCATATCATGAACTGTCTTTACCGAATCATTCATATCACCCAATGCTTGCTCAGTGGTAAGTGGACCCAAATTAATAGTTTCCATGTCATATTCCTCTGCTATGATTTCATCTTCAAATTTATCAACCATGGGAGTGGCGATTTGTATCTTTCGAGAACTTGTATCATCCCTTATTACTTTAGACATTTTGGTTGCCTTCTTCGTCTCAGTGATTTCTTGAGTTCGGTTTAGGAGACTATCCAAGTCACCTACTGGTTCTTCATCCACTGCTATCACCTCTCTGGCAAGCCTCTCTCTAAGCCATGCAGGGATAGATGATCTTCCTTCTCCCACTTGTGTTTTCTCAGGCAATTGCTCATCTCTAGAAGGGGAAGTTTTCTCATCATTATCTTCTCCTTTATCTTCATCACTTACTTGAATGTGAGCAGCGAGATCTTCTTGATCTTGTGATAGCTTTCCTTTATTTTGCCTTTCACTTCTATCATTCTGAATTGTGGATTCCATGGATTCATTCACCTCATGACTCAAACCCTTATCAAGTCCTTGGTTCTCATGTCCTTCATTTGGATTCATCTCCTCTTCACACCTGGAAAAAGTACTAGAGGGATGACCGGAATTTAACTTATGTCTTTTTCTTGATGATTCTCTTTCTTCATGATCTTCCTTTCTTTTGGAACCTTTTGAGTGGGTTGATTGAGAAGTGCTTCCACTTGCGCTTGCATCTTCTTCATCATCCACTTTTGTTTCCAAGTCAAATGTCAATGGCACATTTTGTTCTTTCTACTTCTGATGTTGGACATCTACCCACTAGCATGTATAGGCCAAGACTTGCATCATCAAGTCTTTTAAATTTGTGACCTCCATCTCGACCCAATTAATCTTTATTCCTTGTTTCCCTTTTCGTAGGTGGGTTGGAGACACTTGCCACTATCCTACGCTTGACCAGCAACACTAAAGACTTTGCACTTCCAAATGAAGTCAAGAGGTATCCTAGAGTGCATCCTTCTTTTCACTTCAAAATCATTTTGAGCATTCATCTAGAAGTCCTCCAACTGCCATATATGCTTGTACTTCTTCCCAGCAACTCCCCTTATATTATCATAAGGATCAAAGTTATCCCTAGGAGCAAATGGTGCGAGTGAATAGAGAGATAATTTGTCTTCGGCACTATCGACTGCAAGTAGAGAGGGGCAAACTTCTATCGAATTTCCAAGTGAAATGGGAAAGCAATGCTGGGCCCATGTTTATGCCTTTGTGCTTTGACATATGTCGCCAACTGCATTACCATCTCGAGTAGCACTACCCTATCCGTCGGATAGCGTGGCAACATATAAGGAGGGGAAGGGCATCCTTGAATCCTTATGTAGGTAAACTTCGGGAATTGAATGAACCAGGCACCAAACTGCTTGATCAATGCTTGTGCTTCCGTAGACAACCGTTGATGAATTCCACCTCGTAAAATCCTTGTGATATGCATGGTGAAGGCATCATTGACTCTTCTATAATGTTGCCTAGTCAGATGGTATAACTGTGTATATGATTCACAAGCTCTTATTTCTCTGGGTCCTCTTCCAACTATGTCTCTATACACCAATCTGACATACTCATAATTCCTAGCAAGAGAGTAAATGACATAGGAGCTCATATAGAATGTCTGAGTGCAGATGAGCCTCCTCAGTTGTACATCTAGGCTATTGCTGATAAGTCTTGCCCAATTAATTGTATCCTTGCCATGAGTGACCGTCTCTATGAAGAACATCCAATTCTCAAAGTAGAATGCTTGAGGTGCACCTACGATTCGATTGAGTAGAGTGAATTCATCCTTGTTATCAACTCTATGTAACCTTCTGGGCATCTTGCTCTTGTTGGGTCTACTCTTCAATAGCCAATTCTTGTTGATGATTCCCAAACACGTTTCCGGATCATCCTCATAATCTGCCTTAGCTCTTTCTATGTTTCTATAGATCATGTCCTTTGGCTCAGTCAGGTGGAAGGCTTCACTGATAGATGCTTCTGAAAGGTAGGCAAGCACTCTTCCATTGGGTGCCACTATTGTCCTAGTGTGGGAATCATAGTGCTTGGCACATTTGATCATTAATTAGTAGCATCGAACAGCAGGAGGGAAGCCAGCTACCATAATGATTCCACTGTCCATCATCTTCTTTGCTGTCGCTGTGGCTTTGCTTGTAAATCAAATTTTCCAAGATTGGTATCTCCCACATTGCTCCAATGGGAGGTTATCTTAGTCTCCAGCACTTCACCCTTTTGATCTTCCTTGATAAGTGCTTGACGTGTGCCGGATCCACTTTTGCTGCCATTCTTCACCTACGAGAGTTGTCTAAGTTAGGGTTATGGTGAAGAGCATGCAAACTATTGCTTCAAGGTCTATGAGTATTTAGGAACGATAATTAACGCCTTTAACGTTGATTAAGATATATGCAAAGCTTAAGAAAATCTGAAAACGCATGACTTAGTATTACCAATTTCCTTATTTCAGTATGCCTATCTGCACTTTACCTACTGAATTTATGACATGAAAGAGGTCTAATTTTAATAAAAATGATAAAAAATTAGCATAAAACAGACCTGCACCAATTGTATTTTGCACGTACCTCCGATTTTTGATGATTTTAACCTTATATTGATGCCTCTATTCAAAAGGTGTGATTGATAATACTTAGTAAGCTCGCTGGTGCTGAAGGTGGATGACTGAATTCACGTTAAACCTGATGAAATTTGCTCTACTTCTTTTCAATTTTCTATTTCTTTATGATGAAATCACTCCTTTGATGACCAAATCTGCTTCTTTTAGGATCAAAATCGCTTCCCTTGCTGATTATGATTGCTACTTCTGCTCTTAGAATTCGCTGCTCTGCACTTTAGAAGGAGAATTCACTGTTTGGAGGAGGAAAATGTTTTGAAATGATGATTCAAATGACTAATCTTTATAGGCATCAAAGAAATAGGTGTGTCTTTTCCCTCCTAGGACGACTTGGTAAGATTTTGCAAAAAAAAAACATTATCTCCTATAGGGCCGACTTGATTGATTTTCAACAGATTTTCTTTTTTCAAATTCAAATTTTAGCGGCAAAGTAGGTTTGCTTTTGCTGCTGGGCGTGGTTATAGGAGAAAATCGCTCCCTTCCATTGGCAAAGGAAGTGAGCGAACTTCCTGCCAATGGCAAAGGAAGCAAGCATCGCTCCCTCCATTGGCAAAGGAAGTGAGCGAAGTAGCCATCCAGCTTGCTCTTTGAAATTTTTTTCGTCCATTTGACCCTTCTCGCCAATTCAAGCCTTAAGGTTTTAGTCTTCCATGTGCAAAGATTCATCAAATTATCATCAAAGATGCCTAGGAAGCCACTTCGCTCCCTTCCATTGGTAAAGAAAGTGGTAACGCTCCCTTCCAAGGGCAAAGGAAGTCACCATGCTCCCTTCCCTTGGCAAAGGAAGTGAGGGAAGTTTGCACTTTCAGTACTATTCCCTTAATTCAATCCTTCTAATGAACAAAGGCGAGGTTCCATGCAAGGCGAAGCATTAGAAATGCTTAAGACTTTGTGTTCCATCCCCTTCGTGCATGTAAAATAAGTCATATTGGTCTCTTCCATTGGCAAAGGAAGTGAGCGAAGTTCCTGCCAGGGAGCAAAGGAAGTGACTTTGCTCCAGTCAAAGGGTAATGGAAATTTTCATGTACTTAGATAAATTTTTGCCTTTACAAACTGTCCTTCAATCAAGAGCAATTAAACCTCTTGGATGACAAGGAAATCTCACATGATTGGTGATACTTCATCCAAGGGATGCATCTATTGAACTTCCTTCGTTTGTCATGCTCAAACTGATACTCAATTTGACACCTTCCATTCAAATTGTTGCCACCATAGATGACGACATTGGCCTCACTCACTCAAATTTGCAAGAGATGACATGCTAAAGGACTCCAGGACTTGAAGCAAAGAGGGGGTCCCCATTTTGATGGGGTGATGTTGTGAAATGGTCACAACAGTATCCATCTTGTCTATGTTCTTTATGTCATCCCTTAAGATACTCAAAGATGGAAATCTAAAGGCTTCTTCCATGTCCATTTCTCCCTTGTAGATTTCATTGTTCATCCCTAGCTCACATATGTCATGGGTGTTGAATATTTTGCTACTTTAATTGACACTAGATGTAAAACCTGAGAAAATTCTTCTTCAAAGGTAGTTGGGACAGCCCTTGGCTATCATGTTGTGGATCTGAAGGTGTTAGCAACCATGGAAAATGAGCACATTCATATGGGTAAAGGGCGCCCATGCAAGGATAAAAGAAAACATAATGCTGTGAATTCTCCCTTGAAAGATGGAAAGACATTCCATCCCCAACCTTCTCCTCTTTTGAGAGGTTTACTGAAGTTTGGTTTCAGACCGCTGTGACATTCTGCTAGGCGTTGTTGTTGGTTTTGAATTCTTTTCAAACTAGCCCACAATTCTTTGCTCCAGTCAAAAGCATTTGCTGGTCTTGCCAACCCTGTTGTTTTTGTTGGTTTCTGTATCCTTTTGTGTGACAAGTTTTGTTTTCCTTTAGGATTGTTCTATTGTTGGATTTGGTCCTTGTTCCATTTCCTATTGATCTTGTTGTATAAGATTTTGGGGTCCTTTCTAAAGTAAAACCCATCTCCAATTCATAGCTCCGATATACAATATTTAACTTAATCAAAATAATATTAACCAAACCCCTTACACATGTATACGCACTAAAATTCATAAATATTAACTTACCATAAGTTACCTGCAAATACCCCCAAAGATTTTATCAACAATATCCTAATATTTAAAATTGCGAAATTAAACATATCAAATGATATTGAGTATTTTGCTACTTTAATTGACACTAGATGTAAAACTTGAGAATATTTGCTAGTTGAACATTCTCCTTCAGATCTTTGTTTTCAGATTCTGTTGCCTCAAGTTCTTCGAGAGCTTTTCTCAAATCATCGTTCAAATCCATAAGTTCAATTTTCCGGATCTCCTTTTAGTGGTTAGACTCTTCTAAAGGACTTGGCTCTGATACCAATTGTTGAATAACCGGAATACTGAGAGGGGAGGGGTGAACTTCTATTTGATCAAGTATTCTTTAGTGACCCAATGATATGAAATCCTATCAAACCCATGTGATTTCCTCCATAACAAAGTTGCAATGACTTAAGTGGGTATATCAACACCCAAAGAATATTAATTGCTGTAATCTCTTTTGTAAATATGTAAGACAGCCTTACAAAATGCTGCGATTAAGCATGGCAGCTCCGAACCTCCTCCTTGTTGGTAAAATAATAATCAAGAGCAGCAAATAATATTTTGCATGCTTTAGGAAAAATAATATTAAACTTTTCCACAAGTAATAAATCTTTCACAACAGGAATAATATTGAAAACTAACAATATATGAATGAAATTCAAACTCTCAATAATGTTGTTGTAAATTTGTTTGCAAGTCCAAATTATCCCACTTGAAGTACAAATGTGATCCTTGAGAGAATTGCCCTAAAGGATGTGAGGGTTTTCGTCCTCAAATCCAAGATTAAATTCTCAAAAATTTGAAAATAATGAAGATGAAAAATGATCCCAAATAACGAGCTTTGATTTCTCTTTTGTAGGCCTTTTACATTGGGTGCTTATTTAAAAGAAATAAATATTTTTTTCATTTTCTCTCCGAGTATTAAAAATACATTTAAATTACATCCAATGGCCCCCTTTTTAATTATATTTTAAATTAAGTGTTTATAACACTTTTTTAAAATAATATTTAAGTGGCCTTATTTGAAAATGAAATAATTGACCCACTTAAAATACTATTATTTTTATTTTGAAAAGGGGATTTGACAATCCACTCTTCCCAAAATTGTTTGTCCTCCTGTAATTGGAAACTTAGATGCTTCAATATCGCAGTGCCAAGATTGTGAGTTATACGGTAATATCCATAGAGTTGGGATCCTATTTGTGTCGAGTGAAGCAACTCTTGCCACATAGTGCTATGCAAATTTGAATGTTCAAGTATCATTTTGCTAGTCCGTATATCACCTTCCAGAGTGAAGATCTTTCAACTCATTGGGAAATAATGGGAAAAGGAATCTGCAATGCTAAACTACTACTTACTCATTTCATGCCGATTGTGCAGCATCAAGTGGTTCAGATTTCAGGGTCAGTGGAATCGAAAAGAAACTGGAATTGTTTTCTGGTTTAACAATCGATTTCTTACACCTATGAACCATAATCATAAGAATACTCAAGGTACTTACTTTTTACTATTGATTTAGAAGTTTCTGAAAGATGTTCCTTAATTCAACCATTCTTTTGATTTGTAATTTCTGAATTAGTGGCATCCATGCAAACAATTTTTTTACTTGCATTCTCATCAATATGCCTAGTCTGAAAATTAGTTACATACAGTACCAACTCACTCAAGAGAGGATCAATGATCTCAACACCATCATCTTTATTACTCTAAAGTTTTGAATTAGAATCAATGAAAACATTTTCCTCAGTTGTGTGCTCATGAAAATCAATTATATATGGCAATGTCTCATCTTTTGGAAGATTGATGGTCTCAATGCCATCATCCTTGTGAATCAAGATTTCTGAATTAGGATCAACCAATTTTTTTTTTTACAATTGCATGCTCATCGACATAAAATTAAATTCATGTGAGAATGACTCACCTTTGGGAAGATTGTTAGGTAATTCATGGATTGGCGTATTTTCTTCCATCTTAGGTTCTTTGCATTCAACAAGTAATACCTTCCCTTCTTCAACCTTATTATCATTTTGTTGGCATATACACTTGCTATAAGGTAGTGAAATATCAAATATCCTTTCTAAACAAAACATCCTTACATTCATCTTGTATGATATAACTCTCTTGATTCTGTTCCATCATTTGTTCCATAGTTTGAAGAATCTTCGAGTACTCTCCAAAACTCTCTAGATTCCCGAGTCCCATCTCTAGCTGTGTCCACTTGCCACTGACTCCCGCGGCGAGTCCGAAAGAGTTCTGGGGAGTACTCATCCAAGTTTCGCCTTAGGACTCCTCGAGTTCCAGACTCGGACTCCTGTGTTTTGGGTGTGGACTCTTGGGTCCGCTTGGGTGCGGCTAGGAGGTAAAAAGCCATAAAAAAGTGACTTTTTCTTCACCTTTTTTTTGTCCAATCTTGTTCAAAACAAGTCTGAACAGCAAAATAGGATAGGAAGGAGAGGAGAAGAGGAGCATTTGAGATCCAAAAAGATAATGTTGAAGAAACAATTCATCATTATTTTGATATTGTAGCACCATTTAGTCCAAGGCCTGACAAATTGAATTACATTAGGAGGAGAAAGAGGAAGATGTAGATTGTATTTGGTTGTTTTTCTCATTTTGACATTTATAAACTTATGATGCTCTTATACATTCGAAAGTTTGAAACTATGAGTATGAATAATGAAATTTCAAATATTGAGCATTTGAAGATCATATGAGATGTGTAATGTTTGAATTATGACAAATTGATAGTCAAATTAGGCTTTTATGTTCTCTAACTGCATTCATTTCCTTTCTTCTTTTTGGTAAAACTACAGTTTTTTTTTCTGAGTCCCAGCCAAGTTTTTTGCTCAGTCCGTGCTGTCTTTCCAGTCAAGTCCAACTTTTGGGTTGCCAAGTACAAGCTGTCAAACTTTGATTTGTTCTATAATAATTGACTTGTGACTCTAGTTTTGAGAGCTTTAATTGCTTTTGATTTCCTCCTTAGCAACTTCTGAATTTTTTTCTTCCTTTCTCAACCTCCTAATGTAGTTTTAGAGACCTCTTTTATTTTTCCTATAAATGAGTTTGATGTCTAGGAATGTCCTACCATCACGTATACTATACTGGCCCCAGGCATTCTTAAATAGGGGATATTCCAGACATTTCTGTTTACTTAATGAGATGCAGTAGGGTTCTTTTGCCTCCATCTTCAAGACATTGCCCAGATCCCCGAGATGCATACCTGTGGTACGAAAAAATTATTAGTAGTGACAAGTGAATTAATAATATGAAGGCTAAATTACTTAAGTTGAGAGGGTTATCTTCATCTTGGTAATGATGTGTCTCCATTTGTGACTTAAACCCAACCTATTATCTCTATCAGGGCTCTTATAACATGAACGCTACCCCTCTCAACTCAGGGGATTGAGCTTGTATGATTGTTAATGTCACAACTGCTAAGTATCTTTTATTAGTTTTAATAATTCATTGCATTTTAATTTTTTCTTTGTTGAGTCTCATCAGGAATCATGTACCCAACAAGAATTATTTATATCAGCCATTCTATTCTGTAACTAAATAAACTGATACATCCTGATGATGGATTGACTGCTTGAGTGGTCGGAAATGTTTTGTTAAAAAATCTGGCAGTTTTAACTCAATATTCATCTTCTCACTATTATGGTCTATGGAAGTGTTACATCTCTAAGGTTCAATTAAAGCAATATTTTTTGCTCATGGTAGCAAAAACCCTTTGATTATATATAATATATATATAGAGAGAGCTGATTGAGGACAATAACAAGCCCTAGGATTGTTTTTTGGCTATTGAGCATAGGACTGGTGAAAAGCAACTAGAGGATTTTAGAGCCCTATTAAGCCGCAACCTTTCCTTGTTATCGCACAAAGAATTAGTGAAATTTCATGAGCTGATCAAAGGGTTTTTGTACATATGATTCAGATGAATAAATTTTAGTATATCATGATTCACCTCATTGTGAGGCTATGCAATATTTGATTTTCAAATTTAAGGGAGCTGTCCAGAGTGTTTTTGGCTATTGACCACAGGACTGGTGAAAAGCAACCTAGAGGATTTTAAAGGCCTATTAAGCCACAACCTTTCCTTGTTATTCACAGCAACAATTAGAGAAATTACATGAGCTGATCAAAGGCTCTTTGTACATAATGCACAATAACACCAGAGAAGGATGTGATTCAGATGAATAAATTTTAGTATATCATGATTCACCTCATTGTGAGGCTATGTACTATATTATCAAATTTAGGGGAGCTGTCCCCTGGACAGCATCTTACGTTGACACACACACACACACGTTGTGGGGAGGGCATACATATAAAATGTTTGTTTTTCTAAAATAAGGGATCAAAGGGACTCACTTTCTCTTAACCTCCATAAACTTTTATTGCTTTATATTGACAATTCTATATAAATTGGCTGGTTATAGACTCCATGCTTTGAATATTTGACATAAACTTTTCTTTTGTAAATTGTTATTCTCATACATATACTGTGTTTATCCAAACCCTCCTTTCATTTTCGTACAAACATGATTACCATGGTTTTGGCAGTGCTACTGCTATTTGTTTATAGAATGACAGTTTCCATAACAGATTCTATTCATCCTGTAAGTTTATGCTTGTGATGTATATTTTTTAATCCTTACCTGTCTGTTTGAACAAACAACATTTATTATGTTTTTTTCATGAGTCTTACCATATTCTATAGATAGGAAATACAATTATGATGATCCAAGTAGATTCTCTGTACAGTGTATTGCATACACACCTGCAATCATGTTAGAAAGAAATGGATGTATTTCTCAACTTGGCTTACTAAATAGAGTACAAGGATTTTATAGCAGTAAAAGTATGTCCTCTTATGAGTTTTCTGAATTGTTCAGGTGCGTCATGGCCCAAAATTATACGAGTGTAATATTGAGCTTGTGAAAGGAAACCTTTCCAAACCAAATGGTACTGCACAAGATGTTGCTATTGTGAAGCTAACAGAAGATGATCAAGGAATTGCAGTAGGACAGTTTGCAGCATTTTACAAGGAAAGTATCTGTTTAGGCTCAGGAATAATTATTGATTCCTGTAGAGACCATAGTTTCCCAGTTTGCTCTAAGGCTCTAGAGATAGCAAGATTGAAAGATAAATCTGAACTAAGGGAGCCTGTCAAAATAAAAAATTGTGATAGCTCTTTTGCAAGGAAATCAAACAGTGTAAAGATAAGTAACCCAGTTGATGAAGCAAGCTCTCAGAATTTTTCAAGCAAATCTGTAATGGAAAGTAGGTCTGGGAGACAAATCTGGGTCAACCTGACAAATACAGTAAACTTCATTGCCTCTTGGTTTAAATATTTTTGAAAAAGTTAAGAGATGAACTGTTATTGATGGCCCTATTTAAATCTAAACGATAGTGGGGTTTCTGTAATGTGGGAGTTTTTTCTGCTTAATGCCTGTATCATAACTAATCTACTCTTTTTAAATTTTTTTATGAATAATTTGGAGTTAGCAAGCTTTACTTGATTTGTTATTTGCATTTTTGAAAGTAGATTTTTATATGCTCATATTGTGCCAGGTTCAAGAATTAGGAAATTTCTGCATCCACCTTTACAACTGTTTATAACCCAAAAGAGTTTGCTTGATTGAAATACATAAATATGTTTGAAGGCACTACTAATGAAAAATTACCTTCACCATCTCTGAAAGGCGAAGGCAATACGTTTGAGCTAATCATGCTTCCACTTTCAAGGGTAATACTAAACTAAAGTTTAAACATAATCTGAACCAAAATATATCATCCTAACAAAGTTACTGTATGCGTTAGTGTTCAACCCCATAGACACAACTGAATGAAACTCAAAATGTTGGTCCCTCATGGGGATGATTCACCTATTTTGATATAATTCCCATTTTTGTTTTGTTGGTGTTGAAAACTTGAACAAGGCCTGTTGTAAGCTGATAAAATTCTTGGTAGTGCTAGAAATCCTGTTGTTAGTTTCACGTTAAGATTTGTCAGTAGATTTTTTTTTTCATTTTTCTTTAGAAGAACTCAAATAATATTCACTTACCAAAAAAATTAAGTCACCTGAAATAAATGGTTTTCTTGTTTAATTGGAGCTTCTGCGGTATAATATTAATAATTGTGTAGATTTAAATAAAAATTAACCTTTTGAATTGGAAAATTATTAGTATTTTTCTTTAGTTTGGTGTTAATAATTAATAGATGAGCAGCTTCAGTTTTTAAAAAAGTAAGTTTGATCTTCACCTTTTTAGATTTTTAAATTCCCAACTTACAAAAGCTCATGAAAGTTTTCTAATATTCTAACCCTAATATTAAGGATAAGAGGTAACATAATTTGCAAATCAGTGAACAGAAGAAACCAATAGTTGGAGCGCAGACAGATATTTTGCATAAACCCCTCAATATATAGATCAAACCAGGTCAAGAATAAGAGGGATTTATTTGCCATGAATTATCCTTTTGGAGGTGATTTTGATTTCATTATGTGGCTTACTTTACATAAGAAATAAATGCTAAGATACCAAATAAGAATCAGGTATAGGTATGGGTACAAATACGTGGGTACAGTACACCAGTCATAGTAGAATTCTTTTTGGGGAGTATGTTTGAGAGTTCTGTACAAAAAATACATAAAAATAGTAAATATATACATATTTGCCACCTAAAAACAAGATTAAAATTTAAAAGACAACATATTATGCATATGCTAAGCAAAACTACCATAAATATTACAATTTTGAAATACAATGTGATGTCCCCATGTTTTTTTTTGTATTGATCAAAGCAGGAATAAATACAATAAAAACAAATTGCAGTCTGTTGTGACCATTTCACACATCGCCCCATTGCAAATGGGAACCCCCTCTTTTTGCTCGTTTTTGCTCGCCTTTCGCATTGCTTTTTAGGGTTTTGGTAGTTTGTCAGTTGTCTGGATTTAGGGTCAAGCCTTAGGGTTTCCATTACTGTCTTTTCAGGCCAGAATCCAGTCAGTCTTGAGAGCTTTTTTAAGCTTCCTTTTGTAGGATGCAATTTTGAATGGAACGAATTCGCCAGAATGGTCTATTTTCAATTGGAATTTTGAGTGCAGAGTCTTAATTTGTCTAAGTGTTGATGATGAAAATGTGAATTTTATTCAATTGAGTAATTTTGACCAAATTTTGAGTTTTTTGATATTTGATCCCGGGCATTGGAAATGATTTGTTGTTGCCTTGTGAAGTGATTAAACGTGTGAAATCATGATATTTTGGCCTGTAGGAGCAAAATCGCTCCTGTCCCTCAGTGAAGGACCGGAGTTCGTTTTCAAAAATCTTACTGTCTCTGCAGGATCAAAATGATTTTTCAAGTAGAAGTGGTAAAGAAAGGCGTGATCTTTCCGTTGAATATAAATTGAAGAATTTCACGAACACGGAAATGCCCCAGGGGTCAAAATCGCTCCTGTCCCTCAGTGAAGGACCGGAGCTTAAAATCAAACATCGCCTCGTCCTTGCAGGATTTTAACAACTTGACGATTTAAAAAGGTCCAAGGAGATGTGTTTTATCAAATGAATATAACTTGAAGTGCCGTCATGAAGAAAAATGAACCAAAAGGGAAGAATCGCTCCTGTCCCTCAGTCAGGGACCAGGGCGAAATCCATTGTAGCTCCCGTCCCTCTCCCAGGGACCAGAGCGAAATTCCTCATAGGGCATGTACTGGGCAAAGATCAAGCAAGTTTTACGTTTGAAGGAAAGAAAGGAGGTGAATTGAACTTGTTGAAGACAAATTGAAGATTACCAAACACCAACAAGGGATCCAAATGCCCAAGTTCGCTCCCGTCCCTCAGTCAGGGACCAGAGCGATTTTTGCCTTAGATGATTTTCTTGCCAAGTTACAATGAATTCCAAGGCATGGATGAGTGAAACGAAGTATAACAAGACCGTTGAAGATAATTTTTGAGGATAGCAAGGTGAGATGAAGCCTACAAGAGCAAGTTCGCTCCTGTCCCTCAGTCAGGGACCAGGGCGAAATGATGATTATTTTGCTTTCTACCTAAGTTCAGGACACTCCAAGAACGAAGTACAAGGTGGCGAGGATGTTTTAAAGCGTCTCAATCAAGAACGAAGTTACAAAGACCACTAAAATGAAGGATTTGCACCAAGACACTCAAGTTCGCTCCTGTCCCTCAGTCAGGGACCAGAGCGAAATTCCTATAAATGCCTAGATTTTGAAAGTTTACCAAGTATTAAGCAGTCAAGAAGGATCAAGGGACTACGTTTTACCCAATGAAGGTAATGGCAAGTTGAAGAAGGCAAGGACGAGCTCAAAACCTTGAAATTCGCTCCTGTCCCTCTCCAAGGGACCAGAGCGATATTGACTATATTGGCCAAATCTCTCAAAAATCACGTTAAGTCAAGGTTATGCGAGGTCGTACAAGGTCTAAGGCGTCTTAACAAGATGATATACAAGGGTTTTAAACGTCAAATGAATACCAATTTGAACAAGGAAGCTATATCGCTCCTGTCCTTTGGACAAGGACCAAAGCGATTTTTATTAAAACATTCATTTTTCCTCAAAATCAAGACAAGGCAGGATCGCACAAGATTAAGGACGTCGTTTGGAAGGCAATGAACGAAGAACAAAGGTTGGAAGATGGCGAGTTTTGACTAGAACATGAGGATCGCTCCTGTCCCTCACCAAGGGACCAGGGCGATAATCCTCCCAACATCAAATACGCCTTGTAGAAGTCAAGTGAGACAAGTGTGGGACGAAGAAACCATGTTATTATTTGCCTTATTGGTGATTTAAAAAGCAAGATCAAAGGGAAACACCAGGATCGCTCCTGTCCCTCTCCAAGGGACCAAGGCGATATTGGCTAAAACACTTGTTATCCTTCGAAGGTCATGACAAAACAAAGTTGCAAAGGGTTTGAAACGTTGCTTGAAAGGTAATGAACGTGGAGTTGATATCAAGAATGGAAAATTTCAAGTAAAAGAATAGGGATCGCTCCTGTCCCTCTCCAAGGGACTAGGGCGATATCACATTTAGAGGCACTCATTCACGCAGGCAAGACACTCAAGTTTGAAATTCCTAGCAAAAACGCCAACTTCAACGTAAGGATGAAGATTTTGAACGTCAAAATTGCAAGAATCAAGACCAAGTTGGTGGATCGCTCCTGTCCCTCAGTCAGGGACCAGGGCGATGAGGTTTGAATCTTCCCACTTTCCCAATTTTGGCGCTAAACAAACATTTTGAATTTATTTAAATGCTAGAAAATTCGATAATTTGAAAATTTAATTAAAAATGGCATTTAAAATTTGCGCTTGATCATTAATTAATTATTATTTTGCCTTGTCAAAAAATTGAATTTATTAATTTATAAACGAAGGCATTTAATAATTAATTATTGATTAATTAAAAATCAAATGGAGTGCTTGGTATTAATTGGTTTATGGAAGTCGGCCTTGTTTTTTTATTTAAAAAATCATTTTTAATTGCCTAATTTTATCAAGGTCGGCCTAGTGGTAATTGAGGTGTGAGCGCTTATAAAGGTTGGTGAAGATTTTCATTTTCACATTATCATTTTACCATTTCACATGCGATTTGAGGAAGGCAAAGGAAGTGCGAATTGTATTCAAGGTGGTGCGAATTTCATTTCAAGCAAGGGGAAGGCGTAAACATCAATCTAAGGGGTGCGAACCTTAGTTTCATTTGTGCGAACTTGTCAAAGACATTGGAAGATCACGCCAAGGACATCCCAAAGGTGGCGAAGTTGCTATTTTGAAGAGAAATCACGTTGAGGCCATCTAATTTCAATCTTTTACCTAGGCGAATTCCTCTATTTTGCATTTTAGTGTTAGCTCTCTAGAAAGGTATGGCGATATGGATTTATTGTTTTGATTTTGAAGCGTTGATCGTCATAGCTTAAATTTTGAATTTTGAATTTTGAATTCCCCTAGCTCAATCGTTTTTTTTAGGAAATGATAACTCAAAGACTTATCATGATGTTTCCTAAAATTTACTCTCTAATTTATGATATATATTGCGATATCCAGTTACTTATTATGAAATGTTGTGTAGGTATGGCGACCCCTAAGGCGGGAGCATCCACCAGTCGTCCAGCTCTCATGAAAGAAGATCAGAAGACTGAAGAAGTGGAGACCAAGATCGTGTCAAAGTGGAGCAACATTGGAGATACTAACTTGGGCAACTTCAGCACGAAGAAGTTTCGAGATGTCCCTTACATTGGTAAGCCATCACCTGTCGCCTGGAGGATAATTGAAAGTGGCATCATTAAGGCGGCCGGCTTCCCTCCAGCAGTTCAGTGCCATGAGTTGATGATCGAGTGTGCTCGTCATTATGATCCTCAATCCAGAACGATCGTGTCCAATGAAGGAAACACTTTGGCGTACCTTTCAGAGGAAGCTATAAGTGAAGCTTTCCATCTTCCAGAACACAGAGATATGATATACAAGAGCATAGAAGGAGCCAGGTCAATGTACGAAGATGATCCAGATGCTTGCCTAAGCATCATCAACAAGAACTGGTTACTCAAGAGTCGTCCTCGCCTGAGTAAGGTACCGAACACACCACACAGGATTGATTTCCAGGAGGAGTACAGAGATTTGATTACAATGCTCAACCGAGTCACAGGTGCACCTCAAGCTTTTTACTTTGAAAAGTGGATGTTCTACTTCATTCAGGTGATAGTTCAGGGTAAAGGAACAATTCATTGGGCTAGAATAATTAGCCATTGCTTGGACGTACAGTTGAGGAGACTCAAAGCTACCAAGTCCTTCCACATGAGTTCATACGTCATCTATGCCTTGATCAGGAGCTTCGAGTACGCAGGACTACCTCACAGAGGAGTGATTGGAAGAGGACCGGGCGAGGTCAGAGTTTGTGATTCCTATGTCCACTTGCATCATCCGCCAGGAAGCAACTACAAGTTAGTTAATGATACCTTCACTATGAACATCACAAGGACGTTGCAAGGTGGGATTCACAACAGATTATCTCAGGATGCACAGAAATTAATAAAGAGGTATGGTGCTTGGTTTATTCAATTTCCGAAGTTTACTTATATCAGAGTACATGGATGTCCTTTACCTCCATACATGTTGCCGAGATATCCGACAGACAGAATTGTGTTACTTGAGGTAACAAGACAGTTGGCAGCTTATGCGAAGGCATTCAGACACAGACATGGAAATGGAGTTCCGGTACCTATTATATTGGGCAATTCAGTTGAGGTATGTCCTAATGCTTTAGCCATGGATGACGCAGAGAAGGAGTTAGCCTTGTATTCTTTTTCATCCTTTGCTTTGAGAGAAAGCTTTGATCCACATGGACATTTAGAGGAGACAGTCGGTAGGAAGTTTAAGCATGAGTACCAAATTGAAGATTTTATGATGAATCTCTTAGATGATCTTGAAGTGAAACAAAAAATGCATTCTAGATTGCCTTTGGATTTCATCAAGAAATGCAAGATTTACAGAGTGGCTGACCAAGCATAGGACAGTGGCAGACATCTCCAGTCATCCTATGATCGAGAAAGCAAATCAGTAAGGTTAGATTGGAATGAGCCCGAGGTTGTGGATCTAGATGCTTTGATGGCTCCAGTCTTGTCTTGTACTCGCATATGGGTTGATGTGCAGCATCAGAAGTTGAGAGAGCAAGGCATAGCTATGACTTTCACTTTGGAAGAGAAGCCAGCCGAAGGTGGAGCTAGTGTAAGCGAAGGTAATCCTAATCCCAGAAATGCAAATGAGGGCAACCTTCGAAGTGCAAGTGAAGGCGATCTCCATCCAAGAGGCTCGAAGAGGAAAGAGAGACCTGGAAAGAGAGAATCTTCCAAGAAGAAACAAGAGGCCAGCCGAGATCGTTCATCCGGTACATCTTCTCGACAAGAGAAAAGGACACTTGAAGTAGAAGAGTCTATGGAGTCGATGGTTCAGAATGATAAAGAAGGACAGGTACCTCAAGGGTCGCCAGGTGGATCTCTCCAAGATTATGAGCTAGATGAAGATAAAGAAGATAACGAAGTAACATCTCCTCCCAGAGAAGAAGAAGTAGTGCATAAGGAAATTCAGGTACAAGAGACAAGATCGGCCATCCCAGATTGGTTGAAGGAAAGATTAACGAAGGTGATCGTGATAGAGGACGAGGACAATGTGATTGATTTAGAGAGCCTTGTTGGACATTCCCAGGAAGTGACAGAGAAGAGAAAGGCTACCAAGATGTCCAAGATGATTAGAGATGAGACTGGATCTAGAAAATTACAGATAGCTACACCGGCAGTAGACAAGTATGAAGGTGAGATCTTAGCAGAGGAATATGATGTAGAGACATTTGAGCTAGGTCCATCCACAGCTGAGCAGACACTAGATGATGCCACAGATTCCTTTGAGGCATTGAAGGACAAGCTTAGAGAAGAAATGGAGAAGAGTAGAAAGCTTGAGAGAGAGGTCGGTGCATGGAGGACATATTTCAGTCATCTCAATGAACCTTTGGGACGTCAGGATCCAGCTAGATCACCAGTGCAGGCACTTCCCCTTCAATCAATTAATGAGGCAGAAAGATTCAGGAATATGGTCCAGCGTACGAGTACTTGGATGGATAAATCTCATACAGTTGCCGTAGGATTTGTAACAAGGATGATGAAGACTATTCATCAAGCTATCCAGGTTCTTGAGATAATCCACAACTTGATGATAACAGTAGCCGCATTTGCTCATACCAAAGATGTTATCATTCCTGTCTTGAAAGTAATTAGACACACATCAAGGAAGGTCTTAGCGCAAGAAAAGATCATGGATGGAGGATCTCACAGTTTGCTTCAGTGGTCCACCTTACTCCAGATGAAGGAAGTTCTCTTCGAGGACATCAGTACTAGATGCAGTCATGTTGAGGAGGTGATCAATCCGATCCAGGACAGAGTATTTGAGGTACTACGTACCATTCTTGGCAGAAGGATCGAAGTTGAGACAGATGTGGATATGCAGGAATTAGAGGATAGAATCAAGGTCATCTTTTGCAAGGACACTAATATCACAGACGAGCAATATGATCAGATGTTTTCCACCATGCTCCTGATTGAAAGAACAAAGGAACTTGAATCTTCATGAGACGCTGCTCTTCTAGATGCATTCGATCAGGTCATCCACTTGGAAGAAAGTATGAAGAATCTTCCCGAGATTCCAATTGCAGAGATCGAAGGAATCGTATCAAGATTCATTGCATATGCTAAAAAGGAGCATTGGAAAGGGAATAAGATTCTAGATGAGAGGTTGTTATAGATGACATGGCACCTTAATTGTCATTGGTTTATGTCTCCTAGGTTTTTGTGCCAAATTTAATATTTGGCTATGCATTTAATATTGTTCAGTAAAGAGGAGGCCATTTGTAACAAACCCTAATTAGGGTTTAGCTGTCATGATCTCGACCATTGATCTACTTTCAATTTGGACCATACAATGTAATTGAGGATGCTATTTATACCCTCATTTTCATTTCATTTGTAATAGAAGGTAATAGAGAATAGAGATAGTCAAGAGATTAGAGAGATTAGAGTTTAGAAGCAATTTGTTTTTGTAGCAAGATTGAGTTTGAGGAAAGGAATTCAAACAATTGTTGTATATGATGACTTTGAAATCAATGAAATATTGAAGTTATGGTGTTTTGTTGCAATTTTCTTGGTTATCTTCATGGTTGTTCAATTTACTTGAATCATGCTCAATCAAAGTAGTGTATTAATTTGAAGGGCAAAGTGTGAGACTTGATCTTTGGTAGGATTCGTAATCCAAACCACTAGCTTCTTGCTGATTGCAGGAACGCCTTGTGTGGTCGACTGGAGAATATCTGAATCATTTAAACTTCAATCATTGTTGTATCTTGGATATGTACCTTCGTAGTAGTGTCTTTGATCTTTGATGCGTTGAAAATCATTTTGTTACCTTAGAAGATCGCATCAATTTCAATTGAGTTGTTATTTTATGGCGAAATTGAAGTTGGTAGAATCTTTCCAAGTCTTGTCCGCATGAAGTCATTCTTAGGGTTAGATTAGATTAGACTTCTTGCAAAACCCTATCCTTTTGTTATTTTTGAAAAGCTTCTTAGTTTAGTAAAATTTCAGGCTTTCGGAGCGTAAGACCCCTTGAGGATACAACAAATCACATCATACCACTGGTGCTTGTCCACACGTAGAGACCCTACTAACCAGAACATTGGAGTCATCCTAACTGATCCTTCATGCGAATCTTCAGCAGTTAGAGACTTTATTCAAGAGAGGATAAGATGCCTTTGGGTATTTTATTCTGTGTATGATTGTGTACAAAATACACGTCAACACAGTCCAATGGAACTCCAATGGGACTGCACAGAAAAAGGAAACACAATTACAACTGAACCTTAACAACAAGGGCTGCTATAAAGAGTTACAACCAGCTGATCCAACACAGCATAGAAAAACAAGACTCTATCATGTCCAGATGTATAAGAACTCAATTATAACCAGCCACATAGAGCTGAACCAAACTCATGAAATAAAGTAGCATATTACATTTGAAATTTAAACGTCTTATAGTTGTCTAGCACATTTGATGTCTCCTTCGTTAAGTTGCAGAAACTGATATTTTATCTTATCCAAGTGTTTGTTGTAAGTTTTCTTCTTCAGCTGCGAACATAAAAAGACGAAATGAAGCATAATGTCACAATAAAACATTAGAATATCTACTTCTTGATGTAAACTGTGATTAGAAAACACTGCAGAACATCTACTTTTCCAAATGTGCAACAAAATACATTGCCTCATAGAATCAAGAATCACATTCTTATTAAATCTCAAACCAAAAAGTGCTTCTTTCCACCGTAAAGAGAAACCAAAAATAGAAGGAAAGTGATTAAATATGATATTCCATTTCTTTTTCGTTCTCAAACAGTCCCAAAATATATGTTTTAAACTTTCCCTGCTCTAACAAGAAGGGCAGTTAACTGATTGTAATTTCAAATAATTTAATCTCCCCTACAGGTAATTTATGATGCAAGATTTTCCAGGACAGTATTTGTGCATTTGCTTCTGCCTTAATCTTTCAAATTTGAGCACTTGAGCTCCTCCAATTCTTTTCTTTCAATCTATAGTTCCATTTGATATGAAGTCTTGGATTTAATTTCAATGACCAAAACAATCTAAGATAAATCTTCTTCAAAGGAAAGCAAGCAAACGGATAATTCTCAAGCCACCACTAGTCCGTGAAGAAATTATAATGTAGGGGTGTGCAAAGTTTTAGAAGAAGTTCCATAGGAACCAATGATTTAACAAAAACCAAGAACTCCTTTAATTTGTTATTCAAACAACAAGAATTTTTAGAAATATGCTAGCTGGTCTAGTCAAGAGAATTGAAGTCCCAAATATCTTCAAACTGTCTTATCTGTTTTTTGAAAAAATAATAGGCATGTTTAGGAAAGATAGCAACCAATGGTTGCCCTTGATAATGTATCAGCCGGTTCCACCAAATAGAGGAGTTAGCAAAGCTGAAACCATGCAACAATGAATCTTTCCTCCAATCAAGAAACTGACAGACTTGTTTCCAAGCTTTCCAAATGGATTGCAATGGAAAGGAAGCTTTAACACGAAAAAAGGGGTCTAATAAAATTTTGTCCAGCCATCCCACATTTTGCCACTTGTTTTTTTATTTTTAAACTATGCTTGGTAAACTTTTTAACGTGACCGGTGACGCTGGCACGAGACACCCTCCGGCTCCACGTGAACGCTTTTGACCTGGAGCTATGAACCAGTGAGGCCACAAACGGGGGACCTCATCCCCACACTTCACTTGTTCAAATCCGCGAGCACAACGACCTAGTGAAGGCACAAGGCCTTGTGAGCACAGTGGCCCATCAGGGATTTGAACCTTGGTGGCCACTTCACCAACGAAGTGTTTTAACTGCGACACTACATGTCCGAAGACACTACTTGTTATTCATATCAGCAAGTTCTATTTAGTGCTGCACCAAAATTTCCAAAATTTTCCATTGTTCATTGCCAGACACAACTCTTATTATCGACTTTGCGGCTACACAAATTCCTTGTGTCCTAGGGTCCAAGAGACACAGTCTACCTTTATTTTTTGGTTGTATGTAGTGTGTCCAAGAGGAGGATTTGAAATCCATTTTTCCTTCCCAATTAGTCCATAGGAATTGACAAATGAGCTTGTTAAGGTCTTCATAACCCCTTTTGGAGGGCATCCAACAAGAGGAATGGTATACATGAGAGGCTTTCTCTTGTAGTGCATCTAGTGTTGGCTTTCGAAGTTGGTGTCAATGGGATCGGAGGGGTATTTTTATGTTGCCATTGTGTTCAGATGGATTAATGGAGAGGAACAACACTTTCTAGAGTGATTTCAGACTTGTCTGAGACTTAATATTTTTAGTAAGTTACTATTTATAGCAGTGGAAATTTTTAGCTCTTACTATTTATAGCGAGTTTCAGTGTATCTCAGTTTGGTGTTTGGACGCAATATTTTTCGCAATTGCTATTTTTAGTGTCTTATTTTAGTAGTTGGGCCAGCCTTTGTTTCTCCAGTAGTGTGATATTTCATATTTGGACGTTGGGTGAAGTTTTATTATGTTCAGAGAAATATATTTTGATTTTAATCACCCAAGTCTCGTATATTGTCACTTTATGACTTACACGACCTGTACCCTTTGGCCTAGTTGCACAACGGTATTTTCAAAGGGGGGCCTTTTATATCTTAATGGGATCCCATGAATTAAGAAATTTATCTTTTTCAAAGGCTAAATCTTAGTGTCCAAAAGTGGATGCCTAGGAAGGGAGGCATATGAAATAAAAATAAATTAAAAAAGTTTCTTGAATGGGCATGGGGTTTCTTGGAGGGAAAAGTAATTTCAAATTTGGTTGCCCTAATTTCCTTCCCTCTCCTATATAATCACCTCTTGGGCTCTCATTTGGACATCTATCTTTTGACAACATAACAAAGTGCTGCTGGATTGTTTCCAAGGTTTTATTTTCTACTAGGTGAGGACAAAAAACCTCATCTTTGTTTGTTGGTTTTGGTGGTGAGAGATCTACCCTAGCCGGAAGAAGTGATTCTACTTCAAGGATCACATTTGCATTCACAGAGTTTTGATTTGTCATCATTTTGGGGTTTGGAAATGAAGATATTTACAATATTTTGATGTGGGTATTGTGGTTTTGGTGTGGTGTGTTTTCAAAGTGTTGTTAGTGATTGGTAAAGTTTAGGTGATTTTGCTGAGTGTTGGTGTGCTTTTTTCAGAGATATTGTTCTTCATATTTCTGCTCATAACTCTAAGGGGTTGAAAGTTCAGTTTGGGTTTTAAATCTGCAATATTTGGAGGTCTAAAAATCCACTATTTGTGATGTCTAGTGTGGGTGAAGAGGTTATAGGAGTTTGGAGGTATTTGGTGGTGATTAGAGAGAGTTTGGAGGTGTTATGAAGCTAGTTGTCCAAGGAAAAGTGCAGCAAATTGCTACAAAAGAGAATCTTGCAGGTTCTTCGAGTTGTTGACATTCATAACAAGAGTATTTCTTCTTGTTGTTCATTTCTGAGTGGTTTTATAGGCCTGCTTGCAAGTTTAGAAGGTGATATTGATATCATAGCAGCCACCTGGAACTATATTGCAGTCACTTGATGACTTGGCGTAGTCCTTGTTGGCAATTGTTCCGAATCTGCCTCTATATCAGACCTAAGAATGATTGAATTGGCTTCTAATAAGAAGTATTTTAATGATGTAATGTTTCATAGATGCAATACTTAATGTTAAGGAGTTTATTAATGCAAGCTAAAGTGAATTCCAGAGAATCCATTTTCAGGTCTGCACTTTATTAAATCTGATTTCAATTTATTGAATGAGATTGAAAAAATGGTGAACTAGTTGATTAAATGCACTTTGCTTCTATCTTATTTACAACCGTTATGTTCTATGTATGTTCTTCATTGTAAATGAAATCTGAAAGCACACAATCAGCAAACCATTTCACATTGGTTCCAAACTTGCAAACACATATTTCAAAAAAATCAAGGGTGGTCATTACACACAATATACTAATTTGATATTAATTTGTCAAAATTTGAATGTCATGATACATATTTTGAATTCATTGTTTATTGGTTCAATATCAAATTAATATAATTGATAATCACTGTCATCATGAAGGCCAACATCGACATCATCATTGACATTAGATGATGCAAATAGGCTAGAAGAACCACTTGCAGCTCTATTGACACTAGCACTAAAAATACGTCGGATATCCAACACCATAAAAATTCAAGATTGTGTGGTAGTTGAAAAATCCAAATCAATTCACTCTAGATCTACATCCCACAACTTTGTGCCCCATATTGGATCCCAAAACTGTTGTTCCACTTCCTAAAACTAAATCTCACCCAAAATGCCAAGGTTGCCATTATTTGAGTGACATTACTTCATCCATAGAATTATGGAGGATTTAAGGCCAACTCAATGAGAGTGGATTATCTCTCATACGCTTCAAGCTCGGTTTAAACTCAAGGGGGTGTTCCTAGAGGTTTGAAATGAATGAAAGATTAGTAAGGATGATGGTAATTAAACCCATATTGTTGATACAACTCCAAAGATTTGACATTGAGCATGAGATCAATTAGTTATCCTACTACCTTTGTATGGCCGATTGATGCCTTCGTAGTGAGTGCAGGGCATAGGCAAGATGGACGACTCATAAATATTTGTAAAGGCTTCTCTCTTTAACATGAATCCGAACTAAACTAAAATTCTTGGTCTAATGATTTTCTTGTTTAATGAGTGGCTACCTCCCTCCATCTAACACCCATAGATAAATGGTGCGCCACCAATAGCTGCATAGTCCCCACCTCGAGAGAAGTTCCCACTTGCCCAAATCCCATAATTGGAAATTGCACAACCCACTCCAGGTTATGACCAGCTAGTACCTTTGAGAGGAGAATGAGGAGAGGAGCCCACTCCGCTTCGCTGGGTAGCCAACCCATAGTGGTGGCCAAACTATCCAAGGCTGGTGCCTATTTGTGTAACAAAGTTGAGTTGATAGAGGGGGTGCAATGAAAGGAAATACTGAACTATGATCTAAGCATAATGATACATCAAATGAGTGTTATAGACAAACCATAGTTATCCATAATCAAATTGCAAAAAATCACATGTAAACATTGAATGGTGATTACAATGTTGTAATTGCATGAAAACATTGCCTCTTTTTCAAACAAGATTTACATTCATGGTAGCAAACATGCTAAGGGGAATTTAAAAAATGTTCAGAAATACCTTGAATGTGTACCTTTGATTTTGGAGACATTACATCTACAACACACATCCCATAGTGCTTTAATTTTTTTTTGCAACTTTTACTACCCTTTTGCAAATACCTTTCAATGATTAAGGCCTTGGAGAGTTCTAACACTTCTATGTTGGAGTGATGACTTGTTTAGAATTGAATCTCATAACACAAAATATACCTCTAGGTTGAAACCCTAATCCATGACACTTAGCACACACAAAATTTGCAATTGGGGATGAATCTCGCTCAAATGGATGCTATAGATCGATGGAGGACATTTGCATTTACTTTTGGTAGTTGGATGAGGATTGCCATTAATGTGAGTTGGCAGAGCAAATGGAGGAGAAGCATGCCCTTAGGCCATTACTGCATTTTAAATATTTGGCTCTTTCTTTATCTAAACCTCGAATGATGAAGCATTAAAATTCTCAGACCCCTAACAAAGCAAAGAAAAAGGCTATTGGACTATCAGGGCACTGCCTATTCATTGGACCATCAGACTTGGGAGAGAAGCAAGGAAACCATTGATACCCCAATACAAACATTTTATAAGGCATTAGGTCATCAACCAATTGTTGAATCACATACAAGTTTAAACAAGGACATGGGCATGTCCACCGCCCACATTTTCAACAAAGCACCATATCATTAGATCTCAAGCCTCCATCAAAGAACTTGCCAATGGGATGGGGGAAAGAGGAATCATGAAAGTTTGAAGCGACTATGATGTTAGCATAGGTATGGTAGAGCTTCAGACTCTCGGGGGTGGATGGAAAGGTACAAAGGTAAGGGAAAGCAAGAAGGTATGAAAGATTTACATGAATTCGGAAAAGGCTAAGGGAAATGTCAAGGATTGCGGGATCCGAGATGCAAGAAACAACGGGAAAATAAGAACACTGCAGTCCAAAGGGTTGATAAACATAACACCTAGGAAATTTAACCTTCGGACTTTAAAGATTAGAGATGTGAAGAAATGACACAAGTTGAAGGGAAAATATGAAACCACTTAAATAACACAAAGGCAAATATTAACCATTAGACATTGGGGTTTAGGGATGCATCAAATAGATAGGCATGGAAGGGAAACCTTGATGGCTCAAAAATCCAACAACCTTAGCATAGTCAAATTTATGTTTTCAAGTTGGGTATTTGACTAATACATGAAAAGGGGGAAGATAGAATATTTAGAGGCATACAATCAAGCAAGATTACCCACCTATAATATCTCAGGTTGGTTATTAACATGGGTCAAAATATTAAGACACATAAGAAGGAAGGGACTCAAACAAAAAGACATCATAGATTTGAGTCCCAATAGTGGCTCTAGTTGGGGATGTGTCTCATGTAGATGAACATTTTGTCTTGAGTCTCTTATCCAAGCTAGTTTATAACTATTCAATATTTGTTCCTATTTTTCATTTTACAAAATGTAGTATTGGTGCACATTTCACTTTGCTTTCACTTACGTGTTTTGCTATCTCTCATAAAGAAGTTAGACAAGCTAATTCAAATAGGTACTTTGAAGTCTTCAAAACCACAAGCTCTTGTTGCATTAAAACAAAAGGCTACAAAATCTAAAGCAAAGAACCAAACAAGGATCAAGCTAAGGGACCAAAATCAAAGGTTCCAATTAATTCATCTTCCCTTTAAAAGGGAAAATTATAATGATAGGTTCATATATATAGTTATTGCAAGAAAATTGGGTACGAAAAACATTAATATTATACAAAGGAAATTGACGAGTTAAGAAATCTTCTTAAACAAAATCAATTTCAGTTGCCTACACCAAGGATAGGTGGTTGTTCCCCTTCTCCATCCACATCATTGATGCAGTCGTGGATCAAGTAACTCCAATGGAGTAGTCAACCCATGCAGCCAATCAACTTAAACTCAAATTTCACACAAAGCTCTTTTCCACAAACCCATAAATTATTCAGTTCATTACTTATTAACTGATTATTGATAAACAAAATTTAAAACAGAAGGCTATTCATGTCTCATCTCAATCCATCCTTCCTTTGCTGCTACCTCTTCTTTTCTTTGTCTTTAGAATTGCCCTCTTTTCTCATTCATTCCACCCTTAACCAGCAACTTGTTTTCCATATTCTATGCTTTTCTTCTCTATATCCCTTTTTGTTGTTTTATTTTTTTTAATTTGCAACTGTTATAAGAGTCCCAAAATGGACGACTTCCACATGATTGTCATACCCTGTATCCTCCCTGTTTTTCTGTACTACTGTGCTGATTTCAAATTGCTTATTTAAGAGGCCAATAATGGGCAACAACTCTCACAATTCCATGCCCCATATTCGCTCACTTTCATGCTATTATAATCCTCTTTGTTTAGTATAGTAAACCCACCAAGAAGCATTCCTTTTTATTTTAAAATCTGCCCCAAAGACATTCCAAAATAGGTAATATCCTAGGCCAAAGAAGGCATTGCAATTCCTTTATAAACTCTGTTGTTTTCTTCCAAACTTGACATCTTTTCTGCTCCAATTGATAATAACCTTTTGGTTTTAATCTGAAAAAAAAATTGATTTCTAAAACTCGCTCTGAAGTTTGTTCTTTTCCAGCCAAGCATGGCATCTCATCTTCTCTATTTTGAAATGCATTATTCCGCCTTAAAAATCCAACATTAATTTACTTTATTTGGCACCACCACTGAAGTTGGCATTTATTTTCTTTTGCTGCTCTTTTTTGGAGTTATTTAATGTGATCCTCCAGCTTGGGATAAGTACAACAGTTCAACACCATTTTAGCTTCAAACATGATTTTTTTGGGTCCATTTATAAATTCAAACTTTTCTAAATTATTTATGCAATAGATAAATGAATTATAAGAGCCAGTGATTCTGCCAGCCTGTCGGGTAGTGGATGCGGAACGAGCTCAAAGTATACACCAGAAGGAGATACCGTTCTGTGGATAGAATGGGGGATCCTGATGCTGAAATCACGAGTTTGTTGAGGGAGCTAGCCAGGAGCCAAGCTGAGCTCAACGAAGCTATGGTCAAAGGGGACCAATGACAAAACCTCATGGAAGAGACAGTGCAAAAATTGGCAGAAAGTAGAACAAATGGAGAAGACAATGGAAATGGCAATAATTCCATCACGGGAAGGTCTAACACACAGTGCTCATATTCTCAACCTTTAATGCTCTGATACCACTGTAATGTACCCAACTGTACAGTACCCAAATTTCCACCGCACGTGACGTACCATTGTGATGCATCAACGCTCTCTTACGACACAGTACCCGAGGGCAAAGTACTTGAGGGAAGTATACCCGAGGGCAATTACCGAGGGAAGTACTCTAGGGCAATTATCGAGGGAAGTACCTGAGGGAAATACCTGAGGGCAATTACCGAGGGAAGTACCTGAGGGAAGCACTCGAGGGCATAGTACCTTCGACACCTTCGGCCCTCAATCAACGACAACTCGACACCCTTCGGCTTCGGATGTAAAGTTCCACTCGTACGGAAAGTAGGCCGCACACTTCTAAACACTCTGTATAACAATGTTACTTCCACTGAAGGATCCAACCGTAGCTAATTCCTCCGTCAATAAGATTATTGCAGATACGGGAATGAATTGTCAACACAGAGTATACACCAACAACATTGAATGGCCAAGAATTAGATGTTTGTAATTATATTTCCACACGGTAGAGATAGATCCGAGAATGAAGTATAAATGATATTTCCAATGGCAGACTAGGGTGGTGTTGACGTGTATTTTGTACACAATCATACACAGAATAAAATACCAATAGGCATCTTATCCTCTCTTGAGAAAATAGTCTCTAACTGCTGAAGATTCGCGTAATGGATCAGTTAGGTAGACTCCAAGGTTCTTTTAGTGGGGTCTCCACGTGTGGACAAGCTTTTTAGTGGTATGATGTGATTTGCTGTTTCCTCCAAGGCGTCTTACGGATTCCAAAGGCTCGAAGATTCTACTAAACTAAAAAGGAACTTTCAAAAATAGCAAAAGGACAGGGTTTAAGGAAGTCTAATCTAGCCTAACCCTATGAACGACTTAGCATAAATGAGATTTGGCAAGACTCAACCAACTTCAATTTTGCCATAAGATAACAACTCAACGGAAATTAGTGCGATCTTCTAAGGTAATAATGATGTTCAATGCATCAAAGACCAAGGACACTACTACGAAGGTACATATCCTAGATACGAAAATGCTTGAAGGTTAAGGACTCAAAATGTTCTCCAGTCGACCACGCAAGGCGTTCCTACAATCAGCAAGAAGCTAGTGGTTTGGATTGCGAATCCTACCAAATATCAAATCCCACACTTAGTCTTTCAAATTAACAAACTACTTTGATTGAGCGTGCTTCAAGTACATCCAACAACCATGAAGATAACTTAAGAAATTTGCAACAAAACACCATAACTTCAATATTTTATTGATTTCCAAGTCATCATATACAACAATTGCTTGAATTTCTCTCTTCAAGACTCAATCTTGCTACAAAATAAAATTGCTTACAACTCTAATCTCTCTTCTCTATTACATCAACTATTGATTCTTCGACTATTAACTATTTTTAAATGAAATGAAAAATGGGGGTATAAATAGCATCCCCAGTTACAATGAAAGGTCCAGATTGAAAATAAATCAACGGACAAGATCATGACACCTAAACCCTAATTAGGGTTTGTTACAAATGACCTCCTTTTTACTGAACAATATTAAATACATAGCCAAATATTAAATTTGGCACAAAAATCTAGGAGGTATCAACCAATGAGAAATAAGATGTCATGTCATCTGTAACAACCTTTCATCTAGAATCTTATTCCCTTTCCAATTCTCTTTCTTAGCATATGCAATGAATTTTGTCACGATTCCTTCGATTTCTGTGATTGGAATCTCGGGAAGATTCTTGATACTCTCTTCTAAGTGGATGACCTGATTGAATGCATCTAGAAGAGCTGCGTCCCAAGTAGGTTCAAGTTCCTTCGTTCTGTCAATCAGGAGCATGGTGGCATACATCTGATCATACTGTTCATCTGTAACATCTGCGTCCTTGCGAAAGATGATCTTGATTCTATCCTCAAATTCTTGTATATCCACATCTGTCTCGACCTCGATCCTTCTGCCAAGAATGGTACGAAGTACCTCAAATACTCTGTCCTGGATCGGATTGATCACCTCCTCAACTTGACCACATCTAACACTGATGTCCTCGAAGAGAACACTCTTTATATGGAGTAAGGTTGACCACTGAAACAAACTGTGAGAATCACCTTCTAAGATCCTCTCCTGCGCTAAAATTCTTCTGGATGTGTGTCTTATTACTTTCAAGACAGGGATGACAACGTCCTTGGTATGGGCGAATGCAGCTACTGTTGCCATCAATCTGTGGATTATCTCAAGAACTTGGATAGCCTGATGGGTGATCTTCGCCATCCTTGTAACAAACTCTATGGCCACTGTATGAGATCTATCCATCCAACTACATGTACGCTGGACCAGGTTCCTGAATCTTTCTGCTTCATTGATCGATTGAAGGGGCAATGCTTGCACTGGTGATCTAACTGGATCCTGACGTCCCAAAGGTTCATTGATGTGACTGAAATATGTCCTCCATGCATCGACCTCTCTCTCCAGCTTTCTATTCTTTTCCACTTCTTCTCTAAACTTGTCCTTCAATGCCTCAAATGTGTCGGTGGCATCATCTAAAGTCTGCTCTGCTGTGGATGGTCCTAACTCAATAGTCTGTACATCATAATCCTCTGCTAGGATCTCACCCTCATATTTATCTGCTGCCGGTGTAGCTATCTGCAGTTTTCTAAATCCAGTCTCATCTCGAATCATCTTGGACATCTTTGTAGCCTTCTTCTTCTTTGTTATCACATGTGAACGCCCAACAAGGCTCTCTAAATCAATTGCACTGTCCTCGTCCTCAATTACGATCACCTTAGTCAATCTTTCCTTCAACCAATCTGGGATATTCGATCTTGTTTCTTGAACTTGAATTTCTTTATGTACTATTTATTCTTGTCTGGGAGGAGATGTTACTTCATTATCTTCTTCTAAATCATAGTCTTGGAGAGATCCATCTGACGAAACATGCTGTGCCTGTCCTTCCTCCTGTCTGTCATTCTGTACCATCGACTCCATGGACTCTTCCACTCGAACTGTTCTATTTTCCGGTCTGGAAGAAGTACTTGGTGTTTGATCTTTGTTGGCACCTTGCTTTTTCTTGGAAGACTCTTTCTTTTCTGATCTTTCCTTTCTCTTCGAACCTCTCGAATGGAGATTGCCCTCACTGGCACACCGAAGGTTACCTTCACCTGAATTCCTAGGATTAGGATTGCCTTCACTAACACTGGCTCCACCTTCGGCTGGTTTCTCTTCCAAAGTAAAAGACATAGCTATGCCTTGTTCTCTCAACTTCTGATGCTGAACGTCTACCCATCTGCGAGTACAAGACAAGACTGGTGCCATCAAATCATCTAAATCCACGACCTCGGGCTCATTCCAATTCAAACTTATCGTTTTGCTTTCTCTATCATATGAAGACTGGATGTGCCTGCCATTGTCCTGAGCTTGGTCGGCCACTCTGTAAATCCTGCATTTCCTGATGAAATCCAAAGGCAATCTAGAATGTATCTTTCGTTTCACTTCGAGATCATCTAGGAGATTCATCATAAAATCTTCAATTTGGTGTTCATGTTTAAATCTTCTACCGACCGTCTCCTCTAAATGTCCATGTGGATCAAAACTATTCCTCCAAGCAAAAGATGAAAAAGAATACAAGGCTAACTCCTTCTCTGCGTCATCCATGGCTAAGACATTAGGACATACCTCAACTGAATTACCCAAAATAATAGGTACCTGAACTCCATTCTGGTGTCTGTGTCTGAATGCCTTCACATATGCTGCCAACTGCCTTGTTACCTCAAGTAACACAATTCTGTCTGTTGGATACCTCGGCAACATGTATGGAGGTAAAGGACATCCATGCACTCTAATGTAAGTGAACTTGGGAAACTGAATGAACCAAGCACCATACCTCTTGATGAACTCCTGGGCATCCTGAGATAATCTGTTGTGAATCCCTCCTTGCAACGTCCTTGTGATGTTCATCGTGAAAGTATCATTGACTAACTTGTAGTTCTTCCCTGGTGGATGATGCAAGTAGGTATAGGATTCACAAGCTCTGACCTCGCCGGGTCCTCTTCCAATCACTCCTCTGTGAGGTAGTCCTGCGTACTCAACACTCCTGATCAAAGCATAAATGACGTATGAACTCATGTGGAAGGACTTAGTAGCCCTGAGTCTTCTCAACTGTACGTCTAAGCAATGGCTAATTATCCTAGCCCAATGTATCGTACCCTTTCCTTGAACAATCACCTGGATGAAGTAAAACATCCATTTCTCAAAATAGAAGGCATGAGGTGCTCCTGTAAATCTGTTGAGCATGGTAATCAAATCTCTGTACTCCTCCTGGAAATCAATCCGATGCGGTGTGTTCGGTACTTTGCTCAGACGGGGACGACTCTTAAGTAGCCAGTTCTTGTTGATTATGCTTAGGCAAGCATCTGGATCATCATCGTACACTGACCTGGCTCCTTCAATGCTTTTGTATATCATGTCCCTGTGCTCTGGAAGATGGAAAGCCTCACTTATGGCTTCCTCTGAAAGGTACGCCAAAGTGTTTCCCTCATTGGACACAATTGTCCTGGACTGTGGATTGTAGTGACGGGCACACTCGATCATCAACTCGTGGCACTGAACAGCTGGAGGAAAACCGGCCGCTTTGATGATGCCACTCTCTATTATTCTCCGGGCGACAGGTGATGGCTTGCCAATGTAAGGGACCTCTCGAAACTTCTTCGTGCTAAAGTTCCCCAAGTTTGTATCTCCAATGTTGCTCCATTTCGACACGATCTTGGTCTCCACTTCTTCGGTCTTCTGATCTTCTTTCATGAGAGCTGAGCGGCTGGTGGATGCTCCCGCCTTTGGGGTCGCCATACCTACACAACATTTCATTATAAGAACTAGATTTTGCAATAAATAACGTTGATTAGAGAGATAAAGTTTTTAGGAAACCTCATGATAAGTCTTTAGAGTTATCATTTCCTAAAAAAACAACGATTGAGCTGAGAAATTCAAAATTCAAAATTTCAAAATTTGAAATACGACGATGAATGAATAAAGCAATAATAATTAAAATCGCCATACCTCGATAGAGAGCTAACTCTAAAATGCAAAAAGGAAAAGATCGCCTAGGGAAAATTGGAGGAGTAAAACAGTCTTCAATGTGGTCTCCTCAAAATCGACTTCGCCACCTTTGGATTTCAATGTGATCTTCAAGTATCGCCTTTGGCGTGGCCTTAAATGGATCTCCAAGTTCGCCTTTGACAAGAATCTTTAACCCTTGGTAAATTCGCCCAAACGAAGGTCTTCAAGTTCGCACCACCCTTGATGTATAAAGCGCCACCTTTGGATGAATGAAATTTGCACCACCTTTGGTCCTTAACGCAATTCGCACTCCACACTTGATGATATACTTCGCATCACCTTCGCTTCTCCTCAAGATCGTATGAAGGATAAAAAAAATGATGTGAAAAATGAAAATTTCACTCCCCATATATATAGCGCTCGCACCTTTTCATCCCCTAGGCCGACTTGATAAATAAAACCATTTTTAAAAATGATTTTAAATGATTTGCAATAAAATAACAAGGCCGACTTGCTTAATTGAGCGCTCTAAATTCGATTTTATATTAATTAATTAATTAATTATTAATGCCTTGCGTTTGCAAATTTTGATTTTTTAATTAAGGCAAAAATAATTAATAAAAGATAACGCCATATTAAATGCTAAATAAAAATGGATTTTCAATTTTTTAATCGATTTAGCATTTAAGGAAATTTAAATTTGTTTTTTTTTTTGGCGCCAAAATTGGAAGACAAAGGGACGTACCTCATCGCTCTGGTCCCTTGGAGAGGGACAGGAGCGATTCAACATTTTTGTCCTGATTTTGCATTTTTTCACAATCAACTCCTTCATCTCCACGTTAAAAATCGATCATCTTGATAGGTTCTTCGCATTTGATCATCTTGCATGTGTGCTTAAGTGCCTTTTGAGTGTACATCGCCCTGGTCCTTGTCCAAAGGACAGGAGCGATCTTCTTGTTTCCACGTCCATCTTGCATCTTTTAACTTCGATCTTTTATTGTTGGCGAATAACATCCTTTGTTCGTGTCTTTTGCGCTTATTCCATTTGCTCGCATGAAGTTTTGGGCGTATTAAAGGGATCATCGCCCTTGTCCCTTGGAGAGGGACAGGAGCGATCCATGTTTTCTCCTTGACCTTGTCAACTTTAAACCTTGATCTTCGTTGTGATGTCCTTCAAACGTCGTCCTTCACCTTACCTAACCTCGCCTAGCTTGGATCTTGAAGGAAAATGAGTGCTATTGATAGTATCGCCCTGGTCCTTGTCCAAAGGACAGGAGCGATGGGAGCTTTTCACCTTGATTGGCAATGTTTGGACGTTGAAAAACTCTCGCATTTATCTTCAAACGATGCCTTGGAGCATGTATTACCTTATGAAATCTTGCTCTTACGTAAATCTTGCACAAAATGACCAATGCATCTAACATCGCCCTGGTCCCTTGGAGAGGGACAGGAGCGATCTATGTCCTAGGATGCGAATTTCATCATTGTGACGACCTTTGAGTACTTTTGCTTGCTAAAGACGCCTTGAAACGTCCCTCGAAATTTATATTCAACGGACTCGTCATGCTCCACTCCATTCGTTCATGTCTTGACATCATCTGTAACTTTGCAAGAAAATCATTTATATCAAAATCGCTTTGGTCCCTTCCTGAGGGACAGGAGCGAACTAGGCATTTAGGACCTTTGTGGACGTCCAAAAAAATCTTCAATTTGTATTCAATGCGTCCATCTCATGTTTTCCCTTGTTTTTGAACGTGAACTTGCCTTGACATTTGCCTGGATTCTGTCTAATGAAGGAAATCGCTCTGGTCCCTGGGAGAGGGACGAGTGCTACAAGGTACCTCGCCCTGGTCCCTTGGAGAGGGACAGGAGCGATTTGGTCATTCTAGGTCATTCTCCTTCACCTTTGGCATTTCAAATTATATTCATTTGGTAAAGCACCTTCCTTTGGACCCTTTCAAATTGCTAAGTCATCAAAATCTTGCAAGGACAAGGCGAAATTTGATTTGTAGCTCCGGTCCTTCACTGAGGGACAGGAGCGATTTTCCTCCTGGAGGCATTTCTGTGCTCATGAAAATCTTCAATTTATATTCAATGGAAAGATATCGCCGTTCTCCATCACTTCCAATTTGAAATTTGTCTGGACTCTATAGGGATGATGAGATATTTGAAAATGAGCTCCCGTCCTTCACTGAGGGACAGGAGCGATTTTGCTCCTACAGGCCAAAATAACATGATTTTTCACATTTTAACACTTCACGAGGCGAAAACAAATCAATTCCAATGCCCAGGATCAAAATCAAAAAAGTCAAAATTTGGTCAAAATATTCAACCGGACAAAAAAATTCACATTTGACTGTCAACACTTAGACAAATTTAAGCTCTGCATTAACATTCCAATTGAAAATTAGATCATTTTGGCGAACTCATTGCATTCAAAATTTGCATCCTAGAAAAGGAAGCTCAAAAGCTCTCAAAACGACTGGACTCTGGCCTGAAAAGACAAAATTTAAAACCCTAAGGCTTGACCCTAAATCCAGACGACTAACTAACTAGCAAAACCCTAAAAACGAAAGCGAAAACGAGCGAAAAAACAAGCAAAAAGAGGGGGTCCCCATTTGCGATGGGGCGATGTGTGAAATGGTCACAACAGGTGGTTGCTAACCACCGAATCTGCGACTACAGAATAGGGAGGATCTTGCACCTCCGAAATTGCAACAGTGCCAAACTCCAATTGGAATTCGTAGATACAAAGAAAATATAAAATTTACCATTTGTGAGCGACTCCTTCCAGGTGAAGTGCTGCAAACTTGATTGCCTCATCCTTAGGCATCGGGTTGAGCTGGAAGTAAATATCTTCTTTCTGTACCCATGCTTGCACAGACGTTGATCCGGTCCCATCAAAGCACGATAAATGTATCTTGCCAATTTTCTGTTTGATGTCATGGTTGTAGTAGCCACGACTCCTGCTCCTGCTATCCGAATATTTCATTCATAGGTCTACGTAATCCTTGAAGGATATATCCCCCTCAAGATCCGCATCTCTCCAATCTTGTCTCAAGTGCCTCTGCATCTACTGAAAAGTGGGCTCTCGTTCCCTATGAGGAGCTTCTGTTCTTTGGGGAAATGTCGACATTAAAGGTCGAGAATATGAGCGTTGTGTTAGACCTTCCCATGATGGAATTATCACCATGTCCATTGTGTTCTCCCTTTGTTCTACTTTCTGCCAATTTTTGCAATTTCTCTTCCATGAGTTTTTGTCGTTGTTCCCCTTTGACCATAGCTTCGTTGAGCTCAGCTTGGCTCTTGGCTAGCTCCCTCAACAAACTTGTGATTTCAACATCGAGGTCCCCCATTCTATCCACAAAACGGTATCTCCTTCTGGTGTATACTTTGAGTTCGTTCTGCATCCACTACTCGATAGGCTAGCAGAATCACCAGCTCTGATACCACTGTAATGTACCCAACCCCATGGTACCCAAATTTCCATCGCATGTCACGTACCACTGTGATGTACTATCGCTCTCTTACGACACAATACCCGAGGGCAATTATCGAGGGAAGTACCTGAGGGAAGCGCTCAAGGGCAAGACACCTTCGACCCTCAATCAACGACACTCGACACCCTTTGGCTCCAGATGTAAAGTTCCACTCGTACGGAAAGTAGGCCGTACACTTCCAAACACTCTATACGACAATGTTAGTTCCATTGAAGGGTCCAATCGTAGATAATTCCTTTGTCGATGAGATTATTGCAGATATGGGAATGAATTGTCAATAGACCAACAACATTGAATGGCCAAGAACTAGATATTTGTAATTATATTCCACATGGTAGAGATAGATTCGACAATGAAGTACAAAGTGAAATATCATAAATGATATCTCCAACGATAGACTAGGGTGGCTGCTAACCACCGAAACTGCGATTACAAAATAGGGAGGATCTTGCACCTCCAAAACTGCACAGTGCCAAACTCCAACTGGAATTCGCAAATACAAAGAAAAATAAAATTCACCATGCCTACAACTATGTCAAACTCGACCTTATAAATGGGCTCCGGGAAGTTTCTCGAAGGGTTACAAACAGGCCGACACCAAAAAGTTTATAACTAAATGATTAATAAAAAGGGCTCGAAAGATATTATTAAGTACAGGGCCGTACAATAAATTATTTAAATTGACTATTTAATTATATTGGAGACATTATAGTCCTCCTGGCCCAAGAATTGCTTGCCCTCAAGCAATTGTAGACTCAGATGCTCCTAGATCTATTCGCTCTGCCATGTGGCATCTTTAATTGGTAGGTCCTTCCATCGGACTCGGTATTCCTTGAAGGTGCATGACCTCAGCTTTTTCTCTCTGACGGTTGATGGTCTTTGCGGGCTCCAAAATAAGTTTCCCTTCATCATCAATGGGTGGAAGTTCCTCACAAACCATGACACCTTTGTCGAGGAGTTCCTGGATCATCCTCTCTATCTCATCTTTAAACTTCTTAGGGTGGCGATAGGGAGTGGTGATAACAGGCTTGGCTCCTTCCTCCAAATCGATGGTGTGCTCAAAACCTCGATGTGGGGGCATACTAGGTGGAATGTCTGTGAAAACCAAACTATGCTTTACCATCACAGCCTGAAGCTCACCATCATGGTAGTATGCATGTAGCCCACACAATGGTTTGGTTGAGACCAAGCAGTGTGCCACCCAGACGATGTCATCATGTCTTAAAATTGCTTCCATCCATCTGGCCAAAATCGCGCTGCCATTGGACATTCCTCTTAGTACCACCTTATTGCCATCCACTTCGAATGAGCATTCCATCCTCTTGAAGCTTTGTGTGTACTGGTCGAGGGTCTCCATCCATTGAATGCCCAAGATGACATTTGTATTAGCCAACTCAATCACGATGAAATTATCTATCACTGTGTAGTTCCCCATGGTGATGCTGAGTTGCGGAACCAGATGAGTACATGACAATAGATTTCCTCCCGCCACCTTGACTTCGAACCCCTCATGCTCCTTCGTATGCAAACCCCTCCTAGTGAGGAGTGATGAGTTGATAGAGTTGAGAGTGGCCTATTTGTCCAACATGACTATGACCTGTTGCCCCTGGAGTGTACCACGAACCTGAAACACACTGCACCTTGGAGTGCTGGTCAAAGCGGCAATGGCACCTCCCCTACGAACCAGTGTGAAAATTCTCTCTACAAGATTTATGTTTTCTTTAGCCTCCTCTGTGCTTTGTTGACCATCTTCCTCATTCTCCTCTTCACTGTTGGACGCTACTTCAATGCCTAAGCATTGGTGCCCTGGTTCCCACAACTCCTTGCAGGTAAAGCAAAGTTTCCTTCTCCTAAGTCCCCACCTTGTGGCCTCATCCAATGATGGCTTCTTTGGGGCTAGGGGTGGTTTGTCATGCGAGTAACTCTTGGAGGAAGAAGATGACGTGGCCATGTCATGAGCCTTCTTAATCGCTTCAGTGAGTGTGTTGGGGTTGAAACCCTTGACCCAACCCTTTAGGGGTTCCATTAGCCTATCTATGAACAACACAACTAGTATCCTTTCCGAGATGTTTGTCACCAACATTGACAATCTCTGAAACTCTATGATGTAACAATCCACTGATCCAGATTGCTTCAGTTGAGCTTTGGATCTTTTCCATCAAAGTGGTCTATAAGTCTCTTCGTGAAATCGACATATGAATTTACTTGATTGTGACTGAGGGTGACCATACTGTGATGCCACCATTCGTGAGCGACTCCTTCCAGGTGAAGCATTGCAAACTTGATCGCCTCATCCTCAGGCATTGGGTCGGGCTGGAAGTAGATATCTACTTTCTGTACCCATGCTTGTGCAGATGTTGATTCGGTCCCATCAAAAGACGATAAATGTATCTTGCCAATTTTCCATTTGATGTCATCATTGTAGTAGCCACGACTCTTGCTCCTGCCATCCAAATATTTCATCCGTAGGTCTACATAATCCTTGAAGGATATATCCCCCTCAAGATCCGCATTTCTCCAATCTTGTCTCAGCTGCCTCTGCATCTCCTGAAAAGTGGACTCTCATTCCTTGTGAGGAGCTTCTGTTCTTTGGGGAAATGTCGGCATTAAAGGTCGAGAATATGAGTGCTATGTGTTAGACCTTCCCGTGACGGAATCATCCCCATGTCCATTGTGTTCTCCATTTATTCTACTTTCTGCCAATTTTTGCAATGTCTCTTCCATGAGTTTTTGTCATTGTTCCCCTTTGACCATAGCTTCGTTGAGCTCACCTTGGCTCCTGGCTAGCTCCGTCAACAAAATCGTGATTTCAGCGTCGGGATCCGCCATTCTATCCACAAAACAATATCTCCTTCTGGTGTATACTTTGAGGTCGTTTCGCATCCACTACTCGATAGGCTGACAAAATCACCAGCTTTGATACCACTGTAATGTACCCAACCACACAGTACCCAAATTTCCACCGCACGTCATGTACCACTATGATGTCATGTACCGCTGGAGTAGGAAAGTCTGCTTTACCTGTAAGGAGCTGTGGGAACTAGGGCACCGATGCTTAGGCATTGAAATGGTGTCTGGCGGCAAAGAGGAAAATGAGGAAGATGGTAAAGAAAGCATGGATGAGGGTAAAGAAAACATAAATCGTGTAGAGAGAATTTCCACACTGGTTCGTAGGGGAGGTGCCATTGCCGCTTTGACTAGCACTCCAGGGTGCAGTGTGTTTCGGGTTCGTGGTACATTCCAAGGGCAACGGGTTATAGTCATGTTGGACAGCAGGGCCACCCTCAACTCTATCAACTCATCACTCGTCACTAGGAGGGGTTTGCGTTCGAAGGAGCATGAGGGGTTCGAAGTGAAGGTGGCGGGAGGAAATCTATGGTCATGTACTCATCTGGTTCCGCAACTCAACATCACTATGGGGAACTACATAGTGACAAATGATTTCTTTGTGATTGGGTGGATGATACAGATATCATCTTGGGCATTCAATGAATGGAGACCCTCGACCAGTTCACACAAAGCTTCAAGAGGATGGAATTCTCATTCGAAGTGGATGGCAAGAAGGTGGTACTAAGAGGAATGTCCACTGGCGGCGCGAGGGAAATTTCGACCATATGGATGGGTGGCACACTGCTTGGTCTCAACCAAACCATTGTGTGGGCAACATGCATACTACCATGATGACAAGCTTCAGGTGGTGATGGGCAAGCACAGTTTGGTTTTCGCAGACATTCCACTTGGTATTCCCCCACACCAAGGTTTTGAGCACACCATCGAGTTGGAGGAAGGAGCCAAGCTTGTTATCACCACTCCCTATCGTAACCCTAAGAAGTTTAAAGATGAGATAGAGAGGATGATCCAGGAACTCCTTGACAAAGGTGTCATGGTTTGTGAGGAACTTCCACCCATTGATGATGAAGGGAAACTTATTTTGGAGCCTACAGAGATCATCGACGTCAGAGAGAAAAAGCTGAGGTCATGCACCATCAAGGAATACCTAGTCCGATGGAAGGACTTGCCTATTGAATATGCCACATGGGAGAGCGAACAGATCTGGGAGCATCCGATTCTGCAATTGCTTGAGGGCAAGCAATTCTTGGGCCAGGAGGACTATAATGTCCCCAATATAATTAAATAGTCAATTTAAATAGTTTATTGTACGGCCCTGTACTTAATAATATCTTTCGAGCCCTTTTTATTAATTAGTTAGTTATAAAATTTTTGGTGTCGGCTCGTTTGTAACCCTTCGGGAAACTTTCGGGAGCCCATTTATAAGGCCGAGTTTGGCATAGTTGTAGGCATGCTGAATTTTATATTTTCATTGTACTTGCGAGTCTTGTTGGAGTTTGGCACTGTGCAGTTTCGGGGGTGCAAGATCCTCCCTATTTTGTAATCGTAGTTTCGGTGGTTAGCAGCCACCCTAGTATGCCATTGGAGATATCATTTCTGATATTTCATTTTGTACTTCATTGTTGGATCTATCTCTACCGTGTGGAATATAATTACAAATATCTAGTTCTTCGCCATTCAATGTTGTTGGTGTGTTGACAATTCATTCCCGTATTTGCAATAATCTTATTGACGGAGGAATTATCTACAGTTGGACCCTTAAGTGGAAGTAACATTGTCGTACAGAGTGTTTGGAAGTGTACGATCTACTTTTCGTACGAGTGGAACTTTACATCCGGAGCCGAAGGGTGTTGAGTGCCGTTGATTGAGGGCCAAAGGTGTCTTGCCCTCGAGTGCTTCCCTCGGGTACTTCCCTTGATAATTGCCCTCAAGTACTTCCCTCAAGTACTTTGCCCTCGAGTATACTTCCCTCGGGTACTTTGCCCTCGGGTTCTTCCCTCGGGTATTTCCCTCGGCTACTTTGCCCTCGGGTATACTTTCCTTGGGTACTTTGCCCTCGGGTATGGTGTCGTATGAGAGCACTAGTACATCACAGTTGTACGTGATGTGCGGTGTAAATTTGGGTACCGTGCGGTTGGGTACATTACACTATAATACCTTGCCAGATTAATTTGGAGTTTTGAAAGTGCGCAACTTGGTTTCAGAAGTTGACATTTGATGTAACTTTTACTCAGAAGTTCTGTCCTGCTTGAAAATTGACCAAGATAAGCAGAATAATATTACAATGCTTCCCTCCAAAGGATTTTGCTCTAGCGTTCGTAAATTTTGTAAATTTAAGTTTTCCATAAAACTGCCAGCATAAACGACTGGCATTTAATTCTCTCCCAAATGTAGAGAGAAATGGGCGTGAAACTTTCAGCACTATTGGTGAAATGTGTTCAAGAACATTCTTCTTAGGGGATTCTTTGTCAAACTTTATGAAACTCTTTTAATAATTGTTTTCGTAAAAACTGTGGTGGAGTCTTAAAATGATGATTCCATGCCGATTGAAATTTTGCAATTCTGAACCTGTGAGAGACGTTTTACTGATGTGAGATGCCATTTCGACCAAAATAAAACAAATTGAAAAATAAAACTAGAAACATTTTTGGGCGATGCATGATTGCCCGTGGACTTGGATGCTCATGCATCAATCATCCTTAACTTCAAACAAAGATAAGAAAAAAGGTATGGCACTTCTTTCTTTTGTAAACACCACATCACAAAAGTGACTACTTGATTTGAGAGCATCATATCACATGACCACATCCAAAGAACTATTTCACATGTAGGCCTTGTTCATTCCCACCAATCCTAATGGTGAATAACACCTATATTTCATTAAATGAAGAAAATTTAATTGATATTGGTGAAGGCACATTCAATGTTGTATCTTATGCTAGTTAATGAATAGCTCTTAACACAATATACAGTTGTTGAATCTCAATGTATTGGTATACATATGTTTTCCTATTGGGACACGTCTCTTATAAATTACAACTTTTCCCTTGAGGTGTCATGTCAGCTTTGATCTCCACAACCCTTTTGCGATGGTTTGTAGTAGGATTTGTTGTGTGGTATCTCTGCTCTGTTCTTTTCTTTGCCAACATCATTCCCACTTTCAAAATTGTCTGGTCTTCAAGACATTGAAATCACTTGAACTTATTGGAGGTTGATAGTGATGCTTTAATCTTGCTCCATTGAGATAGCATTATATATTTGTTTCATCGAGTTTTTGAAGTTCTAGTGCTCTTGATTTTAGGATGTCATTGATATAGTATGGACCTAGCCATCATACTTCTAATTTTTTCATATTTTTTGAACTTATTGTTATAAAGCAAAGGCATTTGATTCTTCTTGAATGAATTATTTCTTAGGTTTCTATTGTGCCAAGCTTCTTGTCTTTTCCATTTTGTATTTTGATGGCATACTGCAAGTTATTGAGGTTAATCCAATTTCTCTAGACCTTTAATTCCTTGTTTCAAGAATTTATCATTGGTCAATTGAGGGTAAGGCGGTATGGAAATTACGTATTATGAAGTTCAAAGAGTAAATTTTCTTCTATCTTATAGACCAACTCAAATGGGGTAAACTTTGTTGATTGTTTTTAGGTAGCCTTGTAATCCCATAATACCACTTGTGTCTTTATGTTGCAATTTGTCCTGTTGTTGTGGCACATTTTGGTTAGTGTAACTCCTATGATTTTATTAAGAACCGCAATTTCCCCATTACCCTATGAGTGATAGGGTGTACTTTTTGTTATGTGTTATCATAAAGTTTTTTAGTTAGTTTGAGAGTACTTTAGTTACAAAGTGTTTCCCTTTATCATCAATTATAATTAGCAGACACCTACATCTAGTGATGATATTTTCAGTTATGAATTTGGTGAAAGTTTTTGTTGTACAATCTCTGGTGGGTTCTGCTTCAACTTATTTGGTAAGATATTCCACACTGGTTATTATGAATCCAACTTTGGATAATTTGGTCGGTGAGTCTATTGGTCCAGCAAAGTCCATATTTTATTTTTTAAATCGTTCTTGAGCTAAGACTAGTTTTAAGGGAATTCCATCTCTTGTGATAGGTAATTCATAACTTCAACAAATATCACATTGTTTAACACACCACTTCACCTCCTTATACATGGTAGGCAACCATAACACTGCTAATTTTACTTTCTTAGGGATTGCATCTTCTGAATTACGATCACTGGATATGCCTTCATGTGCTTCCCTCAATATATCCTCTCTTTCATGTTCATAACTGAATAATGTCATCTCTCCTTATCTTATATTATAGCTTTCCTTCTATTAATATGAGTGCGAGAATTTTTCGCAATAATAGTTGTTCATCTTGCAATGACATGTCAAATGAATATTCACCTATAGAGAGTAATGTAGCTACATCATGAAGCTTTTGGGGAACCGTAGTTATCTTGAATAAGCTTGTGTTGAGTAGGTCCTCTTCATGCTCATCAAGCTCGTTGCCTGTGTCTATTCAGGAAAGGTAATCTAGATATTGATTGTTTCTACTAGGCTTGACCATGAGTTTAAGTTCAACTCCTAAAACAACCACCATCGACATATTCTTTCTTAGATTACTGGTCCATTCAAAATTATTTCAAAGGTTCATGGCTAGTGTAAAAGGTGAATGGTGTTGATAAGAGATAATTTCTAAATTTTCTTATAAACCATGTTACTAGAGCCTACCTTTTAGTCGTGGTATAGTTTTTCTTAGCTTGTGAAAAATTTCCAACTTGCAAATTCAATAGGATATCCATATTTCCCATTTCCAACTTGCAAAATCAATAGGATATCCTTATTTCCCATTTCCAACTTGCAACTTCAATAGGATATCCTTATTTCCCCAAGATTGCACTAAGATTGCTCCTTGATGGCTATCCCAAAAGAATCTATGTGGACATAGGGGGTTGCCCAATCTAGAAATTTTAAAATCGGTGTTTTGATAATCTTTTGTTGCAGTGTTTCAAAATATTGTTGGCACTGCTCAGTCCATTTTATTATTTTGTTAGTCGTCTTCTTCAATATTTTTTCTAATGGTGTCGTTATCGTCGCATATCGTTAGATAAAATTGTATTGGTATTTGAGATATCCGAGAAAGGTTTTTACCTCTGGTGTTGTCTTAGGTGGTGGCAAAGTCATGATAATTATGACCTTCATAAGATCATTCATTAAACCTTCTTTGCAATTGATATTCCCTAGTAGTATTTCAAACTTTACTACAAAGATGCATTTCTTAATGTTCACGGAAAGTTGTAGACTTCTACATCCTTCTAACATGGTCCAAAGTGTTTAAATATGATTCTTGACTAACCTGTATATTGTCCAATTATCCAAATACCTAGGAAGTCATAAATGAAGTCTTTCAAGTTGTTTTTCATTATATGATTGAAGATTTCTAGAGAATTCTTTAGTCCAAAGGGCATGACGATGTACATGAATGATCCCCATTTTATCAGCAAAAGAAGTTTTAGGTTGGTCTTCTTTGACATTTACTTGATGGTACACACAGAATTCTGTTGGAAATGTTGTCATTGATGTCAAAATGGTTATTATTGATGTGAAAGCAAATAACAAAGTTATGATTATAGATGTAAGAATGAGGTTGATAGAAGTTTCGTCATTGATGTCAATTAAGAATTGATTGAGAAGGCATGATGGCCAAAGGCCACTAATCATTCAGAAGTTTGGTTTAGAAGAATTGAAAATAATACATATGGCATACATATGAAGATTCACTTGTTTCAAGTTTTGTGCCCAAGACAAAGGCATACATATGAAATGATTTGAAGACAATGAATGATGCTTGGAGGCAGCAAATACATATTGGTATACAACAATTTCACATTGGTATGCATTTGTTAAGAGATAGCAATACAATATGAAGTTTTCTTTATATGAAACGGGGGAAAGGATGTTTGGAAAAGCAAAGATGGCAGACTAATGAGAAATATATTGAAGTCTGAAAGACATTGAAAGTTATATATATACCTACACTAGATCAACCAAGAATAAGTGAAAGCAACACAGATTTCTTATAAGAAACTGTGTATCTGATTATAATATGGAGCAACGATTATAATTTGAGGAACAAAGAATATAGATTCAAGAGCAACAAATATAGTTTGAGGAGCAGCGATAACTAATGAGTAGTGTCTCCTATTATTAAGGCAGCGATTACAGTTTACAAATAGTGATTATGTTTAAAGACATTGCTTATATTAAAGACAAGCAAACGATTAAAACATAATGCACAACAATGTTCATAAGAAATTGAGTAAATTAAAGAGTGATTTTGTTTGAAGGCAATGCGTACAGAGGAGCAATCTTTAAAAGGTAGAGCTTATGCTTTATGGAGAGTAAACACTTTGTTTACTATGCAGCAATGCTTTAAGAAACAATAAACAGTGTTGAAGAGATGTATTTTGTAAAGCTTTCAAAAGGTGTGATTTATCAAAAAGAGAAGTTCCATTAAGAAACACCGTGTCCTTCAAAAGAAGTCACATTCCTTGGAATATAAAGGTATAAATAGATTGTGAAAAGAAGATATGAAATAGTAAGGGAGTAAAAGCAAAGGCAACACTTGGGTTAGAACAACAAAGGGTGCATGTTTTAATTAAAAGACTGAGTTTGTGAAGGATACAACTAATGTTTGATTAGCGTATATGAAAATGTGTTGACTTGTTTGAGGAAGATGTATCTCTTAGGAAGCATGGTCTCTCGTGAGAGAAATATGAAGATATAAATAACATACCAAGTGTTGGGTTGAGGTGTGCGTGAAGAGAAGAGTGATGAGTGAAAAATGTTCTAAGTATAATATTGTATGAAACGGATGGAAGTTGTGGAAGACATATATTATGGAGAGCAAAGTTTGAAGAAGATTATTTGTTGATGTGATTGTAAGGAATACAAAAAGATTCGTTAGAGATATGACCATTCAAAGGGTTTTATCTTTTTTAAGAGTTGCATCCTTTCATGAAAGTATTAAGATATAAAAGAGGGTAAGATCTTGAGAAGAGAGTGTGGTGAATAAAGAAGAGAATCAAGCATATACCCAAATTGATGAGGAGCTATTAGTGGAGATAATTTGCAGGTTTATAATCAGTTTTATAAGCAGATTTATAACGACTCCATAAGGCTAGTTGTGAAGATTTTTGAAGAGGGTTTCATGCAGAGGTAAAGAAGACTTTGGAGCAGTTTTATGAAGCATTTTGAAGAGAGTATTGTGAGAAGTTTTTATGACAGATTTATAAGGAGATAGTGTTAGTTTTAGGATCATAAATGTAAGCAAGCAGAAGTGCAACAACACATAGAGCAATGAACACAACAAATACCCTAGGAAAACCTTCCTACTTGAGGGAGAAAAACCCAACAAATAATATTCTCTTATAAATTAGAAGAATAGTTGTAGAAGACTGCATACAAAATTAGGCCCTAGAATAGGCCAAGTCTTATACAATCAGATATGTCACTTCTTGAAATGGATGATCACACTTCTACAAAAATAGGATTTGCCACTAGGAGGCAAACTGCTGCTGCTGCTAGAAGATGTGAATTGGAGTGAGTGAATTATGTCCAAATGTGGAGACACCTTCTCCTTTATATAGCAAGTTAGGTGACCTCTCTTCTAGGGCCAACCAAGACTAAATAATATTTTGTTTTACAAAGAGAAAGGCCGACTTACCTTTGATTAATTTCTCTTAGGGAAATACTTGGCCGACTTGCCTTTTGATGAATATATTTAAGGAAAAATATCTCCCAAAGCTACAAAACACTAACACTCCCTCTTAGCTAGGGAGGTATTTTCAAATATCCTCGTCATGGAGTTTCTCAACATGACGCTCATAATGGTTACACCCATTAAAAAAAAAGCCACATCTCAATCTCAGAGAATTTCATCATGAAGTCTCTCAACGTGATGTTGTCATAGAGTCTCTCAACATGACGTCCATAATGGCTACTCTCATGTGTGAAAGGAAACACATGTACAAGTGTTCATCACAGAGTCTCTCAACATGATGTCGTCATGGAGTCTCTAACATGACGTCCACCATGGCTACTCCCATGTGTGGAAAGAAACACAAGTACAAGGGTACATCACGGAGTCTCTCAATGTGATGTCATCATGGAGTCTCTCAACATGATGTCTCATCTCAGTCTTAGAGATGAACAAGGGCTTGCACCTTATATTTCTCTGTCTCAGAGAAATATACACTACAAGGGCTTTCACCTCATATTTCTCTGTCTCAGAGAAATATACACAATAAGGGCCTTCACCTCATATTTCTTCGTCTCAAAGAAATATACACTACAAGGAATCTTCATGATGATGTGACTCCCTCTGAAGCTCCAAGTACTAGCATCAACCTCCTGACCTCCTCGTCCAAGGTTGCCTCTGTTGGTTTGTTAGACTCCCTCTGAATGTTAATTCCTCCTCTTTGAAGAAATTGATCGACTTTAGAATAAGAAACCTTCTGAATCGACTTTAGTGCTTGGCTCCTTCTGAGATGTCCCCATGGCAATTTCTGCAGTAGAAACAAGTTGTGTAGACCTAAATTTGCAATATCGAGCAAAGTGACCATACTTGTCACACTTGAAACACAATGTGAGAGAGATCCTTCTTCTTCTTTGGTTATGGGGCAAAATTTGATTCTTTGTCTTTATTCCTCTTTCTTCCTTTGCCTCTTTCTCTAGAATATGTGTAGCAAGAACTTGATTTTCTACATCATGATAGTTTCGCCCAAGTCCTCTTGCTGCCAACTTGGACTCTTCTTGAATATAATCATCTCGAAGACAATCAAACTTGGGCAACTTAGATATCCCACTGATGCTTTGGATAAAGGGCTCCCAAGATTGGGGAAGACCATTTAGTGCCAACATAACAAGATCTTTGTTTGCAATTATGTCCCCAATAGCGCTCAACTGATCTCTGAGATCAACAATCTTCATAAATAATGAGATGATTGAATCTTCCTTATCCATTTTTACATGGTGAATTTGTTGTCTCAAAGCAAGGGCTCTATTGGTATTCTTGATCTCATACAATCCTTTTAGAGTATCAAACATTTCTTTAGCTGACTTCAACTTGGAGATGATCGGTACTAGGTTATTCATCACAGAGTCTATCATGATCTTTCTAGCCTTCGTGCCATTTTTCTTCCAATGGATTTTCTCGGTATCATCGGAAGGTTCGAGCATATCGCTTTGCACGAAATCAAGAAGATCATTCTCCTCTAATGCAATGAGTACCCTGGGTTTCCAAGAGTGAAAGTTTGAGGCTCCATAAAGCCTATCTTCTACCTTGACACCATTCATCATCTTCTTTTTCCTCACAAATTCTCCTTCAAAGACCTGCCCTTAAGTCTGAAATAATTTGCAACCTTAGATATGCAATACTTTGCCTTCAAGGTCTGTCCTAGATGAAAAGTTTACTTGATTGCTTAAACAAATATGATTAGATCTTTTCTTAGACCTGCTTTGATACCAAGTTAGTTTTAGGATAAAAAATGTAAGCAAGTAGAAATACAATAACAGATAGAGCAATGAACACAACAGATACCTTGGGAAAACCCTCCTACTCGAGGGAGAAAAACCTGACAAATAATATTCTTTTATAAATCAGAAGAATAATTGTAGAAGTCTTCATACAAAATCAGGCCCTAGAATAGGTCGAGTCTTATACAATCAGATATGCCACTTCTCCTCAAAATGGATGATCACACTTCTACAAAAATTGGATTTGCCACTAGGAGGCAAACTGTTGTTGCTGCTAGAAGATGCGAATTGGAGTGAGTGAATTATGTCCAAATGTGGAGACACCTTCTCCTTTATATAGGAAGTTATGTGACCTCTCTTCTAGGGCCGATCTAGAATAAATAATATTTTGTTTTACAAAGAGAAAGATCGACTTGCCTTTGATTAATTCTCTCAGGGAAATACCTGGCCGACTTGCCTTCTGATGAATATATTTAAGGAAAAATATCTCCCGAAGGTACAAAACACTAATAGATAGTAAGCAGTTTTGTGGCAGATTTATTGTCACCATAATAGCAAATTTTAAGAAGTTATAGTTCTTGTGAAGACAATTTGAATGAGGGGTTGGTGCTTTTAAGAGAATGAGGGGTTAGTGTCTCTAGTGAGTTTTGTGCTTACAATTGGAATGATGGGTTGGTGCCTCTAGTCAGAAAGTTCTCATGAATTGAATGAGGGGTTGATGCTTACAAACTTGTAGAAAAAGATTTTATATAAAATCATTAATTTGTCATGGTTTTCTTGTGTACTATTTGTGTTACATGATAATACTTTTAAGGCTTCCATGTATATCTTTTGTATTATTTGTGTTACATGATATCTTATGTGAATGCTAATATGCAATGAAAATGTTTATGAGATTAAGTTAGATTTTTATGCTATTAAGCTAAAAAAAGTAAACACTTGTTATACTGATTCAACCGCCCCCCCAACTCTTCTCTCAATATAATTGTGTGCTCATCAATTGGTATCATAGTTGATTCTTTTGAAAAAGTTTAACAACTTGAAGGTATATCAAGTGAGCACATATGGCAATGATAAATGCAAAGAAGGGGAAATGAAATACCAAGAAGGGTATTTACAACAAAACACCAAATACAAGTGATGAAGTGATAAAAGGAACATTTTTTGAGATTGATGAATTCCCTGAAAGAGTAACCTATTTTGTGTGTAGTTAAGATTGGGACTCATTGATGAAAATGATGATAAGAAGAGTTTTGAGAAAAAACTCTAGCATGCCATTAATGAGATTGAAAAAATTAGAAAGAACTAGAAACTAGAGCTACATCTTCAAGAGAATGTTGAACCTAACAAGGTATTAGTACAAAGTCTTGACGAATCTAAAGAGATAATCATATTTCTAAAAGCTCAAATTGAAGAAGGGAGCAGAATTGAAGAACAAATGAGAACCCAATGGAAATTTAAGGAACAAAATTGTGAAAGGTTAGAATTTGAGATTGCTTCTCTAAAGAAGGATTTAGAGGAAACCACTACCAAAGTAAATACTAGTCTCAAGTTTAAAAAGAGCTCTAAAATTCTAAGTGATATCATTGATAGTCAAAGATCACCATTAGATAATATAGGACTTGGCTATGAAGGAAATCAAACAATCAAAGAAGATTTTAAAGAGACTCCTATGAAGACAAATATAGGAAAGACAAAAAGACTTGAAGACACATTCAAAAGCCCTCTCAAGACTGAAGATAGGAAGAAGACAAAGACTCTTAAAGTTAACAAGGACAATTTCAAGAATTCCTTTCCTCTAAGACAAGCTTATACATCTAGGTTCAAGAGTACCTTTTATGATTGTTGCTATTCATGCAATCACTTTTGACTTAAGGCAAGAGAGTGTAGAAAACAAGATATAATGGTAGATTAATCAAAAATAGAAATCAACATGGGTGGACTAGTAGTAACTATAATTCATATCCTCCTCAAGTGAATTATAATGTTATATGTGTTAGCCTCCCCCCAATTCTCATTAAAATTTCAAACTCAGAAGTTGCCTTTTGGTGTTTCTTTTCTCTTTCGGTCATATATTTCCTTTCTTTGAACCCAAGTCATTGAACCTTTTAAAGTTCAAGGTTCAAAGTTCAAGGTTCAAAGTTCAAAACACACTTTAAAGAATTTTCGTCGCGACTTTGTTTTATGGTAAGGCGAGCGCTTTGTTGCAGTTTGTATTGAACTTGAACCGTTGAACCGGTTCAAGGTTCAAGGTTCAAAGTCAGTCATGTGTCGGTTCTGTCTTTGCTCGTTAACTGTTATTTGTCTTGTCATGTAGTCAGTGTTTTGCATTGCTCCGTGTTATTTCTCAATATTGAACTTGAATCTTTGAACCTCTTGGTTTTTGGTTCTTGGTTCAAAGTTCAAATTCTTAAAGGCCGAAGTTTTATGTAGAATTGATACATGCATCATAAATTGAATGTGGCGGTGGGAAAAGAGAATATTCTAGAGGATTCAAAATGTTAGTTTCTACAATTATGACAAGCAATCATGATAATTCATGAGTCGTGTGATGGAGTGATATGAAATTAAATGCATTCTGGCTATATGTCAAATTAGGCATTAGCTCACACGAACTTACCTAATTAGTACAACTAGATAAGTCTTGATTGTGATTTTGTCTATCTTTGTTGCGAAAACTAGCAATTATTTCTAGAATTTTCTCACTAGCAATGCAAGTGAGGAAAATTGGAGGTATTGTATTTGCACGAAGAAGTTTTTCGAGAATTTGCTATTGAGATCAAGTTAGTTTCATTCATTCTCTTTTATGTTGTATTTACTTATTTTGGAAGGTAGCTATTGTTCGTTCCCCTTTGATGTTTATAAAAATTCATTGCATTCCTATAATTGTTTGTTTAAAATGAGAGGGGCCATTATGAGGCCTACTCTACCAAAACTAGGCCGCACTTCTTGCCTAGTTAGTGCACTCCTAGAGATGGGAGATACCTCATTAGCCTTGGCGGACCTCTCCGATTTTCTTGAGAGAGCCAAAAACCCAGTTCATAATTCAATGATGGAGAGAACAGTGAAGAGTGGTTTGATTGAGGCCGCCACATTTCCCATTGCTGCACCATGCCCAGAGTTAGTATTGGAATGTATGAATAGGTATGATGCGAAACATAGGTGTATTAGGAACATCAATGGCGAAGTGCTGTTAAAAATTGACAAGAAGACCGTAATGGAAGCCATGGGTATACCTCATAAGGATTCATATGAGGACTGGACTATTGGCACATCATACTCATTCTTTTCTAAGAAGAAGAATACTTATAAAAGTGTGATTGCCAGGAATTGGTTATTGAAGATTCAAAAGGGGGGGTCTAGGTTGCCAAGGCCGCTTACTAGAGAACACTTCATAACAAAGGTGTGGGACATTGCCATTCTGTTGAATAGGTTAAAAGGAAATGCCCATGCCTTCTATTGGGAAGACTGGATGTACTTCTACATCCAAGTCATGTTGAATGGAAGCGCCTACCTGGATTGAGGGTAGGTAATTGCAGAAAGATTGCACGAGAGTCTGAACAGGTTTGCAGGAACAAGTGGTTTCTTTATGTCTTCATATTTGTTTTATATGCTTGCATGTACCGTATCATGAATCCTAGATTGATGGAATAAAGGTATACGAATATTACCCTCACATGTAGGAACAAAGATATGCAAATAATTTTATGAGATGGAATGACATTTTTGCAGGGAGATTGGTTTACGAATTGCCAAGAAACACAAATAAGAGGGTTACAACGGAGGCAATGGAATTCATCGGCATTTATGGTAGTTACTTTATCCAATTCCCTTAGTTCACTTATATTCGAGTTGGCGGTTTTTAGGGTGAACCTTTCAGGTTACCCCGATTTGTTTTGGATAGTTATGTTTTAATTGAAATTTGTTGTTAACTATCATACATTGACAAAAAGAGTGGAGGGAAGTCCGGGGTGGTATTTCTTGTAGAACTTGGTCACTATAGTTGTGCATCTATTTTAGACACATTGAACCTTGAATGAACTCAAAAAGTTCAAGTTGCAATTGTATGTTTGTAGATACAAATTTGATATTCGGGCATTTGCTATAGAGAATTTAGAGGTTGATAGTGATTTTCGGCATGAACCTCAGTTGGAGGATTATTGGGAGAAATGTGCTGATGAGTTCGAAGTTAGAAGAAGGCCGTGGTCAAGGTTCACGGTTCAACAAATTGTCACAATGGGCTTATCCATGAATGTTTCTGTGGTGCAAGAAGATGGAGATGAGGAATTAGTTGACCCTGAGTTCAATGAAAGGATACAGGGACAACCTATCCCATAAATTGATTGGAATAGGAAAGGGGATGATAGCATTCATGCGAGAACCTTTAATGTGATCAAAAGAATACAAAAATGGTTGAAAGATTGTCACTTCAGACAAAAGCCTATACCTGCACCTTAGGATAAGAAAGTTGGTCGAACTTGTGCGGCTTCCCAAACATCTCTTCCTTCTTCTAAAGTTTCTGTTGATATTGCAGGTGAAGGGAAACATAGGACGAAGAAGGCCAAAATTGCAAGTCTAGGAGAGTCTTCTGTGGGTTCTGCCTCTGCCTGTGTTACCAGATCATGTAGTAGGAAAAGTAACCAGAAAATCTTGACAAGTTCACTGGTAGTGGACTTAGATTCTGAGGAAGAAACTAAAGGAGAAATGGATACTCAGATGCAGTACCAACCCATCACAGATGTTGCAGATAAAGGAAAGGAAATCCTGCAACCTGAGGATTCTGAGAATACCATGGCTGCTATCACCATTAACCAACAATCACCATTACCAAGGGAAACATCCACCGCTCCTAAGTGGCTGAGTGCCTCACTTACTAAAAAGAGGAATGTAATTCCTATTTCAATCCCAATGGAGGACATGGTTAGCAAATGCCTGGGAAGGACTTCAAAGTCCAAAAAACTCAAAACAGAAACCATGATCGATGTGGATGAACAAACAGGACACTGGTTTCAGAAGTGGCCAGACCCTCGGTAGATAAGTCGAGAATATCACTGAGAAAGATTTTATCATTGAAAAGATTGATCTAGGGGCAACTTCTCGGGCTCCTGATGTTAAACATTTGGAGTCTTCAACCAAAAGGATCCTCACTGGGACTTAGAAGGATGAAAAAGACAAGAATGAGATGAAGCAAATTATAATATAGATGGCTCAGTATATCAATGCTATCCAGAATCCAAATCCCTAGCCTCTTTCCCAAGTTTCTTTATCATTCGATCCGAAATTGCCCATGAACCAGAAGTTACTTGATCAAGTTCAAAGGAGCTGAATGATTACAAATATATTTAGCGAATGGCTTGAATCAATCGCACAACAGGGAACTAGCTATATTTCTGATTTGATCAAAGTGTTCGAGAATGCAGAGTTTGTTGGGAAAGAGTTAGAAACAGAAATAGTTGCTTGGGAGAAAGAAAAAAGTAAATGGCTGGCTATGTTGAGGCGGATGAGAGATACTCAAAGATATGGAGTGATGAACTTCTTCGCTGAGAAGCCAATGCACAACCTTGATGATAATGTACTCTTTGTTTGCAAAGAAAATATTGAGTGGAGAAACTCAATCATTCAACAAGGACATGAGGAATTCCTCAAACTTCTAAAAGAATTGAAGTAATTGACTAACACTATGCAAAAAGACATGAAATGCATAGAGCTTCAACTTCTAAAAGAGGATAAGCAAACGCTTGAGGATTCATCAGAGATGATTCAAGTTTTCAAAGATCGAGTACAACAGATTCATGAAGCAAAGTCCTTGACAATTGCAGATTTCTCAAAGGTTGCAAGAATTGAATCTATGTTGGTTGTCTGCTTCGATATCTGGAAATGCATAAGGGTAAGGTCCTACAGGTAAGCAAAAAGAAAGAGGTATGGAAGCAATGAATCCTACATATAGGCCTCTCACATTACTAGCTCATTCTAAACTTCTCTTCAGCTCACTTGGTGGAACATTCGAAGTACTCCCACATCACAAGACAAACAGGTTGAAGCCACGCCATCTGTTGGAGTCTGATCGTGCCTCTGTTGCTTGCGGCTCATGCCTCTTTTCTAGTTTAGTTATTGCTTTTTCAATTTTAAAAAACTAAACTTCTTTAACTATGGGATTAACTTTGGTTTTATTTGTAACAGACTATCATAGCCTGGCGGCTATTTATATGGTTCTGAAAGTCTTTTTAAAGGTCCAAAATTTTTTGATTGAAAGAGACAGACTTAATTTTCTTTTGGATTTTCAATATAGATATTTTTGGTACTTGAATGAAATGATATTTTGATACGATCTTCAAATCTGTGTGTTTGAAAGATTAGCAATCTCTGTTGGGATGTATGCTTATGTGCGGAATATGCTATTTCATTATCAGTTCTTTCTTAGTCTATGAATTCATTGATTTTATTTTGTTTAAAAGGTGCTTCATTATTGTTTAAATGGCTCTGATCCCCCTTGTCCTGTGAGGCATGAGCGAGAATCGATCAACATCTACACTACTTGGAGCATTTTGGGTGGAATAAGTTTTATATTGAATGGATATGTGTAGGAGTAAAGTCTGTGAGCTTTACACTTATTAATAAATATTTTGTAGCGTTATTTTGTGTTGACAAATGAATGTGAAAACTTTTCTCGCTTTCTAATGAAAAGTGTGTTTGTTTTTGAGTAATCTATATAAAAAATTAATGAACATCTTATGAAGAGCTGCACTCTTATGTAGAGGGTAAACCTAAACTCGGTTCACCCAACTGTTGGTGTATTTTCTTTTTCATGAAGGATACGCACGAGTCATTATTTTAAAAACATATAAAAATCAAAGAAAAGGCAAATCTGTTAACCAACAGATTTTTTGCGACTCTGCTGGGGAGTCGAATAATAAGATTGGTCGCCTGGTTATAGAATACAAAGAATTGGTTTGTCAATATTTAAGAGTTTATTCGGTGCCATTTAAATTTTGAATTGTAAATAGGCTGGAGCCAAGAAGATATACTAGATCTCAGAGGCGTGAAGGAATCGTTGACTCTATATTTCAAGAATTGCAAAACCTAGATTTTTAGCCGTCCTTTTCACCTAAGAGACGAGCAAAAAGTAGACCTCCTTCTCCATCCCCTTCACTCCCTGTATCCTCGGTTTGTCAAGCCCTAACCTTGCATGGTGTTGCCTTACTCAGTGGAATCAATCCAACACCTTTCAATATCATTCTTCCAATGACAACCAACAATCCTTGGGGGGCCGCAGTAGGTCTATTGAATCTTTGTCTGAATTTGAATGCCTTACCTAAAGGAGCGAGAGATCATTTGCCTAAATTCAGTGGTGATGGGAAGGTCATAGTTGATGAACATTTGAATGCATTTAATATTGCATGTGGTGTAATAACTGTCCAACATGAAGATGTTGTAGTAAGGTTGTTTGTACAAACATTAACTGAAGCAACCGCAGATTGGTTTTATCATTTGCCAAACAGTGTAATAACAAACTGGAAAGATTTGAAAACTAGGTTTGAAGCTAGGTTCAAGGTAGTAGAGGATGAACATTCTCTTTTGGCTCAATTAGCTCAGTTAAAAAAAGAAATTCTGGAATCTATGCTAGATTTCGTGGCTAAATTTGATAAAATTGTTCATAAAATTCCTGCAAATTAGAAACCCTCAGATGATAACTTGAAATGTTTTTTTATAAATTCTATGCCCTCAGAGATAAGTTTCTTGATTTGCAGACAAAGAGTTGCAACTTTGAGTGATGTTAAAACACTTGCCATTGAATTGGAGGATGACTTGATCACTGGAGGAAAATGGAAGAGAGAAGTACAAGTGCCCAATGTGCAACCCTCTACTTCTTCAGATCCTGTAATTCAGAGACTGATGAATGATGTAATAATGCTCAAAAGACAATTACCCAAGGCTAGTACATCTTATTCATCACCTTACCAAGACATACCAAGGAGGAATACAAATCAATCTATGGGAATTGGGAATAAAGCCTTGCAATTACCCCCGATCCAACAAAGATTGGCAATTGAAACTCCACCACCAAAGGGGAATATTTGTGTTTTTCATCTCATTGATGATCATGATGGTAATTCTTGTCCAGAAATGGTGCGTTATGCACAATTGATTGGTTCTAAAGAGATTTCAAATGAACTAAGCGAAGAAGAATCTTTTAGGCAACTTGGTGACTTTGAAATTCACTTCCTGGAGTACGAGTCAAATTCAGAAAGAGGAGGTGATATTTTGGTTACTTTGGAGGATCCTTCATGTGTTGTATTGACAAGGAATCAATAGAATGTAAAACCTCAGGGTGCTTCTTCGTCTTTTGTTGTGAACTCTAAAGGTAAGGACATTGTTTCTAGGCTTCATAATAATGATCACGAGCCTCAAGAACCCCAGTTGATGAAATTTTTAGAGATTGAAGGCTCATTTGATATTGTAGAGTTTTGTAAATCCTCCCGGATTCAATTACACCAGCTGAATACCTTAAATTAAATCCCAGAGAACTTCATAGGCCAGTTAAGTTTGTAAAGGGAAATAAAGCATCACAAGCTAACATGGTACAACAGTCAATTAATGCTACATTGTCTTCCCAAGGTGACGTGTCAACTCATCCTATTACTCATGATGTTATCCCTGAAATAATAGCCCTTCAAACTGATGATACATTATCTATTCTTGAATCAAAACCTGAGCCTTTTTATATATCATTGTTCATAAATGGTCACAAATTAAACAACTGTATTATAGACTCAGGTGCATCAGATAATATTATGTCATCTGCAATAGCTAAGGCGTTGGGATTATCCTTAACAAAAACCTTTGGCAGATGTTATTCAATGGACTCCAAACAAATACCCTTATTAGGACATATCAAAGATGCTCAAGTGGTCCTTGCTGCTCATCGAAATAAAATAATTAAGTTAACCATTTTAATAGCTGATATCCCTGCAAGTTACGACATGTTATTAAGTCACACATTTTGTAGAGACTTAGGGGGTGAGATAAACATGGATTGGTCTCAAGCCACCATTCCCATAGGAAAACAATGAGTCATTTTGCAGCCTGAACCTAAATCCAAGTTCACAGTTTTTTCCTCTGATGATCCGAAGGCTCAAATTTTGTACCATGAATGCCAATTTGGAAATTATATGATCTTATCTGATAATGAAGCTGTAGAGAATTTATCACAACCAGAGGCAGAAGAGAATCTATGGTTGATGGAATTCGATGGAAGTTGTTCAACATTAGGTTCTGGTGCATGGGTAGTTGTCATTCCTCCCTCTGGTATACACATTCCTTTTTCTTTTAAACCTAAATTCAAGAACACAAACAATGCCACTGATTATGAAGCCTTGTTGTTGGGATTAGCTGAAGCGGAAAAATTCAGAGTAAAGCTTCTACAAGCTAAGGGAGATGCAAAGTTGATTGTGAAACGGGTCAGCGGATTGTTCAATGTGAAGAATGAGAGATTGAAGCATTACCGAAATAGAGTCTGGGACAAAATTGAAGGTTTTGATGCATTTTCTATTGAAGCCATTCCCAGAGAACAAAACTCCAAAGTTGATTCTTTAGCAGTATCGGCTTCTCTATTGATTCCTCATCTTGAGTTTACAAATGACACCTATCGAGTGGAATTGATATACCTAGTGTACCTGATAATTCTAAATTTTGGCAGGTCTTCGAGAATGACAAACAAATCAACAACCTCTTGCATTGTGTAGAAACATTCACTACTACATTCTTTGAAGGATCAGATGTTGAATGTAAAGAGTTTTGACCAAAGCAGGGTTGAGAAATGAATGATGGGGTAATACAATTAAAGGGGAATAAAATTCCTAAAGGGTTGGTCTCTTTAGAACGTCTCTTTGATTGTCATGATGCCTATAAGAAAATAAAAGATGAACAGATTCCTGTAGTCGAAGATGCTAGTGGTTATGAAAGAGTTAACATTGGAATTGAGGAAGACCCCAAGTATATAAATCGAGGAAAATGTTGCACATCTTTAGAGAAAGAAAGGTTTATCACTCTCTTGTTGGAATACAAAGACGTTTTTGCCTGGTGTTATGATGACCTGAAGAAATTTAGGGAAAGAAGATTTCAACATCACATCCCTCTCAAACCTGGAATGAGTCCTTTCCGGCAAAAGCTTAGAAATTTTAACCCCAAAGTAGCTGAAGCAATATTTCAGGAGGTAGACAAAATGTTGAAAGCTAGGATTATGTACCCTATTCACCATTCTACCTGGATAGCCAACATTGTCCCTGTTCGTAAGAAAAATGGAGAGATAAGAATTTGTGTGGACTTTAGGAATCTGAATCAGGCCAGTCTCAAAGATAATTACCCATTACCTGCTATGGATCATATTTTACAAACAGTCTCAGGTTCAGAAATGATGTCTATGCTTGATGGTTTTTTCGATTATAATCAGATTAGTGTTTCAGAAAGTGACCAACATAAAACTGCCTTCATCAATCCTTAGGGTTCTTTTGCCTATAATAGGATGCCATTTGGTCTGATAAATGCAGGAGCCACCTTCCAAAGGGCTATGGATTTATCTTTTGGTCATCTGAAAGGTAAAATAATTGTTGTATATCTTGATGATTTAACTGTCTTCTCGAAGAGGAGAAAGCATCACCTAAGAGACTTGAGGCAGGTATTGCAAAGGTACTAGGAACATGGAGTGTTGTTGAATCCAAATAAGTCGATGTTTGGGGTTATATAAGGTAAATTAATTGGCCACATCGTTTCTAAAGAAGGAGTTAGAGTGGATCCTGAGAGAGTAAAGGAAATTCAACAATTAAGTTTACCATCGAACAAAAATGCAGTTGGGTCTTTCTTTGGGTAGGTACATTTCCTGAGGAGATTTGTTCTAGATTTTGTAGAAATCACTAGGTACATTGTAAACTTGATGAGTGAAAAGAAAGAATTCAAATGGAATGAAGAGGGAAAGAAAGCATTTGAATTAGTAAAGGAAGCTATTGCTCAAGCACCTATTCTTGTTAATCCAGATTTTAGGAAAAAATTTATCATCTATTGTTATGCCTCAGAACATACCATGTCAGGGATTTTGTTACAAAAGAATGAAGAAAATGAAGAAGTTCCAATATCTTTCATGAGTGTTCCCCTTAAAAAGCATGAATTGAAATATTCCTTGATGGAAAAGAAAGCGCATGCAGTTGTGAAAGCCGTAAAACAATTTAGGTATTATATTCTTCATTCTCATGCAGTAGTCTATGTGCCGCATTCTACTGTTAAAAGCATTTTAGCACAACGAGATATTGGAATCAATAACAGGGCCTCATGGGTGTCTAAGATACAAGATTTTAATCTAGACATTAAACCAACAAAACTAGTGAGGGGACAAGGTTTGTGTAAGTTAATTGCAGAAAGTAAGAATGAAGTGACTGAGGAGCTGCCCTTAGTCTAATTTGTTGGACTTCAAGATTCCTGATTTGCAGATGTTGCATATTGCTTAACTTATAGGGATTGTCCAGAGCATCTCTCTCCAAGGGAAAAATGAAATCTGAGATTAAAGGCTGCCAAATATGTTAGTTTTGATAATGTATTGTACAAAAAAGCGGTTGGATGGAACTTTCCCACACTGTGTAGACAAGTCACTTCAAGAGTCATTGTTGAAAACCTTTCATGATGAAGCTTGTGGTGGTCATTTTTCATTGACAGTAACTACCTACAAAATCTTGAGAAATTGTTATTATTGGCCAAGTATGTTTAAGGATGCATATGCTTGGGTAGCTAAGTGTGAAAAATGTAAGTTATTCACAGGAAAGCCACAACTTGTAGCATTACCTCTTAGACCGGTTGTTATTGATGCACCATTTAAACAGTGGGGTTTAGATTTTATAGGTCACTTGTCACCTACCTCAAGTGTTGGACATACACACATACTAATAGCCACATATTATTTCACCAAATGGGTTGAAGCTATTCCAGTGTGGAAGACAACTTCTGAGGTTGTTTGTAATTTCCTTAAAGAAAATATTCTGGTTCGATTTGGAGTTCCTCAAAAAATTGTGGCTGATAATGCAACCAACTTCTCCTCTGCTGAGATTTCATTGTTTTGTTATGATCATGGGATATCTCTTGCTCACTCATCAAATTATTATCCTCAGGGTAATGGCCAGTCAGAGTCAAGTAATAAAAATCTGATAAATATTATGAAGAAGTTGGTGAGTGAAAATTTCAAAGACTGGCACAAACGACTGTATGAAGCTCTTTGGGCGGATCACACATCTCCAAAAAGAGCTATAGGGATGTCACCTTTTGAACTGGTGTATGACATGGGGGCTCAAGTGTCACTTCCCTTAGAACTTGTACCTTCAAAGTTACAGACAATTATTGAAGATGTATATTTTCAAGATTCTCTGGAGAAGAGGATTATCCATTTGATGAGGATTGATGAAGAAAGGGATAAATTGGTTGACCGGATTACAAAACATCAAATGAGGGTCAAGAAAATATTTGACAGGAAAGCCAGGTCACGAAAATTCATGTTGGGCGATCAGGTTTTGCTTTGGGACAGAAGAAGAGAACCAAAAGGTGCACATACGAAGTTCAAATCATTGTGGAAAGTACCATTTCCAATTCAAAAGGTAAAAGGCCCTAACTCTTTCAAGTTAGCATATCAAGATGGTACTGCTCTTCCCTTGACCTACAATGGGCAGGATCTGAAGTTATATCAATTGTAAGCGGGAGTCCCCCGTAAGTCTTGTACATAAGTTTTGTTGTGTTTGGTTTGTTGTTTCGGTTCCGTTTTTGTGTCTGTTTTGGTCCTTTTGATATAAGGCTCATTTGCGAAACCAGAGATCCTAAGGTTCATGTCTTGGTCCCTTACTGTCCCAGTCCCTAGTCAGAGCCAATGTTAGCCTCCCCCCAATTCTCATTAAAATTTCAAACACCACGACATTGTAGATGTGGTTTTGTGAAACCACCTAGAGAGTACAAGATGAAAGACATCATGAACAAACAAAAAAGAAGACCTACTATGGTATGAAGAATGAAACACGACCAAGATAATGAGAAGAATAAAAAGGACAAAACTATGACTATGTATTATGCACTTCATGCACAATTTTGAGGAGCATGAATTTAGGGGGAGCTTATTATTGAACTATCATTCAAATTTGTAGAAAAGACAACTCTAAAATGAAGACAAAATGAGAACTATATTGTAGCAGCAATGGGAGAATTTGTGACTATGACTTGGTAATACCAAACTACATATTACAAAGGTTACCATATAATGATAAGGAGAATCATTGTCAAGATGATAAAGAGCCTAGAATACTTAAGACAATGAAAGAGTCTTTCAAAAGTTGGATAGAGAGGATAAGAACAATACAAAGAAGTGTGCTTGTATATTTACATTTGACAAGCATGTGTTGATAAATGAATAATACACTTGATAGAGGAAAGTTGGCTGCTTATTTCAACTTCACATTAAAGGAGTTCCTCTTGATGTAATGATCCCTTTAAAGACACAAACAAAAGTATGATGAGCATCCCTTCACCATTAATGTCAAAGAAAGAATGTCACAACAATGAAGAGTTACACAAATAAGAAGAATGATGACATTGATTTCAAGAGGAAGAATCATGAAAGGAATCTATAAATGAAATTTAAAGCATAAAAGATCTCACTTGTGTAATAGATCAACAAGAGAAAGTAATGAATTGGCATCTACATATTCAAGATCCTAGATGATGAAGGATTGCATACTCTTAACCCATGTACATAAAGAGATTGAAGGATTTGAAGAGTGAAGAATAGGGAGTTACCATTTGAGAGCAAATGACAGAAGAAGAAATTCCCATGCGAGAAGATAGCATAAAGATAAAGGGCAATCATTTAGTTGTGGCATTCAAAAATCTTGAAGATGAGAAGACTCTCACAAAGATACTAAAAGATGATCTTCATCTAACAACCATGGATAGAAAAGGTAGAGTTGAAAATGCATAAGAAAGTGATGAATAGAGGAAGTATGTTCCTCACTTGTGAAACTCAAGAAGATGCAAACTCTTTTATACAACCATGGAGGAAGTATGTCACCCATGAAAATCGGGATACAAAGGATCAAGAAATAGAGAAAAATGAATATCAGAGCAAGGGGAGCATTAAATAATCTTTGATAGGGGGAGCACTAGAGAATCTCCAACAAGGGGAGATGCATATTCCTATTGTATTAAATGTGATTATACAATGAAATGTTTCTAATGATTCATTCATGGACAAAAGATTGATGAACATCCCTTTGCCATTGATGTCAAAGTGAGAGAGATATAGAAAGGGGGAGAGTTAGAGAGTTAAAAGAGGCTATGTTGCCATCAATGACAAAGGGGGAGATTGTTGGAAATGTATTTATTGATGTCAAGAAGGATATGATTGATGTGAAAGTAAACGAACAAGGTTATGATAAATGATGTAAGAATAAGGCTGATAGAAGTTTTCTCATTGATGTCAAAAAATAAGTGATTGAGAAAGCATGATGGCCAAAGGCCACTAATCCTTCAGAAGTTTGATTTAGAAGAATTAAAAAGAATACATATGGCATATGTATGAAGACTCACTTGTTTCATGTTTTGTGTCCAAGACAAAGGCATACATATGAAATGATTAGAAGAGAACAAGCAATGCTTGGAGGCAAAAAAGACATATTGGTATACAACGATTTACATTGGTATGCATTTGTTAAGAGAAGGCAATACAATATGAAGTTTGATTTATATGAAACATGGCAAAGGAAGATTTAAAAAGCAAAGATGATAGACTAATGAGAAATATATTTGATGCAGGGGCATCTAGGAAATTCATCCGGTTGGAGTAGTTGACCGTGGAGCTGTTGATTACCAAGGAGGTGACCTTGGAGATTGTGGCATTTCTTCATATTTACAAATTAAAAGCTATGGATCTAGATTTAGCATCTAGAGATCCTTGACTTAAACATATTCAAAATTTCATGGCATTTGGATTTGATTCTGGTGAGATATCGATTCCGATATTGTTCTGGTGTTGGTTGTCCTTACCGTGTTGTTCTTACAGATATCAATTCCGGTATTGTCTCGGTATTGGGTTGCAAATCATTTTCATGACTTGTGGATCCTATGGGAGTGTTGTTTTGGACTTGGCTGATGTTCGTGGAGATCCACTCAAAGTCCAAAACATTTTTGGAGGTGTTCTTGGTGATTTGGCTGACGTGTTTTTGTTTACACATTTCATCATAAACTAGAGCATTTTGGCCAACTTGATTAAGTTGTTGAGGCTTGCAAATGGTATAAAGGGGAAGTAAGGAGATTCATTTGGGGGGGGGGGGGGGGGGGAATCCACGAAAGATAAGAATAAAAAAGATGTAGATTCTGGAGGCGCTGAGGTATTTTGGTCCAGCAGACTAAGTTCTGAATCACTAGATAGAGTTGAAGGCAGATGATCTAATGGATCAAGAAATTGAGTTGTTTGAATCATTTTGTTACCCTGGACTGCGGCCTAGCATCTATAAAGCCTAAGAGAATATGTAATTCATTAAATTATTATAAGGTTTGCTCTTTGAGGGGTTTTCCCCGGGTATATCTTGTGTTGTGTGAACCAGTTTGCTTTATTATTCATGTTGTTTATGTTTTAGGCTGCAAGGCGGCATTGTGCTTCATTGGACCTCCCTACCTTGACCACATCAATATTGAAGTTTGAAAGACATTGAAAGTTTTATATATATATATAGATTGACCAAGAATAAGTGAAAGCAACAAAGATTTCTTATAAGGAATAGCGAATATGATTATAATATGGAGCAACAATTATTGTTTGAGGAACAAAGAATATAGATTCAAAAGAAACAAATATAGTTTGAGGAGCAGTGATAATTAATGAATAGTGTCTCCTATTATGAAGGCAACAATTACATTTTGCAAAAAGTGATTATGTTTAAAGTAGCCAACTCTTTGTGAAGAATATTTTCAAGGCTCAGGGATAACGTTAGAGAAGGGAAGAAGTTTTGAAACCTCCTCCAAAGTTTGATGAGGTTATCAAAACTAGTCTAAATGTTGATCAAGCTACCAAGGCTTCTCATTTCAACAACCAATTTTCAATGACAATTGGTAGATAGTGAATTTTATAGGACTCGACCTAGATGACAATTTAATGCCCAATGACCTCTGCGACCTTCTCTCCTGGCTTGATATGAAGGACAACATCATATCTTTCTGCCATGCCTGCAGACGCAACCTCATAGTGTGTCATGCCTATTTATGGCCTACAAATGTCCCTATTTCCAATGAAACCACATTATCATAGCCCCGAGAGTCACCCAAATTGTGCAAACTCCTATTTCATCCTTACACATTTATTGCATGCTTTCTTTTTGTTTCAAAGAGATTAGATACACATGTAAGATTATATTTTGGATATGAGTATTGCCAGATTATCTTCAGTTGATTGGTCTTGTAAGAGCTAGATTCGAACTTCACCTTAGATTGAAAATCCAAGTTATGTCTGATCTATAAAGGCAATTCTTGTACATTATCTAAGGTTTCTCTCCTTATTATTTAGAGCTATTTTCTTTTACTCTTTCACTTCTCTTAGAGACTTGTATATTTTACATATCTACAATTGTAAGTTTGGTGTTTGGCCTTTAAATGAATCAAAATCATCATTCTTGCCTCCCTTTAGCTTTTTTATGTTGTGTATGCTTCCTTACCTTCATAGTAAGTGCATGTTTCATCATTTTTTCACATATATGCTATGTGAACTTATTTTTTGAGTGTTGTTTGTGAAAAATCTCCTTACATTCATTAAACTCCAGCCTCCATACATACGTGTGAGAGGTGATGAAACTGAGTTTAATGCATTTTCATGATATTTTGTTTGATTCTTTATGTCATTTTAGGGCAAGGAGAGGCACATCTATTATTATGGTGCATCAACAATTTTGTTTTTGTATTTTCTCTCTTCTCTTTTCTCTTGTAAGTTGGTAGATTAGGTTTAAAAGTAGAATTTGAAGTGTTAGGTTGGTTCAACACTTGCACCTAAATCAGGGAGGAAGCCAACCTTCTCTAGAGATTCAACCCCTTTCTGAAGGTCCCACACGCCAAGGTTGCTTCCATGTTTGACAAGTTTGCTGAGTTGATAGCTCAACTATTATGCAAACTTTTGTGACAACAGTTTTTTGCATGCCTGATGGGAATATATTATAATTGTTTTATCAACGAACTGATTGGATGGTGCTAACTTAAGAATTTCAACTTGTATGTTGAGTATGTAGTGTTGCACTTAGCATCTCGGCCTTGAAGAGGTCTCCCCTTTAAGCACTTGGTGACTCTATTGACAAATTTGGTCTCTTGTTCAAGACGTGTTGTTGATTTCATGCCCAAAATTCAAACAAGTGCATCTTCTAGTGGTAATTTTTAGTATTCAGAGCTTTCATTTTCAAACTCTAGAACGAGAAGTAGGCTTTCATTATCACCAATCAAAGGAGTTGAAGTTGTAATCACCCCATGTCCTAGATCTCATTCTACTCTTCCATTCAATAGATCATCACAATCTAGGGTTCCTATTACTCATTTGAATAGACCATTATTTCACATAGTTGTCCCTAGAAATCAAGTTTTTGTAACCTTTGATGGAGGCAATCCTCACATTTTAGCCAAGAGAATTTACATACTTGTGGTTACACTAAAAAATACCCTATTTTACTAGTGAGACAACCATCACTACCATAGAACACATTCAAGATATTGCAAACATTTTTTAGATCCATAATGATACTAAGGATGATGTTTTTGTTAGGCTCTTGGCCACATCATTAAAAGGAAAAGACTTACAAGGGTATAGAGGGTTGCAACCTAACTACATTCATAATTGGGACAAGTTAGGAGAAAAAATATGTGTGCAGTTTGAACATAAAAAATGATCATTGATTAGTTGTTTAACAATTAATTACCATCAAGAGGACACCCTATGAATTCATGTGATATTTCAACCTTAGATTCTAAAAGAAATGGGATGTGATCCTTGCTCTGATGAAGCCATCTCTAAATCATGCCTTCTTGTACTATCTAAGAGCTTTCAACAACTACATTGTTGGCATTTGTTTGTCAAGAGACTTAACAGCTAAGATAGGCGGGTAATAATCCTCAAAGTGGTCCCACATGCTATTTAGAACAAGATATGGTACAAAGGTTACCATAAAAGTAGATCTTGTTGCTAAAAATCACATTGAACCATACATTCCTAATCCTATAAATATGAATTGTACCTTACACAAAAAAGTGGAGGAATGCATTATTTGTGAGCCTGCTACTCTTTTGGAGGAGGTTGATGATTGTTTACTAGATGAATGGGGCAATGTTTTTCAGTTTGATCCATTAAGTGAAGATGAAGAAACTAGGCTTGACACCTATTGCATTCATTAGGAGAATACTCTTGTTCCTAATCTTATCAAGGCACAAGAAGATTAAAAGGGATTATGAAGCATATTTTTTTATGGTTCAAGAAACAAAAATGGTGTTGATGTTGGTGTAATGCTTGTTTCTCACAATCAAGAGAAATATTACTTCTCTTTTAGGTTTCATTTTAGCTACACCAACAATGTAGTTGAGTTGAAGCTCTAATCCAAGTTCTCCAACTTGCACAAAAGAGAAAGATCGCAGCTTTATAAATATTTAGACACAATGAGTTGGTTGCTAATCATATGAGTGCTAAAAGCATAGCCAAAAATAACCTACTCAAATAATACAAACATAGAGTGTGGGATTTGATTGAAGGATTTGAGGCATTTGATATCCAAAGAATTCTTAGAAATAAGAACAAGCATGTTGATTGAATTGCAACAATTGACACCTAGTATGATATACTAGTGCATGTTGCAAACAAGGAGCAACACATCAATCTCATTGTGAGGTCTATCATCCCAAACAACCAAGTAAATTTGTAGGTATTTCAAAGCAATCAACAAATTGACAATTTCTTGCAAAATAAAGAAACATTTTCTACTAAAAATCAGTCTATGTTGCAAGACCAATATATAGAGATCAAATCATACAGCTCAATTCCAATGATTTTCCTAAAGGTCTAGTCACCTTAGAGGGAATATTCAACTCAAATGATGATCTAAAGAAGAAGAAAATGAATCTGTCTGTGAAGAAATGTGATTACAAATTAGTCGTCGTTGTTGAGGATAAGTTACTAAAATTGGGAAAGGTATGCTCCATAAATGAACAAGAGACCTTTGTCAAAATTTGTTAAAAATATCAAGATATACTTGCTTGGACTTCTGAAGGTTTAAAAAGATTTGATCCTAGTTTATCCCAACATACTATAGAGTTAAATCTTGATGCAAACTAGTCAAACAAAAACAAAGGCCTATAAATCTTTAAATAGATCCATTAATGAGAAAGGAGTTAATCAAACTCATAGAGGCTGTAGCATCACAAATTGTCACTAGGCCAATTTACACCACATGTTTGTGCCCTTTCTTTAGCATGTCCTATTCTCATCTCCTATCTAGGTTCGTTATGTTCCTTATCTCCAATTTTGATGCCATATACACCCACTATTGGACTTCCTGGAGGGGTATCCTTCTCCCTAGGGCTAAAAGTCTCTTAGTGAAAATCTCAATGAGGCATTACTGAATGATGAAAAAAGTAAAAAGAAATGATGTATCCACTAGTGAAAACCAAGATTGAGTGCTTGAGGATGGGGGAATTGACTTGCCTACAATGGTTCCCCCATTGTAAGAGAAAGCATCTCTCTTGATTGAAGAAATAGAGATAGTCAATCTTGGAACTAGCAAAAATGCAAAGAATATTGTGGTCCCTTTCTGAGGACTAGAGCACCTAGTGTCCTAGTCCCTCTTAGTTGGGCCCAATCTTGAAATGGAGCAAGGTTCCTAACACTTTGGTAGGAATTCAATTTCGTGGCTCTGCATGATCGTTGGAGGTCGACCTAATCAATAAATGACCTAGATACCCTTATATAAAGACATTTGATCAATTCATTTCAATCTGACTCCAAGCTATTTGTTTTAAGTATCCATGCTCAAGAATTCTCGCATTCTGTGAAGCATTGATCATCGAGAATTTTTTTAGAGTTTTCAAGGCTACATATTCTTCATTCAACCATTGTGGAGAAAAATTACATCATTCATATGCAAGCATGTGTGTGATTAGGGTTTTGTCATGTTCATGCCATTTCTTACAATATATGTGATTACATTCAAGAAGCAAAGCATCATCATCAACAATTGCAGATCTGAGGTATACCTGTCCATTATTTATTTCAGTATTTGAAATATTTCATTCAAGGTTAATTCCTGAACAAGGGTTTGACTTAGGCAAACCCTTATTCCCAACACTTCCCCCTTTCTTTTTATGTGCAGGAAATAGGTATAGAGTTGTAATTTTCAAGATCATTATTATTCATAGAGACAAATACCTTTCCTTTTGGATGGCAAAAAGTTCGGAGGACTAGAGCGACTGGCATTCCGGTCTAGACAATTCAGGTTGACCTTTTGGGTATAGATTCAAACACTCACATATTGCTCAGATCTAGGTTCGTGGCTTCGTTTGACGATTGCAGCTCACAGTTTTTGCATAATTGTTTCAATTTACACACATTTAACCTAATTTCAACATCTTCAATAAATTTAAATCAAATCAACTCAAGTGAAAGAAGAGGCACACCTAAAACCCCTGGAATCTAATTAGAATTTAGATCTGTCAAATTCCTATCTTTACCTAGTCTGATTGGTTCCTAAGCAAAATTAGTGGTTTTACTATATCTAGTGGCGAAAACCCTAATTTTCACCACATTACATTTTGGTGAACCCAACATCTTACACCCTTATTTTTTATATGTTTTTAGATCTGATTGTTTATGCATTTGAAATTCAAATTGACATTTACAAGTTTAATTTTCAAGTGAATTACATAAATTTAGAGGTTAAAATTCACACAAACCCTAATTTATAATTCTAAAAGTGAACTTGTGGGTTATCTAATTTGGATTAATTATTTTAGATCTGATTTGCAAACATTTAAATTTTCAATTTTGCATTCATAGATCTTATTTTAATCAAATTACATAATTTAGAGGTTAAATTCACAAAAACCCTAGTTTATTTAGTTTAATTTGATTTGTGGGTTGTATAATTCGTAACTTCTATTTTTAGATCTAATTTTAAACATTAATAATGGCAATTAATAGATCTGATTTATTTGCCATTTCACATATGATTACATTACTTTCACTCATATTTATCATAACCATGTGTTGGATAATGGTTTCTTTCACTTCACATTGCTTCTTTTCATTCATAGCACTTCGCATATTACATTTTTATAATTTCCAAGTTGCTTCCTATTAATCAATTAAATTTCAAAGGTTTTATCCATTATGCATGTTGTTTTATGGTGACATTTTTAGGAAAATGCATTACATGTGTAGACCACATAAATGTTGAACACACAAATACACTGAGAATGGGGGTGGGTTTAAATCAGTGTATACTTTAACACTTCTAAAAACACTTTTCCACATTCATAAGTAATTAAACATATAAAGAAAAAGAATGTGAAGATCAATAACACAACAAACAACACCAGGATATACGTGGAAAACCCAAGATGGGAAAAACCACTGTGAGAAATGTCGCTTGGAGCTATTGTCCAAATCCAGCCTCACATATGTATCAACTAATTACAATTAATTTGAAGGAACCAACCTTCAAGAGACACTAATCCCCAAACTTTATGGACACAAATCCAAAGGAGCACCTGTTGGTTCCCAAAAATGGATGAAGGGTTTACACTGCATTCAGGGCAGAGACCAAGCTGATTTCATCCAAATATCTATGGAGAGCCACCTCCAACTATCAATATCTATCAGGCTTGGACCAACAATAACAAGGATGGAGGGTCCTCCTGCACTTTAGGCTCTGCAAAACCAGAGAGGGTGATCCCTTCAGTAAGAATTTCTCGCTCTCCGTAAGGATATTCAAGAATTTACTGAAAACATAGCAGATTATCTCATTAATAAAACTCAACAAAAAGGGAGAATGCTCAAGGATGGCAAATCCTTCAGTGATCCTCAACCTTAACCTGGAGTATGAGAGATAGTGAGACTATTTTCAGAAAATACATAAATCTTAGCAAATGATTGTTCTGATTGTTTATAAGATTCGTTCTGAGAGATCATGAAGAAGATAAAATCAGAAAACTGATAACCTAATGAGATTTTCAAGCTAATACCAGTGCCTTATTCATTTGGGCTACAGAGTCGATGAAAAGTTTTGCTGAAAATATAATAAAACTTCATCTAATAGCTAGTCTTGCCTAAAATAATACCGCCTTACAGTATTACTCTGCTTATGATCCTTTATCTGAACTACTTATCAAATCCTATGGCGAGCCTTATTTTCTCTGTTATCTTATTCAAATATTTTTAATTAACCCCTTGGATTAAAGCATTGAATAAAAGAGTCCATACATCATAACAATGCAATAAACAAAAGAAACCCTTGATCCCATTTGCTTAAAAGAAGATAAAATCACACACATGAGAGTAAAGATTAGGAAATTATATTTGCATTAATATTATGAGCTATCTTTTATCAGATGATAGCCAAAAAATTCAAATACAGAGTGACCCATTTGAAAAGGGGAAATTGCAACTATTCTATTACAATTTTGCTTTGCAAAATAACATTATAGTCCCTATTATTTTCTATGACTCTCTAGAACTATTTTGGACCTAACCCTGCAGAAAAGATCTATTTTACAGAGATCTTTCTCAGAAAAATTCGGACCATAAATAATGACCTTGAATTCCCTTTTATAGAAAACAAGGGAGCAACAAGCTTCAGGCCATCAAACACTTGTCAATAAAACTGAGCCTTAAAGGTTGTACACAATTCTTGTTACAAATCATTCCTTACCAGCATGCTAGCACCCGTGATGAGGTGGAACCATTGGTAGAAACAAAAATACTTGAGTCGTGCTGATATCACGTAGACACTCCTGGATGGACTCTGAGATACTCACTTTGTTCCATGGCATTTCTCTTCCTGAAAAGGAAAACAGATCCCGACATGAAACAAGACTTTCCCTCTAAATTAAAGGAAAATCTCTAGCATTTATGCCCTGGATAAGAGAAAATGGAAAGAGGAACTTGGGGGTAAATAGGATTTATTGAAAAGGCATTGTAGCTTCCCTGACACTGTAAAGATGACTGGCTGCTGGTCCTCACCTGAACAAATCCTTCTTTCAGACCCCCACGAGCTCCCTCTTGGAACACTCTGCCAACGAAATGCAGAGTAAGAGTGGGGAATAGGCCTAAGGTGACTTTTCTTGAAAAGAAAAGAATTTCACACCCGCTTTGGCTATCCCGTGAGCTTTCACATCTCCTATGGCAATGAACAACATCAAACCAGAGAAAGATCATCCATCTAGTGTCATAAAATACACGACTCCATTCATAGTTTTGTTCGAACACCATCCTCTTATAGATGAAAAAATGTCTTCAGAAAAATGAAAAAACTTATATTTGTTTCTACCCATTCTATCATTTGCCTACTGAATTTATAACCATAAATTCCTTTCAATGTAGTGGTGTTAATCCATGTGAAGAATCATCACTTTGATATCTACTACTCCACCTGTTAGCTATGGATTCTAGCAATTATGCCTATAACTCAAGTCACCACCATTTCCTAGGTTATCACTTCTTTTCTATTGGCATGTGTTTACCTTATGTGAATGATTTTATTTTGATCTTATTCCGCTTTTCAGTGTACAATCTCCTGCTTCAAGATTTATGGCAAGAAGCAAATTCTGAATTCATTAGAGAACTCGTGATTCATCACACTTGAATTTGAAGCTTATCCAAATCCTTTCACATCTCCGAGCTATCATCTTTGACTGTCAAATCAAACCCTGAATCAACAAGTCTGAATCCCATTCATTTTGCCCTTTCCTGCGAGCTATAAGCGGTGCCTCCAAAATCCCTCCAAACTTCTCATTTGAAACTCAGCCACAAATCTCATCTAACTTGGCAAATCTAACAGTCATTTCCTGCCAACTTAGTAGTTTGACTTTCCAACTGTATCTGTGGACCCACAAAATCCTGCCTGGATAGCGCCATATCATCTTTCGACCTAGCTCTGTCAGCAACCTCCCTGCAAGCCTTCCTGATCAGACAGGGATACATGGAATCATCTCGTGATACTGCGGTCCGTAACCACCTCGCAAATTCCATTGCGAGAATACCAAGGTCGTCCAATCTGTTCGATCTTTACCACTTTGCATACTACCTGCCAACTCCTTCAAAACTTAAAAGTCGAGCACCTTTTACCCTAGGATAAAACATCCTCATTCACTTTGAGCACATGAAAATTGATGGGACTATTAGTAGACAGAGTTTTACCAGTTGCGAACCAGTATTACAAAGCTTTTGACCAGTTGCGCTACTAACCCTGCCGGTTTCGTTGATAACACGTGACATCATCTCGTGATGCCAGTCATTAAAATCTTCACATCTCCAATTGCAGGGAAGCGCTATTCATTGGCTCTATCCTTGCTTTAACAGATGGTCGGGGTATTTAGTATTTGCCGGACTTAGGAAAAAATAAGCGCGAGCATTTAAAAAATTAGAAGGGGACTGGTAATAGGGATGTTATGCGGATGACTTAGGAAAAACATACTTTATTTACCAGTTAACCAGTATTTGCCTTAGGGGATAAAATGACCCCATTCATGGAAATGGTACCCTTGGTTTAAGTGGGAAAAGTAACAACGAAATATATTATTTCTAGGGTTTTCTTCACAAGAATGTAAGAAGTCTCGATAAATCCTAAACCCTAAGGCTTGAATTGTTCTCAGAGGATATAAGTGACAACTTGAAAATAAAAAGTTTGGGCTAAAATTTGAAAATTTTATGCAATCAATTTTCATGGCTATCAATGGCTCTAGTTGGGGATGCTCATTTCTCAGGAATGAAGCGAGAGACCTGAATCTTTGAGTAAAGCAGACCAACTGTCAGGAAGACGAAGAAGAAATTACCTAGATAGGGTAACTTCAACAAAAGAAACTAAACTAACAAGGCAAACCTAACTAATGTTCATGGATACCAACTACTTTTAAGAAAAGTAGAACCTCAAAATTGTCTATGAACAAGCAATTAAGAGGGAATTTATTCATAACTCCATCGGGCATAGAGTCAAAGAAAACCTCTCTATCCCAATCCACTTGTGGCCTACAGGATCAAACCAAGTGTGATGGCTCAAAGCCATCTACCAATGTCAACTTTTTCTTGCCTCTGTCATAAACATGATTTTATTTTGAAAGCATCAAATATAATCTAATAACATAAGTGGAAGAGCATTTTTCAAATTTGCTGGCTAGTTCTATCTATCCACTATGCTTAACTTTATCACTACAATTACTATTGAAAACCTGAAAACTGTGCAATGATTTAGTACATCTGCAATCTTGTGACATATATGCTATGTACTCAATATAGCACACACCCTAACTGCAACCAATATCCTTTTCTGCAAATACATCATCGTGTTGGAAAAGGAAAATCTCATATTCTAGCATATAACTAAAAATACATGCCTCTTTTGCATTATCAACTTGCCTACTAAAATGGGGATTCTCCAAAGAAACCTCCTTCTTACTGATCATATCTAGTAAGCTGTTATCAAGGGGAAGGAAAGGATCATAAATGACCTCTTCATATGTTACATTTTATTGCTTTGTTTCCAATCTAATGTCAACAATATCAGCAACAGGGGAAAATCGTTCAATGTTACCTACTTCTGAATTAGATATTGCACCTTCATCTTCACAATATTCCATTTTAGAATTTGATGCAATAATATCTAGATTCTCATTTGTTTCTTCATATAAAGGGTTAAAAATAACATGAAGACCCTTCTCAAAAATATTGTAATAGAGCACCAATTGATCTTCATCTGAATCTTCATCAAATAATGAATTGATATTTTCACTGAAATTATTTTTGATCTCATCTTCAGGTTTATCAAGAAATCGGGAATCAGAATTTGAACTGGAACAACACCCAATAATACAATCCTCACAAGTTTTTTCATCAAAAACTGATGGTATCTCATCATCTGAATTTTTATTATCACAGTCCTGCAAACCTACAACCATTTCAGACATAAGACTTTCCAATTCTTCATACTCATTGTCATATCTATCTGAAACGCAAGATTGCAAACCAATTTCCCATGAGGTGTTCTCCTTGGAAAAATCACTATTGTTGTCCTTCAATAAAGTAATTGACACCATATCCGTCTCTTTATTTAATATGTTAGGCATTCTCTCATTAGGCTCTTCTTCATCAATATGAGGAATAACCACTGTCTGGGACAAGTCCTCTTCACTCACATTTTGGTTCATATCATAATCAATAACAAGGCTAATGTAATCAATAGGAATATAAAAATCTTGACATGGTCCTTTTGTTTCAGATTCATGCTTTGCTTTGTACCCTATCATCTTAGGATAATATACCTTTGCAGATAGGTATCCCATACTTCAAATTGTTTTCAATCACCATTGTTGTCCTATAAGCCTGATGTAAGGTTTTAGGCTCCTTATCTCTTAGCAAATAATTCCCCTCCTCTTCAAATGCAACCAAATAAATAACTAGGCATACTGCATCATTTGGTTTGTAACTGCTAGGAATGTTATCCAGTGCCCTAGCAAACATGAGATTAAAAACAGGTACTATCTCATCTTCTTCTTTTTGAATGTCCATGAATGTTTTCATAACAGAGCTTGGATCAATTCTTTCACCAAACTATTCCATGAATGCCACCTTCAACTCATCCCATGATGAGATAAAACATATTGGCATGTAGGAGAACTAGTCTCTAGCATTTGCCCTCAAAGACTGAACAAATAACTTCATGAAAACATCTTCCTAATTTATTTCAAAATCTTCCATTAATTTAGAAAACTCTTGTAAATGCTATTGTGTTGATTCTAACTTTTTCCCATTAAACCCTGGTAATTGGTCCCTAACCCCTACAGGAAAAGGATTTGGGAAACCTTGTATACCATCAAAATTCAATGGTTTATATCTTTCCCTAAAGAAAGCTCTATGATGACTTGACATAGATTGCATATCCATTTTTGACATTTCATAAGAAAATGCAGACATATGATACATATTTTCATTCATTTCCTTATCTCTTTCTCTTCTCTTGAACTATTTCACTATAAGGCTCAAAACATACTCCATCTAATCTTATACAAAAAGATGAAAATAAAATCACAAGAGCATGTGAAATAATCACTACCATTCCCTTCCTTAGTGCTTCTTTCACTACTTAGAGAACACATTTTTTACAACTTTCATGAAAATACGCTTGACTCATGAAAATCTAAATACCTGGAAATGCTGCTACCTTCTTCAACCTGGGATTTGCAAAATCACCTTCACTTCTTCAAATCTTTAACACCGATCTTTTGACAGAGTCGCCACCTCCTTGTAGAGGACCAATACTCAAACAACTAAAATTTCTTCACAGGTCAGATTTGTTTCAACACAACACTACCACATTTCCTTAACATCAAATGACGCTACTGATTCTATCCTCAACTTGTTGGGGTACTTCATCATAAGAGCTCAAATCTGCTTCATTCTTCCTGCAAACTTCTTGGTTCTCTTTCAAGGAGACACACACTGGTGCATAGATCTCAGAGTCTCAGAGTCGCCACTCATAATCGTAACGTATTACACATAATCTTGAAAAACAGATAGATCTGGTCTGAACTCTTTATATAACAAGAACTACATTAGATTCTTAACGACGTTTATAAGAATTGACTCAAACCAACAAGGGACAGATTAAGAAGATTCCTCACTCTATGGGCGAAATCTCAACAATATATTAAGTAAATCTTTCTTAACCAGAGACTATTTACATTTCATCCCCAACAGAGTTGCCAATTTTTTGTTGGTTTCCAAATGGACGACGAGTTTACACTTCTTACAGGGCAGAAACCAAGCTAATTTCATCCAAATATCTATGGAGAGCCACCTCCAACTATCAATATGTGTCAGGCTTGGACCAACAATAACAAGGACGGAGGGTCCTTCTGTACTTTAGGCTCTGCAAATCAAGGGAGGGTGATCCATTTAGTAAAAATTTCCCGCTCTTCGTAAGGATATTCAAGAACTTATTGCAAACAAAGAAGATTATCTCATTAATAAAACTCAATAGAAAGGGAGAATGCTCAAGGATGGAAAATCCTACAGTGATCCTCAACCTTAACCTGGAGTATGAGAGATGGTGAGACTATTTTCAGAAAATACATAAATCTTAGCAAATGATTGTTCTAATTGTTTATAAGATTCGTTCTGAGATCATGAAGAAGATAAAATTGGAAAACTGATAACCTAATGAGATTTTCTAGCTAATATTGCCTTATTCATTTGGGCTATAGAGTCGATGAAAAGTGTTGCTGAAAATCTAATAAACACCATCTAATAGCCGGTCTTGCCTAAAATAATAATGCCTTACAATATTACTCTGCTTATGATCCTTTATCTGAACTACTTATCAAATCCTATGGCGAGCCTTATTTTCTCTGTAATCTTATTCAAGAATTTTTAATTAACCCCTTGGATTCAAGCATTGAATAAAAGAGTACATACATCATAACAATGCAATAAAAAAAAGAAACCCTTGATCCCATTTGCTTAAAAGAAGATAAAATCACACACAGGAGAGTAAAGATTAGGAAACTATATTTGGATTAATATTATAAGCTATATTTTATCAGATGATAGCCCACAAATTCAAATACAAAGTGACCCATTTGAAAAGGGGAAACTGCAACTATTCTATTACAATTTCGCTCTGCAAAATAACATTACAGTCCCTGTTATTTCCTATGACTCTCTAGAACTATTTTGGACCTAACCCTGCAGAAAAGATCTATTTTACAGAGATCTTTCTCAGAAAAATTTGGACCATAACTAATGGCCTTGAATTCCCTTTTATAGAAAACAAGGGAGTGACAAGCTTTAGGCCATTAAACACTTATCAATAAAACTGAGCCTTAAAGGTTGTACACAATTCTTGTTACAAATCATTCCTTACTTGCATGCTAGCACCCATGATGAGGTGGAACCAAAATTTCCAACTGATTATTGGTAGAAACAAAAATACTTGAGTTGTGTCGATATCACCCAGACACTCCTGGATGGACTCTGAGATGCTCACTGTGTTCCATAGAATTTATCTTCCTGAAAAGGAAAACAAATCCCAACATGAAACAAGACTTTTCCTCCAAATTAAAGGAAAATCTCCAACCTTTATGCCCTAGATCAGAGAAAATGGAACGAGGAACTTGGGGGTAAATATGATTTATTGAGAAGGCATTGCAGCTTCCCTGATGCTGCAGAGATGACTGGCTGTCGGTCCTCACCTGAACAAATCCTTCTTTCAGATCCTCATGAGCTCCCTCTTGGAACACTCTACCAATGAAATGCAGAGTAAGAGTGGGGAATAGGCCTTAGGTGACTTTTCTTGAAAAGAAAAGGATTTCACACCACCTCTCGCAATCCCCTGAGATTTCGCATCCCCTCTAGCAATGAACAACGTCAAACCAGAGAAAGATCATCCATCCAGTGTCATAAAATACACAGCAACTCCATTCATAGTTCTGTTTGAATACCATCCTCTTACAAATGAAAAACTATCTTCAGAAAAATGAAAAAACTTATATTTGTTTCTACCCATTCTATCATCTGCCTAGTGAATTTATAACCATAAATTCCTTTCAATGTAGTGGTGTTAATCCATGTGAAGAATCATCACTTTGATATCTTCTACTCAACCTGTCAGCTACGGATTCTAGCAATTATGCCTATAAATCAAGTCACCACCATTTCCTAGGCTCACTCCTTTTCTACTGGCATGCGTTTACCTTATGTGAATGATTTTATTCCGATCTTATTCCTCTTTTCAGTGTACAATCTCCTACTTCAGGATTTCTGGCAACAACCAAATCTTTGAATTCATCAGAGAACTCATGATTCATCACACCTAAATTTTAATCTTATCCAAATCCTTTCACATCTCTGAGCTATCATCTTTGACGGTCAAATCAAACCCTGAATCGACAAGTCTAAATCCCATTCATTTTTCCCTTTCCTGTGAGCTATAACCAGTGCCTCCAAAATCCCTCCAAACTTCTCATTTGAAACTCAGCCGTAGATCTCATCTAACTTGGCAAATCTAATGGTCATTTCTTGCCAACTTAGCAGTTTGACTTTCCAACTGTATATGTGGACCCGCAAAATCCTGACTGGATAGCGCCATATCGTCCTTCGACCTAGCTCCGTCAACAACCTCCTTGCAAGCCTTCCTGATCAGACATGGACACATGACATCATCTTGTGATACCGCAGTCCATAACCACCTCGCAAATTCCATTGCGGGAATACGAGGATCGTCCGATCTGTTCGATCTTTACCACTTTGCATACTGCCCGCCAACTCTTTCAAGACTTAAAATTCAAGCACCTTTTACCTTAGGATAAATCATCCTCATTCACTTTGAGCATGTGCAAATTGATGGGACTGTTAGTAGACCAAACTTTACAACCTGCAAACTGGTATTTCAAAGCTTTTGACCCGTTGTGCTACTAACCCTTCCGGTTTCCCTGATAACACGCGACATCATCTCGTGATGGTGTGGTCATTAAAATCCTCACATCTCGGATTGCGGGGAAGCGCTAGCCATTGGATCTATCCTTTCTTTAACAAATGGTCGGGGTATTTAGTATTTGCCGGACTTAGGAAAAAATAAGCACGTATATTTAAAACATTAGAAGGGGATCGGTAATAGGGATGTTATGTGGATGACTTAGGAAAAGCATACTTTACGAACCGGTTAACCAATATTCACCTTAGGGAATAAAATGGCCCCGTTCATGGAAAGGGTACCCTTGGTTTAAGTGGTAAAAGTAACAATGAAATATATCTTTTCTAGGGTTTTCTTCACAAGAATGTAAGAAGTCTCGATAAATCCTAAACCCTAAGGCTTGAATTATTCTCAGAGGATATAAGTGACAACTTGAAAATAAAATTTTTGGGCTAAAATTTGAAAATTTTATGCAATCAATTTTTAGGGCTATCAGCATGAACCCCCTTACAATCAATTAATTTGAAGGCACCAACCTTTAGGAGACACCAATTCCCTACGCTAACATACAACATTACAATCTTGATGTAAGATAATGAATAAATAAGAACCTTTGTAGTTCTTCTCTATCTCTTCGGAAATTTGGTTCACAACCTTTCAACTTTGCAACTCTCCTCCGCTGCTCAGATTGATAAAACAATATCAACACTTTATTCTTATTCTCTATAATTTTTGGGTCTTTTGACTCTTAATGCAACAATAACTTCACAATCTATATCAATCTTCATTCTATTTGTATGCTCTATATTAACCTCCAAAAAGTCGGCCAAAACTTAGTTCATCATGGATTAAACAAAACATAGTTTGCATTGTTATCATACACCATGATCGGTACAACTTTCTATGTTGTATTAGGATCGTTCATTCTATCAACTTGCATTTTGTTCTTATCATCACAACATAGAGAATCTACCCCATTTTGTAATTGTCCAATTGCATTCAATAGATAGTTGTTGAAGTCAATTTGTGCAAGTTCCCAAAACACTATTATTGTGCCAAAGCAAGTTCTCAATCTTTAAATCTAGACTGTTAATCCTCATGATTTGACCAAAAATATTTGGTCATTATTGACTTTGTGATGGTTCCACACACCACATCACATTACTGTCAACACAATCTCCTTGAGTCTTTATCTATGTCACATTGGAGATAAATTGTCAAGGACACATGGTGATGGGTTGCAACATGGCGACCTGGCTTTTGATCACATCATAAAACTTTTTGAAGCTACGCTTTCTCCATTCCTTCTAGCTTCATTGACCTCAACACAATACGTGGTACCTGGTTGCTTCATTAGAAGCCTTTCTTGATGGTGTCACCTCTCCATACAATAGTGCAATTTAAGTGACATGTGAGAGTCTCTCGTTACTTCACAGGATAACTTTCCATTATTAACTCTAAGCCATGACGATGCATCTTGACATTTGTTGTGATTGTTTACGGTTTGATCGCAACATTGCAACCACCTTTAGCGGTTAATCCCAACCACTACGATCATGCACTTGAAAATCCACCACAACATCACGACCTCCCCTAGCGGTCTGTCCTGACCACTGTGATCTTGTACCTAACATTTCATGTTAACTCCCATGGTTCCATTGTAACTTTGTAGCCTCTTTTGATAGTTTGTTCTGATGATTACGATCTTGCGCCTGGCAGTTTATGTCACCTCAACACACACTCTAATTCAGATGGCAAAAAGCATGTGAGCCAATGCTCACTTAACCTATTTTTGCTAGTTAGTATAAAAAATTGATACTGTCACCATATTGCCAATGTGGGATAAATGGTTAAAACCAATACATGCATAGGTCTATTCCTTTTGCACACAATCTGTTTGTTCAGCTCGAATTGTTCTTGCCTGAAGGTGCACATCTACTATGTGTAGCTATATTGCATCTCAAAAACATCTCAATTTCTCTTTTTCATGTTGACCTATCCATCTCGGTACTGATCGCTTCCTTCAATGCATATCCTTATGACATTAACGACAAGATTATTATACCAAAATCAGCAATAATTTTTTTTGTAGATCCTAATCCTAGAGATGCTAATGAAAAACCTAATACTTGTACCTCTCTTAGGGTACCTAATGTGAATTAGGAAAGAGATAATAGTCTTATCAATGATCTCTCTAAATGAGAGAAAGCACTGAAGAGCAACATGGCACCATCTTCTTCTCACACACATACCCTAGCACAAGGGGGACAAGGTCAAAATATTGGTGTTTCAATCTCTCTAGATCCCCTTATTCTCCTAGATCCTATCTAAATCGTCAAAAAAATTATAGAGAAGATGATGTTATGTATTTCATTCATAATCTATTTCCCCACATAACATTAAGTACAGATGAGGCCTTGGATGATAAGGATCATCCTTCCCAACCCATCAAAGAGGATATGCATGATGATAGAAAGGAAAATCTCCCTACACAAGATATTCCTTCTTCATCTACTTTTTCCTTTGTTCCCTCAAAATACACTTACACTACAAATTTACTGGCTATTTGAATTCTATGTTGATGTCCTTCAAGGTTTGTTTCATGCATAATAGCTGAGTGCAACATGAAGCAACAACTATATATTCTACCTCTGTAGTTGACAATGACACACAATCATGTTTTTGCTATGCCAGGAAACCAATTTGTTCCCAAGAAATAATGCACCACCACTAGTGGTCTTTCTATCATTAACACACCTTGCTTAATCAACATTTGTATAGGCATGTAAGCTAAAATCTTTGCCTTTAGGGTACCATAAACCAAAGTATTTTGTATGTTGTAGATATTTGAAGATCCTTGTGTCTGCAATCAATTGAGTTTCCTTTCAAGCAGCCTAAAACCTTGTTACCATGCATACAACATACATTATATCAGGCCTAGAAGTAGTAAGATGCAACAACTTCCAATCATTGATCTATATCTTGTCTAATCTGCCAATGAAGATTCAACATCTTTGCTTAGTTTACACCCTATCACTATGGGTGTGTCAGATGGATTGCAATCTTTCATCTGAAACTTCTTCAACATTTCCCTCACATACTTGGTTTGACAAATAAAAATACCTTTGTCAGTCTAAGTGATCTGCAAACCAAGAAAGAATGACAACTCACCTAACATGGACATTTCAAATTCATTTTGCATAGCTTCAACAAACACTTTATAGATCTCATCACTATTTCCCCCAAAAATTATATCGTCAACATACACAACCACACTCAACTGATGATCTCCCTTAGCTCTAATGAACAAATTATTTTCTGCAACATCTTTTTAAAACCCTTATTGTTCTAGGTATGATTCTAATCTTGCATAGCAGGCTCCAGGAGCTTGTTTTAGTCCATACAAGGCTTTCTTAAGTCTACAAATAAAATTTTGATCTTTTGTAGACAATCAACCTTTTGGTTGCTCAATATATACTTCCTCTTCAAGATTACCATTTAGAAATGCACATTTGGCATCAATTTGATACACTTTGAAGTTCTTGTAGACTGAGAATGCAAGAAACATTCTGATTGCTTACAAACGTGCCACATGTGCAATTGTTTCTTCAAAGTCTATGCCCTCAACTTGTGCACCCTTGCACACAAGTCTACCTTTATTTCTAACAACTTTACCTTCTTCATTTAATTTGTTCTTGAATACCCATTTGGTTCCAATTACATTCTCGTCCTTAGGTCCAGGGACAAGCTCCCATGTTTCATTCTTCTCAATCTGGTTGAGTTCTTCTTGCATAAATCAACCCAATTTTCATCTTGACTTTCTTCTTTGAAGTTCTTAGATTCAACCAAGGAAAGTAAAATAAATCTTTCAGGTTGAGTACCATTTTTAGATTGATCTTCTTGTGTTCTCATTGCAATCTTTCTCCTTGTTTGCATACTTACATTTTTATCACTAATATTTTTTTCTTCTGGATGGTCTCTTTGTACAACTTTTGAAGGTGTCACCGTGTCTTTCCTTGCTAGTTCTTGGACTATTGGCTCAGTATGAATTGGTTCAAGTTAATTTGAGTCATCATCAACTACTAGAGTACAAAGTGAATCCTCATCAAACTTTACATGTATGCTTTCCACAATTCTATGTAGCCTCATATTATAGTATTTATATGCCTTGCTTCTTGAGAAATATCTAACACAATATCCTTCATTTGATCTAGCATCAATTTTTCCAAGATTTTCATCATCACGCTTTATGTAACACTTACTTCCTAACCCCCTAAAATGACTAATTGAAGTTGTCCTTCCTGTCCATAACTCATAAGGGATATTGGAGCTATTTGGTCTTAGTTGCACTTTGCTTAGAATGTAAATTATTGTGTGAACAACATCCTTCCAAAACCTATCAGTTAATTTTGACTCATTTAGTAGGGTTTTTTGCCATTTCTTGTATTGTCCTATTTTTCATTTCAACCACACCATTTTGTTGTGGTGTTCTTGCTGCAGAAAACTATATTTTTATACCATATTTTTCATAGCAATTCTCAAATTCATGTGATGTGATTTCTCCACCTTTGTCAGACCTGAAACATTTTAGTTGTAAGTTCAACTCATTCTCAGTCATAGGCCTAAAAGTTTTGAATTTCTTAAATGCTTCTAATTTTTCTTTCAAGAAGCACACCCAAGTCATTCTAGTGAAGTCATCTATGAACAACATGAAATATCTTTCACCATTCCAACCTTTTGTTTTGATGGGTCCACATAAATTAGTGTATCAACTCAAGTGGTCTTGCAGTTGAATTCTCTTTAGTTTCGAAGCTCACTTTTGTTTTCTTACCAATTTGATAATGTTTACATATAGTGTTTGATGGCTTTGTAATAGCAGACATGCCTCTTACAACCTTCTTTGAACTTATTTTGACAAGACTGTGAAAATTCATGCGTCCCAACCTTTCATGCCATAGCCAACTTTCATGCTTTTGACTCGTGAGACATTTGGATCCATTTCATTCCTTGAGCTTGTTAAGTATGTACAAATTTCCATGTATTCTATGTGCATCAACAATTACTCTTCCATTTTTCTTGATATCACATCCTTTCTTGTGGAATACCACATTATATCCATTATCAGACATTTGATTGACACTAAGCAAATTTTGTTTGAGCTCTTCAACATAGAAGACATTTTGTGTTGTAGTCCTTCCAATATCAAAACTGATTGAACCTTTTCCAACTATGGTAGCAGTGTCATTTGATCCAAATCTTATTGTTCCTTTGCAGGTCTTTTTTAATGAGAGAAATTTACTCTTATGACATGTCATATGATTTGAGCAGCCACTGTCAACATACCATGTACCATTTTCATCTTATGCATGAAACGCAGCTTGGACAAGAAGAGTCGTTTCTACATTTTTCTCTTCCTTCTTCACTTTCCATTCCCTTTTAGTTTCTTTCTTCTTGTTTGCTTCAGATTTAGTTTTTTTTTCTCCCTTTTCATGAGTATTCATTTTCTTATCTTGTTTGGAATACTTAATACCACTTCTACAATTTTGCTATATGACCAAGGTTGTTACTTTATAACATATTGTCGTGAAGTCGGCAAGATGTGCAAATGAATTTTGACTCATGAAAGTATTTGTTCTCATATTAAGTCTACAATCTACTACCTTATGACCAAACTTATTACAAGAGAAATAGTAGCCAGGAAAATAATGATTGAACCTAAATGCTTGTTGTTGCCTGGTAGGAGTTGATCTTCTGAATGTTCTCTTCTTACTAATAACATCAATGAATCCCTCAGTTTCCTTGATTTCAGATTTCTTGACAATTGTCATTGCCTCCTTTTTTGCAATTGATTGGATCTTTTCTTCATCTTTCCTTTTGTCTTCATATTTTACAAATACCATTAATTTTGTCTTTGCATTTCATCTTATCTGTTATAGTGTTGTTGGGACATTGTCCCTTCTCACAGCCTAGCCCAACCAATATATTAGACTTTTGTTGTTTACTCATCATGTTATCCAAGGCTTCACTTCTTTTGTCATATTTCTTTAGACATACTATCCTAGCCTTGCGTAGCTCACATTCTTTCTCTTTAGCTTGCAATTTTTCTGTCCAAGCATGCTCTATCTTCTTTTCTTCTTCAATTTTAGTTATGAGATTGATGATTAGTGTTTTAGATTCTTCAACCTTCTTTTGTATTTTTTATTCTTTGCTCCTACATGGTCTATTTCATTCAAGGAAGAAATGAGCTCTCCTTCCAAATTGACCTCAACTTCTTCTTCATTGGATCTATTTGATTCATTATCATTCTTTTCAGTGTCAACCTCAACAATTTCCATGAATAAGTAATCTTTATTTCCAGGTTTTGTGGCATCTTCAACATCACTTTCAACATCTGAGGTACCACTATCTTCTTTGGAATATAGACTCTTTTGGTTCTTTCCTTTCTTGTACTTAGGAATTTTTGATTGATTTTAATTCTCCTTTTTAATCCTACATTGGGGTGAACAATGGCCTAATTTACCACATTCAAAACATTTGAATGATAATATTCCTATGTACTTACCTGATCCTCTTTTTAATCTTCTTACAAAATTGGCCTTTTCATGATCAATCTTGGAATCTTCCACCTCAACAACCTTAAATGTAACTTCTCTCTTTGATGTATCACCTTTTCCTATGCTTGTTTCATACATAGAAAGATATCCAAACAATTCATCTCTAGAAATTTAATCTAGGTCCTTAGCTTCTTCAATAGAAGAGACTTTTGAGTCATACCTAGAGGGTAGATATCTTAACACCTTCTTCACGATCATAACATCCTTAACATCTTCACCGAGTCCTCTGATAGCATTGACAACTTCATCCACTCTGAGAAAATATTTAACAATTTCTTCTTCTTCCTTCATCTTCAATCCCTCCAACTGAGCTCTATAAGTCTGGAATTTTGCTTGCTTAACTGTGTCATCACCTTCATAGATACTGTGAAGTTTATCCCAAATATCCTTTGCAGTTTTGTAGTGCATTATCTTGACAAATTCTAAGTTTGACAGTCCACAAAATATGGCATTACTTTCTTTAGCATTGTTCTCATATTCTTTCTTCTCATTTGGAGTGGATGGGGAATTGGTAGGTGTACACCCAGTCACAAATGACTACCAAATATCAAATCCAAGAGATGAAATGTAGGATTTCATTATGATCTCCTAGAAAGCATACTTTGTTCCATTGAAAATTAGTGCCTTGTTAGATGAAGCTCCTTCATTACCAACCATGTGTTCAAGACCAAGATCTACCTTGAGTGGCTAATCTTGTACCAAGGAACCGTGCTTTGATACCAATTGTTGAACACAAATACATTGAGAAGGGGGGTTGAATCAGTGTATACTTTAACATTTCTAAAAACACTTTTCAACACTCATAAATAATTAACCATATAAAGTAGAAGAATGTGAAGATCAATGACATAACACACAACACCGGGATATACATGGAAAACCCAAGTTGGGAAAAACCATGGTGAGAAAATGCTGCTTAGAGCTACTATCCAACTCTAGCCTCACAAATGTATCAATTGATTACAATTTGATGAGGGCACAATCCGAAGATCAGAAAAACACAACAAAAGAGACATAGGAAATCTATATTTATTATCTAAAAACTATTTTCGATACATGCAATTACAAATAAGAGGAATCAATCCTCATAGGTTGCAATACAACAACTTATAGAGTTATCTGAAAAACCCTTACAATGCAGTTTCCCAACCCATAACTAAATCCCAAAAACTCACTCTCCAAAAAGTAAAACAAGTTTCCTTCCATGAGTCCTAAAATAGCCTTTCACCATATTGGAACTGAAATTACAATTTAGAAATTACCAATTTGTAGACAAATGCCAAAACATGAAATTAGAAATATGAAAATATGACCAAATTCAAAAATTGAAACTTTCCAAAGATTGTCCAACTTCCGTTAGCCATAACTTTTGATTCGGGAATCGGATTGATACACCATTTGAAGCTTCGGAAGTTTCTTTGAGTGAAGAATATACTAATAACCCGCCATTTTTGGGGCTGTTTGAAACCATTTAATGCCCCAAATTTGACTCGAAAGAATTTTTTTTTATTTTTCGAGAAACTGAAACTTGAATAACTTTCAAACTTTTAATTATTTTAACCTAATTCTTTCACCAATGTGCTTATTTTTTTGTTCTCAAGCTTCCCACAAAATTCGGGCTCCATCTGCCTTTAAAAAAAAAATTCTATTTTTCGTAGCCGACAAGAAAAACCAGCTTGACAATTCTGAAAGTTGGAATCTCTTATTCATCTAAATAGGTATCTAGAAATGCAAAAAAATTAAAAGAAAATTAACTAAAGGGAAATATTTTCTGGGTGATGTAGGATTGCCCTTACACCACTAGATGCTTCAACATCAGATGCCCGGGGTAGTTTGAGAAGTGACCCCATCACGTCTCAGCTGGTTGAGGAAAACCCAAATGGTCAACCTCTTCCTTGGACAACCATGAAGAATATTCAATAGGTCTCCCATTCCATTTCACTAGATACTCCTCACACTGCCTATTTCTGCTACTTCCCACACGACTATCCAAAATTGCTTCAATCGCCTCCTTCTCTGAAGTAGGTGTAGGAATTTTGCACTGTTCTATTGTTGGCTCCTCCTCGGTGCCACCTTCAAGATATTCTTTTAAGTCTAAAATGTTGAACACAAATGAAATATTGATTCCATCTAGCAATTATATTTCACGTGTTTCCAAAATCATGCTTCTTCAAAATTTTGCAAGGATTGAACTTCTTCATCTTCATCTTAGTGTATATCCCCACTGGAAACCTTTCTTTCCTCAAATGGACCATCATTTCATCACCAAAATGGAACTCCTTATACCTCCTTTTTTGATCTGCCTTCGCCTTATACTACAGATTCATCTCATTGATGTGCTTCCTCACCTCTTCATGTATATTTTTGATGTGTTCTGCAAAGTCTTTGACTTTGACACTTGTATGCTTTTCCCGTTCCATCTTCCTCAATTCTGGAGTGGTCCTTGGACTGCCTCCATACACAATCTGGAATGGTGATCTACCAGTGCTTCTATTGATAGAATTGTTGTAAGCAAATTTTGCCTATGGTAAGAATAGATCCCATCCCTTGGGTTTGTCTCCTACCAAGCATCTTAGTGGGTTACCTAGGCTCCTGTTCACCACTTTAGTATGCCCATTTGTTTGCAGATGGTGTGCAGAACTAAATTTCAATTCTGTCTCCAACTTCTTCCACAAGGTCCTCCAAAATTATCCAAATTTGGTATCATGATTTGAAACGATACTTTTTGGCAAACCATGCAGTCTTACCACCTCCTTGAAGAACAAATTAGCAATGTGGACAACATCATGGGTCTTCTAGCATGGGATGAAATGTGCCATCTTTGAAAACCTGTCAACTACCACAAAAATTGAATCATTCCCTCTTTGTGTCCTTGGTAAAGAAAGAACAAATTCTATACTTATATCTTCTCATGGCCTCTCTGGTACAGGTAATGACTGATACAACCCTGTATTCTGGCTCATTCCTTTTTCCATCTAGCACACTTTGCAGGTTTGCACAAATTTGTTCACATCCTGTGATAGTTGAGGCCAATAATAATGTTCACTAATGATGGAAATGGTCTTAACCTGACTAAAGTGTCCAACCATTCCTCCATTGTGCTTCTCTTTGATCAAATTCTCCCTCATGGAGCTCCTTGGAATGCACAACTGGCTTCCCTCAAACTTTTAGACAATTCAAATAACTGGAAGACAACTAAGAGGGGTGGGAGGGGGCGGGGGTGAATCAATTGTCACGGATTATTGGATCCATTAGCAATTTAAACTTTAATACCAGAACCCAAAACATTAATATCAGAATAGCAGTTAAACCAATTAAGCATAAACAATAATCACAGAATAAAAGCCATTCACATAATACCAAGATTTATACGTGGAAAACCCGGTAAAGGGAAAAACCATGGTGGGAAGCCTACCCATAGTTAGATAATACTTATGTAGTAAGTATGTGAATTACAATTGAGGGGCTTGCACTTGCAGGAAGGCCAATATCCTAGAGCGCACTGCTCATCACAAAAGGAGCCTCACTGACTACATATAAATCCATACTACAATCTGGAGAACTGTTGAACTGTAAAAGATAGCATCTCCTATGCTTGAGTACAGTTCCAGTTAAGCTCAATAACGGAGGAATAAATCCTCTTACATAAACCCAATTCGATCTCCAATGATCGATCAAATCCTCTACCTGAATGATATTACATTATTCACACATTACATTCCTTGACCATGACCTCTAACATAACCATGATGATCTACAATGAGATCTTACATATATATATATACAAACCCTCGACCATAAACAATCAGGTCGGCCACCAAATAATAAACCAATTACATAGTTACAAACCATGTCACCCTTAGACCAAACAAATAATATCCAACACATAAGACATCTTGAAAATATATCGATAGGTCCAATCCACACGTTACATTAAAGTCGGTCCATAACCTAGATCAACCGGGACCCAATATAGGTCCACATGCTTCAGCAATGATCTCCATCCATCAAGTCTCAAACATGATCACCAACAACATCCTGAAACTCCACTAGAAGCTGCACCAACACCACTTATGCAATTCATCAAAGATCTCCACCAAAAGCTTTGCCGGTGAAACCCTCGCCGGAACCAGAAACTAAGCTTCTAAGAAAACAGGATAGCATCTAATCACCAGACCAAAACCAACTGACCAAATATGAGCATGAATATCATGAACAAGCCAATTCCATCACCAAAATATATCAGAGCCTACTAGATCATGCCAGATGCAAATCAACTAGAAACCACTCAACCTACCGAGACCAGAAGGGTGTCAGTAAAGCATCCAAACAACTAGTTATGGTATCAATGACAAAATATCAATGCAACACATAATCAATTCCACCAAATGACCAACAATCTCCCCCTTTGGCATTGATGGAAACACTAGATGTGAAAAACATCTAAGTGCCAAGAAATGCCAAACAAATGTCCCCCAATGGAAGACAACCAACAATCTCCCGCATACAACTCTGAAATAAAGACCAAAATCCCCCTATAAATAATATTTCTGTAGCTCTGAATTTATCCCTTATCAATATCTCTCCCCCTTTCTTTTTATTTTTCATTTTATTTTTCTTTTTCACATCAATATAACTCCCCCTTTGACATCAATGCTAGAAATCTGACAAAAATATCAAAGCAAAACATAAACCACTGAATCACAAAGCTTACTACTCCCCCTGAGCAGTAGCATCCCAAATCAGTGTTGAAATGAATAATATCTCTGATAATGCATGCCAGACTAATGCCAAACCGTATCAATCAAGTCTCTACCGGAGGGGCATAAACTCCCAATCTGTCTCTCAGGTACTCAAATGATTCCTTGGGCAAAGGTTTAGTGAAAATATCTACAATATGCTCTTTAGTGTTCACATAAACCAGTCTAACTTCATTTGCTTCCACCTTTTCCTTAAAAAAGTTATACTTTATAGATATGTACTTTGTTTTAAAATGAAATATCAGATTCTTTGATATATCAATAGCAACAGAGTTATCACAATGAATAACTACATGTGCATCACAATCCACCTTTATATCCTTCAACATTTTCTTCATCCATAAAACTTGTGTACAGTTAGTAGCAGCAACAACATACTCAGCTTCAACAATAGATAACAAAGTACATGATTCTTTCTTGCTTATCCATGAAACCAATTTCTTTCCAAGAAAGAAAGCTCCACCGGAAGTTCTTTTTCGGTCATCAATATCTCCAGCATAATCAACATCTGTATATGCACATAAAGTGAAGTTATCATCCTTAGGGTACCACAAACCATATTCTGATGTACCTTGCAAATATCTAAAAATCCTCTTCATTGCCATCTCATGATTTTCTCTAGGATCACTCTGAAATCTTGAAACAATACAAACAACATTCATAATATCAGGCTTAGTCTGAGTCAAATAAAGCAGACCTCCAATCATAGATTTGTATCTTGTAGGATTTATTTGTGCAGAAACATCTTTTCTTGTCAATTTCTCACTTGTAACCATAGGAGTACTTACTGGTTTAGAATCTCCCATACCAAATTTCTTCAACAATTCCTTAACATATTTAGTTTGACAGATGAAAATACCTTGGTTAGTCTGAGTATTCTACAAACCAAAGAAAAATCTCATCTCACCAATCATAGACATCTCAAATTCTTTCTCCATATTCTTATAAAATTCTATGCAAAAATTATCTTCACCTCCAAAAATAATATCGTCAACAAATAATTCAATAATTAATATATCATCATCAGTGATCTTATAATATAAATTACTGTGAGCACTGCCCTTAGTAAAACCAAGCTTCAAAAGATATTTATCCAACCTTGCATACCAAGCTCTATGTGCTTGTTTCAATCCATATAAAGTTTTCCTTAACCTGCAAACCATATTTGTATCATCTGATAGTGAGAAACCATCAGGTTGCTCAATATAAACTTCCTCATCAAGATCCCCATTCAAAAATGCACATTTAACATCCATCTGATAAACCTTGTAGTTTTTAAAGCATCATAGGCAAAAAAATAATCTTATAGGTTCAATCATAGCTACAGGTGCCTCTCCATAATCAATTCTTTCCTTTTGAGAATATCCTTTACAAACCAATCTAGCCTTATTCCTTATAACTTGACCATCCTCATTCAATTTATTTCCAAAAACCCATTTATTTCCAATAACATTTTTATTTTTAGGCTAGGGAACCAAGGTCCATGTGTTATTTGTCTCAATCTAATCTAATTCTTCCTCCATAGCTTTCAACCAATATTCATCTTTACATGCCTCAATTACTGATACTAGTTCAACTTGTGAAATTAAACATACCTCATTAGTTGCCAGCCTTCTTCTTTTGATCACTCCATTGCTCTTATCCTCAATGATCTGATCTTCTGAATGATTCAATCTCACATACCTAGGAGTCTTCTGACTTTCCGTTCGTCTTCCCTGTTCTTCAGTTATTGTAGAATTCTCTAATATTGGAGGAGTAACTGGTTCAACACTCTATTTCAGTAAAGGTGCTACTGGTTCAGATATAATCATTTCCCCTGCCAGTTCCTTCTTATAAACTCTGATTTGACTTATGTTTAGCTCTTCTACTTTGACATTAGCACTCTCCACAATTCTCTGCAATCTCTTGTTATAACATCTATATGGTTTTCTTTCATTAGAATAACCAAGAAATATGCCTTGATCACATCTAGGATCAAATTTCCCAATGATATCATCTCTCCTAATATAACATTTACTACCAAAAATTCTGAAATACTTAACTGTAGGTGTATTGCCAAACCATAATTCATAAGGTGTCTTACCGGTTTCTCCTTTTATATGTACTATGTTGAATGCATAAACCAATGTGCGCACTACTTCTCTCTAGTAGATATGAGGTAGACTAGCTTCCATCATCATTGTTCTAGTAGCATCCTCGATAGTTATGTTCTTCCTTTCCACAACTCCATTCTATTGAGGTGTTCGGGGAGTAGAAAATTGTCTTCTTATACCATGCTTCTCATAAAAGTTATTAAACTCACTGGATGTGAATTCTCCACCATGATCTTACCTCAAACATTTAATCTTCAATCCTATTTCAGTTTCCACTTTAGCCTTAAAGATTTTAAACTTTTCAAATGCTTTAGATTTTTCTTTCAAAAAGGTAACCCACATCATTCTAGAATAATCATCAATGATTAGCATGAAATATCTATCACCTTGAAAATTTTTAACTCTAGTAGGGCCACACAAATCAATATGAATAAGATCAAGAACATCATTTGATTTATCTTGTATACTTCTAAAAGAGGTTCTGACCTATTTACCCATTTGACATTCTTTACATACCAGATTATAGGGCTTCATAATCTTAGGTATACCCTTAACTGCCTTAGTTGAACTGATCGTCACAATGCAATCAAAGTTCACATGACACAACCTTTTATGCCATAGCCAGTTCTCATCAATTTCTATAATCAAACATGTTTTCTCACTGGAGTTCAAATGAAATATATTACCTTTTGTCTGTGTACCGGTTGCAATCTCCAAACCAGATCTGTTAATGATTTTGGATTTTCCATCCTTGAACTATAATTGAAATCCCCTATCTACTAGTTGTCCTACACTCAAATGATTATGCCGTAAACCTTCAACATAATAAACATTGTTAGTATTGTTCTTACCATACAATGATATAGTTCCTTTTCCTTTGATCATACATGCTTTGTTATCTCCAAATATAACTAGACAACCATCAAATTCTTGCAAAGATAGAAACTTCCCTTTATCTCCAGTCATATGATGTGAACAACCACTGTCAATTACCCATTCATCCTTGTCTTGAATTTTAGCAGCAAGTGCCTTCTCTTCAGGTTCATTCTCTACTAGTGTCAGATCATCTTCCTTGATAGCTAGGAACACCCATTCCTTCCCATTGCCGGATCCATTAGCAGAATCTTCTGTCGGTTCATCAGCAGAATCAGTAATGCCTTCCCCGTCCGCTATGTAGCATGATTTGTCTATGTTTTTCTTGTACTTATGCTTTTTATGATATCTAGGATTAGGCTTAAATGATCTTCTAACTCTTTCTTCAAATCCTGAATTCCTTTCAGGACCTCTAGATGCGAAATGACCAATCTTATTACATGCAAAACATTTAAAAGGTGTTTTTCCTTCATACTTACTTCCTACTAGTCCTTTAGGTCTTCTTCTAGAAAATAGTGCTTCAAGTTTCTCAAACTCATCATCTTCTCTCTTCATATCTTCTAATTCCTTTGCATACAAAGATTTCCAATCTTGCTTATCGGTTGTAGATGTAGATGCATGAAAAGCAGGTTCAGTCTTCACACCTCCAGAAGGTCCAAATTCTTCAAGATCAAAAGAAGATAGTTTCCCAACCAATGCATCTATGTTGACAGATGTATTAGCCATTGTTCTAAACTCATTAATAACAGCCTTCATTTTGTAAGCCGATGGTAGGGCTCTCACGACTTTAGAAACAATTTCATCTTCACTCAGAGTTCCACCACAACATTGAATTCCCATAACAATCTCATTTACCCTTTCCATGAATGTAGTAATCCTTTCATATTCTTCCATCTTCAGATATTCATATCTCACCCAGTAACCATCAAGTTTAGCAATATTCACTATAGGGTCACCTTCATTAAGAGTCTCCAACTTATCCCATATAGCCTTTCCAGATGATTTATTGGTTAGTCCCATTATTTGCTGATCAAAAAGTGCACACAAAAGGGCTTCTCTTTCTCTACAATCATTCTCAAGCTCTTTGTCTAGGTTTGTCAGAGGAGGATTTCTAGATCCAGGATTATAAGGTGTGACACCATTCTATGTGATCTCTCAAATCTCCTTGCAAAGACATCTCAGATGAGTCTCCATCCGAATCTTCCATACTTTGTAATTTATTCCATCAAGCCTCGGAATATCCCTTCGAAAGATAGCTCCTGAAGAACTAGATGAACTTGAACTATTAGTTGCCATAGGATCTTACTCAAGTAGTTAAGCTTTCTACAGAGAGGACCAAAGCTCTGATACCAATTGTTAGACAGTTCAAATAACCAGAAGACAACTAAGAGTGGGGGGGGGGTGTGAATCAGTTGTCACAGATTGCCAGAACCATTAGTAATTTAAACTTTAATACTGGAACCCAAAAAATTAATATCGGAATAGCAGTTAAACCAATTAAGCCTAAACAATAATCACAAAATAAAAGCCATCCACATAAGACCAAGATTTGTACGTGGAAAACTCGGTAAAGGGAAAAATCATGGTGGGAAGCCTACCCATAGTCAGATAATACTTCTGCAATAAGCATGTGAATTAAAATTGAGGGGTATGCACTTGCAGGAAGGTCAATATCCTAGAGCGCACTGTTAATCACAAAAGGAGCCTCATTGACTACATATAAATCTAGACTACAATCTAGAGAAGTGTTAAACTACAAAAGATAGCATCTCATATTCTTGAATACAGTTCCGGTTGAGCTCAATAACAGAGGAATAAATCCTCTTACATAAACCCAATTCTATCTCTAATGATCGATCAACTCCTCTGCCTGAATGATATTACATTATTCACACATTACATTCCTTGACCATGACCTCAAACATAATCATGATGATCTACAATGAGATTTTACATCTATATATATAAACCCTCAACCATAAACAATCAGGTTAGCCACTAGATAATAAACGAATTACATAATTACAAACCATGTCGTCCTTAGACCAAACAAATAATATCCAACACATTAGACATCCCAGAAATACATCGATAGGTCCAATCCACATGTTATGTTAAAGTCGGTCCATAACCTAGATCAACTGGGACCCAATATAGGTCGACACACTTCAACAATGATCTCCATCTGCCAAGTCTCGAACATGATCACCAATAGAATCCTGCACTAGAAGCTGCATCAACACCACTTATGCAATTCATCAAAGATCTCCACCAAAAGCTCTGCTGGTGAAACCCTCGCTGGAACCAGAAACTAAGATTCTAAGAAAATAGGATAGCATCCGATCACCAGATCAAAACCAACTAAAAAATTATGAGCATGACTATAATGAACATGCCAATTCCATCACCAAACTATACCGGAGCCTATAGGATCATGCTAGATCCAAATCAACCAAAAACCACTCAACCTACCAGGACTAGAAGGGTGCCAGTAAAGCATCCAAAGAGGTAGTATTGGCATCAATGAAAAAATATCAATGCAACACATAATAAATTCCACCAAATAGCCAACACGAACAACATGCCATCTTGAATTATGAAATCCAACCACCTTGTCTTGTCTAGAGTAACAAGATCGTTGCAAACTTTCCAAGCCTCTGCAAAATCAGGATCCTCAGGATACAACATCTGGAGTTCATTTAACCCAACCACCTCAAACTGCATCTCTGCCAGTAAAATATGCCTCCTACTCAAGGCATCTTCAACTCTGTTAGACCTACCACTTTTGTGCTTCAGAACAAAAGTGTAACTCTGCAAAAACTCCACTCATTTCAAATATTTTTGATTCAATTTTCCTTGACCATTCAGGTATTGTAATGCTTGATGATCAGTATACAAAACAAATTCCTTTGACAACAAATAGTGTCTCCATTTATTTAATGCTTGAACTATTGCATAAAATTCTTGATCATAAACTAAATATTTCTTCTTTGCATCATTTATTTTTTCATTGAAATATGCAACAGGCCTACCTTCCTGGCTCAAAACAACTCCATTGGCATTATCATTGGCATCACAATCCACGTGAAACATCTTATTGAAATATGGAAGGGCTAAAATGAGTTTCTCTGTCACCTTCTTCAACAAATCAAAACTCTATGCCACCCCCATACTCCACCTGAATTCTTTCTTATCCCCTCTCATTGTTTCAGTCAGGGTTGTACAAATGCTACTGAAGTTTCTAATGAACTTCCTATAAAAACTAGCCAAACCATGGAAATATCTCACTCCAGTAACAGTCCTTAGGGTAGGCCATTTCAGAATAGCCTTTACCTTCTTTGGGTCCATTTTAAGACCTTCTGCTGAGACAGCAAACCCCAAGTACACTAACTCCTTCTTCACAAAACTACACTTCTTCAAATTAATCAACAATTTCTCCTTGCTCAACTTCTCAAAAACTATGAATATGCATTAAATAGTCCTCCAATGTCTTATTGAAGATTAAAATACCATCAAGGTACACAATAACAAACTTTCCCCAAAAATATTTAAATACCTCATTCATGAGCCACATGAATGTGCTCGGTGCATTGGTTAGCCCAAAAGGCATGACTAACCACTCATACAAGCCTTCTTTGGTTTTGAAGGTGATCTTCCACTCATCCCCCTCTCTAATCTGGATTTGGTGATATCCACTTTTCAGATCAATCTTTATGAAGTACTCTACTCCTCCTAAGAAATTCATAAGGTCATCTACCCTTGGCAAGGGAAATATGTACTTGATTGTTATCTTGTTTATGGCCCTAGAGTCCATACACATCCTCCATTTTTTTTTGGTGCTAGTACTATAGGTACCGCACAAGGACTCAGGTTCTCTCGAATCAATCCTTTTTCTCAATAACTCTTGAACCTGTTGGTTCAACTCTTCATTTTTTACTAGAGTCATTATGTGGGTTGCCTTATTTGGCAAACTAGCTCCAGGGATCAAGTCAATCTGATGACTAATCTTCCTCATAGGTGGTAAACCCTCAGGTACATTATCAGACACAATATCTTGAAACTCATTCAACAATCTAGAAACTTCTACAGACATCTCTTCACTATCTTCTTTATCCACTCTCAGAATTAAAGCAAAACACACAGGTTCGTGTTTCATGCCTTCCAAAATTTTTCTCCCATCAGCAAAATATATTTTGGCATTACTACATACCTTTCCTTCCACCTCCTTCAAGAGCTTCGGCTTATGGCGAGCTCCATCCTTTGTTATGGTATAGGTATTCACACGACCATCATGTACACCACGCTTATTGAACTGCCATGTCCTCCCTAACACGTGACATGCATCCATAGGTATGATGTCACAAAATACCTCATCATGATAACTACCAATCTTGAATTTTACCAGACACTACTCATTGACCAGAACTTTAAGGTTATTCTGCAACGAGGCTATCCAATATGGTTGTGGATGTCTTTCCCTCTTTAGCTTCAACTTTATAACCATCCCTTTAGATACCAGATTATCAGTGCTCCCATTATCAATAATCACATCACAACACTTGTTTTCACATTTACATCTGGTGTAGAACAAACTATTTCTCTGATCTAGTTCTTTCTCCTCATTCATCAAGGTTCTTCACATAACTAGGGCTTCTCCCCTTTCAACATCATTAGAATGTTCAAATTGAGCTTCTTGGTCTGCATGCGCAACTTGTGCATGGCTGTCATTAATTCTTTATTTCCTCCCTTGGTTTTGCGAACATTAAAAGGTTCTATTCTCTTCTTCTCCACATTGGAAATAGGTTCCTTTGAAACCACCTCCCCCGATTCCTTGTCGAAGCCTTCCTCTTCCTCTTCCTCTTTGTCCGTCATTATTCTGATCATGTGGGCAATAAAAATTATCACCCTTCTGATTTCGGTTGGGACCCACATCATCATTTTTCTTCGGATCTTCATTTCGATTCCCAAAGGATCTTCCGCCGTCTCTACCACCTTGAGCTTTCCCTTTTTGCTTACCTTCGAACATCTTATTCAACTTCTCTTCAACCTTCAAAGCAAACTGATATGCCTCTTCTATTTTGGCCATTTTGACCAAACTCAGCTCCTCTTGAACACTCGACCTTAACCCATTCAGATAATGGGCGACCTTTTCCTTGTTGGCCTCTTCATGGCCTGTTCTAATAATTATTTTGTAAAATTGTTCTGTATACTCCTTCACAAACTTGCTTCCTTGCTTCAACTCTTGCAATTTCTTCAACAAGTCCAACTCATTTTCCATGGGAATAAACTTAGTTTTTATCTTCTCAACCATTCGATCCCATCTGGTGATCTTCCCATTTCCTCTTTGATTTCTGTCCAACTAGACCTCTTTCCACCAAATATTAGCATGAATTTTCAGCTTCATTTTTGCAAACTTAACTCGATTTGGGTCCTCTATCTCGTCATATTCAAAATATTCCTCTAGTTCATTGATCCAGTTGATCAGCTCTTCTGGGTTCATATTTCTAGAATAATTAGAGACTTCAATTTTGGGTCTCTTCCCAATCTAGGAAATGACCCTCAACAATCGAGTCTGATTTTAACCCACTTTGATACCACTTGATGAGGGCACAACTCAAAGAACAAAAAAACACAACAAAGGAGACACATAAAATCTATATTTTATTATTATCTGAAAACTATTTTCAATACATGCAATTACAAATAAGAGGAATCAATCCTTATAGGCTGCAATGCAATAGCTTATAGAGTTTTATGAAAAACCCTTACAATTTACTTTCCCAACCTAGAACTAAATCCCAAAAACTCACTCTCCAAAAACTAAAACAAGTTTCCTTCCATGAGTCCTAAAATAGCCTTCCACCATAATAACCATTGATAAAGTGAATGAGGACACAATAAAGGAGAGAGTTGAAAAAGAGAAGGACAAATTCTTTGAAGACACCATAAAGAAGTGTACAAACCACTTGAATACATTATAACCAACACTTAACTCTACAATTTTGGAGTACAAAGAGCTATATAAGGAAACATGCAAACCTCACCTTTTGACAACAGACATAGATAAGGAGATCAGTAAAACATAGAAAGAAATAGATGACATAACTGATAACATAACTGGTTCATCCATACATATATCAGTTTTTGAGTAGGAAATGGCAAGTTTTGAAGAAAAATTAGAGAAACTTGAGAAAGAAAAGGCACAGATAAGGTCTAATGCCCGAGAACTTAAAAATAAACTTGGTCCCTTGTTGGACAATCTTATTTCTCAGAGAATAGAAATATATAAGGCATTATTTCAGGGAGAGTGATCACCAGAAGATCACATGCACTATCTCACTGGCATGATCCAACAGACTAAGGTAATCTTGAATGACAACAAAAGGTTTATGCAGAGTCTAAATCTAGTTTTGGCAGATATTTTTTAGATTGTAACCAACCGGTTACAGACTTTGAGGTGAAATTTTTTTTTGCACTCATTTGACCTTTTTGACAACCTTTGTCATTGATGTCAAAGGGGGAGTAGTGGAGAGAGAAAAATACTTATTCATAGGAGATCATTTGCTCAGGGGGAGCACATCTTTTTGGAAACTTTTTTGGACTTCTATTTTTGGAAATAGTTTTTGGATTTTTCTCATGAGTGTTGTCATCAATGCCAAAGGGGGAGATTGTTGGCATTCTACACTCTTATGAGAATAGTTGATGTTGTCATTGATGGCAACCAACTGGAAATCACCTGGCAACCCATCGACAGTTACCGACACCGGCAATAGACTTCTACATAAATTGGCAAGAACTTCACTGATAATGACAACAATGCATACTGACACTCAAGCCGACATGGAATAAACTTTTGTTTATTGTTTTATAATGTAATTCTCTCTTGTAAAAGACAACATGGAATATCGTAAAAGACTCATATATGTATGAGATCTTATAGGTCATTTTGATATGAAGTGAGAGAGAGGATAGATGATATTTTTGTATAAGGTGATATAGTTGACAACGAAGGTTTTGGCTATAGATTGAGCTTAAATCAGTACTGAACCTGGCATAGTTGATGCTGATCTAAAGCAGTACATTGTATTGGATTTTGATAATCCATTTTGTAGTTGAGCAGTGAGCTCTAGGTTGCTAGCCTTCCTACATGTATAGGCCCCTCATTGTAAGTAATATTTATTCATTGGCCAATGAGTGAATATTGTGGTTTACAAATCCCACTGAGGTTTTTCCCACACCGGGTTTCCTCGTTAATATCTTGTGTTATGGTGTGTTCTCTATGTTATCTCTGTTATTCTTATTTGCTACATTAATTCTCATTTACCAGTACACTGTTTTGGGATACAAAGTTCTTGATAAGTTTAAATATTCTGCTAACTAGTTAGACATTGATTCACCCCCCCCTCTCAGTGTCTTTGGGACTGTCATTGATTCTAACAATTAATATCAGAGCCTGGTCCTCTATTTTCAAAAGCCTAACAGCTTGAGGAAGATTTTGACACCGGTACAGATGGGGAACTTAAGAAAACAATTGGAAGGAGCTCTTGTAGATTATGATGCAAAGAAATTGAAGAATATCAAACTTGAAGATGATCTAAGAACTGCACAGGAATTCATTAAAGGACTTCAAGAGAACTTTTCTATAGCACAAAACAAAAGAAAATAACTTCATGAGAATTAATGTAGCAAATAAGAATAACAGAGACAACATAGAGAACACACCATAACACAAGATATTAACGAGGAAACCCAGTGTGGGAAAAACCTCGGTGGGATTTGTGACCCACAATATTTACTCACTGGCCAATAAATAAATATTACTTACAATGAGGGGCCTGCACATGCAAGAAGGCTACCAGCCTAGAGCTCATTGCTCAACTACAAAATGGAAGTCTCATTGACTTACAAAATGGATTATCAAAATTCAATACAATGCACTGCTTTAGATCAACATCAACTATGTCAGGTTCAATACCGGTTTAAGCTCAGTCTATAACCAAAACCTTCACTGTCAACTATATCACCTTATGCCAAAATATCATCTATTCTCTCTCTCACTTCATATCAAAATGACCTATAAGATCTCATACATATATGAGTCTTTTACAATATGCCATGTCGGCTTTTACAAGAGATAATTACATTATAAAACAATAAACAAAAGTTTATTCCATGTTGGCTTGAGTGTCGGTATGCATTGTTGTCACTACCGGTGAAGTGTCTGTCGGTGTATGTAAAAGTCTATTTCTAGTGCCGGTAACTGCCGGTGGGTTGCCAGGTGATTGCCAGTTGGTTGCCATCAATGACAACATCAACTATTCTCATAAGAGTGTAGAATTCCAACAAAAATATCCTTCCACCATTTTGGAGCTGAAATTACGATTTAGAAATTACCAATTGGCAGACAAATGCCAAAACATGAAATTAGAAATATGAAAATACAACTAGATTAAAAAATTGAAACTTTTCAAAAATTGTCCAACTTTTGGTAGCCATAACTTTTGATCCAATAATTAGTTTGGTGCGTCGTTTGAAGCGTCAAAAATCTCTCTGAGTGAAGAATATGCTAAAAATCCAATCCGTCGATTCCTGCCATTTTTAGGGTCATCTGGAACTATTTAATGCCTCAAATTTGACTTGAAAGATTTTATTTTTATTTTTTGGGAAACAAAAACTTGAATAACTTTCAAACTGTTAATGCTTTTAACCTAATTCTTTTGCCAATGTTCTTATTTTTTGTTCTCAAGCTTCCCACAAAATTTGGGCTCCATCCACCTTTAAATAATTTTTTTCTATTTTTGGCAATCGGAAAGAAAACACAGCTTGACAATTCTGAAAGTTGGAATCTCTTATTCATCCAAATGGGTATCCATAAATGCAAAAAAAATTAAAAGAAAATTAACGAAAAGGAAATATTTTTTGGTGATGAAAGATTGCCCTTACACCACCGGATGCTCGTGCATCTCAATTAATTTGAAGGCACCGACCTTTAGGAGACACCAATCCCTAAACTTTATGGACACCAATCCAAAGGAGCACCAACCCCCTTACAATCACTTAATTTGAAGACACCAAATTTCAAGAGACACCAATCCCTACACTAACATACAAGACTACAATCTTGATGTAATACAATGAATAAAGATGAACCTCTATAGTTCTGCTCTGTCTCTTCAAAAATTTGGTTCACACCCTTTTAGCTCCACAATTCTCCTTCTCTACTACTTAGATTGATAAAACAATATCAACTCTCACTCTATTATGATTCTCTGCAATTTTTAGGTCTTTTGCCTCACAACACAATAACAACTTCACAATCTATATCAATCTTCATTCTATTTGTGTGCTCTGTGTTAACCTCCAAAAAGTTAGGTACAACATAGTTCATTATAGATCAAACAAAACATAGTTTGCATTGTTATCATACACTATGATCTGTACAACTTTCTATGTTGCATTAGGATCATTCATTCCGCTAGTTTGCATTATGTTCTTATCATCACAACATAGAGAATCTACCCCATTTTGTAATTGTCCAATTGCTTTCAATATATAACTATTTAATTCAATTTTTGCAAGTTCCCAGAACACTTTGTTATCGTGTCAAAACAAGTTCTTCTCAATCTTTAAATCTAGACTGTTTATCCTCATGATTTGACCAAAAATATTGTTGAGACATGGACCAGCTAGGAGTCGAACCTAGGACCTTCCATACGCTGTTGGAGTGCTCTACCACTAAGCTACCGGCCCCTCTTGGAACCGTCCATCGTCGGTCTAGGTGTGGCTTATTTCCAACACCAACACCCCCCCTTAAGCCACACCTCTCGTGTGCTTGGGGCTTCTAGCCTGGTCTTGGCTTTGATACCATGTTGAGACATGGACCAACTAGGACTCAAACCTAGGACCTTCCATACACTGCAGGAGTACTCTACCACTGAGCTACTGGCCCCTCTTGGACCAGTCCATCGTCAGTCCGAGTGTGGCTTATTTCCAAAACCAACAAATATTTGGTCTTTATTATCATTGTGTTGGTTACATGCACCACATCAAATTACTGTCAACACAATCTCCATGAGTCTTTATCTATTTCACATTGAAGATTAACTGTTAGGGACACGTGGTGATAGGTCGTAGCATTGCGACCTGACTTCTGGTCACATCATCAAACTCTGCAAAGCTGCTCTATCTCCTTTCCTTCTAGATTTGTGGTCCTTGACATAATGTGTGGCATCTGGTCGCTTCATCACAAGCCTTTCCTAATGACATCACCTCTCCATGTGATAGTATGATTTAAGTGACACATGATAGTCTCTTGCTACTTCGTAGGCTAACTTTCCAATGTTACCTCCAAGCCACGAGGATGCAGTTCAACATTTGGTGTGACTGTTTATGCTTTGATTGCAACATCACAGCCACCTTTGGCGATTAACCCTAACTGTTGCTATCATGTGCTTGACAATCCACTGCAACATCACAACCTCCCTTGGAAATTTGTCTTGACCAATGCGATCTTGTATCTAACACTTCATTTTAACTCCCATTGTTCCACTGCAACTTCGTAGCCTCTTTGGTAGTTTGTTCTGATGGTTGCAATCTTGTGCCTATTAGTTTATATCACCTCGACATGCGCTCCAAGTCAAATGGAAAAAAGTACATGAGCCATTCTTCACTTAACCTATTCTTGTCAGTCAATATAAAAATGCAATATTTCCACCATACTGCCAATTTGGGATAAATGGTCAAAACCTTTACACGCATAGGTCTATTCCTTCTGCACATAATCTGTTTGTTCTGCTTGAACAGTTCTTGCCCGAAGGTGCACATCTACTCTGTGTAGCTATATAGAATCTCAAAGACAACTCATTTTCTCTATCATGTCTACCCATCCATCTCAGTACTAATCCCTTCCTTCAATGCATATCCTTTTGACATCAATGAAAAGATTATTAGACCAGAATCAACAATAATTTTTTTTGTAGATCCTAATCCTAGAGATGGTAATGAAAAACCTAATACTTGTACCTCTTCTAGGGTATCTAATGTGAGTGAAGAAAGAGCTAATACTACTATTAATGATCTCTCTAATGGAGAGCAAGCATTGAAGAAAAACATGCCAACATCTTCTTCTCATACACATACCCTAACACAACAGGGGCAAAGTCAAAATATTGGTGTTTCAATCTCTCTAGATCCCCCTTATTCTCCTAAAGCCTATCTTAATCATTAAAAATTTTATAGAGAAGATGATGTTATGCATTTTATTCATGATATATTTCCACACATAACATTAAGTAAAGGTGAGGCCTTAGATGATAAGTATCCTCCTTCCCAACCCATCAAAGAGGATATGTGTGATGATAGAAAGGAAAATCTCCCTACACAAGATATTCCTTCTTCATCTACTTTTCCCTTTGTTCCTTCTGAATATACTTACACTACAAATTTTAAAGAGGTCCATTATAATGTTCCTCCTCAATTAAAAAAATCTTATAGGAGTGGCTATAACATAACACCCAAACAAGGTTTTAGAGAACAAGGACTTGGAAAATTTCAACAATAAATTAGAGTCCCTATAAGCCCTTCTACACAAATTATTACTGAAGGACTAGGACATTATCAAGATTCATCTATGGATGATCTAATTATAATTCAAAACTTTAAATATTATCTTGAAAGACATAAGACTTATCATCCATCTAAGGATGCTTCTTCAGACACTCCTTTTTGTTCATATCATCAAACTTATGATCCTCATGCTAATGATTGTTCGGATTTTCAAAAAATTATGCAAGAACTAGTTGATAATTTAACTATTAAAATCATAGATGACAATCCATCTTGTTCCAAAATCTCAAGAGACAGGACATACTCCTATTGATGACCAAGAGAAATTAGCCACTCGAACATTTTGGAGATTGAAGTATGATAAGGATGTTGTTTTTCCTTTAAAAAATTACCAATAAAGAAAGGGAAGGTAATGAACATTGTCTTTTTCATTGTTGTTTGTCTCATTCTCTTGGAAAGTGTAAATCATTTAAAATATTTCTTCAAGAACAATATGATAGGGCTCGCATAGCTGTTACAATTGATCTAGCACTTTTTCTTGTTGAAGAGGTAGTGCCTTAGCACTCTATTCACATTCATGTTGCTCCTAACCCCATAACACAAGTAGTTAGCTTAATTGGGGGCTCTTTGTCATAAGAGGTTATGCTTTTTCAATTACAAACATCCTGGGGCAGCAACATAGTTCATTCTTGCCTCTATCTTATTTCTTCTGTCTATCCAAGGTTTCGCTATTTCCTTTAGGGGTTGCATTTTTCATACTTTGATGTTATTTCTTGCATGGAATTGTATGTCTCTTATGATTAATATCTCCTTAGGTGAGTTTGTGATCTTTCATCTAATTCTTTCCTTCTCTCTTTGAAGATTACCTCTTCTTTAGAGTTGCATTTTACATATCTTGATGTCTTTCTTGCATTGAATATTCATTCATGTGAGCATTGTTGGCAATTTGGAGAAATTGATTATGTGTTGCATTTATGTTTTGTCATTGATGGCAACATCAGTTGTTTTGGTTGTTTATCGGTTTCCCGTTGGTTCCGGTAGAGTGGTTGTTTATGATATTGATCTGGTATGCTTTGATTTGTGGAATTGGTTTGGATATGTCATTCATGCTATTCAGATGCGTATCATGATCAGTTGGTTCTAGATTTGATGACTCAGGAGCTATCATTTGTTCTAGTAAGCCTTTTGGTCATTGGTAAGGATTTTACTGGTAGAGCTTTGTTGAATATCTTTTGATGCACGTAATATGTGGTGTTGGTACGACTTCTAGATGGCTTTCAGGATGTTGTTGGTTATCTTGTTTGTGTTCCAGTTTATTGGTGGTGTTGGATTTGGTTTATGATGACCTATTTTGGGTCTGGTGTTATCTAGGTTATGGACCGGTTTATGTAATGTGTTGGAGGATGTTCCTGATGCGTTACCAATAGGATTTAATGATTGGTTTATATTTTTTTTGACCTAAGACAACTTGGTTGATCATTGGATTGTGGGTTTATGTTGTGAACTTATTGTATTATCTTTTTGGTGGCCGACCTAATCGTTTAGGTCCTGGGTTGGTATAAATATGATGTAAGATCTCTTTGCAGATCATAGGTCAAGGTTATAGGTTTATCTATGGGCGAATAATGTTATAATCATATGAAGAAGGTGTTGGAATATGATGAACCGACATGTTGATATGATGATAATGTATGTTGTCATTGATGTCAATAAGTGTAAGTAAATTGGTATGTAGATTGAAAGAAGGTAGTGAACTCGTGTTGGGGTTTCACTGAGTGTGACTACCGGTTGGTAGTCTCAGCTCTAGGGTTTCCGGTTTGGCACTGTCGCTTGTATGATGTGACTGGTGACATTCTATAATGAGTTTGCTAAGGTATATGAATGAGATCAAGGTGCCAAATCAGCTTTGTGCACGTGAAGGATTTCCTTGAGGATCTTGCATGAGAAGATCGATTGCGTTTTAAGTCTGCATCAGGAATGATCATTCTTCTTAGTGGTATGAGAAGAAAGTGTGATGAGTTACTAATTCCTATGTGCGGTGAAGAATGAACGATGCAGATTGTCTTGTGATCTATTTGAAATTGTATTTCTGTATGCAATGTGTTTGGATGGTCAGGATTGGACCGTTTGTGTTGTAAACCTAAGATGCTTAGGGTTTAGGGTTTATGCTACTGACCTAACTATTGTCTATAAGGTCGATTATGTTTGTTATTGTAAATCTGTTGGAAAATGTCATGTGTGTATCCAAGCGATGAGATACTTGCCAGACCAGTAAGAGGAAAACTACAGAGTAGAGGAAATGAAAAGGATCTGCCTTGGCATGTAGTGTTGTTATTAGATCAAAAGTTTTACCTGTTGTTTTCTAATCATTTCAATAGTTGGAAAATCCTTTTACCGGGTAGCTTTAACATGCTTATTTTAAAACCTTTAACAAGGTGACTCAAGATCATTGAGTTCTTCAAATCCTCTAGCGAGGTAACCTCTAACAGGGTTTCAACCTTTAACAGGGTATATAGCCATCCCTTAAGCGGGTGATCTCTAACAGGATTGGTTCCTAACATAACCTTATTGTATAGTCTTTAACCAGACTAGGCTCTTAACAGGGCGAGATTCAAAAGAGTTCAAAAACAATCTTGTGGGTATTCATCCCCACCGTGGGTTTTTCCATTTGGGTTTCCATGTGAAAAATCTGTGTGTTATGTGTTATGCATTTTTCATGTGATGATTATGTATTATTTGGTTGAATGATTATACATGCAGAATTAATAGGTTATGGTATTACTGGTATACAACATGCATATGCTTATTGTCCCTGATGTCTTATTGTGTTTAACTAGTATTGCCGTGGTTAAGTTCAGTGATGGTGACAACTAGTTGGTATTGCTTTAACCAGATAAGTTGTTGAGAAAGTTTTTTGCCTGTACTGATTCACCCCCCCCTCAGTACCGGTTGGGGTATCTGTTGCTCATCATTATTCATCAATTGGTATCAGAGTGCCTCTAGGTCCTTGGTGATATAAGCTTAACCACTTGAGGTAAAAGATCCTGCTGTAATGATGAAGAGGGAAGGTCCTAAGTTAAATAGAGATAACTTTAAGATATGGAAGGACATAATGAAGATTCACATCAAGAGTATGGGTGCTCAATATTGGAGATATGTTGAGAATTCCTATGTGGCTCCCACTGGCACTTTGACTGATGATCAGAAGAGAGAGGTACAGGAAAATGGGCAAGTCATGGAAGCCCTTATCAACAACCTATCAGATATTGAGTTTATTGATGTACAAGACAAGGACACACCTAAGGATGTATGTGATGCACTGGAAAACATCTATGGTGGCGATGAGCATGTAAAGCAAGCTAAGGAAGAGAGCCTTGGAGGTAAATTTGAGGATATGAGGATGGTTGAAGGTGAGACCATTCAACAGTATGGAATTAGGATTAAGACCGTGGTTGGTGATATCAAAAGCACTGGTGGAACTATTGATGATACCACTGTTGTTAGTAAAGTCCTTAGATCATTGTTACCAATCTATGCAATCAGAGTTGTTGCTATCCAAGAACTAAGGTCTATTGATAAAACCAAGGTATCCTTAGATTCTATCATTGCAAAGTTAACTGCATATGAGTTGAATAGCTATGATGGCAGTGTTCAGAAGACTGAGTCAACCTTTAAAGCATCTACTATACCATCTAGAAAAGGAAAAGAAACTAGTACCAGTTATGAATCCAGACAATGCAGAGATATGAATGATGAAGAGATTCTAATGTTGTTTGAAGCTCTTCTTACTAAAAGACTTCCGAAGGGAATTGGAAAATATAGAGGTAAACTTCATTTGAAATGTTTTTCCTGCAACAAGATAGGACATATATCTATTAATTGTCCTAAAAATGACAATAAGGATAAACTAGAGAGGTTTAGAAAGTATACAGGAGGAAACAAAAGAAATTGTCTAGTTGTTGTGGATGAAGGTGTCACTGATGAAGAATCAGAAGATGAGGAAAATGAAGACATAGTGTTTGTAGTAGTAAAGGAAGAAGTGTCTGACAAGAAAGCACTTGTCTCTCACATTGACAACTCCAATGAGTGGATAATTGATAGTAGTTGTTCTCACCAGATGACTGGTGACCGGAGAAAGTTTTTGTCTCTGGAGGAATATGATGGAGGTGTTGTTAGATTTGGCAACAATGCACCATGTTTGGTAAAAGGTAAAGGATCCATCTCACTGAATGGAAAGAGAAGTGCAGATGATGTCTATTGGGTAGAAGGTCTTAAGCATAACCTGTTGAGTGTTTCTCAGCTGAATGACAAAGGACTAGTTCTAGAATCCAAAGGTGGAGTCTATAGTATAATTGAGAAGAATGGTGACCTTATTGCCATCGGTAAGAAGACCAGAGGTAACCTATTTCAGTTGAATGCCAAGATAAGTTGGTGTCTAATGGCTAAGTTTGATGATAGTTGGATATGGCATAGGAGACTCTATCATATGAACTTTGACAACATTGTTAAAGCTGGTAAGATCAAGGTGGTAAGAGGATTACCTTTGCTGAACAAACCTGAGAATTCTTTGTGCAGAGAATGTCAACTTGGGAAGATGTGCTCCTAAAATTTTAAAGGCAAGTCTTTCTCAACAGAAAATTTACTTGATCTTGTGCATACTAATTTGTGTGGTCCTATGAAAACTAGAAGTATTCAAGGAGATAGGTATTTTATGATTCTTACTAATGATTGCTCAAGAATGATGTGGGTCACATTCTTGAAAGACAAGTCTGAAGCATTTGGAAAGTTCAAAGCCTTCAGAGAATTAGTAGATAAAGAAAGTGGTAAAAAGATAAAATGCTTGAGAATTGATCAAGGAGGAGAATTCACTTCTGATGAATTCAATATGTACTGTGAAGATAATGATATTAGGAGGTAGTTGTATGCCCCAAGGACACCACAAAACAATGGCATAGTAGAAAGAAATAACAGGACTATAGTTGAAGTGGCTAGAACAATATTGATCCAAGGAAAGGTTTCTCACACTTTTTGGAGAGAAGCAGTGAGCACTGCAATCTACACTATGAACTGGGCACTCATCAAGAAAGGCAAAGATAAAACTCCTTATGAGTAGGACCGAGAAAACCCCCACTGTGAGTTACTTTAAAGTGTTTGGTAGTAAGTGCTATATCAAGAGAGGTGAGCATTTGAGCAAATTTGATACAAAATGTGATGAAGGAATATTTCTAGGATATTCCACTAAGAGAAAATCTCTCAAGTGCTACAACAATAGAACTCAAAAAATTATTGAAAGTATCAATATCAGGGTTGATGAATCCCTTGAGGAACTTGATGAAACATGTAGCGAAGAAGTGGAAGATGAACAGGGTATAGCCTTCTAGGAACCAGTTAAGAAAGAAACTTGTAAAGATCTCAGTGTTCCTATACCGATAGAAGCTGCAGTGAGTGAAGGAGAAGAAGAAAAGCTAGCAGATCAAGCTAGAGTCATTCCTAGATATGTGAAGCTACATCATGATCCAAAGAAAATCATAGGAGATAAAGATGCAGGGATACTCACAAGAATAAAAGTGAAGGAGAACTCTTGCATGATTTTTTAATTTGAACCCAAGACTTCCAGAGAAGCTCTCATAGATGAAGACTGGATTAAAGAAATGAAAGAGGAGCTAGGCCAGATAGAAAATAATGCAACATGGTCTTTGGTGCCTAGACCATAACATAATAATGTCATAGGTACCAAATGGGTTTTGAAGAATAAGTTGAATGAAGAAGACACAGTTGTAAGAAACAAGGCTAGGCTTGTATGCAAGGGATACACTCATGAGGAGGGAGAATACTATGGTGAAACCTTTGCTCCTATGGCTAAAATAGAAGGTGTTTGAATGCTACTTGCATTTGCAGCATTTAAGGGATTTAAGGTTTATCAGATGGATGTGAAGTCTACTTTTTGGAATGGAATCCTGGAAGAGGAAGTGTATATACAGAAACCAGAAGGGTTTGCCTTATCAGAAGATAGTGACATGGTGTGCAAATTACACAAAGCCCTGTATGGACTGAAACATGCACCTAGGGCATGGTATGAAAGACTACACTCTCATCTTGTGAAGATTGGATTTTAGAGAACAAGTGAAGATAGAAATATCTACTTGAAATCAGAAGGTGATTAGATTTTGATCTGTGAAGTGTTTGTGGATGACATTATCTTTGGAGGACATGATAAAATGAGTCATGCATTTGTAGATGAAATGAAGAAAGAGTTTGAGATATCTTCGATAGGAGAGATAAAGTTCTTCATTGGTTTACAGATTCAGGAAATGAAAGAGGGTATCTTTATTACCCAGTCCAAGTATGTCAAAGAGGTATTGAAGACTTTTGGCATGGAGGAAAGAAAACAAGTTGGTATACTGATGGTGACTGGCTATAAACTGACTAAGGAAGGTGACTCAACATTGGTAAATGAGGAGTACCAGTCAATGATTGGTAAGGTGCACTATGTGGTGCACAAAATTCTAGATATTGCTCATGCAATAGGCATAGTAGCTCGTTTTTCAGAAATGTCCAAGAGAATCCCACTTGGTAGTTGTCAAAAGGATTCCTAGATATCTGAGAGGAACAACTGATTATGGATTGTGGTATCCATATAATGGTGACTATAATCTCAATGTATATACTGATGCCGATTGGGGAGGTAATGTGGATGACCAGAAAAGCACAACTAGTGGAGCGTTATTTCTCAAAGGAAGACTAGTATCATGGACAAGTAAGAAGAGTTGTATTTCCCAATCTACATCTGAAGTAGAATATGTGGCAGCATTTATGAACTACACTCAAGCAATTTGGATGAAGCATGTATTGGAAGGTTTCAAAGTACCTGTATCTGAACCGGTGAATATATTTTGTGATAACACAAGTGCAATAAATATTTCCAAGAATCTAGTATTGCATGCTAGAACTAAGCATATTGAGCTTAAATACCACTTCTTAAGAGAGAAAGTTTAGAATAAGGAGGTTGTACTACAACATGTTTCCAGTAAGGAGCAACTAGCAGATATATTCACTAAGCCCTTACCAAAGACTACATTTACCTATTTGAGAGGTGAATTAGGGATTCTGCCCCTTCATAAAGTCAACTAAAGTTGTGTGCTCTGCATCAGTCAAGTACTACAGTGACAAATCCTTCAGGATTGATGTGTTGAAGGATGCTACTTGTTAGGGGGAGAAACATAGTATATTTTGGAAGCTTGTGCCTCCACTTTGGCATTGTTGTCAAATGGGGAGAAGATATCTGATGATGAAGATACATTGGTCTATGATGTCTACAGTTGCAATGCTACACTAAGTATTGCCATCAATGCCAAAGGGGGAGACTGTTGGCATATGATGAACCAACATGTTGATATGATGATAATGTATGTTTTCATTGATGTCAATAAGTGTAAGTAAACCGGTATGCAGATTAAAAGAAGGTAGTGAACCAGTGTTGGGGTTTCAATGAGTGTGACTACCGGTTGGTAGTCTCAGCTCTAGGGTATCTGGTTTGGCACTCTCACTTGTGCGATGCAACCGATGACATTCTATGATGAGTTAGCTAAGAGATATGAATGAGATCGAGGTGCCATGTTAGCTTTGTGCACGTGAAGGATTTCCTTGAGGATCTTGCATGAGAAGATCGACTGCGTTTGAAGTCTACCTTGGGAATGATCATTCTTCTTAGTGGTATGAGAAGAAAGCATGATGAGTTACTGATTCTTATGTGCGGTGAAGAATGAACGATGAAGATTGTCTTGTGATTTGTTTGAAATTGTATTGCTCTATGCAATGTGTTTGGATGGTCAGGATTGGACCGCATGTGTTGTAAACCTAAGATGCTTAGGGTTTAGGGTTTATGCTACCGACCTAACTATTGTCTATAAGGTTGATGATGTTTGTTATTTTAAAGTTGCTGAAAAATGTTGTGTGTGTATCCGAGTGATGAGATACTTGCCAGACCAGTAAGAGAAAAACTGCAAAGTGTGATTGTAGAGTAGAGGAAATGAAAAGGATCTGCCTTGGCATGTAGTGTTGTTATCAGATCAGAAGTTTTACTTGTTGTCTTCTAATCATTTCAACAGTTGGAATACCCCTTTACTGGGTAGCTTTAACAAGCTTATTGTAAAACCTTTAACAAGGTGACTCAAGATCATTGAGTTCTTCAAATCCTCTAGTGAGGTAACCTCTAACAAGGTTTCAACCTTTAACAGGGTATATAGCCATCCCTTAACTGGGTGATCTCTAACACGATCAGTTCCTAGCAAAACCTTATTGTATAGTCTTTAACCAGACTAGGCTCTTAACAGGGCGAGCTTCAAAAGAGTTCAAAAACAAGCTTGTGGGTATTCATCCCCACCGTGGTTTTTCCCATTTGGGTTTCCACGTGAAAAATCTGTGTGTTATGTGTTATGCATTTTTCATGTGATGATTATGTATTATTTAGTTGAATGATTATACATGTAGAATTAATAGGTTATGGTACTACTGGTATACGACATGCCTATGTTTATGGTGTCTGATGTCTTACTATGTTTAACCAACATTGTAGTGGTTAAGTTCAGTGATGGTGACAACCAGATAAGTTGTTGAGAAAGTTTTTTGCTTGTACTGATTCACCCCCCCTCTCACAGTACCAGTTGGGGTATCTGTTGTTCATCATTATTCATCAGAAGGTTTGGTCGATTATAGTTGATCAAACTATTTTTGTAAGAGAGGTTTAAGGCCTCCGGTATTGAGCTTAACCAAAATTGTACTCAGGCATAGGAGATGCTATACTTGCAGTTCACTCTTCTTTCCACATTGTAGTCTGATGTTTATGTAGTGAGTGAGGCTCCTTTTTGTGATGATCAGTGCACTCTAGGATATTGGCCTTCTTGCATGTGCATGCCCCTCATATTGTAATAACATACTTACTACAGAAGTATTATCTAACTGTGTGTAGGCTTCCCACCATAGTTTTTCCCTTTACCGTGTTTTCCATGTACAAATCTTGGTGTCATGTGTTATGGATGGATGGTAACTATTCTGTGATTTATGCTTATGTTTAATTTCTATATCAGTTATTCCAGTATTTGGTTTATGCATTCTGGTATTAAGTTTATGTGTTCTGTTAATAAGGTTTTGAATGCTTAAAGTTCCATAATCCGGTGACAACTGAATCACCCCCCCTCTCAGTTGTCCTCTGGTTATTTGAGTTGTCTAACAATTGGTATCAGAGCTTGGTCCTCTCTGCAGAAGCTTAACCACTTGAGGAAGATCCTATGGCATCTAGCAGTTCAAGTTCATCAAATACATCTACAACGATTTTCTGGAGAGAAATTCCTAGGTTTGATGGAAGAAAGTACAGGGTATGGAATATTCAGATGGAGACTCATCTGAGATGTCTTGGAAAGGAGATTTGGGAGATCACTAAGAATGGTGTTACATCATTTAATCCAGCATCTAGAAATCTTCCTCTAGTAAGTCTGGATAAAGAGCTTGAGAATGATTGTAGAACTAGAGAAGCCTTTTTGTATGCACTTTCTGATCAACAAATAATGGGACTAACTAACAAATCAACTGCAAAGGCTATATGGGACAAATTGGAGACTTTGAATGAAGGTGACCCTACTATTAAAATTGCTAAACTTGATGGTTACTGGGTGAGGTATGAAAACCTAAAGATGGAAGAAGATGAAAGGATTACTACTTTTATGGAGAGAGTTAATGAGATTGGTTTGGGAATTCAATGTTGTGGTGGATCTCTGAGCAAAGATGAAATAGTTTCTAAAGTACTGAGAGCTTTGCCACCAAATTATAAGATGAAGGCTACTGCAATTAAAGAGTTAAGAACTATGGAAAACACCTCTGTTAATAGGGATACCCTGGTTGGGAAGTTATTTTCTTTTGAACTTGAGGAATTTGGACCTTCTGGAGTTGTTAAATCTAAACCTGTTTTTCATGCATCTACATCATCTACTAGCAATAGTGATTGGAAAGATTTATATGAAAAGGAACTAGAGGATATAAATAAAGAAGATGAATAATTTAAGCAACTTGAAGCCTTATTTTCTAGAAGAGTACCTAAAGGATCGATGGGAAGTAAGTATGAATGAAAATCACCTTTTAAATGCTTTGCATGTAATAAGATAGGTCATTTTTCATCTAGATGTCCTGAAAGGAATTCAGGATTTGAAGAAAGAGATAGAAGATCTTTTAGGCCTAACCTTGATTATCATAACAAGCATAAGTACAGGAAAAATAAAAACAAATCATGCTATTATGCGGATGAGGAAGGTGCAACTAATTCTGATGATGAACCGACATAAGATTCAGCTAGTGGATCCAACAATGGAATGGAATGGGTATTTTTGGCTATCAAGGAAGATGATTCAATACCTGAAGAGAAGGCCCTTGCTGATAAAATTGAAGACAAGGATGAATGGGTAATTGATAGTGGATGTTCACATCATATGACTGGAGATAAAAGAAAGTTCTTATCTATGCAAGAATTTGATGGTGGTCTGGTTAGATTTGGAGATGACAAAGCATGTATGATCAAGGGAAAAGGAAGAATATAATTGGATGGTAAGAATAAAACTGATAATGTTTAATATGTTGAAGGTTAAAGGCATAATCTTTTGAGTGTAGGATAGTTGGTGGATAAGGGATTTCAGTAACAGTTCAAGGATGGAAAATGTAAGATTATTAACAGATCTGGATTGGAAATTGCAACCAGTACACAGACTAAAGGTAATATCTTTCATTTGAACTTTGGTGAGAAGACATGTTTGATTGCACAAATTGATGAGAGTTGGCTATGGCATAAGAGGTTGTGTCATGTGAATTTTTATTGCATTGTGAAGATCAGTTCTACTAAGGCAGTTAGAGATATACCTAAGATTATAAAGCCCTATAATTCAGTATGTAAGGAATTTCAAATGGGAAAGAAAGTGAGAATGTTTTTTTAAGAGTATACAAGACAAATCTAATGATGTTCTCGATCTTATTCATATTGATTTGTGTGGTCCTTCTAGAATCAAAATTTTTCAGGGTGATAGATATTTCATGCTAATCATTAATGATTATTCTAGAATGATGTGGGTTACTTTTCTAAGGGAGAAGTCTGAAGCATTTGAAAAGTTTAAAATCTTTAAAGCTAAAGTTGAGACAAAGACAAGATTGAAGATTAAATGTTTAAGGTCAGATCAGGGTGGATAATTCACATCCAGTGAATTTAATAGCTATTGTGAGAAAAATGGGATAAGGAGACAGGTTTCTGCACCCCAGACACCTCAAGAAAATGGAGTTATGGAAAGGAAGAACATAACTAACTATCTTAGATGCAGCTAGAATTATGATGATGGAATCTAATCTACCTCATATCTACTAGAGAGAAGTTGTAAGCATAACGGTATACATATTCAACTTAGTTCATATCAAAGGAGATACCGGTAAGACACCTTATGAGTTATGGTTTGGTCATACACTAATAGTTAAGTATTTCAGATACTTTGATAGTAAATGCTATATGAAAAGAGATGATTGCATTGGAAATTTTGATACCAGATGTGATGAAGGAATATTTCTTGGTTATTCTAATGAAAGCAAATCATATAGATGTTATAACAAAAGATTGTAGAGAATTGTGGAGAGCACAAATGTCAAAGTGGATGAGTAGAACATAAGTCAAATCAGAACCTATGAGAGAGAACTGGTAGTGGAAATGATCACAACTGAACTGGTAGCACCGACACCAAAACAAAATGTTGAACCAGTTACTCTGGCAGTATCAAAAAATTCAATAGTAACTGAAGATCAGGACAGAGGAACAAAAAATTAGAAGACTCCTAGGTATGTAAGGTTGAATAATTTAGAAGATCAGATCATTGGAAACAAAAGCAAAGGAGTGATGACAAGAAGAAGGTTGGCAGCTGATGAGGTATGTTTTATTTCTCAAGTTGAACCGACAACAGTAATTTAAGCTTGTAAAGATGAATATTGGATGAAAGCTATGGAAGAAGAATTGGATCAAATAGAAAAGAATAACACATGGACTTTAGTTCCCCAGCCTAAAAATAAGAATGTTATTGGAACTAAATGGGTTTTCAGGAGTAAATTGAATGAGGATGGACAAGTTTATAACACAATGATGAACAGTGAGTACCAAACTGGTACTGAGAGGGGGGGGTGAATCAATACAGCTACAAAAACTTTTCTTGAACCGGTTTGACTGCAAATAGTGAACTTGACTGGCAATCACTAACACCGGTCATAAACCAAATTACTATCGGTTAAGCACAATGAGACTTTGAAATATATAAACCAGAAACACTTATCTTACCACACAACCTACACCCTCATTTCCACATTATCCTTGTGCATAAACAAGTAATCTTATCATACAAATATAATCTTGCTAGATCAACATGATTCACCTCTTGACAGAAATCAACAAAGCATCACATGAAAAAGACATCACATATGACACATATTTTTCACATGGAAACCCAATTGGGAAAAACCATGGTGGGGATGAATACCCACAAGCTATTTTTGAACTCTTTAGAAGTCTGCTCTGTTAGAAGCCTAGTCTGGTTAAAGACTGTTACAACAAATTCTGTTAGGAACTGATCCTGTTAGGGATCACCCGGTTAAGGGATGGCTAGAATACCCGGTTAAGGGTTAAACCCTATTAGGGGTTACCTTGTTAGAAGATTTTATGAACTCAATGGCTTTGAGTCACCCTGTTAAAGGATTTACAACAAGTTGGTTAAAGCTACCATGTTAAGGGATTTTCCAACTGTTAAAGTGATTAGAGATCAACATGTATTACAATGATTTGGTAATAGCACTCAATGCCAATGTAGACCCACTTTAGTTCCTTTCTTCTACATACATATTCTACAGGTATCAACCCTCTTATCTAGTCTGGCAAGAATCATGTATCTTTGCACTTAGATACACACACAACATTTTCCAACAACTTCAACATGAAACACAACATCGACCTTATAGGAAACATATAGGTCGGTAACATAAACCCTAAACCCTAATCATTTAGGTTGAGCAATTAAGTCAGTTCAATCTTGGCCATTGAACACTTTGCATTTGAATACAACGGTCTTGATCAGATCTCAAGACATTCTCCATCATTCGTTCTTCACCGCTTTTTGAAGGTGATAACCCATCACGCGTTCTTCACCATTTGCAGGGACTTCGCACATTCCTGAGGTAGATAGGATCAATCCACTTCATGCAAGATCCTTCACGTGCATGAGGCTGATGTGGCCACACAATCTGATCTCCATTACAATGCTAACTCATCACACAATGCCATCAGTTGTATCACATAGGCTCGAAACACTTCAACCGAAAACCCTGAGGCTGGAACTACCAATCGATAGTCATACCATATTAAACCTTGATAGAAGACATTCCATATACCTGTTCATCTTTCACTATACTGGTTCTCAACATCATACCAGTTCATCTTTCACTATATCAGTTCTCAATATCATACCAGTTCATCTTTCACTATACTGGTTCTCAACATCATACCGGTTCATCTTTCACTATACCGGTTCTCAGCATCATATTGGTTCATCTTTTCAGCATATTGACATCAATGACAACACAATATCATCATGTCAACATACTTTGCACATATGCCAACAATATCCCCCTTTGGCATTGATGGCAATATACAAATATTTATGCATCACATCTTCTCCTTAATACTACAGATATCTTCTCCGCTTCACATCTTCTTCCCCTTTGACAACAATGCCAAAGTGGAGGCACAAGTTTCCCTATTCCACTATGCTGCTCCCCTTGAGGAGTAGCATCCTTCAACACATCAATCCTAAAAGGATATAGCGAAGTAAGATCTGACTGATGTGGAGCACAAACCTCTAGTTTACCTCTTGAAGGGGCAACACCCCCAATTCACATCTCAAATAGGTAAAAGTAGCCTTCGGTTAGAGGTTTGGTGAATATGTCTACTAATTGCTCCTTATTGGAAACATTTTCCAATATCACCTCTTTGTTCTGAACCTTTTCCCTCAAGAAATGATACTTGAGTTCAAAGTGCTTGGTTCTAGCATGTAAAATTGGATTCTTGGAAATGTTAATTGCACTTGTATTGTCAAAAAATATACTTATCGGTTCAGATACAAGAACTTTGAAGCCATTCAATACATGCTTCATCCAAATAGTCTGGGTGTAGTTCATAAAAGCTGCAACATACTCCGCTTCTGCTGTCGATTGAGAGATACAACTCTGCTTTTTACTCATCCATGAGACCAGTCTACCACTGAGAAAGAATGCACCACCCATTGTGCTCTTCCGGTCATGCACATTACTAGCCCAATCAGCATCTGTGAACACTTTCAGGTTGAAATCATCATTGTATGGATACCATAATCCATAGTCAATAGTTCTCTTTAGATATCTAGGAATTCGCTTGACTGCTACCAAGTGGGATTCTCTTGGGCTTTTTTGAAACCAAGCGGTAATACCCACTGCATGTGCAATGTTCGGTCTATTATGCACTACATAATGCAACTTATCAATCATTGATCAGTATTCCTTCCCATTTACTAATGCTGAGTCATCCTCTTTTGATAGTTTACAACCGGTCACCATTGGTGTACCAACTAGTTTGCAGTCTTCCATGCCAAAGGTCTTCAACACCTCTTTGACATACTTGGACTGAGTAATAAAGATTCCATCTTTCATTTTCTGAATCTATAGTCCAATGAAGAACTTAATCTCCCCTATGAGTGACATCTCAAATTCCTTCTTCATCTCATCTGCAAAGTCATGACTCATCTTGTCATCTCCACCAAAGATTATGTCATCAACAAATACTTGATAGATAAGAATCTGATCTCCTTCTGATTTCAAGTAGATATTGTTGTCTTCACTTGTTCTTTCAAATCCAATCTTCACAAGATGGGAGTGCAAGCGTTAATACCATGCTCTAGGTGCCTGCTTCAATCCATACAAGGTTTTATGTAGCCTACACACCATGTCACTATCTTCTGATAGGGAAAACCCATCTGGTTGCTCTATATACACCTCCTCTTCAAGTATTCCATTTAGAAATGCAACTTTTGCATCCATTTGATATACCTTGAATCCTTTGAAAGCAGCATATGCAAGAAGCATACAAACTCCTTCCAATCTTGCTACTGGAGCAAAGGTTTCTCCATAGTCTTCTCCTTCTTCTTGGGCATATCCTTTACATACTAGTATGGCTTTGTTCCTTACCATTGTGCCATCCTCATTCAGTTTATTTCTGAAGACCCATTTGGTTCCAATGACATTTTTATGCTCCGGTCTGGGTACCAAAGACCATGTACCATTCTTCTCTATCTGATCAAGTTCCTCTTCCATTGCCTTGATCCAGTCTTCATCTTTATGTGCCTCTATGAATGATTTAGGCTCAAATTCAGAGATCATACATCAGTTTTCTTTGACCTTTCTTCTTGTAAGAATTCTTGCATCTTTGTCTTCTATGATCTGCTTAGGATCATGATTGAGTTTTACATACCTAGGTATATTCTTAACAGATTCCTCTTGCTTTTCTTCTTCATCTCATCTTCATTAGCATCAGCATCCACTGGTGTAGGAGCACAATTACTGGTACTGGGCTGATTTGCAACCGGTTTCCAGAAGGTTACTACACGTTCATCTCCTACATGCTCACTACCGGTTTCCTCAAGTTTCTCAAAGTTTTCATCAATCCTAACATTGATGCTTTCAATGATTCTCTGAGTCCTATTATTGAAACATTTGAGAGCTTTACTCTTGGTGGAATATCCTAGGAATATTCCCTCATCACATTTTGCATCAAACTTGCTTTGATGTTCACTTCTCTTGATTTAACATTTGCTACCAAATACTCTAATGTAGCTTACCACTGGTGTCTTACCGGTCTAGTACTCATAAGGAGTCTTATCCTTTCCTTTCTTGATGAGTATTTGGTTCATTGTGTAGACTGTAGTGCTCACCGCTTCTCTCCAAAAGGTGTGAACAACCTGTCCTTGGATTAACATGGTTCTAGCCGCTTCAACCACAGTCTGGTTGTTCCTCTCTGTGAAGCCATTCTATTATGGAGTTCGGGGGGCAAATAGATGCCTCTTAATGCTGTTCTCTTGACAATATTTGTTGAATTCACCAGAAGTGAATTCCCCTACTTGATCAGTTCTAAGGCATTTGATTCTTCTACCTCTTTCCTTTTCTACCAGTGCTCTGAAAGATTTGAACTTTCCAAAGGCTTCAGACTTATCCTTCAAGAATGTGACCCACATCATTCTTGAGCAATCATCTGTAAGAATCATAAAATACCTATCTCCCTGCACACTCCTAGTTTTCATAGGACCACACAAATTAGTAAGCACAAGATCAAGTAAATTGTCTACAGTGAAAGATTTACCTTTGAAGGTTGATGAAGACATTTTCCCCAGTTGAAACTCTCTGGACAAAGGATTTTCCGGTTTGCTTAGCACTGGCAATCCTCTAACTACCTTGATCTTACTGGCCTTCACAATATTATCAAAGTTTACATGGCAGAATCTCCTATGCCATATCCAGCTATCTTCAAACTTAGCCATAAGACATGTACTGACATTAGCATTTAGCTAAAATAGGTTACCTTTGGTCTGCATACCGGTAGCCATCAGTTCACCACTCTTTCCTTTGATTTTGCACACTCCATTTTTGAATTCTAGAGTGAGTCCATTATTATTCCTTTGAGCAACACTCAAAAGGTTGTGTCTGAGACCTTCCACCCAATACACATTGTCAGCACCGCTCTTTCCATTCAGAGAGATGGACCCTCTGCCTTTGACCATGCATGGTGCATCATTACCAAAATGAACCACACCACCAGCATACTCTTCCAGAGAAAGAAACTTACTCCAGTCACCAGTCATATGGTGAGAACAACCACTATCAATAATCCACTCATTGGAATTATCAAAGCGGGAGACAAGAGCCTTCTTGTCTGACACATCTTCCTTGACTACTACAAACACAATATCCTCATTTTCTTCATCTTTTGATTCCTCATCAGTGACACCTTCATCAACTAATACAAAACAGTTTCTCTGGTTTCCTCCTTTGAACTTCTTGAACTTTTCCAGTTTGTCCTTTACCATCACTATTTGGATAGTTTACAACAATGTGTCCTATCCAGTTACAAGAAAAGCATTTCAAAGGGAGCTTGCCTCTATATTTACCAGTTCCTTTAGGAAGTCTCTTGTCAAGAAGAGCTTCAAATTCCATCAGGATCTCCTCATCATCCATTTCTCTGCTCTGTCTTGGTTCACCACTGGTACTAGCTTCTTTGCCTTTTCTAGATGGAGTAGCAAATGCTCAAAAGGCTGATTCAGTCTTCTGAACACTGCCATCAAAACTATTTAGCTCATAGGCTATCAACTTTGCAATTATGGAGTCTAGGGATACCTTAGTTTTGTCTATTGACCTCAATTCCTGAATAGCAGCCACCCTTATTGCATAGACCAGTAATAAGGATCTCAAAACTTTGCTAACAATAGTGGAATCTTCCATTTTACCACCTACACTCTTGATATCTCCAACAACAGTTTTGATTCTTATTCCATATTGTTGAATGGTCTCTCCTTCAACCATTCACATGTCTTCAAACTTTCCTCTAAGGCTTTCTTCCTTAGCTTGTTTCACATGCTCATCACCACCATAGATGTTCTCAAGAGTATCCCATACTTTTTTGGGATTTTCTTTATCCTGGACATCAATAAACTCAATGTTAGACAAACTACTAATTAGGGCTTTCATGACCTGCCCATTCTCCAGAATCTCTCTCTTTTGGTCATTGGTGAGAGTACCGGTAGGGATAACATAAACATTCTCAACATAGCTCCAAGGTTGAGCACCCATGCTTCTGATGTATATCTTCATTCTATCCTCCTATATTTTAAAGTTATTTCTATTGAACTTTGGACCTTCCGTCTTCATCATTACAATAGGATCTTTCCCTCAAGCGGTTAAGCTTTCAACACGGAGGACTTGGAGGTTGATAACACAATGATGAATAGTGAGTACCAAACCAGTACTGAGAGGGGGGGGTGAATCAGTACAGGTACAAAAACTTTTCCTGAACCGGTTTGACTGCAAACAGTGAACTTGATTGACAATCACTAACACCGGTCATAAACCAAATTACTACCGGTTAAGCACAATGAGACTGTGAAAGATATAAATCGGAAACAATTATCTTACCACACAACCTACACCCTCATTTCCATATTATCCTTGTGCATAAATAGGTAATCTTATCATCAGAAATATAATGACTTGCTAGATCAACATGATTCACCTCTTGACATAAATCAACAAGGCATCACATGAAAAAGACATCACTTATGACACACATATTTTTCACGTGGAAACCCAATTGGGAAAAACCATGGTGGGGATGAATACCCACAAGCTTTTTTTGAACTCTTTAGAAGTTCGCTCTGTTAGAAGCCTAGTCTGATTAAAGACTATTACAACAGGTTTTGTTAGGAACCGATCCTGTTAGGGATCACCTGGTTAAGGGATGGCTAGAATACCTAGTTAAGGGTTAAACCCTGTTAGGGGTTACCTTGTTAGAGGATTTTATGAACTCAATGGCTTTGAAATACCCTATTAAAGGATTTATAGCAAGCTAGTTAAAGCTACCCTGTTAAGGGATTTTCCAACTATTGAAGTGATTAGAGATCAACAGGTATTACAATGATCTTGTAATAGCACTCAATGCCAATGCAGACCCACTTTAGTTCCTTTCTTTTGCATACACATTCTGCAGGTATCAACCCTCTTATCTGGTCTGGCAAGAATCACATATTTTTGCACTTAGATACACACACAACATTTGCCAACAACTTCAACATGAAACACAACATCGACCTTATAGGAAATAGATAGGTCGGTAACATAAACCCTAAACCCTAAACATTTAGGTTGAGCAATTAAGTCTGTTCAATCCTGGCCATTGAACACTTTGCATTTGAATACAATGGTCTTGATCAGACCTCAAGACATTTCCATCATTCGTTCTTCACCGCTTTTTGAAGGTGATAACCCATCATGCATTCTTCACCATTTGCAGGGACTTCACACATTCCTGAGGTAGATAGGATCAATCTCTTTCTTGCAAGATCCTTCATGTACATGAGGCTGACGTGGCAACATGATCTGATCTGCATTACAATGCTAACTCATCACACAATGCCATCGGTTGAATCACATAGACTCGAAACACTTCAACCGGAAACCCTGAGGCTGGAACTACCAATTGGTAGTCATACCATATTAAACCTTGATTAAAAAAAATTCCATATATCTATTCATCTTTCACTATACTGGTTCTCAACATCATAACGGTTCATCTTTCACTATACTGGTTCTCAATATCATACTAGTTCATCTTTCACTATATTGGTTCTCAACATCATACTGGTTCATCTTTCACTATACTAGTTCTCAACATCATACCGGTTCATCTTTTTAGCATATTGACATCAATGACAACACAATATCATCATGTCAACATACTTTGCACATATGCCCACACAAATTGTGAGGAATAAAGTTAGATTGGTTTGTATAGGATATTCTTAGAAGGAAGGAATTGATTATGGTAAAACCTTTGCACCGATAGCTAGGATTGAAGCTGTGAGATTATTTCTTTCTTATGTTTCACATAAGAACTACAAGGTTTATCAGATGGATGTTAAGTGTGCATTTCTGAATGGAGATCTTGAAGAAGAAGTTTATTTTGAGCAACCTGATGGATTTTCACTTTCAGATGATAAAAACATGGTTTGCAGGTTAAAGAAATATTTATATGGATTGAAACAAGCCCCCTAGAACTTGGTATTCAAGATTGGATAAATATATTTTGAAGCTTGATTTCACTAAAGGTAATGCTGACAGTAATTTATATTATAAGATCATTGATGATGACATATTGATTATTGAGGTCTTTGTTGATGATATCATTTTTGGAGGTGAAGATAAGTTGTGTATGGAATTCTCTAACAATATGAAGAATGAATTTGAGATGATATTTTTTTTAGGTTTTTCGATTACTCAAATTGATAAAGGTATTTTCATCTATCAATCTAAGTATGCTAGAGAGCCGTTGAAGAAATTTGGTATGGAAAATTGTAAACCAGTTAGTACTTTGATGGTTATAGGTGAGAAATTGATAAAGAATGATGCATCTACACTGGTAAGTCCTACAATGTACAAGTCTATTGGTGGTTTGTTATATCTGACTTAGACTAGACTAGATATAATGAATGCAGTTTGTATTGTATCAAGATATCAGAGTGATCCAAGAGAAAGTCATGAGATTGCGGTGAAATGTATTTTTCAGGTATTTGCAGGGAACAACTGAGTATGGTTTGTGGTATCCTAAAAATTATGACTTTACATTATGTGCATATACAGATGCAGATTGGGCTAGAGATGTTGATGACTAGAAGAGAACATCCAGTGGAGCTTTCTTTCTTGGAAAGAAACTTGTTTCATGGATCAGCAAGAAGCAGTCATGCACCTCCTTATCTACTACTAAAGTTGAGTATGTTGTTGTTGCTACTAATTGTACACAAGTTTTATGGATGAAGCAAATGTTGAAGGATATAAAGGTGGATTGTAATGAACTGGTAGTTATTCACTGTGATAACTCTACTGCTATTGATATATCATAGAATCCGGTTTTTCATTCTAAGACAAAGAACATATCTATCAAGTATAACTTTTTAAAGGAGAAGGTGGAAGCAAATAAAGTCAGACTAGTTTATGTGAACACTAAAGAGTAGATTGCATACATTTTCACTAAACCTTTGCCTAATGAATCATTTGAGTACTTCAGAGATAGATTGGGGGTTTCTGCCCCTCTGGTAGAGACCTCAACGATGTTGATTGGCATCAGTCCAATATGCATTATCAAAGCTACTATTTATTCCGGATTGATGTGGTGGTGCTACTATTCGGGGGGAGTAGTCAGCTTTAAGAATAAGAGGATTTATGACTTTTCTTTGATGTTTATGTCATATTTCTGGCATTGATGTCAAAGGGGGAGAGATATATGTGAAAAGAAGATTTTAACAAAATATCAGTCAAAGGGGGAGTTTGGATCAGAACTTCATTGCTATATCATTTTGTGGGAGATTGTTGGCTATCTTTCATTAGGGGAGACTTGTTTGACATTTCTTGGCACTTGGATATTTTTCACATCTAGTGTTGCCATCAATGCCAAAGGGAGAGATTGTTGGAAATTTGGAGGAATTGATTATGTGTTGCATTGATGTTTTGTCATTGTTGGCAAAACCGGTTGTTTTGGTTGTTTACTAGTTTCTAGTTTGTTCCGGAAGAGTGGTTGTTTATGATATTGATCCGGTATGCTTTGTTTTGTGGAATTGGTTTGGATCTGTCATTCATGATATTTAGATGTGTATCATGATCAGTTGGTTCAGTATTTGATGACTCGGGAGCTATCATTTGTTCTAGTAAGCCTTTTGGTCATCGGTAAGGGTTTTACCGATAGAGCTTTGTTGAAGATCTTTTGATGCACGTGATAAGTGGTGCTGGTGCGACTTTTAGATGGCTTTCAGGATGTTGTTGGTTATCTTGTTCGTGTTCCAGTTCATCGGTGGTGTTGGATTTAGTTTATGGCAACCTATTTTGGGTCTGATGTTATCTAGGTTATGGACCGATTTATGTAACATATTGGAGGATGTTCTTGATGCATTACCGATGGGATTTAATGTCTAGTTTACATTTTTTTCAGCCTAAGCCTACTTGGTTGATCATTGGATTGTGGGTTTATGTTATGAAATTATTGTATTATCTTTTTGGTGGTCGACCTAATTGTTTAGGTCTCGGGTTGGTATAAATATGATGTAAGATCTCTTTGTAGATCAGAGGTCAAACTTATAGGTTTATCTATATGCGAATAATTTTGTAATCATATGCAGAAGGTTTGGTCAATCATAGGTGATTGAATTGGGTTTTTAAGAGAGGTTTAAGGCCTCTGGTATTGAGCTTAACTAGAACTATACTCAGGCATAGGAGATGCTATACTTGCAGTTCACTCTTCTTTCCAGATTGTAGTCTGATGTTTATGTAGTCAATGAGGCTCCTTTTGGTGATGATCAGTGCACTCTAGGCTATTGACCTTTCTGCATGTGCAGGCCCCTCATATTATAATCACATACTTATTGTAGAAGTATTATCTGACTGTGGGTAGGCTTCCCACCATGGTTTTTCCCTTTACTAGGTTTTTCAAATACAAATCTTCATGTCATGTGTTATGGATGGATGGTAACTATTCTATGATTTATGCTTATGCTTAATTTCTATATCAGTTATTCTGGTATTTCATTTATGCATTCTAGTATTAAGTTTATGTGTTACGGTAATAAGGTTTTGAATGCTTAAAGTTCCATAATCTAGTGACAACTGATTCACCCCCCCCTCCTCTCCATTGTCCTCTGGTTATTTGAGTTGTTTAACAAGTACAATTTGAATTTTCTTATGTATACTCTCTCCTTAGAGATTGTGTGATTCTTCTCATTGTCCCTATGCTTTGGGGGCATTGATCTCTCTTATCCTTTCTAAAAATCCACTTTTGTTTTGTTGGGTGGTGTTTTCTTATGATTTGATGTCATTCCTTGTGTGAAATTTTTGTTTTATCAAGGATTCTCTCTTATACAAGAGGTGTATATCCTTGATTACAACCTCTTTACACTTGGCAATGTATATCTATTATAAACTTACCCCTCACATTGGGTCAAAAGGTGTCATCCTTCAAGAATAATCCCTTTCACTTAGAAATAGGAGGAAGGTAGATATTCTTGTTCTCTTCCCTTCTTTTGTTAGAAGATGTTATATTCAAGAAACTCCTCTTGGAGGTAGATGTCTTTTGAGAAAATATCTCTTCTCCTCCAAGGACCCTCTTTACACTTGTTGCAAGATATCTCTTTTTCAACTATCTTATCCTTGCTTGTAAAAGTATGCCTCTTTAGCTTGGATTTATGAACATTGTTGCCTAAAGGATATCTCCTTGGTGTTGAAGGTGGGTATCCTTGTTTTTAGTTTCCTTGAGACATCAACATTGGGCTATGTTGAAATCTTAAAGGGGAGGCATACATATCTTAAAGGGGGTGTTCATTCTCAAAACTAAAGAAAACAAACTTTTACATGAGATGATTCATGCCCAAAACCAAATGCAACATTGATATATGTCTTAGACGGGGCGCACATTCTTGAAACCAGAGGAAACAAACTCTTACATGAGATGTCTTCGAAACCAGGCATATATCCATTCTAAATGGGGTTACGCATTCTTGAAACCAGAGAGAAAAAAATCTTATTTGAGATGTTCTCCACACCAGACACACCTTTACATTTTCATTTCATGTCTTACATAGGTTGTTGCATGCTCAAAACCAGAGAAAAAAAAACTCTTATACGAGATGCTTAATACTTGAAACCAGACATTATTTGCACACATACATGAGGATGAGTGTGTTGCAGATGTGATAGTGATGATGTTGAGTGATTATTGGGTGATACTATAATATTGGGTTACACTTTTTAGCCAAACTTGACACTGAAATCAACATTTTGCATCAGATCTTTACTTTCTAAAACCTATAGCAACTAAACCATTAGGAATTTGAAGATGAAGTAAACTACGAATTTGTGAGATTTTTCATATAGATTCTAATTTTTTTTTTTTGAAGAATTAAAAATTAATTGTCCATATTGTTTTTGATTAAGAAAAAACAGGTTTTAGGGGACCTGAAACCCTATTACAATTCAAAAGATAAGCATTAAAGAGATGAAACAAAACAACTACAAGCACCAGCACAAAAACTAGCAACAAAGAAAAAGATAGCAAGAAGCCAACAAGAAGTTGGCTCCAAACCCAGCATTACAAAATACTTGAAAACTTTAATAGATTCCTCAGCATTTTGAACCAAGAGCATCATCGCCTTGGCCGCTTCCCTCAAGTCGTTGTTTTCCTCTCTCAGTTGGCTATCTTTAGTATTGATCTCCATCCCAGTAGTGTTCTGCCTTGTTCTGCACCTGGGAGTCTAGTGGGTGGTGCTGGAAGTTGGAATATCATCAATAACAACTAGATTCTTTTCTTGATTTTTCCTTTCCAGATGATCCACCAAAGCATTCATGTTCTGTGATGAGACTTTGAGGACCTGGAGACTATGGTTCATGAAGTTTTTTAGAGCCTTCTCGGTACGGTTGACCCCGGAGTTGATGTTGTCTTTATCCTCTTCAGCCTGTTCTTTCAAGGATATTATAACATCCTCCAGGTGTTTCAAATCCCCTTTGATCGAATCCTTTTCCAGCCAATCCTCCATCTCAATTTCCTCTTCAGCTTCACTGGTTTCCGTCTCATCATTCTTTTTCTCGGCATCCTTAATCAAATTATTAATCTTGTTGTCCAATTCCCTCTGTTTACTTTGCATGCTGGTAATGTTGTCGACAACCCATTTCTGGAAGTTGAAGGTCTCCAGAGCACAGTTACGGGTAGCATTCAGGATGGTGTTCACAAAATCCCTACCCTTTTCTGTGCCCGTAGAGTTAGGATTGTCATCCTCCTTAGAATTCAGAGCCACATTCCTGTTGTTCGATCTCATAGGGTTAGAGTGAGGGTTTTCAGATTTACCCCCTTCATCCTTTTCATACTCCATACCATTTTCAGATTCCTTACCCTTTTCCTCCTCCACATCACCATGCACCTCCATGTCTGCATTATTTGTATCAGCTTTCTTTTTTTGTGGGTAGAAGCGCTAGGTTGTTCCTCATCCTCATCTGAATCTTTGCCTCTATCAGAAATATGTGCATTTATGATCAGAGGGTCATCTTTGGTCACCCTATCTTGTCCTTCAGATGTTCATAGATGAGCAATATAAGCCCCTGATGGGCTATAGGGTAGGAGTTTGGCTTTTCAGCATGGTCAGCAAGACTCTCATTCAGAGAGGACGCTAGATAAAAAGGCAGGGAAATTTTGGCCCCATGATGGAAGTGATTCAAAATAGAAAAGTGGTAGTTATAAATTTTTGTAAATCTACCGTCAACAGTTAAATACTCCATTAAAACCCTTAAAACTTTTTGCCAAAAGGGCTTTACCTGCTGTGGAATGTAATAGGAAATGTTGTCTTTCTTCACAAGCTGTCCCTTCTCATCCTCCGATTTTGGGAAGATTTTGAATGCTTCAGCTGCATACTTCTGATCCCTGTAAAATTTGGTGCCCTCCATCTGTAGACCCATGACCTTAGCGACCAGGTTCTCATCAATTTGCCATATCTCCCTGAACAGGGTAACTTTGTTGTTACTCCAGCCTCTGGCAAAACCGTGAGAGACAGAATTTTTGCTTCTGTGAAGCTTTTCCATATAGTTAGTAAAGCCATATCTGTGAAGTCTTCTCCAGACTTTTCTTTTGCTCTTCCAATTTTCGCATCCTGGGTGCTCATTCCTGTTTAAATTACCACCCATTTTGATCTCCAGGTAGAAGTACCAGCAACTATAGTTCACAGTCTGCAGATGAAACCCCAAATGCTTGAAAATTCTGGAGTTACTGAACAAAGACTCTTTTGAAGTTTTGAAACTTATGTTTATGGCTGCAAAAACCCAGCAATTATGATAATAATATTTCTCATGCATATGATCATGGAAATGATGCCAAAAAGCACTCATTAAATGGTAGTTCATCTGCCCCCAAAATCTGTCTTTGGAATTTGTTCCCCCAAAAATAATCATGATATTAACTAGACCCATGGATATGATAAAAATATAATTGCTCTTTAACCTCCCTTCTACAATGAGTTTCTCCAATATAATTAACATCATTCTCCAAATTGACCCCTTCATTAGCTAAGAGGTCCACTACCTTATTTCCTTCTCTTAGAGTATGAGTTATGATAACACTAACATAGTTATTTAACAAATAATTTGCACTTTTAACTAAGTTAGTATTATTCCAAGAAATAGAGCTTGTACTTTTGAGGGCTTGGATGATGGTTAAGGAGTCCCCTTCGAGCCAGATTTTTTTGAAGTTGAATCCTTGAGCAAGCTGGAGGCTTTTTAGCATGGCTAGAGCTTCAACCTCATGATTATTTTGGACCCCAAAAGGAGAAGCAAAAGCTGCAATGCAGACTCTTTGAGCATTCTTGATAACTCATCCACCACCGGACTTCCCAGGGTTTCCCTTAGCCGCCCCATCAAAATTCACCTTTATCCAATCATGATCAAGAAAGCACCAAACAATATTATCTCTCCTATTCTTGTTGTCAGGTTTGCAGACTTTATGTATTGGGTTCCATTCAGAGAGGATATCTTTTTCCATATCATTCATATCAATAATAAACCATTGCTTATTGTTCTTGTGAGGAATATTGATGTTCTCTTTTATGGCCCTGCAGATTTTTTCAAAAACCACCTGAGAGCTACACTTAGCTTCCCTAAATATTCTGTTGTTTATTTCTTTCCAAATGCCCCAGCAAATCATGGGGAGGGTCAAGGACCAAAGGTTCTTGATAAGCTAACATTTAGTGGGGAAATTCCATTGCCAGATAATATCCTTGATACTCTTATTCATAACCCAACTAACTTTCCATTTTTCCCACATTTTACACCAAATTTCCCAGGTAAAGGTGCAATGGAAAAAGAGATGATCAATTGATTCTTCCTCTTTCTGGCAAAGATCACATCTATTAGGGAATTTAAAACCTCTTCGGACCAAATTCTCAAGAGTAAGGATACTATTGTGAGAAGCAATCCAAAAGAAAATATTGACTTTAGGGATTAGGATGTTGTTCCAAACTTTACTCCAAATGGGATTACTGGTCTGAGAAAAAGTGTTTTTGTAGGCTGAAGCAACCATAAATTCACCTGTAGGATTACTTTTCCAAAGAAAAACATCATCATAGTATTTGTTAAGGGAAAAGGACAGAAACTCCTTCTGGAGTAAGGAAAAACCTGAATGAATAACATCAAGCCTCACCCATTTGTCCTCCTTCCAGTAGTCACACACCATAAGCCCAAACCTCCTTTTACATTCCTCAATAACTTGACTGATGTCTTGATCATAAAGAGCTTCATTCTTCATCCAAGGGTCCTCCCAAAACCTTATTTTGTCACCTTTTCTAAGGACCCATCCAGCTCCAGCTTTGGCCACTTTGATGGATTTGATAATACTATTCCAGATGAAGGATCCAACAAGAATATCTTCAGATTCAAGGACCCCTTGGATAGGCTGATTCTGAATATATTTATCAAACCATATTTGATTCCAATCTTTCTTGGTATCATAAGCTCTCCATAATTGTTTAGCAAGAAGAGCTTTGTTAAAAGTTTTTAGAGCTTTAATCACCAAACCTCCTTTGTTCTTAGGTCTATAAACTTTGTCCCAAGCAACCAAGGATATCCTCTTTTTTTCTTCAACTCTTGACCATAAAAATCTCTTCTGGATTCTTTCCAATGCTTCAGCAATTTTAGCCAGGATACCAAATAAACTGAGGGCATAAACAAGGAGGTTTTGGAGAGTAACTTGAAGGAGCTGCAATTTTCCTACCTGAGATAAAATAGAACCTTTCCATCCAGCAAGTTTTTTGTTGAATTTATCAATGATCATATTCCAAAAGGAGTTTGGGGGAGTTAAACCCAAGGGAAGACCCAGAAAGGTGGAAGGGAGCATGTCCACCTTGCAACTAATAATTTTAGCAATTTTCTGTTGTCTTAAGATAGGAGTATTCATGAAATATATAGCTGATTTGTCCCAATTGACTTGCTGACCAGTAACAAAAGCATAGGAATTAAGAGAAGATTTGAAGGCTTCAGCTTCCCTAATAGAAGAATATCCCATTAGGGAAGTATCATCAACAAGCTATTGATGAGAGCAAAAAACATTAGCAGAGGAAGGTTGAAGACCTTTGATGGTTTTGCTTAGTTTCAGGTTGTGAATCAATCTGCTCATGCTCTCTGCCAAAATGGTGAAGAGAAGAGGAGATATAGAATCTCCCTGTCTGAACCCCCTTGACATTTTAAAGAATTTCGTAGGAGATCCATTAATCAGAATAGAGAACAAAGGAGTGGTGATCAACTCTCTAATAATTTTGGTTATCTTTTCATCAAATCCAAAAGCCTCCATGATTCTGAAAAGAACATGCCACTCCACTTTATCATAAGTTTTCGCCAGATCCAACTTTATCAAAAAACCTTCTTTTTTAGCACAATTGAGGGAATGAATATTCTCATGCACTAGAATGATAGAGTCCAAAATCTGTCTGCTAGGAACAAAACCTTTCTACTCCTCAGAGATGACGAAGGGGAGAATAGCCAAATTCTAGTGGTCAAGAATTTAGATATGATCTTATAGAAAGAGTTACATAGACTTATTGGCCTAGATTTTCCCATAGAGTCCACCCCAGCAACCTTAGGGATTAGAGCAATAAACATGGAGTTGAGTTCCTTAAGGATTCTTCTAGCTCCAAAGAATTCTTTGCCCGCATTAACCATTTCTTCTCCCATAATATGCAAGAATTCCTGGAATAAAAACATAGGGAAACCATCAGGACCCGGGGCTTTATCCCGTTGAAACAAAAAGACAACTTTTTTAATTTCTCTAGCAGATGGGATAGCAGATAGGGCCTTATTCAAAATAGGATTAATGATCTTAGGAATGATATTAATTAGATTGTGTTGGTGAGTACGGTCAATGTTCTTGCTACTAGTGAGGAGCTGATTGAAGAACCTGACATCTTCATCCCTAATTTCCTCCTTATTAAGAAGAGTTTTGTCCTCTACAATAAGTTTAGAAATTCAGTTTGCTGCTTTGTGTTTTAAAGATGTCATATGGAAAAATTTAGTGTTTCTGCCCCCAGCCTCCAGCCAGATCGCCCTAGATCTCTACCTCCAATAGATTTCTTCCCCAGAAATAATGTTGTGGAGTTTGACTAGAACATCATCTTCCATGGCTTTGGAATACTTTTTATAGCCATCTTTCTGAATTGAATTTTGGATCTGATCCTGCTCCTCCTTTAGCTTTTTCTTAGAATCAAAATTTTTACCAAAGACTTTCTTGTTCCATATCTTAATGCTGACTTTGATATTTTTAAGTTTTTTGGCAACTTTATACATGACAGTTCCATTTACATCAATATTCCACTAGTTAGCAATAGAAATTTCAAGATTAGGGTGGAAAATCCATATCTTTTTGAACCTAAAAGGGAAGCTCTGATTATTCTTAAAATTCTCAGCAACAAAAGAGATGGGATAATGGTTTGAACTAATTCTATTAATAACAGAAAGGGAGCATCTATGGGAAAGAATCCAATCATTAGTGACAAGGGATATATCAAGTCTTACTTGAATGAGATCTTCACCATCCCTTTGGTTAGACCATGTGTAGGATGCCCCATTGAGATCCATATCAATGAGAGCATTGATATTAATAAAGTTCATCAAGTCAAATTTGTTGTCTGGTTGAGCATGAATACCCCCATATTTATCAATATCTTGCAGAGGAGTATTGAAATCTCCCATCACAATCTAGTTGTTCAAAGGGAAAGATTTTCTTTTTTGCTGAATTTTATCCCAGAATTTACTTCTAGCAGATTTGGAGTTAGGGGCATAAATATTAGTAATAACACATTCCTTTCCATCAAAGATGCATTTAGCTTTCAGGGATAAAATATTGCCATCAACATCAATCATTTCTCCAGAGATGGTTTTCTTGTTCCAGAAAATTGCAACCCCTCCAAATGCTCCATTCAAGCTACTGCCACAAACTCCACCACTTTTAAAGAAGTTTAATTTCTCCACTTTCTCTTTAATCATTTTGGTTTCCTGTACCAAAAGGATAATTGCCCATATTGTTATGTAACTTTTAATAACTCAATATTTTCAGTAATCAATATTTTTTCAAAATTGACATTTATTTAGTAATGCATAACATTTTTTATAGCAAGAAAGAAATTCTAATTTTTGAAATTTAGAATTGTCACACCGATATCTAGTGAATGGATATTTTTTCATAATTTTTGGTTACATATATTTTTTTAATTAATTTTTTAAGATGCAGTAATTGTAATTTGGACAAAGGTGTATTATGTAATGCATAACTTTTTTTGTATGCATTTGAATTAACTTCTTCTTTTTGTGTTGGAATGAAGATATCAATACCTAGGGAAAAGACATTTTTTTACAAAAACAATTCTATTTTTCAATTTTCCACATGTGTGAAACATAATCTTTAATGTTTGATGGAAAACCTACACTCATAAGAAATAAAACATAAATATATGAATGAAATTAAATATATTAAAAATTATACTATTTGGAAAGCTTATAATCAGGACTAAATACTTAAAAAAATAATTCTAAATGAATTCATTTTATCCCCAAAAGCTAATGTAAAAGTGCTTATTTATCAACATTTTGATAGGAGTAAAGGAGACTCCATTGTAGGTATGATTGAGAAGTAGAGAGGTTTTATCCAATAAATTTTGATCTAAGAGCCTTTGATCTAACTCTCTTTGATTAATTACTTCAAATGAGACCTCTTAAAGATTAATACATTATATTTTTAAAAAAATGTACGATTTTAGCAAAAATTAGGTTGTACCAAAAAGTGCAACCCAATATTGTGGGATCACCCTATCATTGATGTCAACATAATGGTTGTCATTGATGTCTTTGATGTTCTTGGTATTGGTGATCTGCAATATGTGTTTCCAAAATTTTTGGTGATCCGGACGATGTGTTGGTAGATTAGATGTTGTAATGTGGTGAAAAGTGATGAGGGGAGATCAAGTAGAGAGCTTTACTCCCCTCAAAAGAGGGGTGAAAGTTTCACAAAAGATTCCCTTCAACTTCTCATGCACATTACATTTAAAGGAGGGAGTTCAATTCACTAGATCCAATCTCTATGGAAAGAGATCAAATGCTAAGTGAATTGTAGGGGATTTAGAGTGTATTTGGAAAGTAAATTAACCCTCATTTAAAATAGACAAGTTGAATTAAGTGAATTGAGACTAAGTGAAAAGATGAAAAAGAAGCAATTATATCTTGAGATAGAGATGCGGGATGAAGCTATGCACTTGGAATTAGCAATAAAATGTCGAGACGAAGCTTCGTTGCAAATTTGAGAAAAAGTTGATGGGACCGTGTTGAAGTTGCACTTGGTCCTCTGAAAAATCCATGTGCCAAAAAGGGTTTTTTCATCTCTTAAAATGAATCCTAAACTTGCAATTACAGTTACGCACCTGCAACCTACACACAGAAAAGAGAGGAAAATGTTGTTGGGATTGAGGATTTGCCTTCAGGTCAAACCCCATTTTGGAATTAACCAAATGATTGAAAATACTTGCAAGTAAATGAAAAGAAATGTCTGAAGTAGAATCCACCTCAAGAGAGGATGCAATTGAAATGTTGATAGAATTGCTTGAAACGATATGTGAAATAGAATGTCTTGAATGTTGATACAAATCTCCTCTTCAATGGTTGAATCCTTGATTTGAATGCAACACCTAGCCTTGAAAGGAGACTTGAAATGCTCAATGGATGCTTGAATGTTTGCTTGTGCTTTATGATCAGCTTGTTGTCTCTTATCATTGCTCTGCTCATGAACTTAATTTTTGCTTCTGCAAATAGGAGGGGAAATGCTCCTTATATACTTGCGTTTTTAACTAGTTTTCCGCCTTAGGCCAACATAGGAAAAGTTTTTCCCACTCACAATTGACAAGCTCAATGCAGGATAGGACCAAGGGGGGCCAAAAATAGGGCTGGGACAGGGGCGCTATGCTCCTGTCCCACCCTAAATCAGGACAGGCAATGATGGAAAGGTAGTGTAGGGTGGCAAAAAATGCAAGGTTTTGATGTTTTGAGCATGTCTCGGGTCTCCAATCAAGTTTAGGGATTCGTCTGCTAATTCAAAGACCCAAATGTGGTCAAAAATTGCAAGGGTCGCAACTTTATGATGCTACAGATATGTTGTTGGTGATCCATATTTTTCTAGTTATCGGATATGGTGTTGATCGATGGTATTCATGAGTATCTTGGTTCCATTCTTAGTTTTGGTGTTTTGGGCAATGTTGTTTGGGTCTAGATTAAGTTTGGAATAAGAGGATGTTTAGCGACTTTTGGTGTAGAGTGTGAGTGATGATTTAGATTCAGAATTTATAATAATTATATCATATTGAGTTAATCATTGATGTGTGTTGTGGTATGGTCTACTTTTCATTCCTTCCCACCACCAGAATGTTTAGTGTTGACCTATTTTAGATCTATGTCTTGGTCGACTTGGAAGATTATTCTTCCCAGAGACAGTATATATGGGAATGATTTGGATGAGTTAGACATAGAAAAAATATTGCATTGTTTTAAAGATATATGAGATTTGAAAGGAAAGATCTTACTATTGGTGATATGTGAGTGTGTTGGTGTTGAGGCAATGAAAGCAAATCTGGTTTTGTAGATTGTGTTTAAATGGTAGATTGTAGATTGTGTTTAATGGTAGATTCTTTCTCTCTTTCTCTCTTTCTTGGGCAATGAGCCTTTTTTTTGGGTCGTGAGCCCACCTGCAATGAGAATTCTGACAATGAGCCACCCTTTGTAAAAACCACCCTAGCTGGTGTTTTATTTTCAGAACTAACATTCTCCTTGGTTTTTCTTTTCTGGATTTTTCCACATCATATCTGGTGTTCATTGTGTGATATGTTATATATTAATGTTTTTCATGTTATAGCTATCTTAGTTAATTCTATTGGTTTGGATCCAAATGCGAAAAGAATAAAAGAAATTGTTTCAAGTTATTAACTGATTCACTCCCCCCCTCTTAGTTGCCTAGATATTCAACAATTGGTATTAGAGCTTTGGTTCCTTAGAGAAGAGCTAACTAATTAAGGTAGATCATGATCTAAGGGCACATAAACTGAATATTCCTATCTTTTAAGGATCCAACTATAGTTTCTAGAAAGTGAAGATGAGAGGCTACCTAATCTCTTTGGGATACAACACTTGGAAAGCAGTGAAAACTAAGTATGCTTAGCCGACAAATGGTCTTACCACTCCTAATGGGATTCAATCTTATGAAGAGAATGAAAAGGAAAGGTATGGTATCTTTAGTGCTTTATCAAAGATTGAATTGAAAAAGGTTATTTAATTGAATATTGCTTATGAGGTTTGGGAAAAGTTGATAGATATCTATGAAGGAAATGACAATCACAAATTATCAAAGAAGCTAACAGCTAAGAGCATATGTGAGAACTTGAAAATGAGAGAGAGGACATAGCTAGCTATTTTCATAAGTTTTATAGTGTGGTAAATGAAATCAAACAACCTGGCATCACCTTGATAGATGAAGACATAATTAAGAAGATCTCGATATCTCTACTGGAGTTATAGTGACAATATCTTGGATATTGAAGATACCTATGATCTAAAAAAGTTCACTAGAGAGAAGCTTAATGGTACATTATTAGCATTTGGGATAAGGAAGTTTGGAAAAGACAAAGCTAAGACAGAGTCTTCCTTTAAAGCTTTTGAGGAAGATCCAGGAGATAAAATTTCAGATGAGATGGAAGCAAACTTTGTAAGGAGAATGAAGAAAGAAACTAACAAATACAAAGGTATGTTACCTCCTAAATGTTTTAGATATGGAAATATTGGTTATATTTCTACTAGGTGTCTGGAAAAAGGTTCAAGACAAAAATCTAGAGAAGGTAAAGGAAAATTTAATAAGAAAGCCTATTATGTCAAAGATGATGCTAGTATTTCATATGATGAGTCACATTATGAAGATGGTGATTGTTTGTTCTTGGTAGAAAGAGATATAATTAAGATTGATATTCCTAAGACTGTTGCTATTGTTTTACATGCTAGAAGAGATAGAAATGAATGGCTAATTGATGGTGGATGTTCAAATCATATGACTGGTGACAAAATTGAGTTCATGAAACTTGATAAGTATGATGGTGGTTCTGTTAGGTTCGAAGATTATCAAACAACTCAAATTGTGAGAATTGGTTCTATTTCTTTTGATGAAAAGCATAATATTAACAATGTTTACTATGTGAAGGGTTTACATCATAACATTTTGAGTGTTGGATAGATGTACAAAAATGGTTACAATCTTGTTTGTTAGGATGGTTGTGAGATCCAAAAAGGATCCAGAATTGTTATTGCAACAAGGAAAAGGAGTAGCAGAAACATGTATCTGCTAGGAGCTATGAAGAATTGTTTGTTATCTCAGATTAATAATAGCTAGCTTTGGCACCAAAGGATGTGTCATATCAATTTTGACAACATAGTGAAGATTATTTCATCAAGTGCAGTAAGAGATTTATCGAGACTGACCAAACTAGATAATAACATTTGCAGAGAATGTCAAGTTGGAAAATAGACAAAAGGAACTTATAGAGCAAATGAGCAATCCTCCACCGGATTGTTGGATTTTGTGCTTACAAACCTAAGTGGTTCGACCAGAACAAGGAGTAGACAAGATGAGAAGTATTTCATGTTATTGATTGATGATTATTCTAGAATGTCATGGGTTGCATTTTTGAGAGAGAAGTCAAAAGCATTAGTGTAGACACTTAAAAATAATTATTTTAATTATTTTTAATTCCTCACATAATTAATTAATTAATTATGTTAATTAAAATTCTTCTGAATATTAATTAAATATAATTAATATTGTCACTATAGCATATGATTTATTTAATAAATCAATCCCTTTCTTTATTCTTCTGAAAAAAATCAAATCCTCACAAATCTTCCTCTTAGCTAATTAATTTCAATTAATTAGTTAACCTACATGATTCCTACAATCATCTTCTTAATTCATCATTAACCTAATAAATTCTTCTAGAAACTCCCCAAACTCACTTAACATTATTCTTCTAATTTTTTATTCCCTCCACTCATTCTCTCTCCTAGTCAAATTTTCCTACAAATATAAATCCCACCTAACATTTCCTCTAATCCCCCTCCTAATGAGTCGTTAATGGCTAATCATCATGATTAGCCACAAAGTCAACTCTTTGTCCTTTCATCCAGCCACTAGCTTTAAATGCTCTTTTTCTAGATGAATGTAAGATTTTTGAAATCTCACATTTCTCTAGGCATTTCCCTCTCCCAAGGAATTTTTAATTCCTTTTTATTCTTCTAATCCCCATAATATCCATTTTTGGAGAATTTTTAATTCCTCCAATGCATCTTGTAGAGTGTGGAGATACGAAATGCCTTTAAGGCATATTTCTTGGTCTCCACACCCTCTCTTGGAGCTTGTGTGAGCTCACAAGTAAATCTTAGCCCTTCATCTTGAATTCATCCTAGCCATCCATTTTCCTCCCCTCTTCCTATAAAATAGGGTTCCATCCCTTCATTCAAAAACATCTTGAAATCCAGTAAGCTTATGCTGCCCTTTTGAGCCCAGGAAATCATCTTGGCAACTTGATCATCTCATCCTTATCATTCATCCTAATCATTTGTGCACAATATTGGAGAGCCATCCACATCCAGTAATCAAAGGAGCACATCAAGTGGAGCATTATCAAGGGGTGCCTTTACTTCATCAAGCTCAATCCGAAGGAGAAGGTAAAATAGCAAGGTGAAATGGTCTTTTAACGATATTTTAGCATTCTTCATGTTTATTTCATTATGTTTTGATCAGTTTACCTTTCAAATCTGTTTTTCCCTCTTCAATTAGAGAAATTCAAAAATTTCAAGGCGAAAGTTGAAAATGAAGTTGATGGAAAGATTAAGTGCTTGAGATCTAACAAAGGAGGAGAATTTACTTATGATGATTTTAACAATGTTAATGAGAAACATGGTATTAGAAGATAGTTGCCTACCCCAAGAGCACCTCAACAAAATGGTGTAGTGGAAAGGATGAACCGAACAATTCAAAAGGCAGTCAGAACAATGATCAAAGGAATAGACTCCTAGAAGTCTATTGGAGAGAAGAAATAATTACGACAATGTACACTCTTAATAGCATTCTATACCAGAAAAGTCATGGAGAGACATCTTATGAATTGTGGCATGGTAGAACTCCAATAATAAAATATTTCAAAGTATTTGGAAGCAAGTGCTACATCCAAGGAGATGAGGATAATCTTGAAAAATTTGTTAGCAGAGCTGATGAAGGCATTGTCCTAGGATATTCTACAAGGAGCAAGGTATACCAGTGTTACAACAAAAGGTTGATCAAGATTGTTGAAAGTGAAAATGTGAAGGTTGATGAAGACACTTCTAAAGAATCTGACGAATTGGCAGGATATGAGTCTGATGAACCGAATGGCAAAAAACAGAAAGAAAATATCAGAGAAGGAGAAGAACAAAATGAATCTTGGGAAGCTTTGACATCTATATCTAAGACATCAAGATATGTTCAGAAGAATCACTCAATGGATTAGATTATTGGAGATAACAACAAAGGTATCATCACAAGAAGCAAAACAACTCAAGAATAAGTCTTGTTATGTTTAATTTCAGAGATTGAACCAAAAATTGTAGAAGAATATTGCAAAGATTAGAATTGGATGAAGGCAATGAAAGAAGAGCTGGATTAGATTGAGAAGAATCAAACATGGGAATTAGTTAATAGACTAGTAGATAAGAATGAGATTGGAACAAAGTGGGCATTGCAAAACAAGTTGGATGAAGATGGAAAGGTTGAGAGAAACAAAGCAAGGTTGGTTTGCAAGGGTTATACTTAGATTGAAGGAATTGATTTTGAGGAGACATGTGCCCCAGTTTTTTAGATGGAGGCAATCAAGATGTTTTTGACTTTTGCATCTTTTAAGGATTTCAAGGTTTATCAGATGGATGTGAAATCAACATTTTTGAATGGAAAGTTGAAAGAAGTTTACATTGAAGGATTTAAGTTGAAAGATGATCTGAACATTATTTGTAGATAAAAGAAGGCTTTTTATGGATTGAAACAAGCCTCTAGAGCTTGGTATGGAAGGCTAGATATGTACTTCATTGCTCAATAATTTGAGAAAGGTTCGACTAACAACAATTTATATTTCAAAATTAATTCAGATAAAATCTTAATTGTTGTAGTGTATGTTGATGACATAATTTTTTGAGGAAATGAAGGTATGTGCAGAAAATTTGCTAATGAGATGCAAAAGGAATTTGAGATGTCTATGATTGGTGAGTTGAATTTATTTCTTGTTTTGAAAGTAAATCAAAATGATAAAGGAATTTTTATTTCTTAGTCTAAATACATTAAGGAATTGTTGAAGAAGTTTGGGTTAGAAAACTCCAAACTAGTGTGTACATATGACCACTAGATGTAAATTGACAAAAGATGATAAGTCCCTTATAGCAGATGCAAGTCAATATAGATTAATGATTTGAGGACTATTTTATTTGACTGCTACCAGATCAGATATCATGTATGTGGTCTGTTTGGTAGCTAGATTCTAGCAAGATCTGAAAGATTCACATGTTGTGGTTGTGAAAATAATTTTTTAGATAACTAAAAGGAACAAAGTAGTTTGGTTTGTGGCACCCTATAAGTTTAGATTTCACTATGACCACTTATACTGATGCAAATTGGGTTGAAAGTGCTGATGACAAGAAAAGTACAAGTGGTGGATCATTCTTTCTTGGCTTCTGATTAGTTGCTTGGTGAAGTAAGAAGAAGAATTTGTCTCTTTATCTACAATTGAAGCAGAAAACATTGCAACATCTGTTGGAATCAAGGAACATTGAGAGGGGGAGTGAATTAGTGTTCTGTAATTTTTAACCTTATCAACTCATTCTTTCAACCACTTAATGCAAATGAACAAAAGAAAGATATAGAAACACAAAGAAATTAGCAACAAAACCATAACAACAATATTTTATACGTGGAAAACCTGGTCAAGGGAAAAACCACGGTGGGGATGAGACCCACAATATAAATATATTAGTCTACAAAAGTATAGAAATATTACATGGGGAATGCACATGCATTCAGGCACACTGCCTAGAGCTCACTGCTTAAAATATTAAGCGCTACAACCCTATGATGACTCATTCGCTTACAATATCTTTTACAAAAGATAATTGGAATGCCTAAACTAAAAAAAACATCTACTAATGCAAAAGTACAATTCCTGTTAAGCACAATATACAACTTTTTCACACTTTGCCACAAGTTTCTCTGTTCCACTGTTCTACAATTATTCTAGAGCATAAATCTTCAACTTGCGCATGTGCATGTTGGAATCCAATAACACTGAGAGGGGGGAAGTGAATCAGTGTTATACCGGATCTTTTAATTTTAGCCTTATTAAAACATGCATACACCAACTGGTATACCGGTACATACATAATTGAAAGAAGTAAAGCAACCAATAAGCCAATCACTTAAATGAGAATCATAACACACATATTTATACATGGAAAACCTTAAAGGGGAAAAACCACAATGGGATTTGTGACCCACAATATCAATCCATTGGCCATATGAAGAGATATTGCAAAATATGAGGGGCCTGCACTTGCCTTACAACCTAGAGCACACTACTTAATTACAAAAGGAGACTCACTAACTACATAAAATTCCAGATAACAATTTGAAGAAGTGTGAATTGCTAAGATAGCATCTTTTATGCTAGAATACAGTTCTGGTTTAAGCTCTGTCTATTTTGGTCTGAAACCCTAAACCCTTTACCGGAATAACCCTTACATGAATTTCCTCACATACATGATCTCTCTAATATATTTCACATCATATTACATTAGCATATCCATAATCTCCTATTTTCTATCTATATCAAGATGATCTATCAAACTTACCTATATACCCTATACAAATTTACAAGCCTTATGTCGGCTTACAAATATATATATACAATATCAAATTACATGTTGGCTAGATAACATAAATGCATAAATATTAAAACCAATTGTCGATGTCAGATCCAAGATATGTTGGCCTCCAATACCAATAACCTTTACTAAACCATGTCGACCTGCATTGTCGGTGACCAAAGAAATCCTTCTGTCCTGTCGATGCTGGTGTTGGTGTAGTATCTGTGAAGTGCCTATAGGTACACCACTGAACCAAAGCATGAATATGGAGCACAATATTGTGTTTCCATAAATGAAAAAATAGTGAAACCAACCAATTAAGTGTGATTACCAACAATCTCCCCCTTTGGCATTGATGGCAACACTCATGTGAAAAACGGTCAAGGTTTCATTTGCCGGTTTCATCCTGCCTTGCTCCCCCTGAGTTGATTATGCAAAATAATCCACATCTCCATAACTCCCCCTAATGTATACAAATCCTTTTATTTTTTTCACATCTATATCACTCCCCCTTTGACATCAATGCCATCAAAAATTCTAAAGGAAATGTCAAAGAAAAAAGAACTGTATAATAAATATCCCAAAAATATCTTACCAGAGCTTGACAAATTTTAAAATTTCTGGATAAGCCTTCTCCAATAGCTCAGGATAAGTATCCCAACTAGTTTTGAATGTGTTGGAAATAGATACAAGTCCACTCAATATATGTGCAAAAGACTCTTTCTCATTTACCTATGTCGGTGTGGGCTTTCCCACCATATCCATGCATTCTTTCTTGTGTACATTGAGTAAATCCAATCAGGGACTCACCAAGCCTCTCAAACTTCTAACTCTTCTTCTTATTTTACCTCTTTCCTTCTCAAGAACAAAAAATTGGTTCTCCAAAATCAAAATTTGACCATCAATTGATGTAGTCAATGAAATAAAGTCATCAAAAGAATTAGCTATATTTACAATTTTCTCTTGAATTTCTTTTATCTTTTTATCCACATTAGTTGTAAGTATATCAGTGTTACAACATACCCTATATATATTTGTACATTTCTTCAAAGAATTTTCTATTAGTATCAACTTCTCATCAATATTTTTCTTCTCAGATTCAATTACCTGATTAAATGCAACTCTGTTAGCCTGAGTAAACCTCTCTAGTGCTTATCAGGTTGAGATTTGTTGTAAGGATTGAAAATCCTTTGAAATATTCTCAATAATTATCTTAAGCTTGTCAGATGGGCTCACTTCATTTTCAATCTTGCACTCCAGGACTAGTCTGTGTAAAACAGTGATTGATTGATCTATAATCCCTTTACCTATGGATCCCTCCTTCATTAGTTTTTGTGTTGCCATCATCATGAGTTCAATGGGACTTGTCTCTGTTATGTTTTTATTTTTGACCTGTGAGGTGTCAATTGACAACATTGATGGACCAACTACTGATTCCCTATCAGATTCATCTTTCTTCTCTTCTAAAGATTTATCCTTTATAACCTCCTCACTTGCACTGGTGGCTTCGCCGCTTGGCTCAGTCTGTGTAATTGTTGGTTCCTCTATAGGAATTGTAACCTCAACCTATACATTTGTATCTGGAGGACAATTATCTTCAATATTGATATCCTATACAACATTAGCTTGTTCACTCTCTGTATTAACCAGTATCTCAATATTTGTATGTTCATCTGTATTTATCGGGGGTTCAATTTCCACTATCTTAATATTTTTCAAAAATGAGGGTGAATTACCCATAATCCCCTTTCCTTTTCCTTCAATCGGGGTATCTACAGTGTCTATCTTGGTTTTTGGTGAAGTAAACGATCCCCTGTTCTCTTCAAGAAATTTAACCCATGCTTTTTGAGTCTCCTTTATGTTGGAATTTTGCATATAGATTGCATTAATGATATGTTGTCATTGATGTCAATTGAACCGGTAATGGTATTCATGTTATTGCTGATATTGTTGTTTTTTGATATTGGCTAGTAACCGATAGGAAGAGCTTTGTGGAAGATGTTGTAAACCAGTATGTTAAGTTTGTGAGTTGAACCAGTAAATCGGTGTAAAGGGTTAAACCTTTCTATGCAATATAACTGGTAAACCCTATCAGTTGTTAAACCCTAACCGATCAAGTTTGTTGGTTTATTATCTGATGAGCGGTAATGATGGAGACACATGTGATCATTGTATGAGGATAAGTTCATATTGTTTTGGTGTGTTTGTTTGTTGACTAGGGAAGGAGCAAAGTGGATTGCATCTAATGCATAGCGCATGATGAGTTACAAAGTCTAATGAAGCAGTGATCATGGAGCTGTTGGAATTTTCTTGAAGAATGTGAAGAGATTGTTATGATTTCTAATGACCAAGATTGTACTGACTTGTTTGTAATCTCAATGATGAGAATTAGGTTTTTGTTGTGTTAACCAACCTAATTGATTTGTATTTAAGGTCGATGAATTTGTTTGTAAAAGTTGTTGGCAAGATTGGCAGAAACCTGTTGAGTGTGTAGTTGCCTAACCGGTGAATGGATTTGCACTTTGAGTAAAGGCAGATTGAAACTTAAAAGGATATGATCAAGCAAATGTAGTGCCATTCAGACAGATCAAGAAAACCTGTTGTTTTCTAACAATTACAGTAGAAGTGAAATCCCTTAACCAGGTAAGCTCTAACAAGCTTGGTTACTTATTAAATCCTCTAGCAAGGTGGTCTATTAGCTTGGATTCTTAAGTCCTCCAGCAAGGTTACTCCTAATAGGGTATTGTGCTTTTCATCAAGGCATATTTGTAAATCCTTTAACTGGGTGATTCCTAACCGAAGTTAGTTCTTAACAGGACTTATTGTAAAGCTTTAACAGGCTTGGCTCCTAATAGGGAGAACTTCAGAAGAGTTCAGATAGCTATCCTTGTGAGTCTCATCTCACCATGGTTTTTACCTATTTGGGTTTTCCGCATATAAACATTTGTGTCAAGTGGTGAATGTTTTTGTGGTTATGATCCTATTTGTTGATTTGATTAACTTCTGATAAGACATGATAACTAGAAGCATTGAGAGATGAATATATTGAGATATGATTAAGAATTGTTGATTTTTAAAATATTGGAGTTGTTTATTGTTAAGCTATCATAACAGTCAAACCGGTTGATGTCAAGTATTCTTATGAATATTGATCTTAACTATGACATGTTTACTTTGTGTGATTGAATTTGAGTTTGGGAACTTTGTATCAGTTTTTTAGTATACTGATTCACCTACCCCTCTTAGTATTCTACCGGATACTTATTCTTTCATCATACCATCACTTTATTATTTCATTTACTCTTCCTAGCTTCAGACTAGTTATTCTATGTTTTCTATTAAAAACTTTTCTATCTGCCACCTCAAGTGTCTTTTCCATTTCATCTAGAGCAATAGTAACACAAATAGATAATAACTCTTGAATTTTAATATGTTTATCTTCTTGCATAGCTGACAGTCTTCTAGCATCTAACATATTATACAATTCAGTCGGTATTTGATTTTTTATTTCTATTAAGGCTTTTTTATAAATATCCAAGTATAATAAGACTGCTTCTTCTACCTCTCTTTGTTCATCATCCTCTAAGCGTTCATAATAAAATTGAACATTCTTCAACATGCCATCTTTAGTGATTTCATCTACTAACACTGCACAAGTTTTAGGTGGTATGATAGTCACATTACCAAATTCAATTGCTAAGTCAATGTCACTCTTCTTCTTCCTCTTTGTAGTACTAGATGCAGTTGAAGGTGTTGCCTTTGGTGCTTTCTTTTGTGCCGGTATTTTTATTGTAACCTTCCTAACCGGTTGCTTCTTACCTTCTACCTTTATTTCCTCTATTTTCTTTCTCACAACCCTCTTAAATACCAATGGTGTGTCATCCTCAGATTCTGATTCTATAGTAACAGGATCAATATGTATTTCAGGACTCTTCCTTTTTCTATGTTTCTCCAATACAACATCAATTAATGCTTTGATATCCTTTGAGACCTTCTCCACAAATTTGCTTGCATTCCCTTATTTATTTTATCTTTTCTTCCGGTTTAACTCTATTTCAACCTCTTGTGTTTTCTATTGTGTAGTACCACAGGGCTTCTCTACCTCATCAATTGGTGCATCAATCAACATTTATGCATAGGCATCAAGAATCTGTGCATCCACCTCATAGCCCATTTCTTCAATCCAAATCTTTCGGGGCTTAACTGCTTCCATAGTTGTTTCATCATTTTTTACCATGAAGCATATGTCGGTTGAATATTTTTCTATAATATGCTCAGGTACCCTTACCCTAGACCTCATAGATTTCTGAAATGCTTTAAAATATCCCCATACCTTATCATCTCTCTAACTTCCTAGAGCAGCAATTGGCTATTTCAATTGTCTCCCTAGTGGGTTGTCAATGCCCATTGCCTCTTACCAAAATTGAGTGTATCATTCATGAAATATAACATCAAGCAAACTATCAAGTTGTCATACTAGAATGTACCCTTCTTTTCACCCTTAATTTATCCTAGGTTTATTAACAACTCATCAAGCATCCAATCGCATAGATCTAATTTCACATTCTCTCTCATCATTTTGTATGCAACCAAAATGCATGAACTGGAAACAAAATTCAGTCGGTTTGACCGAGTTACCTTATACCCGATGATCATGCTACCGAATCTGATGTCCATGTTGGTAATAGTGCTCACTCTCATGGATCTCCTGTTAGATGTTGCGTCGGTGATATTTTTCACGAAATCATTCAAAACCTTGTTGTCTGGATGTTCCCCAATCGATGGTAAACCAATTATTTCCCAGATGGATTCCTTGGTGATTTTGTAAGGTTTGTTTAACCATATAAATTCCCAATGTACTCTAATCAAAACATATATGATTATCTCATCCACAAATTTTGGAATATCTAGAATGTTGGTAAACCCTAGGTCTTCAATATGCTTGAATGTCGGTTTGATATTTCCAGATTCTCCCATCAACTCACTCATATATATGTCCTTAATTTTATAAGTTCCCAATTCCTCAATGTGACATTGAATATATGCCCTAACATATTCTATATAGACAACTCCCTCTGGAACGCGAGAAAATGCTCCAACCGAATCTTCCAAGGTAGCCACGTGTGGATACCACTTGAAAATTGGCATGGGGTGGTCCTTGACCTCTACCACAATTGGGTTTGCAACAAAAATAGGAATAGATGATGATCCTACTTCCATGTTTAAAGATAAATACCTTTTGATCGCTCTCGATGAAAACCTCCAACAAATTCTTCTAGACACCGGTGAAATCGCTCAAGAAGAAATCTGATTTCTTCAAATTGCCTTTGCTTGCTCTGAGTCTCTCTGAAATTGTTCTAAATGAAAGGTGATCAATAATGAATTCAATTTGACCTTTTAACCTTTGAGAGAAATCCTAATATTTCTTTGACATAAATGACTATCGGTGAAAGATACCCGATCTCGCACAGAACATATCCATGCCGGATAATAATCTCTAATATTTGGAACATCTTCCAGAATCTCTTCCCAGAGCATATGCATCATTTTCATGAATTTTTCCTACCCCCAAAGCATATGCCTTAGTTATCGGATGAGATCCCTACTGGTACAGGAGCAGCCTCTTCTGCCAGAGAAGTAACTGGGACATTCCCATCTAATGATTGTTCTTCAGTCTTTCTAACCCATCTCTGAGTATGATCTTATCAAATTTCACTAACTTTCTCTTTTCCTTTCTCATTTGATCCTTCATTACCAACTAGTGAATCTATGCTTCTACATAATTTAACAATATGTCCAATCTCATTACATGCATAACATGTAACATTGTTCATTTGAATTGCTTTGCTAAAACTAGTGAAATTGCTTGACCTGCACTGATTAGCCATATGTCCAAATTTTCCACAAGCATAGCATTTAACGTTCATTCTACAATATTCTATTTTATTACCATACTTATTTCATTTAAAACATTCACTGGGATCAAAATCAGGGTTTTGATTTGCTCTGTTTCTACATTGTCTAGCCATGTGACCAATCTATTGCAAACAAAACATCTATCATTTAATTTATAAGCATTAAATTTCCTTACTGGTGCCTTATGGTTTCGATCTTCATTAGCAGTACTGAAACTCTGTCCTTGCTCAAATCCAAATCCACTAGAATCTCCAATCTACCTTTGACTCTTCAATAACTAATCTAGCTATGCTGAGCTAATCTTGAATTTTTCTTTATACTCACTTGTAGTAGTTAAATCTTCTCTCAGAATTACCATTTGTCTCTCAAGATCTTGTTTATTACTCTAGGATTGTACCAAATTAGTTCTCAACATATCATTCTCATGAACCAACCTACCACATTCTTCAAATTCGTTCTTCAGGGACAAAACAATATTTTCTTCCTTTTTCTTTCTGTCCTCAATCTCCTTAGACATTGTCATAGTTATAACTTGCATTTCAGTTTTCATAACCATGTTCTCCTGACTCAATTTCTGACATTTTTCCTTAAGTGCATCTTTCTCTTCATCATCCTGACTTTGTAAAATTTCCTTCCTCCTAGCTTGAACAGATGACAACCTCTCTTGAAGGACAAGAATGAATTCCTTAGCAGAATTCAATTCATCTTGTAGCTTTAAGTTCTTCAACCTTTCAACATCATAATCTTCAAGTGCCATCTCAAGTTGCTTCTCCAAAGCAATATCCATGGATTCCAGTTTTAGGATCTTCCTCAAGTTGCTTAACTTCTTTCAAGGCACAAGTCTCTGATACCATTTGTTGGAATCCAATAACACTGAGAGGGGGGGGCAGGGGGGGTGAATCCGTGTTATACTAAATCTATTATTTTTAGCCTTATTAAAGCATGCATACACCAACCGATATACCGATACATACATAATTGAAGGAAGTAAAGAAACCAATAAGCCAATCACATAAATGAGAATCATAACACATAAGTTTATACATGGAAAACCTCAGAGAGGAAAAACCACGATGGGATTTGTGATCCACAATATCAATCCACTAGTCATATGAAGAGATATTACAAAATATGAGGGGTCTGCGCTTGCAGGAATGCTTACAACCTAAAGCACACTTCTCAATCACAAAAGGACCCTCAGTGACTACATAAAATTCCAGACAACAATCTGGAGAAGTGTGAACTACTAAAATAGCATCTTTTATGCCAGAATACAGTTTCGGTTTAAGCTTTGTCTATTCTGGTTTGAAACCCTAAACTGTTTACTAGAATAAACCTTAAATGAATTTCCTCACATACATGATCTCTCTCATATATTTTGCATCATATTACATTCACATATCCATAATCTCTTATTTTTTGTCTATATCAAAATGATCTATCAAACTGACCTATATACCCTATACAAATTTACATGCCTTATGTCGGCTTACAAAGATATATACAATATCAAATTATATGTCGACCAGATAACATAAATGCATAAATATTAAAACCAATTGTTGATGTTGGATCCAAGATATGTCAGACTTTGATACCGATAACCTTTACTAAACCATGTCGGCCTGCATTAACAGTGACCAAAGAAATCCTTTTGTCCCGTCGGTGCCAATCTCGGTGTAGTATCTGTGAAGTGCCTTTCGGTACACCACTAAACCAAAGCATGAAGTCAAAACACAATACAACGTTGCCATCATTGACAACATAGTGAAACCAACCAATTGAGTGTCAATTGCTTATAGTGCAAATGCACACAATTGATCATGAACATCTCACATAACCACCGATATCCAAAATAATCATATCCATCAGTCTTATATATCTACAACATGAAATTAGGTCTTCTTCATGTTGGCTTCAAGAACACTATTCAAATAACGAAACGTGCATACATAGTTGACTCAATTCGAGCTCAAATGCATATGCAAACAAAAAATAATTGTCCACACACTTCCCAAAATATGGGCTAAACATCCTCAATCACAAAAACAATCACCAAAATTACTCCATCAATTCCACACAATGATCAACTATCCAAGTTGGCCATACGAAACTATTCAACCCAAAAACTTGTACACCGGATCTTCTGACTCATATGACAATCATCACTAGAGGATAAGATTCTAGAATGAGGTACTCCAGATATCTAACTATCTTCCTCTATCTCCACAACACAAAATATTCAACATAAATGAAATGCCAACCAAAATACTACATTCTACTAGATGCTCTATTTTAACTCATTGAACTTAACCAAATCTTCAAAGTGAGTTCTGGTATAGGAAAATCAATCACTATGGATGAGATATTTGAATTTGGTTGTCATCAATGATAACACTAGATGACATGTGCAATGTCTCTTGCAAACAATCTCCCCCTTTGGCATTGATAGCAACACTAAGGGTAAGTGCACAAAGATGGTGGTCAAAAAGGGGGGGTATAAGTGGACACTTTTTTTCTGAAATCGGGTGAACCTAGACTTGGAGGCAAAATTTGAAAGTCATCCACTCAAGATATGAAGATAATAAAAGAACAAATATTGTAGTACTCTGAATCTAGTTTCCAAACTACTAAAAAATTTCAAAATTGGATAAGATTAAGGGGGTCAAATCCTTTGCGCATGAAAAATAGACCTTGATTTTTTTCTGAAAAACATAACATAGTGTTTGACGCACACATCAAAAAAGTCATAGTTAGATTTGGTATTTTGACAAATAATTTGGCAGAAAGATAGTTAAGAGTGAGAACTAGAAGATGTGTATTTTTTTTGTTGATTTTTTTTTTATGATTTTTCCAATCGAGCACATCCTGAAAATTAGGTACCTGTTCGTGCGCGAAGCATAAGTTGCACTAAACAAATCAAAAATACAATTTTTTTTTTAAAAATTGTAAAGAATCAAGTGCACTACAATAATATATAATTTTTTTAAAATTTGGATAAGTATATCAAAAGTTATTAAAAAAATGGTGCACCTATGTCTGTGAGAACTATGGAGACACTGGTAAAAGAAATTCAATAATAATTTGTTATTGTTGTTCAAATTGAAAAAAAATTATATGGTTAGAAAGATTAGAAGATGGGTGAAAATATGGTGGCAATTTTAGAAATACCCACTTGATGAAGTGTAAACCTGATGATGATAGTCGATAAACCAAGTTGATAAAATAAAACACATCAAAAATGAGAGAAATGGAGGGAAATCAAACTTTCGAACTGTAGCTTTGTCATCCAGGCCTATTTCCAAGCCTAAACAATCAAAAGCGCATATGGGGTACTTATGGTATAAAAAGCGCGTACAGGGTACTTATGGTGTAAGATGTGCATACGCGCTCTTATGGTATAAAAAGTGCGTACGGGGTACTTATGGTTTAAGAAGCATGTACACGCTCTTTTTACTATATGCTATTGTATAATATGATATTGTATATATAATATGTGTATATACATATAATATATGTAATATATAATGTGTATATCCATATAATATATAATATTTATATATATATATGTATATAATAATATATAATATATTAAGTATATATATACACATATAAGTGTATTGTCTCCCCCTCAAATGCATACAAGGTGCCTCTCTCTCTCTCTCTCTCTCTCTCTCTCTCTCTCTCTCTCTCTCTCTCTCTCTCTCCCTTCCTCCATACCCCATCCATCTCTCTCTCCCTCCCTCTCTCCCCTTCTCCCTTCCTCCATACCCCATCCCTCTCTCTCTCTTGCTCTCTCCCCTTCTCCCTTCCTCCATACCCCATCCCTCTTTCTCTTCTTCTCTCCCTCCCTCCCTCCATACCCCACTACAATTGTGTCTACACTTCTATAGAAGTGAATTTATTTCTTGTCTGCAACTTCCTCTTTGATTTTTATCATGTATGCTCTCCTAAGAAAATTGACTGATGGATTTGTGTGTGTATATTGAATAGGAGGAATAGGGTTTGAAATTGAACCACAGGTGTATTACCATGACAAACAAGGAAACCTGCAACAATATTCTTCTTGAATATGTTTTTAATGAGTAGAGTAGATGTGGAAAATAGTGTCAACAAAGCAACATGATGAGTTAGAGTACCTGCAATATGTTTTTCAGAAGGAAAAAACAAGTAGGAAGAGAAAGAGGGAGAGTAACACAGATGGTGTCCTATAGAATGATAGTGGTGGGTATGCGAGAGTTCCCATGTTGTTACACAATGCCTGTCACCTAAAGAAATTAAAGTTTGTTGTATGCATGGAAGTGGTAGTATATGATGATGATCACTTGTCAAACAGCTTGGAACAGTACATACCCATGAAAGAAATCAAGTGTGTAATTCCTATAGTCACAATCGAGATCAGTCTTATAACCTTGCAAATTTAATAGCATCATATGTTTTAGAACTTAGGTAGTACTCTTAGGGTTAGGTCAAACTCTTACACTTTCTTTTTAGCGAAGCCTCGTTGTTTGTTCACTTGGAGTCTCGTTGTATGATGTTCTATTCATAACTTTAAATTTAATATATCATTTTATTAGCCCACCATATGACCCCTTAGGTGTCATTAGAGGTCGTATTGTTTCCTAAGAGGTCATATGGTGTCCTGTGACCCCTTAAGAACCCTTGGGATACCAATGACCCATAACAACACCATATGGTGTTCTAAAGGGTCATATGGTATTCTATGACCCCTTAGGACACTATTTGGTGTCGTTATAGGTCCTATGGTGTGCTAAGGGATAATATAGTGTCAGTGACCCCTTAGGACACCCTATGACCCCTTAGATGTTATTAGGGGTCATATTGTGTCCTGGATTCAATCTCTCTTCCTCTCCCTCCCTCCCCCCTCCTTCTTATCTCCCTCTCTCCCTCTTCCTCTATCTCTCTCCCCTTATCCCTTCCTCCATACCCCATCCCTCTCTCTCTCTCTCTCTCTCTCTCTCTCTCTCTCTCTCTCTCTCTCTCTCTCTCTCTCTCTCTCTCTCCCCTTCTCCCTTCCTCCATACCCCATCTCTCTCTATCTTGCTCTCTCCCCTTCTCCCTTCCTCCATACCCCATCCCTCTTTCTCTTCTTCTGTAATTCCTATAGTCACAATCGATATCAGTCCTATAACCTTGCAAATTTAATAGCATCATATGTTTTAGAACTTAGGCAGTACTCTTAGGGTTAGGTCAAGCTCTTACACTTGATTTTTAGCGAAGCCTCATTTTTTGTTCGCTTGGAGTCTCTCTTATGCTGACAATGGTCTAACTTAGCTATATCAAAACTAAACTACTGATGCTCTATTGTATGATGTTCTATTCATAACTTTAAATTTAATATATCATTTTACTAGCCCACCATATGACCCCTTAGGTGTCATTAGAGGTCGTATTGTTTCCTAAGAGTTCATATGGTGTCTTGTGACCCCTTAGGACACCATATGACCCATAACAACACCATATAGTGTTCTAAAGGGTCATATGGTGTTCTATGACCACTTACGACACTATTTGGTGTCGTTAGAGGTCCTATGGTGTGCTATTTGGTGTCGTTATAGGTCCCTCCCTTCTTCTCTCCCTCCCTCTCCCCACTTCTCTCCCTCTCTCCCTCTCTCCCTCTCTCTACCTTCCCTCCCCCCTCTCTCTCTCTCTCCCTCTCTCTCCCTCTCCCTCCTTCCCTCTCTCTCTCTCTCTCTTCCTCTCCCTCCTCCCCTCCTCTCTCTCTCTCTCTCTCTCTCTCTCTCTCCCTCCCTCCCTCCCTCCCCCTCTCTCTCTCCCTCTCTCCCTCTCCCTCCTTCTCTCCTTCCCTCTCTCTCTCTCCCCTACTCTCCCCCCTCTCTCTCTCTCCCCCTCCCTCTCCCTTCCTCCATACCCCTTCTTCTCTCTCTCTCTCTCTCTCTCTCTCTCTCTCTCTCTCTCTCTCTCTCTCTCTCTCTCTCCCTTTCTCTATACCCCTTCTTCTCTTCCACCCTCCCCCTCTTCCCTCCCTCTCTCCCTCCCTCTACCTCTCTCCCTCTCTCTACCTTCCCTCCCCCTCTCTCTCTCTCTCCCCCTCTCTCTCTCCCTCTCCCTCCTTCCCCCCTCTCTCTCTCTCTCTTCCTCTCCCTCCTCCCATCCTTTCTCCCTCCCTCCCCCTCCTTCCCTCTCTCTCTCTTCCTCTTCCTCTCTCTCCTCCCCTCCTTTCTCTCTCCCTCTCCCTCTTTCCCTCTCTCTCTCTCTTCCTCTCCTTCCCTCCCCCTCTCCTCTCCCTCCCCCTCCTTCTTCTCTCCCTCTCTCCCTCCTTCCCTTCCACCCCCCCTCCTCTCTCCCTCCCCATACTCTTCCCCCCCCCTCTCTCTCTCTCTCTCTCTCTCCCTCTCTCTCTCTCTCTCTCTCTCCCTCCCTCCCTTTTCATTCATATTTTTTCTACTACTAATAGTGCGTATAGGGTACTGAACCTATTAGTTCACTGCCTTGCCATAAATTTTTTAAGGTGTAGGAGTGTGCACGTGGTACTTATTAATTGTAAGCGCATACAGGGTATTGAGCCCATTATTCGCTACCCTGCGATAACATTTTTTAGGCTTAGGAGTGTGTATGCGCTACTTATTAGTACATAATGTGAAAAAAAATACCATTGGGCTTGCCAACATTTTATGGACTAACAGTGCATATGTGGTTATTAATGTAGCACATACACAGTACATAGACATTTTTAGTTTCCCAAGAGCCTCAATGGCCTCAAAAGAAGTTTTTGAGGTTGTTGAAGGCCCCACTGAAACTATGTCTGCACTTCTATCACTGTTTTATACATAGAAGTAAGTGAATTTTTTGTTTTTGCATGATTTCAAATGATTGAATTGTTGTTCTTATTAGTTTTGTCAATAGTATTGTGATTGTTTAATAGTTTGATTTCAAAAAATAGTGATAAGATGCATATTTATGGTTATTTGTTTGTTTATGAACTTTTGTTTACCTGTATATGTAATATGATTCTATTTAGGATAACCGATATCAACCATGGGAAAGAACAAGCGAGGAACAATGGAACAACGAGAGGTTGAAAAGGAAAGACAAAGGTAGCGTATGAAGAAATTATGTGACATAAGAACAATGGGAGAAGAAGGTATGTAATCCTCAACATCTAAATTTGATTTACCAAATGAACATAATGCACCTAATGTAATTGAAGAAGAGATTTGATTTACCGTATGAACCTAATGCAATTGAAGAAGATACCGCATTGAATAATCAATTAAATGATGAACATACACCTTCTCTATTTGATTAATTGAATGTACATAATGCACCGATGTTAACACCTCTTAGAATCATTCATAGGAAACCAAAGTATCTAATTGACATTGATGAGAATATATTGAAGTCAATTCCCAATAAAATGAATGAACTAACTTGTAGGAGAATGGTTAAAATAATATGACAAAACTATTTTGAAAACTTAAATCAAACCGCAAGATGTCAATTAATTGTTCAAATGATTAAAAATTTGAATTTTAGAGAGACAATGAAAATTCTAGGCCTAAGATCATCTGAAAGTAACAGTGAAAGAACCATTGTGAGAAATCTATTTGATGCATATCAAGCTATTGGTTAAAAATCACGTACTTAATATTCTAATGTTACTCGATGTGTCATTACATCAACCATAATGAGCAAGAAAATAAAAAAGATCGTTTGATAAGCAAAACAAGTAAGTCATTAAACGTTAGTAGAACAACATTAAGTAAAGCATTCAAGAGGCGGGAAAAAATAGAGGAACATAACAATAATTCTCTTTGGGCATTCTTGGGTAGACTACCATGCAAAGACAAGGTTGTTGTTGATGCACTAAGAACATTAATTGAATTTTTTTGGCATGACAACACAAGAGTTTTGCCCAACTATAGAGATGTCATTAGAAGGCGAATTGGGCCTAAAAATTGTGAGCCACATGCCAAACACTATTTGGATATGACTCAAACTAAATTTTATGAAAGATTCCTTCAAAATTTTCCTCAAATAAGAATTTCTCAAAGACTTTTTGAAATGAAAAAACTTTTTTATATTAAGATTAATCATGTACACACCATGTGTTGTTGTAGGATGCATATTAAATTTTCCATGCACTATGATATTTTTTCATCATATTTGTTCTACTTTGCACACTAACGATATTTTGCAAGAATGCAATATACAAGCACCTCCTAAGTCGGTAAGAGAATTTATTTCAAGTGTGCTATGTAATAGACATGATGGTTGCATTTATTATAAGATGCCTTGTTTGGAAGGTTCTTGTGCTATATGTGGTGGTTTGTAACATTTACCAAGATGCGTACATTTGGAGAGCACACATGAAATTGGTATGAAACTAGTTTCTTTCAGAAAATACAAGACAGTCACATATGGAGTTAAAGATGGAAAATATTTCAAGAGACGTGAGCTAGTGAAAAATGATATATGTGTAGCTGAATCTATGAAAATGTTTTAAGAGAAACTAGTTTATGAGTGCATAATGCATACACATAGAGATTGATGGTTAGATGAGAAATTCAAGTTATGTAAGGACACATTTCCTCTTGGCACCATTGTCTCTATCGTTGATTTCACTAAAAATTATACACTAGAACCTCAAAATGAAGTGAAATCTATGTATTATCATCTACACAAGTTTCTATTTTTGTACACATAGCATTCATGCATGTAGATGATAGCACAAAGGAGGATAGAAAGGTTGTAAGAGAGTATCACTTCTACATAAGTGATGATCGTACTCTTTCATCGGAGTTTGTTCAAGGATGCTTTAAAGTTTTCTATGATAGTTTAAGGGAAAGGAACATACGATCCAACCGACACTTAATATGGTCAGATAATTGCACCTCACAATTCAAGAATGCAAGGATGTTTTACTGGTTGACAAGGATGCATATGACAAGCGATGTACAACATTTTTGGAATTTCACTGAGGCTGGACATGGTAAGGGAGAGCACGATGGTGCAGGAGCATGTGTGAAAAGACCCTAGCTAGAGAAGAATTGAAGTACGAAGGTGGTGTTGAGTTGATAGATGTAGAAACAATCATGCGATGGTGTAAGTCTAAGATGGGTCCAGGTAATCTAGGTACGTCAATGGTTCATAGATATTTTTGGTTGATCACTGAATCTAACATTGAAAACTATCTAGATTGTTGTACAGTTGCAGGATCGAGTGACATGCACTCATTTATGAGTTCAAATTCAAGTTCACTAGTAATTTATATGAGACGGATGGTATGTTTTTGCTCTTCATGCATGTATTGTTTGTGGGAAGAATGTGAATCACAAGAGTGGCTTGAAAAATGGGATTGTAGACCATTGGTTCCCATTGATTCATATCAAATTCCCAAAGCACTACAATTGAGCCAGATGGAGACATCAGTGGATTTTGAACATGTATCTGGCCTAGTGGATTCAGGTGATTTTTTGAGTTAATTTTTTTGCAAGTATTCTTTTTGGTTCATTTTGTTGTACATAATACTTTACTTTTGTTATTACTTTACACTTTATAAAATGCAGGTCATGTGTATGCAGTTGTTGCAGAAGAGAACAATGAAGAAGGAACATATTGGTATTTGTGTCATCGTGTTGAGCCAAAAAAAAATTTGACAACCACAATCATTGATAGAGAGGGTATTGAGTACCCAATAGGGTCTATTGTCATGACAGGAACATGGCTTCAGAGATACCCTATCAAGAATTTTGATGTTTGGTTGTTTAAGGACTTTGAAACACACATACATATTCTTCATTTCTTTAACCTTGTTGTTGCAACAAATATTCATTTGATGAAGTATCATGATAGACCTCATAACAAGATTTTATGGAAAGTTCATGATGACCATGAGGTAATACTTGACACAATATGGGTTAGAGCTGATCCTGAAGGCTCACTTGATTGATTCTATGGTTTAGAGTAGAATGATTTTGAGAATTTTGTATAAATCACCGACAAATTGTTCTATATTCATTTTTTGTATATATAAATGCCCATGAGCTAATTTTTACATGTTTAGGGGCATACTGTTGTATATTTAAATGGAAATGAGCTAATTTGTACATATGTACATGCTAATTTTTGTCTATTAAAATGGTGATGAGCTGAATCACACATATTTTAATGCCAAATTTTGTATTAAAGTCCATGAGATGATTTGAATCACAAATATTGTAATGCCAAATTTTGTATAAAATCCAATGAGATGATTTGTAAGACATTTTTTTGTATAATCAAATAGCCAAGAGCTGATTTGACCATATTTAGAGGCAAATTTTTGAATAATATGTGAAAATGTTTTGTGACTATTTTGTGTGTCAATGTTTTGTGACTATATTTTGAGTATATGTGATGTTTCCCTCATCAATCATGAACATTCTTGATTCTTGTATAATCATGGAGAGTTATTTTAGTCATTATAGGGTCATAGGGGTCATAGATTGAAACTAGATACAATTTGAGCAAAAATTGTCATTGTTGTCAAAAAAATTGTCAAAAAAGTTGTCAAGCAACTTCTACATTGCGTCGGTAGGGTATGACTCTCGATGTTCTGGCACTTTGGGATGCAAGATAGGGGTATGCCTAGCGTAAAACTGCCCACTTGGACGTGCTCGTGATGTTAGTTTGTGCACATGACGAACCAAATCAATTCTAGCCAATCCTACAACTTTGCATTACATGCAACTGATGACTTTTGCAGCAAGCGAAAAATGCTACCAATTGAAAACGGCTTCAAGTCATCAAAAACCGAGATAGGACATTGTAGAGGATCCTCACATAACCCCATAGGTTCAAACGGATCAACCATATGTGTCCTAAATTTGAAGAAATACTCTGTCAATTTTGACAATTTTTTGGACTCAGGGCACTTGAGAGATCGCCCTAGTACGGTATGACTCTCAACATTCTGACACTTTGGGATGCACAAGAGGAGCATGCATAGTGTAAAAATACCCACCTAGATGTGCTTGTGATGTCGAATTGTGCACACGACGAACAGAATCAATTGTAGCCAATCCTGCAACTTTGCATTGCATGCAACTGACGATTTTTGCAGCAGGCGAAAAAATGCTACCAATTGAAAATGGCTCTAAGTTGTTAAAAAATGAGATAAGCCATTATAGAGGAGCTTCACGCAACCTCACAAGTTCAAACGGATCGACCATATGTGTCATGGATTTGAAGAAACAGTCTGTCAAATTTTGATAATTTTTTGGACTCATGGCACTTGAGAGATCCCCCGGTACGGTATGACTCTCGACAATTAGGCACTTTGGGGTGCATGAGAGGGGTATGCCTAGTGTAAACCTACCCACCCAGACGTGCTCATGATGTCAGTTTATGCACATGATGAATTGAATCAATTCTAGCGAATCTTGCAACTGACAGTTTTTGCGGCAAGCAAAAAAATGCTACCAATTGAAAATGGCTCTGATTCATCTAAAACCAAGATAGGCGATTGTAGAGGAGCCTCACGTGAACTCACGAGTTCAAACGGATTGACCATATGTGTCCTGGATTTGAAGAAACAGTCCATCAAATTTTAAATTTTTTTTGGACTCATGGCACTTGAGAGATCACCTCGGTACGGTATGACTCTCGATGTTCCGATGCTTTGGGATGCATGAGAGGGGAATGCCTACCGTAAAACTTCCCACCTGGATGTGTTCATGACGTCTGATTGTGCACACGACAAACCGAATCAATTCTAGCCAATCTTGCATCTTTGCATTGCATGCAACTGACAATTTTTGCAGTAGGCGAAAAATGCTACCAATTGAAAATGGCTCTAAGTCATTAAAAAATTAGATAGGCCATTGTAGAGGAGCCTCACATGACCCCATGGGTTCAAACAGATTGACCATATGTGTCCTGAATTTGAAAAAATAGTCCGTCAAATTTTGATAATTTTTTGGACTCAGGGCACTTGAGAGATCGCACTGGTATGGTATGACTCTCGGGGTTTCGGTGCTTTGGGATGCATGAGAGGGTAATGCCTAGTGTAAACCTGCCCACCTAGACATGCTCATGACGTCAATTTGTGCACACGACAAACCGAATCAATTCTAGTCAATCTTGCAACTTTGCATTGCATGCAACTGACAGTTTTTGTAACAGGCGAAAAAATGATACCAATTGAAAATGTTTCTGATTTGTCAAAAACTAAGATAGGCCATTGTAGAGGAGCCTCACGCGACCCCACAGGTTCAAATGGATCAAACATATGTATCCTGAATTTGAAGAAATAGTCCGTCAAATTTTGATAATTTTTTGGACTCAGGGCACTTGAGAGATCGCACTGGTATGGTATGACTCTCGACATTCCGATGCTTTGGGATGCATGATAGAGGCATGCCTAGCATAAAACTTCCCACTCAGACGTGCTCACAATGTCAGTTTGTGCACACAACGAACAAAATTTGACCATTGCAAGCGTGAGGGTGCTCTCGCACCAAACACATATTGTTGTTTATATTCATATTGTTGATTACATATGCAAATATTCATTTAAATTTATAAAAGGGCAGCCACCAAATACAGTGAATACATAATAATGAACTGAATACAAGGAGTTTTGTAGGGTTAATTCAACATTTTATAAATTTTATCAAATCATATTCCACGATTACAATGTTTTATATCATATATTTTTGTTGTTTATATTCATATTATTGATTACATAGGAAAATGATCAATTAAATCTATAAAAAGACAACCACAAAATACAACGAATACAAAATAATGAACTCATTACACATTTATTGAATTGAATATCGACATTTATATATATAAAAAAGGCATGTCTGCCAAGTCAATACAAGTATTACAAAAATGTGGCATATGCCATGTCCAAATCAATATACAATAAAAATGTAGAACATATCTACATGTATTGGTCATTATATGACCAAAACTAACACTATATGATCCTAAACTTGTGGTGGATCATCAAAATCAAGCCTCTTCGATGCAGTACGCGACTCTGTAGATGGCTGCAAAACCACAATTCAAAAGCCAAGTTAGAATTCTTTTGTAGAAAATAGTTCACAATTAACAACATAACTATGCATTTAACTATAATTCCTTTGCAATTGAAATGTAGATTACCTCATTGGCTAATGTAGGAGCTAATGTCTTCACTCTCCTCTCCTTGTCACTCTTAGGAGTTTTCTTGAAGACATACTTAAATGGATCCACATTATGGTCGTACCGCGAAGGGGTCTATTGTAGATTAAATGTACAATTAATACAATGTACTAACATAAATATATCAAAAAAACTTAAAAGCTATAATATAGATAACAATGACGTACCTGTGCTTGAGATGCTTCTCCATTGGACTGAGGATGGCTCACCATCGATGGAGAAACTGTTGCTATTACCTATACAAAAAATGTTCAAAGATTAAATACAATTAATATAATGATAACTATTGTAGGTTAAAAACAATTAATTTTACATATCAAACAAAAGTGTACCGGATCTTGAGATGCTTCTCCAGTGCACAGAGGAGGGTTCACCATTGATGAAATAGGTATGGATATTTCCTGTATGAAAAATTATAAGATTATAATATATCACAAGTTCACATGTATGTGTGCATATAATCATGAAATCAAGAAAATAAAATAGAGATACATACCTCCACCCTCTCTTGATCCACAGGCGAATTAGGTACATTCAACAAATCCACATAGCTCAATGGCCGCTGTACATGTAAAATAGACAAAAAACACTAATCAATCTACAAACCCCAACTAATACTTGATTTCAACATTTTCAAACAAGTGTACAACTAAAAATGTGTTCAATTACCTTCTTCCCACATTTTGGCGTCTTCGAGGAATTCTTTTTCTTAGGATGAGCCCTAGATGCGGAGGGGGTACCCTAAAAAACAAAATTAACATGAGATATTAGTATAGATAATAAATTTAACATAATTTTAAAAATCTAAAATGAAATGACTTGCATATTCCATCAAAACAATACATAAAAAGGGTTGTACAAAATATGATACCGTAAAGCCTTGTAGGCAAAAAATGATCGCTGAGAGCATGATGTCATCAATTTGGGACATTTGGTCCCCTATCAACACCTACAAACCAAAAACTGGACCAAGCATTAAATATAGTTAGTATATCTTGTATTTTTTTGAATTCAAAGTGTACTATTCCATTTTAACATGTTACAAAATTTATACCTCAGGCATCGAAGTTGCAGCTATAGTAACTGGGGGAGGCGTATGGGATACCGTTGCTGCATCCTGAAATGCATATAATTTTTATCAATTTAAATTGATGTATAAATGAAAATTCATTTATGTAATTACAAATTTAAAGTGACTGATAAATAAAATGCTATGAATTCAAATCAACACACCTGTATCTGTCGCTCATGGGCAAACACCATGTCCATCAACTCATCTACCAGCGCGAAATCCTCAATTGTGCGGTCCTGACATCTACTTCTGCAAATCATGCATAGATGAGATGAGGATCCATCTGCACCGGCTGCATCATCTATCCCTGAGCATATCCCCGAGTAACTGACACACATATGCTGGATGGGCTCTCTGTTGCCACTTGGAGCAACTAATGGCTCATCATCCAATACAATAGGGTGTGCTAATGACATCCCATGCTGGATGATGGCACCAGTCAACGTTGTGGCCACTTGAAGAGTCTGTAGCTCCATCGACTCTTTTAGCTCTACTGGGACAGCCTGATGCATCTTGGGTTTGGGTGCGAGGGGGAAATGACTCTCCGCGGGTAATTGCCTACGGGCTCCAGGTCTATCTTGGGCAGAGCCACCACCTCTACCATGGAACTCTCTCATGTCAAAATAGTTTGGGCGCACATTGAGCACAAACTCACAATATACTTCATTTGCCTCCTCTGCCAAAAAAGATTCTTCATTTGCACATTGGTACACCAATGTATGGGAAACCTCTTTGCATTAATAGGTAATGATTGACCCATTTTGGGATCAACAAAAAAGGGCACATATTTGTTGTTTACTAATATTTTTGTTTTTTACTCCCTCGTATGATAGCCCATCGGTATAGAATTGACAACACCTATCCCTAAAGCTTCCCCATTTGGTAATTTGTGTGGAAACATCTATGGCACCACTAGCTAATATTTCTAGGCTAGTGGTGAGGGATTGATGATGCTCAAGTTTGGATGTTTTCAATTTAACAATCAGTCTATTGATTTTAGATATATTTTGTCCTAACTGATTAATTAATTGCTCGTGTTTTCGGTGTGTGGTCAAAAGGAGGAATTGGGGGTGTATCTTGTGGGTTTTCAGGAGGTGCATTTGGTTGTTCTTGTTGTGGATTAGAAGAATCTAGTTTTTGAAAAAAAAAAATGAAAAAACCTAATCAAAATTAATGAAATTAAATTCAAAATGTAAAACAAATTGAACAAATGGGAAAGAAAGACAAAAGTAAAAAAAACTAACCTTGATCCATAGTCTAGAGGAGAAATCTAGCACCCCATTCATGGTTTAGGAGAGAAAATGAAGGAAAATCAAACAAAAAACGCGCTATTCACGGGAAAATAAGACCCAGTTTTTAAAAAAAAAAAAAATTTGACAGGCACCGCGTACGCGGTTCTTTTGGGATTATTATCGCATACGTGCTCATTTTCTTATAAGTAGCGCGTATGCACTCATTTTCCTATAGGTAGCACGTACATGCTACTTTCCATAAATGCAGCGCATACACACTACCTTCTCTAGGTTCAGGAACAACAAACCTAAGTGCGTAGGCAGTGAATTCAAATTTTAGAACCACGTACACGTTTTTTCCATGTTTTTTTTGGGTGGTGTCCACTTTTATAACCACCATCTTTGTGCACATACCCCTAAGTGAAAAATGACTGTCGGAATCGGTACTTCAAAATTCCAAAATTCTAGAAATCCCCCTAAGATGAATGCAACATTTTTCACTTCCCTACACTTACCCTTTGACATCAATGGCAAAGGTACAGATATGCATGCCAAAAATTTACATAAAATTCTATATACAGTGGCATATGTACACACAAACCTTACTAACTTACATAAATGGTTGTCCTAGCCCTTCTTGAGACACTCTAGAATTGATATGAGGCCTGAAGAGGTATTCTTGCATCTCTGCCAACTTGAGATCAAAGGGGTCACCTGTGGCTATGATATCCTGAGCATCCTTCAATGCATTGAGCATTGTGTCCAACTTGGGAGTGATGTGACTTCGAAGTTCACCAACTCTACCAATAATCTTCTCCTTATCATGGTTTAAGTGCTTTATTTTGTCAAGTAGAGACATTACTTGATCTTCATGACTGACTGCAGAGACTAACAAGGGGTCAAATGACTGAGATATATTGGCTAATTTCTTTTCAAGCTCCTTGGGTTGTTTCTCAATATCCTCAGTGAATTTTGACAGTGATAGACATGATTTGTAAATATTGCCTCCTTCAGATAATGCATCTTGCATTCTCTTGACATAGGTATCTAACACAACTCTATCATCTGCAATCATTCTCTTTAATATCTTGAGCCTTTTGGTATTAAATTTGTTGTGGACCTCAGCCTTAGCATATTTCTCTAATGACTCAAAATGTGTACTCACTAAATTGATCAAACCTTTTAGTTGGCTAGAAGGGGAATCAGATTTGTCCTTGACATAGGCGGGCATTATCTTCTCAAAAACATTGGATGCAAGAGTGAGCAATTCACCGTCTTCAATTTGAGACGTTAGAAGATCTTCACTTGCCTTGGCTTGTGCAAATGAAGCTAATTGCAACTTCTAGATGGGAGATAGAGAGGCAAGGTTGATGGGACTTTGGACAAATTATGGATCATCAAGAATCTGCTTATCTTTCACTGCCCTTGTAGTGTCTCTTGCTTCCAAAACAAGTTCTTCCTTAACCCCAACCTTCTTCTCTTCTACTATCTTTCCTTCATCATCCTTAATTGGGATTGCATCCTTCTTAGTTATCTCAATAGTGTCAACCAGTGGATTCTGAGATTCCTCAATTGTATCCACATGCATATACTTATCATCTATCTCTTACTCTCCTTCTAATGGATCTGAAGGAACATCTACTTCAACTTATTGATCTTTAGGTGCTTCCGGAGTAGATGAAGCATTCACATCAAATTGCTCAACTTTTGAATCTATTTCTTGCACTTCCAAAACAAAGGGAATATCTACCTTGGTCTACTCACCTTGGGATTCAGTACCCCAAGCTTCCAGAATAGATGACTTAGCAGTATCACCATGAGCTTCCTTAGGAAAAACCTCATATTGCTTTTTGAGAAAAATGGACCATAAGATCTTTTTTGTGTATTTCATGACTTCTTTTGATTTTCCAATTATTAACTTATTGATTCTAGTTTTGCTCCTAAACTCACTTTTGGCTTCCTTAAAAATTCTATCAATTTATTTCATAGCTATAAAAAGGCATAGTTGTACCAACACATACTCTCTCAATCTTTCCTCTTCTGCCTTGGCACTATCCCTTCTACACTCCAAAACATCATAAAGACTCTTGGAAACTTCTGACACAATTTCTATAAGATCCTTATTAAATTTATTCAAGTAAATTACAATGGCTTCTTCAAAATTTCTCTAACCAACCTCATCAAAATTGTCATAAAACCTTGAACAGTGACTCCTTTCTCTACCTTTTAAACTATCATCCCAGATTTGGTGGAATCTATCTTTGGATTCTTGCTTGTCTTTTCTCCACCACAGGGCTTGTCCTTAGAAACTTTTGTAGCTTCACTACCCTTTTTCTTAATTTCTCTAATGGTTTCATATGATTTTATCTCCTTGTCATCAAGACAAGCAACATAGACTCTTATTCCCTTTCATTTCTTCCTCTTGCTTTCACCACCAGATGATTTGGATTTGGATTTCATTGAGCTGGAAGGATTCTACTAACTAGAGGAGGGTGAAAAGCTCCTTGTTTTCTTTGTCTTGGGAGTAGAGAATTCTAGTTCATCTTTCTTCTCCTTGATGGGCTCCTCTACAGGTAGTATGTTCCTTTTCCTTGCTTCCTAGATAGCCTCTTTTTTGATTGCTATGCTCTCTATGTTGGCTTGATGATGATGATATAGTTTTAATAGGTTGTTTGATGAGTTTATTTGTGTTTTAATTGATGGCAACCATGTTTTGTTAGTCATATAGGTCATCTAGACCAACCGATATAGCCTAACCGGTAGTGGAATCAGTTAGACAACAAAATTACTAAGTTGTTGTCAATCGGTAAACAGGAATAGAGTGATGATCAAGAAACTAATATGGAAGATTGGAGAAGAGTTAGATGTTGCAGTTTTACAAGAGTGTTGGAGACAGGAACATGCACCTATGTTCCAAACTGCATTAGTAGATTTAGTGTATTGAGCGAGTTATGATTGAAAGAATAGTCACGGGAAGGAAGAACAGAGAACCGATATAGAAGAGTTACTTTGATTGGTAATTGGTAGACTTATTATTATGTTTTTGAGTTATGTTTTGTTTGGTCAAGATAAGGAAAGTGTAATGAGTGGGAAAATATAAAAGGTGACTAGATTCATTGAATCTAGGGAATTGTTCTAAGTTTTTTAGCTGACTTAACAGGGTCTTTATATAGAGATGTAAGTTGTATGATTTTATGGATCAAGAGTGAGAATTTGATCATGTGGTGGAAGGAGTGTGGTTTTGATTTCTAGTTGATGATAGAAGTTGAGCATAAGCGGATCTAATTAGGCACAAAGGTGCTAACTTCAGATCATTTGAACTTCTTGTCTTCCTAACAGTTGCAGCAACAAAATCCAGGTCACTCTTAACAGGGTGTGGTAGGATCCTAGCAGGTCCAAAGGTGAAATCCTCTAACAAGGTGACACATTAGGTTGTGTTTGTAAATCCTAGTAATGTGGTATCTCCTAATAGGGTTGGGTCCTAACAAGCCTTATTGTATATCTCTTAACTGGGCTGGAAAACTCTTAACCGGGTGTACCCCTAACAGGGTGTTGTATGACCTTAACCAATCAGATCACTATACTGTAGATAGTTGATCTTTGTGGGTACTAATTTCCACCATGGTTTTTTCCATTTGGGTTTCCGTGTGAAAAATCATTATGTTATGGTTTGCATGCTTTATTGGATGTTTTCTTATGTGGTTATATTTCTTGCATGCTTAGTGATTTTCAAGTTGGTGAAAGGTGATCAGATTTATTAAGTTTTTGCTTGCACTGATTCACCCCCCCCCCTCTCAGTGCCTTATAAGTTTATCAATTGGTATTAGAGCCTAATTCCCTTAAGGCTTAACTGCTTGGGAAGGATCTCTAAGGCTAACATGGAGGAAGTTTCAATGAATTAAAAAGAGCTTTCACATAGGCTTGCAGAATCTGAGGAAGCTCTTGGTGAACTAAAGGTCAAGTATAAAGCTTCATTGGCTAAGAGAAAAGATCTGGTTGAGAAGTTGTTGGAACTCAGTGAAAAGAGTTCATCTAAGGAAGAAAACATTGATGCCTTGTCTAATGAGTTGGAAAAGCTGAATGATGAAAAGTTAAATCTGAGGAGAGAGTTGGAATCCCTTACCATAATGATGAGTCAAGAGTTGGAAGCTAGGAGGACAACTGAAGACAAAATAAGAGATAAGGAGCATGAGATCTTTAAACTAAACCATGATATTGGCACCCTGCATGCACATCTTCACGAGGAAAGAGAAGAAAAAGAGGAAATACAAGTTGATCTAGACATGGATATGTCTCTTAGAGAAAGTATCACAAAGAAGAATGAGGAGCTTACCAAGGAGTTGGCTGATGCAAATGAGTTATTAGCTAAATTCAACAAGAGCACTGCTATGCTTGATGAGCAGATTCAGACACAAAGGAAGAACAAAGATACACATGGCTTGGGATACACAACCTTTTAACAAGGAGAGCCATCTGGTACCAAGGACACCATGCATGAAACCAAATTTGCACCAAAGAACAAGAAGATCACTAGTAAGAGAACCTACCAACCAATATGTTTTAACTATCATAAGGTAGGTCATACTACTAATGTTTGTAGAAGTAGTTCCAATACTTTTGATGGATATAGACCTAATGCATATGAAGGATATTGCTTCAATTTCAACAAGTAAGGGTATAGATTTGTTGAGTGCAGGTCAAGAGTGAACAATCATAGATCTTACATGAATAAGAGGTCTAATGGTGAATGGCAGAGATCTTACAATGACCAGAGGAACCTTACTTAGCAGAGACCTTATGTAAACTAGTCTAGTCCATATGAAATGGAGAATAGATGGAATGTGGCATGTTCAATCTGTCACAACTATGGTCATGTAGCTATGAATTTCTAGAGAAGAACTAATAGAGGTAATGATGGACCCTGGAAAGCATTTGGAATGGCATGTTTCCACTATCACAGACCGAGACACATTGCAAGATTTTGTAGAGCTAAAATGAACCAACCAATTAATCAGTCTATTGACTGGAAAGGAAAGAAGAAGGTAGATGTGGAAGAAACCAGAAGTGGGATGAATAAGATATAGAGGAAGAAAAGTAAGGAGAAACCATTAGAAGAATCCAATTCTTCACCTAGTGTGGAGAATCCCTCACCAGTAAACTAAACTATGTATGAAGCTTAGGGGGAATATATTGTCAGATCCATTTTCAGACCCCCTAAATGGTGTGTGGTAAGTCAAATCTACATATCTTGATGCAATATGATGTTATGAAGTGATTTTGAGAGAAAACTGGTAAATTGGATGTGTTATGTGAACCAAAAGTTTTTGGGTTGAACGGTGATTAGGATATGTTCAACCGGTTTAGCATTAAATGCAGTTGCTAAAAGGGAAATAAAAGGTGTTTTACAGTTTCATTTCTTACTTATCATTTTTGAGAGCACATTTGGAGAGGGACAGAAGCACAAAAGAGCATTTGATTGCTACTTTGGCGAAGTTGATAGCGGATTGTGAAGATTTGTGAAAAAGTGAATTGGTGGAAGAGCATTCAGACCAGAAACCCTAGTTGTGAAGAAGTATAAAGTTATTTCTTTGTGAATCAAGTCAAAGTTTGAATTTTCATGATGGATACACCACACATTGTTTATGTTACCAAAAGGCCTTGACTGGACTTCAAGAGGCATCCTCATAAGTCCACGGAGATAGATCCAGTTGGAGCCCTATCCAATGTACCCTATGGTGTTTTGCATGTTGAGGACATTTGATAATACATTCATTACAAACCAGAGGATTTGGGAATATTTGTCATCTTTGATCAATACTTATTACTATGTGATAAATGAGGAGTGATGAAGAATTAATTTAGAAGGGTATCCGATAAGGGTTTTCACAATGCACTAAACTTTATAGACGATTTTGAAGAAGAGCATGTGAGATATGTTCTGAGCAGGATTCTGCTGGCATTATGCTATCATTGATGTCAACGAGTATAGCATAAAGAAGGACAATTAGTATGGGAGAATAGTTGATATGTTTTTAGTGCTATCAACCGGTAGTGTGGACAGTGAAGCCACCAGGTAAGTATGTGGGAGTAACCGGTTTACATGTTAGTATTGGGAAGAAGGAACCTCTTTGTGAGTATGCATGCTGATGCTAAACAAGCATGATAGAGAAGTGACCGGTGAGTGATATGAACCGACAAGCTTGTGACCAGTAAATTTTGTTGTAGTGTGAACTAATGAAGGGTCAGTAGTGCAACCATTATGTTAGTATGTTGTCAACTAGCAGGACTCCCACCGAGAAAGAGAAGGTTGATAGAGTGTGTGATGTTTCAGTGAGAAAAGATGACATATAGAAAAGCTATCGGGACATATGTCAAGTTGAAGAGGTATCCTCTCCTCAGTGAAGTCACATTATTATTGGCAAGTGACATAGATCTTCCTTCATCGATGTTTGGCTTTTTGAAGTGCATTTGTCCATTCCTCCCCTTCGGTAAGTGGTAATACCTTTCTTATCCCACAATTTACTTGGCATACATCACGACTCTCTGGGATAAGATAGTCATAGTAAGCAAAGGAATGTGATTGGATGCATAGACTAGATGAATAATGTAGAAGATGAGGAATCCTTCTGAGGTTGAGATCAGAGATGTGCATCAGATCAACATGTGAATACATGATGTGCTACTAGGGCAGAGAAGAAAGAGTTAAGATGGCAAGTTTGCCTCCTTAGAAAACTGGTTGAGAAGAGAACCAGTCAAATGAAGATAAGGCTCTGCAGTTGCACACATGGAGTTACCGATATACATATGGAAAGTGGTGTTGCCAAAGATGCATAATAGTTGGAGATGGATGGCATGAAGATATCATGCACATTACTGGTATGAAGGCAGAAACTTGTGAATTGGTAAACAAGGTGGATACTGGCATACAACCAAGAGAATAGAGAGACAAAAGTGAAGTGCTCTTAGTATGACGAAGATGCACATGATGGGTCATCCTAGTTTTCTACTGAGGATCGGCATGGTTGATGATCGGGTTGACAAAATCCACCGACACAAGGAAGGAGAAGGCAAGAAGGTTAACCGGTAAGGGAATACATACTGACAGGATTAGAGAACCGGTAGGCAAAGATGGACCAGTGGTATGATGCACACACCAGTTGTGTGTAATTTGTGGGTGACCAAGTTGGACTAAATTGGTGAGCTAAGGTGGATGCTGACAAAGGTGCCATGTGGAATCAAGGTGGCGGACATGCATGCAGTGGTAGATGGTGTATGCACTGACAAGGTTGTTACAGAGTCGGTCGACATTAATTGCAAACCCCATAAATCATGGGAGGTGTTGCAGAAGTGTGCGGCTTGAGGAAGGTTGAACAGAGGTGATCGATGGGATGCATCGATCGATGCAGTGTCCAAGTGCAAAATGAGGTTGGTGATGCAATTTGTTGAACCATTTATGGTGATTGATCATGTGCCTTGCTGAAGGATTGTCTATGTTTGCGAAGTTTAGCAAACATGTGTTGGAAGGAAGAAGTTATGGTAGGTGATGCCTGATTGCTTACAAGTTGTTCATCCTCATGCAGAACAAGATCTGATTGGATCTGATTGACCTCGTATTCAGTGGAAGAAACCCTTGCACACCAAAATTTTGAAGCTGCATTTTGGTAGGAAAGCTTAGTAATAAGACTGAAAGAATAATACTGTATTTGATGATGCTGGTTGGTGAAGGAGAGTGATCCTAAGCACAAAAAGAGGAGATAAGACTGAGAAAAGTCAAGGAACTCAGCATCTGAAGAAAAGAGATAGTAGGGAAGGTTAAAATGGTGAGAGGGTTTAATAGTGGCTTAACCAACAAGATCAGACAAACCAACAAACTACAAGGTGAGTTGCAGAGGTGGAAACTGATAGTGTTTAAGCCAATTGGAAAGTAGTGAAGAGTGATGCAGTTGCATGTGTGTATGGGAGAGAAGATCCTACAAGTAGTGAGCAGAGAAAGGATAAACCAATGAGTAGAGTAACTAGCAGCAGGTGTATGTTTTGACTGATCATCCAAGAGGCAGATGTAGAACTGGTGTGTCAGTAGTAGCAAGTGAAGGTGAGTAGAGAGATTGAGATAGAGATAGAAGGAAGAGTAGAAGTCTACTGGTGAGGCAGAGGAGGTGAGAAACCGGTAGGGTAAAGTGTATGCAGTGGTTACAAGATTCACTTGTAATCAGACTATTACTTTTGTAATTGATTATGTACATGATGGATCACTGAGTTGGAGCTCAGTGTAGGGGTTGGTGCCATAAATCAGGGGTTGGTTCTCCTTGGATTTGTGCCCTAAAGTAGGAGTGGTACTCCCTAGGTTGGTGCCCTAAATGTTGTAACCAAAGGTTTTCATTATGAGGCTGGATTGGAGCAGTAGACTCCAACAACACTTCTCACCAAGGTTTTTCCCATCTTGGGTTTTCCTCGTATATACCAATGTCACCCCCTATACATGAATTATTGGGTTGATAAGATTTCTTCAAATTGGGTAGATTCTGGTATTTGAACACAATGGTCTATTTCGTGTCACCCCCTACTCCAGTGTTTGATGGTTCAAACTTTTTTGTTTGGAGTCGTAGGATGGAAGTCTACCTATACTCCCTTGGGTTTGATGTATGGATGTCAATAGTAAATGGCTGCCCTAGTAAAGTCAATCCTCCCACCGGTCCTGAAGAAGAAAAGAGAAACAATGTAATGATGAAGCTATGGAGGCCATACTTAGTGGGCTATCCAGTGATGTCTCCTCATAGGTTGACAAATGCAGATCTGCTAAAAGCCTATGGGACAAATTGAAGAAACTTTATGGAAATGAACCTTGCACTGTAGAACTAGTTTGTGGAAACAAGAAAAGAAATGAAGCACATGTGTCTAGAAATGATGAAGGTAGATCTGTTAGCAGTAGTAGAATTGATGAAGAGGAAACTCACCTCTTTATGTCTCAATAATCAAAAGATGAGAGGCACACATCAGAGAGTAATCATGCAGATCACTCCTACCAACAAGATGTGTTTGGGAGTGATAATGAAGATGAAGTCGAAGTTGATCTTGAATGTGAACTGGTAAGTGCACTAGAAGGGCTACAAATTGTTAGAAATGAATTTAAGAGGTACAAAGATTCAATTCATGAAGAATGCAACCAGTTGAGAACATGCCTTGAAGAATCAAATAATAATATCTGCATATTGACATCTCAAATAGAAGAGGCAAAAGGATTGACTGGTGAATTAAAATCAATCTTTGATGCTAAGGAGAGAAGATGTGAGGAACTCCAGCTAGAAGTGGAGACAAAGGACAAAGAATGCCAGGACCTAAAAGGAGAAATGGAGAACATTAGGAAAGACTTTGAGAAGTGTCAAAATGAGCTCAGGGTAAGGATCCAGTATGATGGCAGCATTGAGGCCTTGGAAAAAATGTCGAGTAAACAAAAACACTCCAAGGATACCAGAGGATTAGGATATGCTACCAGTGAATGCTCCACAAGAGAGGATATCTCTCACAAGGAAATTTAATTTGTCTCCTCTAATGGAGATAACAAGGGTCAGACCTTCATAGTCTGAAGTGCACAAAGAAAGAAGGTTGACCTAGCTACAATGGGTGAAGACTTGAGGCTAAAAATGAAGACCGGTACAAGAAGAACAAATAATGCAGATCCTAAAGGAAAAAGATATCTGGGAGAAGATAGGTTCACCGGAAACAAGAACGCAAGGAGGCAGCCTAAGAGATTCCCCACTGGTGGAAGACAAAGAGATGCAACACCCCAGAGAAGAAGAAGTGGAGAAGTCAAACCGGTCAATTCACCTCATATTTGGCAGAATGAATTTCATGTAAGTAATAAGTCTCCATTCTTTGGTTACTATTTTTCTTGTAAAGGATATGGCCATAGGGCATAGGAATGCAAAATGATGTCTAGGAATAGAAAAGGTGTTCTTTCTAGGAATAGCAAGTTAGTTTGCAAGAGATGTAATACATATGGGCATAAGATATTAGAATGTAAAAACATGCATATGCTTACTTGCGATTATGCCAACAAGAATCCAGTTGCTGCTCCTAGAAATGTAAATTATGTATGTTACAACTACAATGGATTTGGCCATAAAAGTCATCAATGCAGGAAGAACTCTCAATCCTATGGTAACTGGAGGAACAATCCTAATCAACACAGAAGAAGTTACAAGGCATATGAGCAACAAAGGACTGCATGGAACAAAGAATAAATACTCCTACATGGTCAAGAAATCCATGGAGACCAGTAGCTAGCTACAATGGCATGAACAAAATAAGAGACTTAAACCAGTTTGACAGAAGGTCCTCAAGACAACTGCTTGGTATGAATGCAGTTTGATTCTACAACAATGCTTCCAGTCATGCTACAAAATCTGATAGAGCAAGGGCCAATCAATAGAAGAAGGTAAGACCTGCTCCTAGGGCTGAAAATGGGAATAAGAGTGAGACCAAGAAGGTTTGGAGGAAGAAGGAAGACAGTAGGACCATGGACTGACACTGTGCATTCTTTGCACAAGTGATATCTCCTGAAGCTTAAAAGGAGATGTAGGACTAAGGGGGAGCTAAAAATTGATCAGATCATTTGCCCCATGCTTGATAAGGACAAAGGAGAAGCCAGGTTGCTGGCGATAAGGAGGAAAAAGGTGAGATAGGTGTATGTGTGGTTGCTGCCTTGACTACACTCTCATACTTGTGTCAATGTATAGTTCAAAGTGTAATCAAGAAAAGAGACACGTGACACAAGAAGATAGAGGCTAATGGACAAGGTGTCCTTGTGAATATAGTGAACCAATAGTGTAAACCAGTGTGTGAAGTGTGTTACAGGTATGGATATTATCTAGTATAGTGGTATATGCGAGTCAATGTGTCCCGGTTGTGTTGCAGTGGCTCTAGTGGCTTGGACAGATGAATTTATGTCTTCGATGATATCAAAAGTCATCCTAAATGATAGTGTGTTGGACCAGTAGTCGATCCCATGTGTAGGTGACATCATGATGTCAAGTGGTGTGAGAGTTGACATGGAGTCAATGTGACTTGGCATTGTGGTCAGGTATGTTTATGTCGCAAAGATGGGATGGATGTCATTCAAGTGAAAGACCATGAGCACTCATAGATGCTCACTTCCATTGATACATGTGCAGCTTGGGGGTACCGGTTTAGGACCAAATAGGAAAATGAAGACCAGAGGGTGGTGATTCAGGGGGAGTTCATAGTTATATTTTATTATTGGTATCTGATACACTTGACATAGGTGGAGATCAAGTGTCATTGCTGCTGCATAGTGGACTGGTATACAGGGAGTTGTGATCAAAGATATGAGTTACCTACAAAGGGGGAGAATATGTCAAATAGATTGGTGTCAGCCCTCCGATTCAAGTATTTCTAGTTGAGAGGTTGCAGAGCATAGTGGTAAAAAGGGAACAAGCAACTAGTACAAAAGGGGAAGATAGGGATTACATTATACTGACTGTCAAAACCCTTTTTTGTTGGTATTTTGGATATGTTGATATGGTTTTGTCATTGATGTCAACACTTATCAACTCTGGCACTTGGAGAATTGGCAATGTTCACCGGCAAGCAAGTGACTTATGCATAGTCACCAGTATCTTGTTCACCGACAGGATATATTGTTCACCAGCACTTGGAATGACATGGAAAACACTTGGTTATGTCGAAGACATCGTTTGGACACTTTGTCTTGAAGATTTATTCATTGGTATATTCGTGTTTGCATATTTGTTGTTACTGACAAATAGGTCCAGGATAAACATCGATAGGCTTATCTATTCCAAATCAGCACGACATGCTATGGAGATGATTTATTAATGTTGTAAATGCATTAAGCTGACATGTTGAATTGGATATTGCATCGGTTATTGTTTTACTTGTAAATTGTTTTTATTGTAATATCTTTTGTAAAGCCGACCTATACATTTTGGTCCTAGGCTTTGGTATATATGTAAGATCTTATTTGTAATATCAATGTGCAAATGTGAAGAAAGGATTGTAATTCGATATATGCAAGAATAAGCATAGCTATACACACAAACATCATTTGAAGGTTGAAGGAAGGTTTTGTGAAGGCATATTAGAACTGAACCAGTACTGAATCCAACATATGAAGATGCTATTTTGAGCAGTACATCATTATTGGATTAACCATCCAATTGTAGTGAGTGTGACTCCTATTTGTGTTTGAGCAGTGAGCTCTAGGCGCTTGGCATTTCTACATGTGAAAACCCCCTATTGTATACACATACTATCTGCAGTAGTATCATCTAATTGTGGGTAAGGTTTCCCACTATGGTTTTTCCCCTTACAGGGTTTCCATGTACAAATATTGGTGTTATGTGTTGTGGATGTTATTGTCTTTTTGTTTCATACATTAATCTTTACTGGTACTGCAATTAACTAATAAACTATCTACTGGCATTAACTTTGGTTTACCGGTATTAAGCATTAAGTTTGGTTAAGTTGTTTTGGTTTAAATTTATTAGACAACTGATTCACCCACCCCCCTCTTTTTCCATTGTTGTCAAAGGGGGAGAAAGGATCTATAGTATACTGGATACTACATGTGTTGACATCAATGCCAAAGGGGGAGATTGTTGGCATTGTGTTGTCATTGATGTCAACCAGTATAGCATAAAGTAGGACAACCGGTATGGGAGAATAGTTGATATGTTGTTAGTGTTATCAATTGGTAGTGTGGATAGTGAAGTCACCAGGTAAGTATGTGGGAGTAACTGGTTTACATGTCAGTATTGGGAAGAAGGAACCTCTTTGTGAGTATGCATGCTAATGTTAAACAAGCATGATAGAGAAGTGACTGGTAAAGTTTGTCACAGTATGAACTAATGAAGGGTCAGTAGTGAAACCATTATGTTAGTATGCTATCAACTAGCAGGACTCCCACCGAGAAAGAGAAGGTTGATAGAGTGTGTGATGTTTTAGTGAGAAAAGATGACATATGGAAAAGCCATCGGGACATATGTCAAGTTGAAGAGGTATTCTCTTGTCAGTGAAGTCACATTATTACTGGCAGGTGACATAGATCTTCCTTCACCGATGTTTGGCGGTTGAAGTTTAGTTGTCCATTCCTCCCCTCTAGTAAGTGGTAATACCTTTCTTATCCCATAGTTTACTTGGCATACATCATGACTCTGCGAGATAAGATATTCAAGGTAAGTAAAGGAAGGTGATTGGATGCATAGACCGGATGACTAATGTAGAAGATGAGGAAGCCTCCTGAGGTTGAGATCAGAGATGTGCATCAGATCAGCATGTGAATACATGATGTGCTACCAAGACAGAGAAGAAAGAGTTAAGATGGCGAGTTTACCTCCTTGGAAAAACGGTTGAGAAGAGAACCAGTTAAATGAAGATAAGGCTCTATAGTTGCACGCATGGAGTTACCAATATACAGATGGAAAGTGGTGTTGCCACAGATGCATAACAATTAGAGATGGATGGCATGAATATATCATGCACATTATCGGTATGAAGGCAGAAACTTTTCAATCGGTAAACAAGGTGGATACTGACATACAACCAAGAGAAAAGAGAGACACAAATTAATTTCTCTATCTGATGAAGATGCACATGATGAGTCATCCTATATTGTTTTTAAGGACTGACATGGTTGATGACTGGGCTAACAAGATCCACTCGCACAAGGAAGAAGAAGGCAAGAAGGTTAACCGATAAGGGAAGACATACCAGCAGGGTTAGAGAATTGATAGACAAAGAGGGATTGGTGGTATGATGCACAACTAGTTGTGTGTAATTTGTTGGTCACCAAGTCAGACCAACTTGGTGAGCTAAGGTGGATGTGGACAAAGGTGCCACATGGATTCAAGGTGGTAGACATGCATGCAACATTAGTAGATGGTGTGTGCACCGACGAGGTTGTTACAGAGTCGATCGACATTAATTGTAAATGCCATAAATCATGGGAGGTGTTGCAGAGGTGTGCAACTTGAGGAAGGTTGAATAGAGGTGATTGATGGGATGCATCGATCGATGTAGAGTGTCTAGGTGCAGAGTGAGGTTGGTGATGCAATCTGATTAACCATTCATGGTGATTGATCATGTGTCTTGTTGACGAATTGTCCATGTTTGTTAAGGTTAGAAAACGTGCCTTAGAAGGAAGAGGATATGGTAGGTGATGCATGATTTCTTGCAAGTTGTTCGTCCTCATGCAGAACGAGATCTGATTGGATTTGATTGACCTCATGTTCAGTGGAAGAAACCCTTGCGCGCCAAGAGTTTGAAGCTACATTTTGGTAGGAAAGCTCAGTAATAAGAATGAAGGTAGAAGACCATATTCGATGATGTTGGTTAGTGGAGGAGAGTGATCTTGAGCAGAGAAAAGAGGAGATAATTCTGAGAAGAGTCAAGGAACTCAACATTTGAAGAAAAGAGCTAGCAAGAAAGGTTAAACCGATGAGAGGGTTTAATAGTGGCTTAACTGGTAAGATCAAACAAACTAGAAAACTGCAAGGTGAGTTGCAGAGGTGGAAACTGGTAGTGTTCAAGCCAAATGGAAAGTAGTGAAGAGTGAAGCAGTTGCATGTGTGTATGGGAGAGAAGATCCAATAGATATTGAGCAAAGAAAGGATAAACTGGTTAGCAGAGTAACTGAAAGCAGGTGTATGTTCTGATTGATAATCCAACAGGAAGAGGTAGAACCAGTGTGTCAGCAACAGTAAGTGAAGGTGAGAAGAGAGATTGAGAGAGAGATAGAAGAAAGAGTAGAAGTCAACTGGTGAGGCAGAGGAGGCAAGAAACCGATAGGGTAAAGTGTATGCAGTGGTTACAAGATTCATTTGTAATCAGACTATTACTTTTGTAATTCATTATGAACATGATAGATCACTAAGTTGGAGATTGATGCAGGGGTTGGTGCTCCTTTGGTTGGTACCCTAAATTAGGGATTGGTTCTCCTTGGGTTGGTGCCCTAAAGAAGGAGTGGTACTCCTTATGTTGGTGCCCAAAATATTGTAACCGAATGTTTTTCATTGTGAGGTTGGATTGGAGTAGTAGACTCCAATATCACTTCTCACTGAGGTTTTTCCCATCTTGGGTTTTCCTCATATATAGTGGTGTCATGTGATGTGCCTTTGTCTGATTGCATTGTGAAGTCTTGCATTATCTCACCGATAGGTTTACTTGTGTTTGTTTTACTGACCAATACTCTCTCTTAGTATGAAAAGGTTTAAGAGTTTTGGATACCACTGATTCACCCCCCTCTCAGTGGTACATTGTGTTCAACAGATTCATGATCAGTTTATGTGGTTGGATAGACCACATAAGATCACAAAGGATTCCATCCATGCTGTCATCGGATTATGGAAAACTAGTGAAGTCCTTGTTCTGAGATCAATCTTGAAGGATGAGGTTATCCGATTGACAAAGTCAAAGTGGGATGGTTGTGCTATGACAGTAAATGATATAGATAATCCAATAGTGAAGTTTGCATCTATGGTCATCAGCTACAGAGTTTATCATTCAAGTAGGATGAATAGCATTCCCGAAGTTGCTATCCACACAACTTACTAGATGTTGAAATAGAATACTAATTATGATCTAGCAGAGGCCTTGAGAGCCCAATTGATGTTGAATCTTGTATCAATCAAGAAGGATAAGCGATAGAAATTCAAGTTTGGTTAGTTGATTATTGGATTGTTTTATCTTTTCAAAAATTCTTTCCCAGTATAGGTGATATCCAATGGTCTTTGGATACATCGACAATGTTGCAGATTAAGAACAACATAAAGATGCTTGGCAATGAGTTTACAAAGACTATCTGGGGATACTTCAAGGATTTCCATAAGATAATGCATATCAGAGAAAGGATAGTGGAGCATGTAGTAAAAGGGTATGAATACTCTATCTATTTTATGGTTGATACTGATACTTGTCAAATGGAGGCTGCAGATTCGAGAACTTCATGGGTCATGCCTATGGGGTATGAGGTAGAAGAAGATATATTGACTATTTATGTTGATCACCTCCTATGCAAACTGGTAGATCCTAATGTATCTAGATTTGGCACATTCAAAGAAAAATCTCTACAGGTACATGATGAATTGGCCAAACCGGTAGTAGCCAAAAAGGTCAGGAAAGAGATTGAGGAGTTTGTTGTTACACAAGGTTTCCCAAAGGAGACAATTGATGAAGCAAAAACTAAATTTGAAGAAAGGAAGGCAGGAACCTCTAACGTCTCCACCCATAGACAAAATAGGAGTGCAAATGTCAAAAAGGAGAAGCCCCCTCCTCCTCCAAAGATACAAATCAGGAGAAAAACAAAACAAGATGAACCTCAAGCACCTAAAGCACCTAAAGCTTTAGAAAAAAGAAAGAAAGAACAAGCACACAGAGTGTTTAAGGCTGTAGTAGAGGAAGAGGCAAAGGAAACATAATCTGAAGGCAGTAAGAAAGAGTTGAGGGCAAGTGGAAAGAAGTCTAAAGTGGTTGGTTCACCCACTGCCAAAATAGTTAAGCCATAGGTAACTCAATTTACTCTACTTGAGAGCTTGTTGAAGAATATAATGAATTATGGTATATTGGTTGGTATACATAAGCACTATAATCATTTGATTAGGAAGAGCAGAAACAAATTGAGGATTCAGTTGTTTGGTTTATGAATCACTATAGAAAAGAATTGATTGAATTACACTTGGATAGATACTTGATTCTTTGTATAGAAAATTGGAAGCTAGATGGTGGACTACAATTAGGCAGGATAAAGAAATAATAGAGTATGTACTTATGCATTTACAACCAAAAACCCCCAAGTAGGAAGTGCAGGTTATTATTTTAAAATAAAAACCATTATTCTGTACCAAAAAGAGGTTAACTAGACTGCTTGTTGGTGAGTCCCAGTCTATGCAATCTGAGACTGGAGAAATTTTTAAAAAGTTTTTAGGACTTGAACAGGACAAACTGGAGATGATAGATTCTTCTGAGGAAGAGGATATTCCTGAGGCACCTATAATTGAAGGTGAAGTACCAGATGTGTTTGAAATTGATGAGATATTTACTCAAACATAGAAAGAACCATAAGGTGGTACTACATCAGTTCCTAATGAACAACTAGTGTTATCGGAAGATATTCCAACCAGTAAAGATGAAGAAGAGATAGAGACACAAGAGAATGCACAAGTTGATAATGTGCAAATCACTAAACCACCAGAGAAAGATGAAGAAATGTAGAAAGACACACAAGAGAGTGTGCAAACAGATGTTCATCAAACTAAAAATTCACCGGAGAAGGCAAAAGAAAAGCAAAAAGAAGAAGGACAAGAGCAGAAAGTGACCCCCCAGTCACTTAATTCAAAGAAGATAATTGATGATGATGAAATAGTATCTATCCAAGGATCGATAAATATGTATATGTTGATTCCTACTGAACTAATGTAGATTGCATCTGCAATGCAATCCAAGGCCAAGAAGAAGATGATAAGAGCTCAGAGGAGAGAAGATCAAACTATACAAACTGCAGTTGATATATTTTCTAGTCTATTACCAGAGACCGATACTGATAGTCTCACAACTCCCATTGAAAAATTGGACCACTTGGTCACATCTATGGGGGAGCAAATGAAGAGTCTTGGAGAGACTTCTCTACACAATGTAGAGAAAGAGTATGAAAAGAAAAGGATTGATAGCTTAATCAAGACAATTGATAGAAATAGAGAAGGACTGACAGTGAATATGGACTAGATCAAAGAAGCATTAAAGAGTGGAGGTAAAATTTTGTCTACTATTTGCAACTTTTCATTGTTCTTTGATGATATTGATAAGAAGAGAAAGGAAGAGTAGCGGGAGCTAAAGGTTTTGAGTGAATCATTTGATCCTCTAAATGATTCAGCAATAATTTTTGGTAGATCAGTCATAATGATATAGCATAAGCTTAAGGCATATGAGGCTGAATAGGTCAAGAGGACTACATCATTGTAGGAGTTATAGACTCATCTAGTCCCTGAATTAGAAATTTTGCAGAGAGGATACAAAGAGACAGAGGCAATATTGACTACATCAGAAATGAGTACACTTGATGCTATGGAAGAGATTGCATACCATATCATAACATACATTGAGATTACATCTACTCTTTTGGTGACATGGGAGAATGATCTAAAAGTCTTGAAGACTAATTTTGCTGACATTTTTCTCAAAATTTAATTGTAAAATTTTGAACTCCTATATATTTGGTAATACGAATTTTGGTGTGTTGTATAAATTTTGCTTACCTTTGTCATTACTGTCAAAGGGGGAGTAGTATAAATCAATCAAAATTTTGTAATAGAATGTAATTTCTAAGGGAGAGTTTTGCATTATGTATTTGGGTTGAGTCATGTCATGATTGTTGTAATGTGACACTTAGACAAAAAATTTCCTAAGTGTTGCCATCAATGCCAAAGGGGGAGATTGTTGGCTTCATGATGATGATATAGTTGTAATAGGTTATTGTTAGGGTTCCCACAGATACTGAGAGGGGGGGGGGGGGGGGGTGAATCAGTATCTGACCGGTATTATGATTTTCTTAAGACAAAACATGCAGAACATAAAGTAACAATGTACCGGTATGCAAGAATTAATGTAATAAACAGAATAAAAAACATCCACATGAAAAGAACACCATAACATAAGATGTTTAATGAGGAAACCCGGTGTGGGAAAAAACTCGGTGGGATTTGTGACCCACAATATTCACTTACTGGCCAATAAGAGAATATTACTTACAATAGGGGCCTGCACATGCAGGAAGGCCAATTGCCTAGAGCACACTGCTCAGTGAGAAGTCACACTGACTTACAATAAGGATTAAACTAATCCAATGATCTGTATTTCTTTATAATAGCATCTCCAATGCCAGATTCAGTACTGGTTCTTGCTTTGTTCTTTACATATACCCTTGACCTATAATTCACACATTAGGTCTGTCTAATAATTTTCTTTATGCTCGCTTACCTATCCCTACAAATGTCTATAATGATCTCTTTTATATACAAGAGTCATTTTACAATTTGCCAAGTCGGCTTGCAATAATAATCAAAATATTACATATCAAAAATCCTATCGGCCTTTATGCTGGTATACATCTTTTCTTCTATGCTGGTGCTGGTGCCAGTGTAAAGTGGTTTTGCTGATGCCGGTGCAGTGTCTTGCTTGAATAATGCTTTTCTGGTAGAATGTCTTGCCAGTGCCATAGGATTGCAAGGTTGCCATCAATGACAAAACCTTCAATCACACACAATGTCTCATTAGAGTGTCCATATGCCAACAGTTTGATGCCTTTATTTGTGTTTTCATTGATGGTAACTATATTTTTTTAGTCATCTAGGTCATCTAGACCAATCATTATAGCCTAACTGGTAGTGGAATCAGTTAGACAACAAAACTGCTAAGTTTTTGTCAATTGGTAAACAAAAATAGAGCAATGATCAAGCAACCAATATGGATGATTGAAGAAGAGTTAGACATTGCAGTTTTACAAGAGTGTTGGAGACATGAACATACACCTATGTTCCTAACCGCATCACTGGATTCAGTGTATTGAGTGACTTATGATCAGAAGAACAGTCACAAGAAGGAAGAACAGAGAACCGGTATAGCAGAGTTACTTTTATCGACAACCGGTAGACTTATTATTATGTTTTTGAGTTATGTTTTGTTTGGCCAATATAAGGAAAGTGCAATGAGCCAAAAAATGTAAAAGGTGATTATATTCATTGAATCTAGGGAATTGTTCCAAGGTTCTTAGCCTACTTAACAAAGTCTTTATAAGGAGATGTAAATTGTATGATTTCATGGATCAAGAGTGAGAATTTGATCATGATGTCTAGTCAGTGATAGAAGTCAAGCATAAGTGGATCTAATCAAGCAATAGGTGCTAACTTCAAATCAATTGAACTTGTTGTCTTCCTAACAGTTGCAACAAGAAAATCCTCTAACAAGGTCACTCCTAATAGGGTGCAGTAGGATCCTAGTAGATTCGAAGGTGAAATCCTCTAACAAGGTGACACATTAGCTTGTGTTTGTAAATACTAGTAACGTGGGTAGATCCTAACAGGGATGGGTCCTAACAGGCCCTATTGTATATCTCTTAACTAGGTTGAAACACTCTTAACCAGGTGTACCCCTAACTGGGTGTTGTATAACCTTAACCAGTCAGATCTCTATACTACAGATAGTTGATCTTTGTGGGTACTAATTCCCATCATGGTTTTTCCCATTTGCGTTTCAACATGAAAAATCATTATGTTATGGTTTGCATGCTTTATTGGATGTTTTCTTATGTGGTTATATTTCTTGCATGCTTATTTATTTTTCAAGTTGGTGAAAGGTGTTATCAGATTTATTAAGTTTTTTCTTGCACTGATTCACCCCCCCTCTCAGTGCCTTATAAGTTTATCACTCTACGTATGCCTCCACTTCTTTCCTTACTTTCCTCACAGTCTCAGGTTTCTTGAATTGACTATGTAGTTTCAACCTCTTCTCAGCATAAGTCTCAAATCTCTCCTCAAAGGTGTCCACCGACTTGCTTAACAAATGTTGAGCATATAGCTCAAGTTTTTCCTCATCCACCTCATACCCCATGGGCATGATCCAAATAGTTCTTAGCTCAAATTATTCCATCAAATAATGTTCTTTGTCAACCATGAAGCAAATAATATCCTTATACTTTTCAACTATGGTCTTAGGGATCCTCTCCCTATCATGCATTGAGCTCTTGAAATTATTGAAATAACCCCATAAAATAACTTTTTGAGCCTTAGTATCACCAACATTTTATAGTAATTCTATGATCTGCATAGCCATTGGTCTGTCATATACCCATTGGACTTGAACAACACCTAGAACTTCATTCATGAAGTAGAAGAACAAGTAAAAGATCAAAGTTTCATAATTCAATGGATCTTTCTTGTCTTGTTTGATCTTCGCCAAGTTCTTCATCAACTCACTTTAAAGCAACTCACATAGGTCATACTTTTTGTTCTCCCAGATCATCTCATATGCTACATATATGGTGTTTATGGATATAGAATTCTCTCTGCTAGAGTAGTATATCTTATATCCAATCACCATTGAAAAAAATTTGACATCATACTCCAAAATATCATTGATTGTCATGGCTCTTTTGTCAAATTTTGATCTGGTTGCATCTATTACAATTTTATTCTTCACAGAATTCAATGAGGGAAGATCACCCGATGAACACAACCCTGTTATGGCCCTAATGGTATTTTTAGTGATCTTGAATGACTTATTTAACCACATGAACTCATCATGCATTCTGCTAAGAACATACTAGATCCACTCATGTTCATCAAGCAACAAGAATTTGACAAACTACACAAAACCCTTTTCCCCCAACACTTTGAGTTTTGGCTTTAGTCTAAAATTTTCATCAATCAATTTCTTATTGTAGAGATTGAACAAATGAGAGCCTCCCAACTCCTCGAGGTTGCAATGAGTGTAAACCCTAATCCTTGATATGCAAAAATCTGTATGGAACCGATGAAAATGCACTTTTTGGATCATCTTTCATAAAAATATATGGGTGTTTCTTGAAATTTGGTCAAGCTCTCTTAGTAATATCTACAACTAGTGGATTTGCCATACCAGAAGTAGCCATTTCAATAATTTCAAACTTGAAAAGTTTCACAGATAAATACCTCAACCACTAGATTAGGTTTTCACTCAGGAAATCTCTTTCACACTTTGATCTTCCTTGAAAATCCTCTTGCAGAGAATTCACGTCTTCTTTTATTGAATTCAAAGTGACAAATGAAAGAGTTAAGCTACCTTTTTATCATCCACATATCTACCTTTTTGGTGTAATAAATGCAATTTTCCCTAATCCTTCTGGATACTGTGCATAAACGAACAGTCTCTCAATAATTCTTTTGTTGTTCTTCAAATTTTCTCATATTCTTCTGGAACTCCTTCCAAAAGATGTGTACTACCAAAATACAGCTACTGGCTATCTGCCAATTTTTTGGCATCACTGCTGGTAGGGGAGAAAAGGATTTGCATGAAAACTCCCCTTTGGCCAGAGGCCTCAAACTAATTCCTAGATGAATTTGTAGCACCAGGATCAGGTGTGGATCTACTTCTAGTATTTGAATCACTCTTCTTAACCCATTTTTTCTTCATCTAATCTATGATCTCCTACACTTTTGCTTTGCCTTTTTCATCTACCTACACATTCTTATTCTTGTCTATCGGACCATTCCTATTTATATTTTTGCTTCTGTAGAATCTTGCAATGTGATCAGATTTGTTGCAATTGTAGCACACCACATTTCCTTGTCTAGGCCTGAAATTCCCTTGATTTCCTCTTGATTTGTACTAATTAGCATTATGTCCAAACCTACCACATGTATAACATATGACATTCCTTCTATTTGGAAATTTATTCATCATACTTGAGCATTCATTTGACTTATGTCCATACTTGATGCATTTAAATTATTGACCAAAGAAAGATTGACCTTTATGATTCATCCTATTTCTGCATTGACTAGCAATATGACCAAATTTATTGCAAACAAAATAGTTACCATTGAACTTATGAGCATTAGGTTTCCTTACCCGAGACTTTTTGGCTTTGTTCTTCTGATATTGAGACTTAGGATTACTTTGACTAGATCTCGAGCTTTGACCTTTCTCAAATCCAAGACGTCTTTTGTCATCTGCATCTTTTTGTCTTTCAAGCATCTCATTAAGTTAAGCTAAACTGATCTTGAACTTCTCCATGTACTCATTTTCAGCTTCAAGATCATATCTAAGAAGAATAATCTTCTTTACAAGATCTTCCTCATGATGTCTGGATTCTTGTAGGTCAAGTTTCAGTTGGCCATTCTCACAATCAAGTCTGAAACATTCATCAAATCTATCATTAAGGGATTGAGAAAGATTCTCCTCATTCTTCTTCCTTTCCTCAATCTCATTTATCAGCCTTATCACTATATATTCCATCGCATTCTTTAAGGCAACATTTTCTTTTGCAAGTTTCTGACATTCTTTTGATTTCTCCTTCAAGGATTGATTTAGATGATCATCTTCCATGCATTTTATTTCCTCTCTTTTAGATTATCACAAAGTTCCTTCCTCTTTTCTCTTGACTTGTTTAACTAATCTTTCAATGACTGAATGAATTTCTCAGCATCTTTAAGGTTTTCTTGCAAGTTCTAGACTTCAACTTTGGACTGATCAAGATCATCAAGTGTAATAAGAAGTTGATGTTGAAGACTACCAGATCCTCCTCAAGTTGTTAAAATTCTTCTGAGGGACTAGGCTCTAATACCAATTGTTGGAATCAAGAAACACTGAGAGGGGGGGTGAATCAGTGTTCTACAATTTTTAACCTTATCAAATCATTCTTTCAACCACTTAATGCAAATGAACAAAACAAAGATACAGAAACACAAAGCAATCAGTAACAACACCATAATACCAAGATTTTATGTGTGGAAAACCCGGTCAAGGGAAAAACCACGGTGGGGATGAGACCCACAATATAAATATACTCTACAAAAGTATAGAAATATTACATTGGGAATGCACATGTAATCAGGCACACTGCCTAGAGCTCACTACTTAAAATATTAAGGGCTACAACCCTAGGAAGACTCACTATCTTACAATATCTTTTACAAAAGATAATTGGAATATGTGAACTAGAAAACAACATCTACAAATGCAAAAGTACAGTTCTGATTAAGCACAATATACAACTTTTTCACTCTACCACAAACTATTTTGTTCCACTGTTATGCAATTATTTCAGAGCATAAATCTTCAAATTGCGCATGTGCAACTCCACCCAATCAATCATGAACATCTCTCACATAACCATCGATATCCAAAATGATCATATCCTACGGTATTATATATCCACAACATGAAAATAGGTCTTCTTCATGTCGGCTTCCATAACACTATTCAAATAATGAAACATGCATACATAGTCAACTCAATCCGAACCCTAATGTTTATGTGGACCAAAAATAATCTTTCACATGCTTCCCAAATGTTGGCTAAACATCCTCAATCATAAAAAATATCACCAAAATTACTCCATCAATTCCACACAACGATCAACTGTACAAGTTGGTCATACCACACTATTCAATCCAAAAACCTGTACATTGGATCTTCTAACTCATACAACAATCATCACCGAAGGCTAAGATTGTGGAATGAGGTACTCCAGACATCTAACTATCTCCCTCTTCCTCTACAACACAAAATATTCAAAAGAAATGAAATGCCAACCAAAATACTACATTTTGTTAGATACTTTGTTCCGACTCATTGGACTTAACCAAATCTTCAAAGTGACTGCCAGTATAGGAAAATCAATCACTGTAGATGAGATATTTGACTTTTTTTGTCATCAATGACAACACTGGATGACATGTGTAGTGTCTCTTACCAACATCATCTTCATGTTGCATACAAATTTTATGGATGAAGCAAACTTTGGAGGATATTGGTGTAACATTTAATGAACTCATCTCTATTATGTGTGATAATACTGGTATAATAAACATTTCTAAGAATATGGTACAACATTCTAGAACAAACCACATATCCATTCGATATCACTTCTTGAGGGAATAGGTGTTGGATAATCAAGTAAAGCTTGAGTATGTACCTACAAAAGAGAAGATTGAAGATATCTTCATGAAGACATTGTGTAAAGAAATTTTGAATTTCTCCAACAGAAGTAAGGGGTATTACCCCTTCCCAGTGTGAACTAATGTACATTTGGTTGTGCATTGGTCTAGTGAGTAGCCTACATATCATTATCTGGATTGATGCTTGGGTGCTTCCTCATAAGGAGAGAAGGAGTAAGTTTCTTAGGGGGAGTTGTTCTTACCTTTGTCTTTGATTTCAAAGGGGGAGAGATTATGAGACATTATGATATTTTGAGAGATTCAAATAGTTGTTGAGTTGTTGTATAGTTGTGCAGAGAGTGTCATGCGTTTGTTGTTAATGGATGTTGCTATCAATGACAAAGGGGGAGATTGATTTAAATATGTTGTTGATGATTATGAGTGGTTGTCATTGATGTCAACATAATGGTTGTCATTAATTTTCTTGGTGTTGGTGATCTGGAATATGTGTTCCTAGAATCTTTGATGCTCCAGAAGATGTGTTGATAGATCAGATGTGGTGTTGGTGATCCAGATATTTTTGGTTATCGGATATGGTGTTGATCAATGGTATTCATACGTATCTTAGTACCATTCTTATTTTTGATGTTTTGAGCAATGATATTTGGGTCCAGATTAAGTCTGAAATTCTAGGATGTGTAGCAGCTTTGATGTAGCATGTGTGTCTTGATTTGGGTCCAAAATTTGTAATGGTTGTAATGTGTTGATTTGACAGTTGATGTGTGTTTTGATATGGTCTACTTGTCATTCCTCCGCACCACCAGAATATTTAGTGTTGACCTATTTTAGATCTTTGTCTTGGCCAACTTGGAAGATTATGCTTCTGAGAAGACAATATATATATGAGAATGATCTAGATGTGTTAATATGAAAAAGTGTAACATTGTTATTGAAGATATGTGAGATCAGAAAGGAAAGATCTGATTGTTGGTGATATGTGAGAGTGTGTTGGTATTGAGGCACCAAAAGAAGTCTGAGTTTTGAAGATTGTGTTTCAATGGTGGATTCTTTCTTTCTTTCTCTCTTTCTTTGGTAGTGAGCCTTTTCTGGGCAATGAGCCTACCTACAGTGAGCATTCAGGTAGTGAGCCACCCTTTATAAAAATCACCTTAACCAGTGTTTAATATTGAGAACTAACGTTCTCCCTAGTTTTTCCCTTCTTGGGTTTCCCACATCATATCTAGTGTTCATTGTGTGCTTTGTTGTATGTTTGTGTTTTTATGCTATATATGTCTTAGTTAATTCTGTTAGTTGGTCTGGATGTGAAAAGAATAAAAGAAATTGATTTAAGTTATCAACTGATTCACACCCCCTCTCAGTTGTTAGCATATTCAACATTTTATGTCCCTACTTTAGCATGTCCTATCCTTATCTCCTATCAAGGTTCGTTTTATTCCTTATTTCCAATTTTGATGCCATGTACACCCACTGTTGGACTTCCTGGAGGGGTACCCTTCTCCTTAGGGATAAATTGTGGTCCCATTCTAAGAAGGACCTGGGTGCCCAATGCCCTGGTCCCTCTTAGTGGGGACCAATTTTGAAATGGGGCAAGGGTCTTATATCTCTGACAGGAATTCATTCCATGGCTCTACATGATTGTTGGAGATCAGCCTAATCGGTAAATGAACTAGATACCCCTATATAAAGATGTTTGATTAGTTCATTTCAATCTAAGACTCCAAACTATATGTTCTATGTATCCATCCTCAAGCATTATTGCATCTATGAACCCTTCATCATCAAGCATTTACAAAGACATCCAAGGTTGCATATTCTTTAGTCAACCATTGTGGAGCAAAATTACATCATTCATATGCAAACATGTATGTGTGATTAGGGTTTTGTCTTGTTCATGCCATTATATACAACATATGCAATTAAATTCAAGAAGGAAAGAATTATCATCAATAATTACAAATATGAGGTATATCTTTCCATTATTTATTTTAGTATTTGCATTATTTCATCAAGGTTAGTTCCTAAATTGGGGTTTGCCTAGGTTTGACTTAGGAAAACCCCTATTCCCTACAATTTCCCCTTTCTCTGTGTGTGCTGGAAATAGGTATAGAGCTATAATTTTTAAGATCAACATTATTGATGCAAGAGCATCCCTGGTTCTTGGCAATCTTGCATCAACCAAAAACATTTCTTTTCAGTTTGTTTTTTGTTTTGCAGTTTCAACATTTCTTTCTGCATTTTCTTGCATTTTCTCACTGGATCTTGTGAAGTGATATTTTGCTTGTAATCATGCCAATCTTCCTTATTCTTGAACCGCAGAATGTTTGAATCTTTTTCTGGCAAGTTATCATTTTCAAATTTTGAGACAATTTTCTAGCTTAGAACACTGGAACCGCTTGGACCTATTTTCTATTGGTGAATCTTGTGGATCCTTTTTGTATCTTTTGGAGATTCAGTTCGTTGATTCCAATTTTACTTGGCATGTGATTGACCTTCCCTCTGATTTTTGGAGGACTCCCTTTAGCAGAGGCTAACTTGATGGTTTTACAAGTTTGATCCCTCTTGGGCCGATGCGGATCTCTCTTGAGCATATATATCAATGTAATTAAGCATCATAATTCATTGGAGAGAATATAGAAGATAGATCTTAAGATTTAGAGCTATAGAGTTGACCGATTCTATAATCGAACATCTATATAGCAAGCTAGTGAGCCGAATCTTGTAGTCTAAATGTTACTAGCTATTTGTAATAAGTTTTCATGATCTAATTCATTCAACTCTGCAATGCCTCCATCATCTTGTATTGCTTTCATTGTTTTTACTCTTGTTGCACGGTCCAGATAGATCTCCTTGAGGTCCCTCCTAATTGTGACTACGCCAATTATTCATAGAGATGAACAAATTCCCTTTTGGATGACAAAAAGTTTGAAGGACCAGAGCAACTAGCATTCAAGTCCCAACAATTCAAGTTGACCTTTTGGGTAGATATCTGAACACTCACATATTGCTCAGATCCATGTTCGTGACTCCGTTTGATGAATATAGCTCACTATTTATGCATAATTGCTTCAATTTACACACATTTAACCTAATTTCAGCATCTTCAAAAGATTTAAATCAAATCAACTCAAGGGAAAGAAGAGGAACACCTAAAACCCTTGGAATCTGATCATAATCTAGATCTATTAGGTTTAGATCTATCAAATAACTATATTTCCCTAATGTGATTGGTCCCTAAGAAAAATTAGTGGTTTTACTACATCTAATGGTGGAAACCCTAATTTTCACCACGTTATAGAGGCTAATATAATTTTTCCTTATTAAGTACTCCTTTTGGATAACCAATCTTGTCACTATAAGAAGAAGAATGGAAAAATTAGGTTATATGTAGATTTTAGAGACCTTAATAGAGCTTTTATCAAAGATCATTATCCCCTCCCCTTCATGGACAAAATTTTACATAGGGTTAGTGGCTTAGAAAGATTTTCATTCTTGCATGGATATTTGGGCTACAATTAGATTTTAGTCCCAGAATCTGACCACTATAAAATGACATTTGCTACTAAATGTGGTATATATTCTTATTGTAAGATTCAATTTGGGCTAACCAACATAGGTGCTACACTTCAAAGGGCAATGGAAATGGCTTTTAGAGGTGTATTAGTAGAATGTTTTCTCATATATATTGATGATATAAGTGTTTATTCAAAGTGCACAGTTGATCATTTTCATCATCTTGAGTAAGTGTTCATGAAATGTAGTGAATACGACATGTCCTTGAACCCTAATAAATGTGTGTTTTCTATTGATCAAGGTAAGTTGTTGGGATACATTATATTTAAAAATGGTCTAACTATTGATCCAGATTGAGTGGAAGCCATTCTCTACCTTTCAGTCCAAAGTCGCAAAAAGGGATTGTAGAGTTTCCTTGGTAGAATTAACTTTGTAAAGAGGTTCATTCCTAATCTTGTTGCTATGGTAAAACATGTCACTTCCATGTTGGAGAAAAAATTAACATTCAATTGGACCAAGGAAGGGAAAGCTATTTTTGAAGAGATCAAGCAAGAAATTTCCCACACAACTATGGAAAGGATTTCAATCTCTATACCTTTGGAGGAGAATCAAGAATCTTGACTATTTTGACATAACTAAATTTTTAGAAATATGAGTTTAGCATTGTCATTGATGTAAAAATGATATGTAAAGGTTCAAAAATGAGTGTTCAGATGTTGTGATGATGTCTAGTAGTGATAGTGAGTGAGTATGTAGTGTTTCCAGAATGTGACATTATCGAAAGCTGAAATATGCAGGAAAGAGTATATAAAGTCTTTATGGGAGAATGCTTTACATTCATCCACTTTTGAGCATGATGTCTTGCAGTTCTAGATTTAATGTTTAAGTTTTGTGGATGTTGCACTATTATGTTAATATGTACTCATCCGTTTAGGTGTTGAAGTTGGTTATTGCAGTTTGTTGATTGTGAGGTTGTCTATTAGGACTAGTCTAGAGAGTTCTTTTTAGTGTTTGTTCATGTTGTGGCTTGGAGGACATGTTCATATTGTTCATGTAGTGTTCTAGTTCAAAATTCAAGTGTTGGTTTTCTCTACAAATTAAGTTATGGTGTTTTGTTGTTCAACATTATCATTTGTGTTGGTCTCTAGCTAACTTGGTTAATCTTATTTGTGTCATACCCTTTTGGTTTGGATATGAATTGGAGGTTGAGATAAGGTGTTCTTATGAGTCTTACTATAGCATGTGAAGATCTGCATTAAATAATTTGCATTGGAGAATGTTTTTGGGTTGACAGGTAAACATTCTTTACTTTTTATCTACACGTTTCATTTGATGCTGACTTTGGAGGATGTGTTGTTGTGTGGGATTCATTGTAATCAACCTAGGAAGACATGTTGTGATGCATTTGGGTCCCCTTTATCTCTTGGAGTGGACCATATTCAATGTAGTTGCTTGTGGTGGTTGAATTTGTGTAAATTATATTTATTTAGTTTGTGGCCAACCTAGATGATTGTTTTGGTGAATAAGTTGATATAAGTGGATGTGTGGACATATGAATTTGTGGGTGGACTGATTGAAAGTTATATGGAAGCATATGTGGGAAGAAAAAGTGTGAATATTAGTTTGTCATGAGCTTTGATGATCATATGTTTTAATATGATAGAGTTTTGAGTCAACGAATGCATGAGATATGTTTGTTATGAAATTGGTCGCTTGAATTAGGGGTTCAATGACAATTTCATGTTTAGGAGATCTCATTCAACAATTCATTATTACTCTTTGCCTATCAAAAGATAGTGAGTCCTTTTGGAAACTTGTGTAGATTTGTATCTTGTCGTTGGATCGTGCATCTTGATTTACAAACCCATTGTATCTTTGCCTAAGGTTGTGTGCCTTAGTCTACAAGTCCAAATTAGGTGTAGTGATCTTCCTTGGTCTTGTTCTTAAAATTGTATTCAATTATTCATATAGTGAGTGTCATTCTCATCATGGTTTTTCCCATATTGGGTTTTTTCACATAAAAATCTAGTCTTCATGTGTTTGGTGTTTGATTGCTTCATCTTTCATTAGTGTTTAGTTGGTTAAACATAATTTATAAGTATTTGTAATTGAAAAAAAAGTTTAAATATTTTCTCAAGAGCGATTCACCCCTCCTCTTAGTCTTCTAGTGTTTTCAACATTTGGTATTAGAGAAAGGTTCCTCTAGGAAATGATTAACTATTTGAGAAAGGTTTGGGATGGTGAGGGATAGTGGTCCCAAAGCACCAAAATTTGTTGGTTCAAACTACTTTTTGAAGGAGTAGATGGAATCTTATTTGGATTTTGTGTTGTTTGGAATATGGGAAGCTATTAAGGATGAATATACTTGTCTGACTAGTGGTTCTTTTATTTCAAATGAGATCAAGTTACATGAAAAACATGGCAAGGAAAGAAACACACTTATCAGTGGTTTGAGTGATTCAATACTATTGAAGGTTATGTATTGCAAGAGTGCAAGGGAAGTTTGGGAGAATTTGAGAAACATTTATGAAGGAGATCAGAAGGTCAAGTAAGTCAAGATGCAGAATCTGAAGTATAAGTTTGAGACTCTGAGGGTGTTTGAAGATGATAAGATTGATAGTTACTTCCATCGAGTTAATGAGATAGTAAGTGCAATCAAAGGTATTGGCAGAAGTATGAAAGAAAATGAGGTTCTGAGAAAAATAATGAGGATAATGCCTAGATTCTATAGACCTAAGTTGTATGCTATTGAAGAAAGTCATAATATGGATACATATACATTGGTTCAATTCTATGGATTGATCTCTACCTTTGAGATATCAAAATTTGGAGATCAACAAAATGTTAAGAAGGAAGTTGTATTCAAAGTTAGCAAAAATATTGAAGATGTACCTGAAACAAGCAATGATTGGATGATGAGGAAACAAATTTTGTGAGAAGACTAAAGAAAGGATCCAAAAAATACAAAGGTAAGTCTCTCTTTAAATGTTTTGATTGTGGAAGAATTGGTCATTATGCTACTAGATGTACTTTCAAGGAAGATAACTATAAGAGACCCAATGATGATAACAAGAGAAAGGATAACTATAAAAGAGATGACATATAAAAAAAAGAATAGATTTTGGAGACAATCTTAAGAAGAATTTTTATGCAATGGAGACCCATTCATTTAAAGATCAAGATTGTGATTACTCAAATGATGAATTATTATTTTTAACCAAATTTAGAAAAGGATAATGAATGGCCTAGTACTCCACATGATGAAAAGAACAATAAAAGACCAATGATTGTAAGGACTACACTACATGCAAAAAATGACCTAAAGCTTAGATAATTGATTTAGGATGCTCAAAACACATGACAAGTGATAGAAGAAATTTCCTTGACTTTGAAAAGTATGATGGTGGATCAGTGAAGTTTGATGGTGAAGAGGCTACACCTATTTGTGATAAATGAACCATATCCATTGATGGTAAGAATAAGATAGAATATGCTTATTACATTAAGAGTTTAAGACATAATATTTTGAGTGTGAGATTTGCAAAAATGGCTACAAGCTCATATTTCAAGGGTTCAGATGTGAGATTAGGAAAGGAGATTTTGAAAGTTTAGTTGCACAAGGTATAATAACAAATAACAATGTCTATTACATAAAGGAAAACATAGGAAGTAGTTTTCTATTGGTGTAGAGTGTAATGCCTGCCAAAATACCCTAGAGAAAATAAGCATCTAACAAACTAAATGGAGATATAATTTTTTTTTAAATATCAACTAATGAAATACATAAATCCATTTATAATTTATATCTATTAGCAATTAAACACAAGTAACATGATTCTTAAGCACATTAACTAAATTACACAAATGGAATAACATAACATCTCAACCATTACAACTATCTCTCTAGGGTACTTTAACGTCATTACTTAATTAACTATTATAAGAAATAACATCTACTCATTTGATTACTACACTTATCATAAATTAATCCTTAATCCTATCCAAATGCAACATGTATTTTTTCTTCCATTATGATATGCAAGCTACTTGATCATTTAGCCATTATGAGATGCACTCTACTCTAACATGATATGCTTATTCTTTTCCATGCAAGATTAATCCCCTTTCTTAAGTTCACTTTATGATCCAAATCCAAATGTGTTTTAACCCTTAACCATTTCCTAACTACATGATCATTATCCATTTACAATGGTAATTGCAATATTGATGCACACATATTTGTTCTTACTTATATTTTTATCTATACTACAAATGCATCTAAATACTTAACATGATCATTTCCTTCATCTTGAATCCTAAATGCATTAATGAAAGTATCTTAATTCTTCTCTTAGTCTAATCATTTTACATTCAATTAATACTTCCTAACTTCCAATACAATCACATGAATGACATCTTATCTACACAATATTCATTTATCAACCACAATTCCTACATCTTATTCATTCCATTTTCTAAGGGTATTTTCACATATGAATCTACTTCTAGATAATAACCATGGAATCTAAACTAATATAATGATAACATGAATCCATTCTATTTCAAGTATAATTCTATTACAACATCTAAGTACATGAGAATCATTTACATTCATTATACAAGAACGTAACCATACATGTCATGGTTCCATTATTACAAATCATGTCATAATCCTAAATACCATATACAATACAATTACAATCATATGAATAATACATCATGAGAATTGCTCCTTCCTAATACATGATTCATCTACCATTACAAGGTAATACATTACATGATTCCAAGATATCCATTACATAAATCTGCTACATGAAACATCCATAAACTGCTACAATGAGAAGTATCCACATCCATGCATGAAGAATCCAATACAAAATCCTAATGGTTGAAAAGAACCAACCACCCGACCATGTGGATCCAAAGGAGCTACCCCCCATGATAGGATATGACACAAGGTCCCAACACACACTCTACATCTAGGCTGACACTTAACAACCAAAGAGACTAAACAACACAAGGACTCTCATGCATGGACCAACCACAAGAAATCACAAGAAGAAACTCCCAAAGGCTTACAAATCATCAAGTTATAAATGAAAATCCATAAGGCATATTAACAATCAATAAGGGGACACATGTAAGAGTGGAGTGTCATCACATGCCATCCTTAACATAACAAATACTATAACATAAGGCACAATCCTAATGGATATGTGGAGCCATCTCAACCTATGAGAGATCAAGGGAGATTTAATTTCCTTCGCAATGGCCTTCCCATGCCTATCCTAAAACATCCTCCCTAGGATCAAGTCATGGAGCTCACAATTATTCATTATCTTTATTATTGAATTATTTACCTAGCCCATTAATTTATTATTATGTTATCACTTGTTTACATCATGGTAAACTTCCAATGTGTCTTGACGGTCTATACTTCACGCATCCTTACAAGGAACCTAATGCAAGCCTATCTCTCGTGACCCCGGTCATCACAAGGAAGCCCACTCCCCCTAACATGGACCAAAAATAATAAATCTCAAGAGGCTCTAATCTAAATTGAAAATATAAAAAACATAAACATCATATGTAGCCAAATATATCCATACATATTCCTTACAATATACACATGGCTACAACAAGTATAACAAAATGAGCCTCTTGGTCAATAAATACAAAGGGAGTAACAAAGCCATCAAATCTATTGTCAACATGAAAATAAAAACCACAACAAGGCCAACTCACTTGCTGGTCCAAAACAGCAAAATATCACCTCATCCACCATGGCTCATCAACATGGGATAGAGAAAGTACCAATACATCACAACAACATAGGAAGATAAATGAGCATAAAACCATAGAAAAATATCAAATCTAAACAAAGACCAATCTACATCAATAGATCCTTACACAAGCCTCTGGTACAAAATCCAATCAGAAAAACAAAACATAATGAGCAAAATAGACTAAAATGTAGAATCTGGACAGTGCAACGCATATACTATACAACCCAATGCATATACCAAATTGTACAATGCATACACAAACAATGCAATCATGAGACCCTAAATTGTACTCACAAGTTTAAACAACGCATATGAGATGAAATAGTGCATTTGCCCCAATAGACAGCGCATATACAAAAGCAGACAATGTATTCACCAACGGTTTCAACGTATATACATAGGGTTTTAGCGCATATAAAATTTTGGTGCATTTACCTAGAAATGGACATGGAAGAGACAAATTTATGACTTAAATTAAAATTCTAAATCTAAACCAAAAGACCCGAATAAGGGCTCAATAGAGATGCCCAGGTGATACAAAATGATTGACATAAACCGAATAATAAATTATTGTCTATAAAGGAAGATATACGGAAAACACAAATTCACAGGTTAGACACAAAATAGGTTCCAAAATCATATAGAAGCTTAAAACAATCAAAGCAACATTCACTAGATCTTCACACTCCCAAAGAAACCATAATACGCCCTCAACCAAACAAAGGCTCATCCAGAAAAGATTTATAGAGGAAAGAATGTTTGAGCCATGAACGATAACACACTGAAAGCACAATATTTTCCCATAAAACTGTAATATATAGTTCTATCCCCAAATATTTATTTTTGCAACTATATAAAACTATAGAATATAAATTCAATCAACCCATCTCCTGGAAGACAATATGTAGACATGAAGCATACAGAAAACCAGTAAATACCAAAATACAAAAAGAAATAGAACTCCAACCTACAACCCATGTTATGGAAGGTAGCTGAAGAAGAGCTCCAAATCCAAATCAAACAAGCTCCAGCAAAACCAAGCCAAATTCCCAATCCAAGAGTCAAAAGAAAATTGCAGAAAACTTTTTGGAAGAAGAAACCCGAAAACCATCTCGGCAAACAAAATAAAAAGCCATACAATAACCAAAACCCTAGCCTCCACGAGAACCAATCAAAATATTTTATTTTGGAGTTTATTTTACAAACACATCTTATATTATATTTTATTCTCCTATTTCGAATTTAACCAATGAGAGTAAAGGGTAGGTAGAATAAATATAAAATCTGTTTATACAACCAAGTGGGAATATATTATTATTTTATTTTAAAGTGTTTATACACCCCACTATGAATAAAATTTAAACTATATAAATAAAACATAAGCTATAAAGAAATTGTCAAATGGGGAATTAATAAATAAATAGCTCAAAGCTCATAAAATAATTAAAGAACCAAATTAAATATTAAACACTAAATAAATAAATCAAACTATAAGCAATAAATAACTATAATCAAATAAATAAATAAAGATCAAAGCCTCAATTAGGGATTAAACAATAAATATTAAATAAACCTTAAACAACATAAATAAACATTAATAATTAAATAATTAAATACTCAAAAGACAATAATCCAATCAATTAAATTAAACATCAATATTTACACAATCACACATAAATACATCAAATAAATCAACATAAGCTAGCATGCTCACAAAGCCACAACTCACTAACTGACATGTCAATCACGCCAAGATGCTGATGACTCATAGTGGACATATTAGACCTAGAGTATGTGTAGGGAACTCATGTCATCTCCAGACCACATGCCATTGGGATTTTACAGCACACTTAGACCTGTGAAGCCAGGTGGAGTCGATGTTTGGTACCTGCAAATCTTGCAACCACAAAGCAACGATGCAACATATGCATATACACCTTAACAAACAAGCGATAGGGAATCATGAGGGCACATTCCACTTGCAATGAGCGATGTGACATCATCCCTCTCACGAAGACAGACATACAATAGTCAAACACATCGCATAAACATCTCATCATATATAATCATGAAATAGGGTTAGTGTAATCATAATAGCATTAAATCCATGATCAATATAAATCATCAATATTCCATCAACATAGTAATTCATATAGAATCCATCAAGCACATATATCTATCAAATCAAATGATCAATAATGATAGTGTCATCATCCATATAAACTATCAAAATAGCATATGTCCAATAATGTCTAACATCATAATGAGTACTGAAACACATGTATAATCATAATCCAAAACACCATAAATAGTCTAGATAAGTCTATCAAGCATGAAATAAAAGTCAAGTCTAGTAAAATCAAATCAAGTCAATAGTAGACACTACACAGAGAAATAAATGTTGTTTGTGGTACAAAAGGATGAGACACATTAACTTTGACAACAAGGTGAAGATCAACTCTACTCATGTAGTGAGAGATTTACATAAGATTATCAAACTTGCCAATACAGTGTGCAAGGAATGTTGGATGAGAAAGGAAACTTGGAATAAATTCAAGAACAAGGAGAATTATACTACAAAACCTTTGGAGCTAATTCATACAAACTTGTGTAGACCTACAAGGACAATAGGACTAAATGGTGAAAGGTATTTTATGTTACTCATTGATGATTATTTTAAAATGACATGGGTTACTTTTTTAAAACAAAATTTAGAAGCCATAGATAAATTTAAAGTGTTCAAATATATGGTTGAAAATCAAGTATAAGCTAAGATCAAATGTCTAAAGTCTAATAGAGGTGGATAAGTTACATAAAATTAATTTGATAGATTTTGTCAAGAGCATAATATTAGAAGACGATTGTCTACACCTATGACTCCACAACAAAATAAAGTTGTTGAAAGGAAGGGTAAAATTATTTTTGAAATGGCTAAAAATATGTTAAAATATGCTAACTTTCCTAATGTGCATTGGAGACAAGTTTTTGATACCACTATCTATATTATTAACAAGGTATAAGTGAGAGTGAATCATACAATGACACCTTATGAGATATGGTATGAAAGATCACATATGGTCAAATATTTTAGATTATTTAGAAGCAAGTGCTACATTAGAAGAGATGAGGAAGATATGGGAAAGTTTGATCCAAGATTTGATGAAAGAATATTTCTAGAATACTCTACAAAGAGTAAAGCATATAGATGCTACAACATTAGGATGAAGAGGATTGTGGAAAGTAAAAATGTCAGAGTAAGTGGAGAATAGAATCAAGTTGCTCTAGAACTTAAGATTGAGATAGAAGATACCTCCTTTATTGCAGAAGAGAAAATTGTACTAGAAAATAAATTAGTATCTAATGAAAAGGAGAAGGAACTTGGACAAGAACCTAAGACAAATCCAAATTATGTGCAAAAGACTCATTTAGAAGATCAAATCATTAGAGATTAAGACAAATAAGTTCAGACAAGAAGAAGGCTAGCCAATATTAGTGAACAAACAAATTTTTGTTTCTTATCTAAGGTGGACCCAAAGAACTTTGTAGAGGCATAAAAATATGATAGATGGATGAAGACAATGGAAGAAGAGTTGGATTAGATACAAAATAATCAAATATGAGAGTTGTTACCTAGACTAGAGGATAAGAATGTGATGTGAACAAAGTGGGTGTTCTGGAACAAGTTGAATGAATGTGGATAAGTCACAAGGAACAAGGAAAGATTGGTTTATAAAGGCTATTCACAAGTTGAATGTATAAAATTTGAAGAAATTTTTTCTCTAGTAGCTAGGATGGAAGGTATGAGGATGTTTCTTGCATTTTATGCCTACAAGAATCTTAAGGTATATTAGATGGATGCTAAGCCAACATTATTAAATGAAGAACTTGAAAAAGAGGTTTAAATTGAACAATTAGATGAGTGTTAGTTGTTAGAAGATTTAGATATGTTTGTAAGCTCTAGAAAGCATTTTATGGACTTAAGAAAGATCCTAGAGCTTGGTATGTGAGTTTGGACAAATATTTGTTGTAGAAAAACTTCAAGAAAGGTATTGCAGATATTAACCTTTTGTTCAAGGTTGAAAGTGAGAAACTATTGATAGTAGTTGTATATGTTGATCATATCATTTTTGGTGGAGATGACAATATTTTATTTGTAGAAGAAATGCAGAAAGAATTCGAGATGTCAATGATTGGTGGGTTGCCATTTTTTCTTGGTCTTTAAGTAACACAATTAAAAGATGGTATTTTCATTTCTTAGGAAAAGTATATTAAGGAGATGTTGAAGAAGTTTGGTATGGAATTGTAAGCCATTTAGAACCCCCATAGTTACTAGTTGTCATTTAAGAAAAGATGATGAATCTCTTAAAGTGGATCAAAATGTTTATAGATCTATATTCTATGGATGTTGCACTATTATGCTTTTAGGTCCTTAACAGTTTAAATGTTGAATTTGGTTATTGAATTTTCCTGACTGTGAGGCTTTCTATCAGGTTTGGGCTAGAGAGTGATTTGTAGTGTTGGTTAAAGTGTTGTGGCTTGGAGGACATGTTCATATTGTTTATGTAGTGTTCCAATTCAGAATAAAGTGTTGGTTTGCTCCACAAGTGAACTTATGATGTTATGTTGTTCAACAAAATCATTTGTGTTGGTCTCTAGCCAACTCAGTTGGTTCATCCTATTTGGATCATACCCTTTTGTTCAAGATATGAATTAGAGGTTGAGTTAAGGTGTTGTTATGAGTGTTATTGTGGCATGTGAAGATCCATATTAAGTAATTTGCATTGGAGAATTTTTTTGGGTCAACTGGTTAACACACTTTATTGTTTATCTATAAATTTTGTTTGATGCCAAATTTGGAGGATGTTTTGTTGTGTGCAGTTCATTGGAATCAACTTAGGAAGGCATGTTGTGATGCATTTAGGTCCCATTTATCTTCTAGAGTGAATTGCATTTAATAGTTTTCTTGTGGTGGTTGACTTTGTGTAAATTATGTTTATTTTGTTTGTGGCTGACCTAGTTTAGAGTTTCAGTGAATAAGATGAGATAAATGGATGTGTGGATGCATGATTTGTGGGTGGATTGGTTGAAAGTGATGTGGAAACATATGTGGGAAGTAGAGGTGTGAATGTCAGTTTGCGATGAGCTTTGATGATCATATTTTTTGAGTAATACAAATTTTTAATGTAACGAATTTGTGAGTTGTATTTGCCAATGATATTGGTTGCTTGAGTTAGGGGTTCAAGGATAACTTCATGATTAGTAGATATTAACCAACAATGCATCATTCCTTTGTGTCTGCCAGAAGACAATGATTCATTTTGACATATTTTGCAAATTTGTACTTTGTCTTGGGATCATGCATCTTAGTCTACAAGTCCATTGTATCTTTCCCTAAGGTTGTGCGCCTTAGCCTACAAGTCCAAATTAGGATTAGTGAGGTTCCTTAACCTTGTGCCTAAAACATTATGTTCAATTATTCATATAATGTGTGATTCTCATTGTGGGTTTTCTCATATTGGGTTTTCCACATAAAAAATTGGTGTTCATGTGTTTGGTATTTGATTGACTCATCTTTCATTGGTGTTTAGTTGGTTAAAGATAATTGATGCGTTCTTTTTATTTAAAAATTATAAGGATTTTCTCAAGACTAATTCACCCCCCCTCTTAGTCTTGTGATTTGTTCAACATGAATAATAACAATCTAGAGTAACCCATTGCTTTCTTCTGTGAGGGAGTAAAATATTATGGGATCAATTATAGCTATGTAAAATAGAAGGATCTCACTATGGTTAGAGAGTTGAAGAATTTTAGGCATATGATGTCCTACAATAGGATCCAGCTCTTAGTTCCACATGCAAGTATCAAATATTTCCTTTTAAACAAGGATATCAGTAAGAAGAGAGCTAAATGGATAACAAAGGTCATTGAATATGACATCAACATCAAGATCACTAAGCTCATAAGAGGTAGGGGTGGTCTCATCTTTTGAAACAACTTCTAAAGCTGCATTTGTGTTAAAAGAGGATCGATCAGCCAATAATGATGTTCAAGCTAGTTGGGTAAATGACATGACTACCTTCTTGATCAAAGGTAGGTATCCCTAAGGTCTAGATAAGACCAAAAGAAAAAATTTCAGTCTACAATCCATTCCTTATGTCTTAGTGAATGGCATACTTTTCAATAATGACTTTAATGGAGTCTTATTAAGATGCATTGAGAAGAATAATTTCAATAGATTATTAGATGAATTTCATGATGGCTATTTAGGTGGTCATTCTCTTAGTACTGCAATGATCAAAATAACAAGGGCTTTCTATTATTGGCCAATCTTATTTAGTGATTCACATAGATGGGTGAAGAATTACAAGAAATATGTTTTCTTATCAAGAAAGAAAAGTTAAGCTACCCTTCCTCTCCACCCTATTCAGGAAGATCAACCATTCACACAATAGGTTTTAGGCTTTATTGTCACCATAAATCCACCTTCTAGTGTTGGTCACAAGTGGATTTTGGCAACTACATACTACTTCACCAAATGGACAAAAGTAGTTGCATTAAAGAACACCACAAAGGTTTTAGTGTTGGAATTATAACCAAATTTGGTGTCTCTTCCACCATTATATTAGACAATGCTGAGGAATTTTTTGGAGCTCAAATAAGTTCTTATGTAGTTAAGCATGACATATACCTAAAAAGGTCTACAAATCAAAAGAAGTCAAAGAGGGAGATCTAGTGCTCAAGTGGGACATAGATAGAGCCAAAGAAGGATGACACTTCAAGTTTGATGCTATCTAGAGTGGTCCATATATCATCACTAGCTGCAAAGAGGCCAATGTGTTTCATCTATCTAGGCTTGATGGTGAAGTGCTTCCAAACTTGGTCAATGGTATTCATCTCAAACCTTGCTTCTAAAGGAGGTTTGATGATCTTGTAAATATTAGATTAGATGTCATTTTCATTTTCAAGAATTATCACTACACATGTCATATTCTTCTTAAGGGAATGTGTGTTAGTTTCCCTATTATCCTCCAAGTGCAGGCTTTCACATCCATTTATGTCCTCTTTTGTATTTGAGGCAAGTAGTAGTCTGTTATAGTTCCCCTTCCATGACTTATAACCCAATGGATAGATATGGCTTATGGATTCCTCATGTTTAGCAAGCAAACATCCCACAAATGTCACAAAAATGTTATCATTTCTTGCTCCCATAAGTGCCCATTGTAGACAAATAAAAATATCCTCTTAGTAACCTTTATTTATTTATTAATTAATTCATGTGGATCCATTATATTATTGAATAATTCCTTATTATTCCATTTCGTCACAATATATCTTTTGTTGGAATCCAAGAACATTGAGAGGGGGGGAGGGGGGGTGAATCAGTGTTCTACCCCGGTAATGTTAGTTTTGAACTTATTGCTTATTAACCGGTTAATAGTAAATAAAATTAAAGTGCATACAACAAATAACACATAAAGAGGCAACACCATAACACCAATATTTATACGTGGAAAAACCATGGTGGGGCTGATACCCACAATATCTATATACTTGATCAAGGTATACAAATATTACATGAAGGGGATTGCACATGCAGTTAGGCCAATCACCTAGAGCTCATTTCTCAACACTAAATGAGAAGTCTCACTGACTTACAAAGAATTACAAAGTAATTACAAGAAGAATGAACTTATAAGATGCATCTAACCATGCTAGATAAGTTTTGGTTCATGCTATGATAACCTTCACTATGTACCGGTTTGTTGATGCTCTGTTATGCTCAGTTCTACTACCGGTTAGGTTGTGCAGTACGTGAAACTAAATACAAAATATTCTAACCACTGAACAAAAAGCATACTAATAATCCCTGAATAATTCGCAACCAAAATTCGCATTACAAAAAATTATATAATCTATCGCTGAAAGGATCTCCTTAAACATCCTTCTAACTTCCACCATGTCGACTTCAATGAAAAGTATAAACTTGACGAACACCGGATCATAATGAATTTCAAACATAATCCCAATGATCATGTTGGCCTTTGCACATTACTGTAAATTCCATGAAATAAATAATTGGGGCCATAAGATCTCCTAGTTGGGTCCTATCCATTACCGGGTTCCAAATACACATTAGCAGGATCAGTTACCAGGATTAGGACTTAGCTAGTTGTGAAGCAAAGTGAATGTCGGCTAACCCAAATAAAACAAAGTAATGAATCCTAATAGAATATTTACACCTGGGGATGAGTTGCCATCAATGACAACCCAAAATGCCATTAACCCTTACTGGATGAGTGCCAATTGCCAGCACTCTCCCCCTTTGGCATTGATGCCAACACTCATGTGAAAAATAGTGTTGTCACTGAATTTGCTTGACCATGACCACCTGACCTGTATACGAATTTTCTATATACATAATATGCTCCCCCTGAGAACTATATACATTTTTCACTTTATTCCTCCTCCTTTGACATCAATGACAAAGCGGGGTGCCCACAAAGAATTCTGTATAGTTATGAACATAGGCCGATTCTATACAAATTTCAAAATGTCTTCATACATTTTTTTTTAAAATGAAAAGTTGGTAGCCCAACCTTGCTTAAGGGATTCAAGAATGGAGATGAATCCATTCAAGAGACTGACATAATATTCAATTTACTCTGATGTTTTTGGATCCTCCTTCTACATGTTAGCAATGCATTCAGTCTTATGAAATAATAAATTATCCAACAGGGAACCAATGAGATTCCAGAGCTCATTTTCTCTCTTTATTATGTTGTCCCTATCCTTCTCCAATTTAAAAATTTGATCCATAACTACCAAAGTTGGACCATCCAAAGAACTTGTAAGTTTGATTGTCGGGTTGTAAGAATTAGAAATTTGAATTAAATTGTTCCTACAATCTGACAATTGCTTGTCTATGGATGTTGTGAGCTTATCAAAATCTAGACAATGTTAGTCCCAACCGATGTTGAGAGGGGAGGGGTGAATAAACACTTAATCAAACTTTTATCATAAATCTTCATTCATCTAAGATCCAACAATGTACTTAATCACTGAAGTAAAATATGCAAGCATTAAAAGTTGACAGTGACACCAAGGAGTTATCTCGTGGAAACCCAATAAGGAGAAAACCACGGTGTGAGTAGGAACTCACAAAATTTGCACTCTTCTAGAGTATGCTCAGTTAAGAGTCATCCATGTTAGGAGATTACAAAGACACTGTTAGGTGCCACTCGGTTAAGGGATTTTGATCAAGGTCGGTTAATGCCTTTACCATGTTAAAGGTAGCCTAATTATGTAAGGCCCTCCCCAACCAAGCTTTGATTAACTTAGTTGACCATGTTTGACCCTACTAATAAATGCTATAATTCAATAGGATGGGCTATGTTAGACAGATAGATTGGTGAGAAAAGTAATTGAACCAGGTTATGGAATCATTTCACCTTGAGGTGTACATTTTTATGCATTATGGATTGTGAACTTATAAGATTCCATGATTTGGATAACATGGATGCATGTTGATGCTTCCTTTATATGCGTTATGATATAGAAATCTATATGATTCCAGAATAGGATAAATTTGAGATGATATATGTCATTATTGGATTTGCAGGACTTCACTATGATGATAGAAATAGGATGTATGTTTTATGTATGGATTAAAATTATGAGGATTATGTGGATTTATTTGGATGTAAGATGTATTGATTTGTTTAAATGTATATTGTATGCAGAGTGTTTGATGTGTAGTCTTACTCATGTATTTTATATTATATGAGGCTATTTGGAATTACTAATGTGTAATTGAGATGCATGGGAAAATTATCCATGTGACCATGGAAACATTATGGAGAACCAAAGCTAGACCTATGTATGTTCGTAAAACCAGGGGTTGTCTATTTGGAGAGACAATACCCCATTTCTATCGTATTTTATTTGTGAAAATAAATATTGCATGTGTGTTAGATTGAATTTATTTATTTGTGTAAATCAAACAAGAGATAAAATTTCATGTGTAATGTTGTAAAGTATTTTATTGTGTCACTTGAAACATGTGATTGATTTATGTCTTGATTATTGAATTGTCTCTTGGAGGGAGTTGTTTTAACCATAGCTTTTTCAAATAATTTAATGTAGTTCTATATTTTCCTTGGGTAGAGAATCTTTGGGGTGGTCAACTTAGGTTTGACCCGAAAATTAACTTCACATGGGTTTAAAAGGGGTTAAATGGACTCATAAGGGTAGTTTAAAGGTGTTTCCTAAAGCCCATAAGGTATACCTAAGGGTTAGGAGTAATTTTAGGCATGTGACAACTTCCATGTGGCTGTTTAGTCACCCTAAAAAGTGAGTTTTCTAAGATGTGCGAAAATTGAATTTAGAAGGCACCATCTAGGTTAGTTAACTTTCCTTTTTGATGAGAGATCATTTTTTATCTTTTTTGGACTTTTCCTTTTTCAATTTTAGAAACTTGTGAGAACTCTCACTGAGGTCTTCTTAGGCAAGAATGAGAGATTTTGCGGGTAATCACCCACTCTCCATTTTTGGAAACAAGGAATTTTGAAAAAAAAGATAGATTTGGTATAGGATTTTGGGCTAAGTGTAGAGAAACAAAGATTGTGGAATAGAGCTGCTCATCCTCAACTAATCTAGCATACCTTTGGGTAGTTTGAAGGTTGGTTTAACTTCTTCTTGTGTTCTTTCATGTTGCAGGTTATTTTGGAAAGATTGTTGTGTGGAAAAAGTTGCTCTCTTGCATTTTATTTTGTGAAAATTATTACACGTTATGTCTTTGTTTCCTTGTATGCATTCTATGTTTTGGGAGTAACCAAGGCCTCCTACTATTGGGAGAGAGGATGGTCTTGTGGGTGGTAGAAGTTTGATAGCCCTCGAGTGAGGCTCTCGTTATGAGAGTGATCTCAAGGGATATTTATGTGACCCTTGCTGCATGACTTGTTTATGCATTTGGGGGTCATAAGGAGAAAAATAAGGCATGAATGTCTTGGGGGGCATAAAGATGTGGAGTTATTATACTTTTCATAAATCTTTGGTTGTCATGAGGTGGCTTTGTGTTTTGCCATACTTGCAGTCTCCTCAGGGTACTTAGTCCACTACCCTTGAAAAAACATCACATTGTGTGGTGCAGTGAAGCCTTGGTTGGGAATATGTTTGTGATTGTTTTCCTCTGTTTGTTGAGTTTGCATGTGTGTAACCTGTCTAGGGCTTGGTTCTCCAAGCTCGAGGGTGGCTACTAGTTAGCCTAGGCTGAGAGGTGAGCACTCCATGGTCATAGCCAATGATTTATTTGCAGGTGTTTGGAAGAAAAGAAAAGGACAAGTAGAAGATTGTTGGATTTGTTGTTTGCATAAAAGATTAGAGAATGAAATATTTTATATTTTAAAGTGCAGCAATGTGAAAGGGATTGTAATTACTTTGAAAAGAAAATGTATCCATTGTAATAGAAATGAGGGACCAGTTTGGGTATTTTCTCCCTCTTGTAATCATGTCTATATTGTATTCTAAAAATGCCTTAAATAAATGCATTATTTCTGTTAATTTATTATTGCATAAATAAAATGATTATGTTAGATTTTTATTGCAAAAGAAAGTGTGTATTACTGGGATTAAGTTCCCTATAGTTACTATTAGTAATATGCATGTTAGTTTTGAAAATAAAAAGCTTATTTTGCATGTTAGTTATGAAAATAAAAGAATCAGTCTATTTACTATGCTTATCTCTAAAGTTAAATTTAAATAATATAACATTTATATAGTTGCTGTAAAGTTTATTGTATTCTGTTATTTTATTTATTCGCAGAAAATAAATCAAAAAAAAAATATATCATGTCTATCTTTAAGGTTTATTTTAATAATTTCTAGATTTAAATAATGGTTGTTTAAACTTATTTACTTCTATCAAATCTAAATAATTGTAGAAAATAAATTTAAAGAAAATAGTCTATCTATGATTTTAGCAGCAAGTATTTTAAAATAAAGAAAATATATGCATAGACTTAAATCTGATGACTTTAACTATTCTGTTAAAAATATTTCAAAATAAAATATCAACATATATTTGCATATAGAGGTTGCCCTGGATTTATTATGCAAATATATATATATATATATGTTTATTTGTATTCAACTTTTAAAATATACTTATTTACATAATATATATATATACATAAATATATATATATATATTATTATATTTAAAACAAATTTTTTTTTTTATTAATTAAACAAATTTAAAAAAAAAATATACAAAAAAAAAAGAAGAAAGGGTAGGGTCAAACCCACTGTGATTATAATAGGGGTCGGCGCAGCTGGGGGACCGCCGCTATGGCTTTCCACAGTAGACGGCATGGGGGGCCACCACAGTGGTCGGCACGGGGCCTCCCACTATGGTTAACCACATTGGGGAGCCCCGAGGTACCCCGCCGCCACCATTAACAACTCCTCCCCAAAATAAAACCCTCGTTGAGTTAGCCATGGCTGCCACTCCATGCCTTCGGCCCTCCTTCCTGCCAAAAGAAAAAGATAAAACCCTAACCCTATGAAAGTAAGGAAAGGGCTTTATTTTTATATTAATAAGATTAGGGTTTTCATGGTTGTTTGTATAATGTGAAAACATATATATATATATATATATACTTAGAGTTTTAAATTATGAAAGATTAGGGCAATTTGGAGATAAAATATTTTATTAAGTGATTAAAATTAATATGTTTTAATAAACATATGAGTATAATTAAAAAAAAGATGCTTTAAATTAAAATACTTATGAAGTTAATCTTTTGGGAAATTTAATTCTATTGTAAATTAATCAACTATAGAGGATAATTTTAGCCCACCTAGATATAGGTTTATGAGATTAAAATTTAAAGGAAAATATTCCCTATGAATTAAATTGACCCTTTAGTCGATTCAGTTAAACACTTTTAATTATTGTTAAAATAAAATATAGACATTTATAAACTAAGTGCTAGGACTAATTTAATTAGATCCAAAAAAATAAAATAATGGTTATTGGAGATTAATTTTATTTTCATCAATTTAAGAGAGTTTTGAATTAATTAATCTATTGACTAAATTTGATGAGATAATAAATTAATTCATTTAGTATTCCGCATTTAATTTTAAATTATCTTCATTTACTAGAGTTAGTGATTAGAGTTGACTCAAACATAATTGAGACAAACTTGCTAGTACATTTCATATTTGCAAATTTATATGTTTTAAGTTTGGGCATGACATTTTGGTATCAGAGCCCTAGGTTCAAACACTGGTGAACATGGGCTACATTCATAACTTAGTTGAAACCAAACTATGGCTTGAAGTATAACACCTAGGTGGGAAACTCGTAAAATAACAAAGAGAAACATAAGTGAAAATTCTTTTAAATCAACAAATCAACATATACCAATTCAAGGGGATTCCAAGGATCACTGAAAGCCCTAAAAATTTGAAACTTATCAGTCATAATATTTATGACTTAAATAAAACCCCAAAGGGCGCGAAATTTTCAATTATTGATTTATATGAAATATTTTCGGTGTTTAATCACGGAATTTATCTCTTTAGTACTTATGGGGTACCATTCAATTGGAACCTAAACGCAATAATTGCCCTAATCAAATCAAGTATGAGGAGTTAATTCTATAATAAAATACCTCTGATGGCAACTAAAAGAATGCCATCCATCGAGATATGTTCTTGACATGGCAAGTCAAGCAAGATAGTTAGACCTTAGATGAAGGTACAATAAACAAGATAAATAAGATCGAGACAGTTCAAGTTAAGTTTTTAAGCTATGTGAAATTATGATGGTTAAAAAGATCAAGGCCGCCATTGGAGACATAAATGAAGAAAAGTTAAAAGGAACTCTTGTGAATCTCAGATAGAAGCATTAACCTATCCTAATGACTAGGTACCTTAAGAATGTGGTCATGCTAGATTTCTTATTAAGAGCATTTGTTAGACAATTTTTGTAGTAATGCAGTGAAGCTAGAGTTGGATAACCCTGAAGATTAGAACTAAAATGATGAATGGCAATCTTCTTGATCAGAAAACCCTAGTAATACTATAGATGAGTTAAATAAGGAGAAAGGAGGCATGAACTTCTTGGGTTAAAACATGTAATTACAAAAAACCCTAAGTTCATCCATGGTTATATAATTGGGGAAACAAGCAAGTAAAAACCTCAACTAGTTTCTTTATGGGAAGATAATTTTGGAGAAAGTAAATAATGGAAGAGAGAGTAGAGTTGATTTGGGAATCATACAAAAATACCCATTGAAGTGCAAGGAGTGTAAAAGAATTAAGATCTTATAATCTAGGAATAAGTGACTAATACTCGTTCAGAAAACTAAGAAGAAAAGAGGTACAAGACAATATGTAACACAATTTAACTACTAGGCACAATCAAAAAAGTTTTGCAAATTATGGCACTCAAGTGTGAAAGTATGCGAGAACATTAAGTATGGATGAAGCAATATGCGAATGGAAATGGCTTATGGAAAGATAGCATAATAGTAATATGATGCCAAAGTTTTAATGAGAATTAGTTGACAGTATAAAATAATTTATGAGAACATTGATAAGGAGCCGAATTATGTGGTTAGCCAAGGGAGAACTAGGAAAATTATGGTAGTCTTAAGACATTGGTAATTATTGGACACCTTTAAGTTATACCATAATTAGGTAACAAGATATTATGATGATAAGGTGGTTTTTTTTGTAGATTGAAGGGAATTGTAAGTTGTGATATGTCGGATTTGGCCGGTAAGTAAATATAAATAAGTAATATGGAACGAGAAAACTTCCCTTTTTACAAAATTTTAATTAAAAGGATGGGTGTTGGTCACCTTTTGAGTGCACACCCCCTTGATTTCATAGTTGCAAATGTGAAGTAGGAGAGAATAAGTCCACTCTCCGAGTTGTTTGGAATATGTCATGAAATGTGTGGGTAGGAATTGTTGTCAACCGTTATCGATCTTACTTGACAATAATTCCATCCCAAATGTGTTAATAATTTGACAACAAGCTCCTACCCAATGGAGGCAAGTGAATGTTAGAGGTGAAAATATAAGGAGCTAGCATAAGGTGCTAAGAAAACAAATGATATCCCTAGTAAAATTATATGATTACATTATACAAATCCTAAGTGGTTCTAAGTAAAAAAGTGTCAATTTTGTACCGAACTATCAACCGTGTGTGTAAGACATGGAAGTGTTGATACTCGAGCTACCACATAACAATGAATCAAGGTTTAGCATATTAAGATAATTAATAAGAAGCCATATTAAATTAAGTTATTAAGGATGTATTAACAGGATGGAGGAAACTGGATAATTATTAAATAATTGATATTGAACCAAGTAACTATATAAATGTCTATTTAGTAGAAGATGATCTAATTAAGTACTACTAAACGCAACTGAAATGAAAGAGACTTTTGAGTGAAATTATTATTTCCCTTATAAAATTTATTCGATCTTCTTGATAATAGGAGTTATCGTAATTGTTATGTTAGTAATTTTCTTAACCCTATTGCCTAGGATTTTTATCGAGACCTAAGGTTTCATTGGATCAACTTGTTAAGTTTTAACCTCTAATTAAGCATAGATTGCGTATAATTAAGTGTTCAAAAAGAAAATAGTGCAAGAGGAATGGATGGAGAATGGTAGAGTTAGTGCAAGCACCTGTTAGAATATAATTAAGGATGTTAATAACCCTAAATAGATAGTGGATTATATCAGAAAGCGTTGCTTGAAATAGTAAGCACGTGAAGGTTAAAATGGAATGCGATTTATAGAAAAACGAATGCGATCTCTTGTGTATAAGAATTTATTTCATAAATCAATAAAGGATTATAAAAGAATCTAAGAACCTTAAGAGTCTAACAATCACTTCCTAACACACTCAGGACATGTGATCTTGGGTGATGTGTTGCGGTTACTCCCTAGGGTATGACCAGTATGGTCATCTTGTTTCGAGTTTTGATTCATCAGTATTTTCAACTTTCTTTGAAAAGTATATTGTGACCTAGGGGCTAGTACTTTCTTTTATTTATTTTATTTTATTTTATGAAGAGAGGACCACTAAATTTATGTTTCTTTTTAGTGTAATTATGGCACTTGCCATGTTTCTAGTTTTAATATCTTTTAATTGCCGATATTTTTCTTCTTTGAGTGGACTTGGTAAAAGTTATTTTTTTTATTTTTTTTTATTTTGAGCTTTTAAAGTGTCAAGTGGTCATTTTGATGGATGATATAGCTAGCCCTAGTGATGTGATTTATGTAAATGTCTATCATGTTCGTTAAACCACTGATAGTGTGTCAAGGGAGAATACCGCAAGGAGTGAAATTAGGCACAAAGAATTAACAAAGAATATATTTTATCAAATTAAGATAAAGGAAGGAATATCCTCCTAAATAAAAATAATTGTGAGTAATCTGAAAGAGAAAAATTTATAACAATGGTGTGACCTAGACCTAATGAATCGTGAAAGTGATGGTTGTCGACTGGTAAATTTGGCATGTGTATGGAGATGATTGCGTGGATGTTATCTAAAATAAGTATTAATAATTTCCATCACTCCCTTAGAATGGGATTGTTATGTACCTTAATGTTTGGAAATTGCGAATAATGTACCCTATGAAACTTAAACCTTGGTGCCTAGAAATATAAACATTTTAATCCCCAATGGTAGAAAACTACCCTATATAGGGGCAGATTTGAAGAACCTAAATTTGATTATGCCTTGTTGGAAGAAATTATGCACCTAGGACAGTTTAACAAATATTTTATTAACACCCTAATGAAGTGCCTTGATGTAAAATAAGTAGATTCATTAAGAATAAATTGTGATGTCAATTCTCTTTAGAGGCAAGCGTGGATGACAATTGCGGTGGGATAAACATGTTTTACACGAACCCTTAATAAGTATGATTCTTAGAAATTAATAAGTAAACTATCATGTGTAACCTTGATTGTGGGAGTTGATGTGTGTTATTGATATGATTTGAAAAGTAGAACTTTGTAAACACCTACTTGAGATCAAAGGGAAATGTAATAAAAATACTAAGAATTTAACCTTGTGAAGATAGTAAGTTAGTTACAATAATAAGTTAATTTTGGTATTTCACCTTTCTAGTAGGCAAGATAAGATTTTGAGTAATTTATTGAGATTGTGGGAAATGTTATGTCCCTACTTCGTAAATCTACTCATGCGACTTCCAGGAGTAAGTCGAACTCTAGGGGAGGAGGATGTAAGGCCCTCCCCAACCACACTTTGATTAACTTAGTTGACCATGATTGACCCTACTAATAAATGCTATAATTCAATAGGATGGGCTATGTTAGACAGATAGATTGGTGAGAAAAGTAATTAAACTAGGTTACGGAATCATTTCACCTTGAGGTGTACATTTTTATGCATTATGGATTTAGAACTTATAAGATTCCATGATTTGGATAACATGGATGTATGTTGATGCTTCCTTTATATGTGTTATGATATAGAAATCTATATGATTCCAGAATAGGATAAATTTGAGATGATATATGTCATTATTGGATTTGTAGGACTTCACTATGATGATAGAAATAGGATGTATGTTTTATGTATAGATTAAAATTATGAGGATTATGATAGTTTCTTATGTGGATTTATTTGGATGTAAGATGTATTGATTTGTTTAAATGTATATTGTATGCAGAGTGTTTGATGTGTAGTCTTACTCATGTGTTTTATATTATATGAGGTTATTTGGAATTACTAATGTGTAATTGAGATGCACAGGAAAATTATCCATGTGACCATGGAAACATTATGGAGAACCAAAGCTAGACCTATGTACGTTCGTAAAACTAGGGGTTGTCTATTTGGAGAGACAACACCCCGTTTGTATCATATTTTTTGTGAAAGTAAATGTTGCATGTGTGTTAGATTGAATTTATTTATTTGTGTAAATCCAACAAGAGACAAAATTTCATGTGTAATGTTGTAAAGTATTTTATTGTGTCACTTGACACATGTGATTGATTTATGTCTTGATTATTGAATTGTCTCTTGGAGGGAGTTGTTTTAACCATAGCTTTTTCAAATAATTTAATGTAGTTCTATATTTTCCTTGGGTAGAGAATCTTTGGGGTGGTCAACTTAGGTTTGACCCGAAAATTAACTTCATATGGGTTTAAAAGGGGTTAAATGGACTCATAGGGGTAGTTTAAAGGTGTTTCCTAAAGCCCATAAGGTATACCTAAGGGTTAGGAGTAATTTTAGGCATGTGACAACTCCCATGTGGTTGTTTAGTCACCCTAAAAAGTGAGTTTTCTAAGATGTGCGAAAATTGAATTTAGAAGGCACCATCTAGGTTAGTTAACTTTCCTTTTTTGGTGAGAGATCCTTTTTGATCTTTTTCGGACTTTTCCTTTTTCAATTTTAGAAACCTGTGAGAACTCTCACTGAAGTCTTCTTAGGAAAAAATGAGAGATTTTGTGGGTAATCACCCACTCTCCATTTTTGGAGACAAGGAATTTTGAAAAAAAAGACAGATTTGGTATAGGATTTTGGGCTAAGTGTAGAGAAACAAAGATTGTGGAATAGGGCTGCTCATCCTCAACTAATCTAGCATACCTTTGGGGAGTTTGAAGGTTGGTTTAACTTCTTCTCGTGTTCTTTCATGTTGCGGGTTATTTTGGAAAGATTGTTGTGTGGAAAAAGTTGTTCTCTTGCATTTTATTTTGTGAAAATTATTACGCGTTATGTCTTTGTTTCCTTGTATGCATTCTATGTTTTGGGAGTAACCAAGGCCTCATGCTCTTGGAAGAGAGGATGGTCTTGTGGGTGGTAGAAGTTTGACAGCCCTCGAGTGAGAGGCTCTCATTATGAGAGTGATCTCAAGGGATATTTATGTGAACCTTGTTGCATGACTTGTTTATGCATTTGGGGGTCATAAGGAGGGAAATAAGGCATGAATGCCTTGGGGGGCATAAGGATGTGGGGTTATTATACTTTTGATAAATCTTTGGTTGTCATGAGGTGACTTTGTGTTTTGCCATACTTGTTGTCTCCTCAGGTTACTTGATCCACTACCACCCTTGAAAAGACATCACATTGTGTGGTGCAGTGTAGCCTTGGTTGGGAATATGTTTGTGATTGTTTTCCCCTATTTGTTGAGTTTGCATGTGTGTAACCTATCTAGGGCTTGGTTCTCCAAGCTTGAGGGTGGCTACTAGTTAGCCTAGGCTGGGAGGTGAGCACTCCATGGTCATAGCTAATGATTTATTCACAAGTGTTTGGAAGAAAAGAAAAGGACAAGTAGAAGATTGTTGGATTTGTTGTTTGCAGAAAAGATTAGGGAATGAAATATTTTATATTTTAAAGTGCAGCAATGTGAAAGGGATTGTAATTACTTTGAAAAGAAAATGTATCTATTGTAATAGAAATGAGGGACCAGTTTGGGTATTTTCTCCCTCTTGTAATCATGTCTATATTGTATTCTAAAAATGCCTTAAATAAATGCATTATTTTTGTTAATTTATTATTGCATAAATGAAATGATTATGTTAGATTTTTATTGCAAAAGAAAATGTGTATTATTGGGATTAAGTTCCCTATAGTTACTATTAGTAATATGCATATTAGTTTTAAAAATAAAAAGCTTATTTTGCATGTTAGTTCTGAAAATAAAAGAATTATTCTATTTACTATGCTTATCTCTAAAGTTAAATTTAAATAATATAACATTTATATAGTTGCTGTAAAATTTATTGTATTCTGTCATTTTATTTATTCGCAGAAAATAAAAATAAAAAAAATTATATCATGTCTATCTTTAAGGTTTATTTTAACAATTTCTAGATTTAAATAGTGGTTGTTTAAACTTATTTACTTCTATCAAATCTAAATAATTGTAGAAAATAAATTTAAAGAAAATAGTCTATCTATGATTTTAGTAGCAAGTATTTTAAAATAAAGAAAATATATGCATAGACTTAAATCTGATGACTTTAACTATTCTGTTAAAAATGTTTCAAAATAAAATATCAACATATATTTGCATATAGAGTTTGCCCTAGATTTATTATGCAACAATATATATATATATATATATATATATATATATATATATATGTTTATTTACATTCATCTTTTAAAATATACTTATTTACATACATACATACATACATACATATATATATATATAACAAACAAAAAATATATATATATACAAAAAAAAAAAAGAAAGGGTAGGGCCGAACCCACTATAATTATCATAGGGGTCAGCGCAGTCGAGGGACTACCACTGTGGCTTTCCATAGTGGATGGCACGGGGGGCCGCCACTGTGGGTGGCCACAGTGGTCAGCACGGGGCCTTCCACTGTGGTTAACCATAGTGGGGAGACTCCAGGCCACCACTGTGGTTTCCCACAGTGGGCGGCATCCCCGGGGTACCTCGCTGCCACTATTAACAACTCCTCCCCAAAATAAAACCCTCGTCAAGTTAGCCATGGCCGCTGCTCCATACCTTCGGCCCTCCTTCCTGCCAAAAGAAAAAGATAAAACCCTAACCCGGGTAGGGTTAGGGTAGCAAAAAAAAAAATATAAAATGAAAGTAAGGAAAGGGCTTTATTTTTATATTAATAAGATTAGGGTTTTCATGGTTGTTTGTATAATGTGAAAACATATTTAGGTATATATATATATATATATATATATATATATATATATATATATATATATATATATATATATATATATATATATATATATATATATACACATACACATACACATACACATACACATACACACACACATACACATACACATACACATACACACACACATACACATACACATACACATCTACATGTACATGTACATATACATATACATATACATGTATATATTAGAGTTTTAAATTATGGAAGATTAGGGCAAGTTGGAGATAAAATATTTTATTAAGTGATTAAAATTAATATGTTTTAATAAACATATGAGTATAATTTTAAAAAAAAGATTCTTTAAATTAAAATACTTATGAAGTTAATCTTTTGAGAAATTTAATTCTGTTGTAAATTAATCGACTATAGAGGATAATTTTAGCCCACCTAGATATAGGTTTATGAGATTAAACTTTATAGGAAAATATTCTCTATGAATTTAATTGACCCTTTAGTCGATTCAGTTAAACATTTTTAATTATTGTTAAAATAAAATATAGACATTTATAAACTAAGTGCTAGGACTAATTTAATTAGATCCAAAAAAAAAACAAATAATGGTTATTGGAGATTAATTTTATTTTCATCAATTTTAGAGAGTTTTGAATTAATTAATCTATTGACTAAATTTGATGAGATAATAAATTAATTCATTTACTATTCCGCATTTAATTTTAAATTATCTTCGTTTACTAGAGTTAGTGATTAGAGTTAACTCGAACATAGTTGAGACAAACTTGCTAGTACATTTCATATTTGCAAATTTATATGTTTTAAGTTGTGATTTAAAATTTTTTTAATCTCATTCTTGCCCAAAAGTTTGGGCATGACAGATTAGAGGACTTAGAACATCAGCTAATATGTTACCTAGTTAAGGTATTTTACAATAGGGACTTGTTAAAGTCTGCCTAGTTAAGGGATTTATGTTGTAGTTGTTAGAAAGCAACAAATGGATGATCCACTGAATTAGCTACTGATACCTTTATCAGATCTCAATATGCATTCCACTCAATACACACTGGTTATGTCTTCTCTGCACAACATCGGTTTCCTTCTTACACCTTGAGCTATTCACTCAGTCAGTCACCTCTCCTTTGGCACTGCACTCTGTCGGTCCTCTGACCTTTGGCTTTGCATTTCGTCGGTCCACTGTCCTTCGACACTGCCCTCAGCCGATTCTTTGTCCTTCAGCTCTGCACTCAGCCGATTCTTTATCTGTCGACTCTGCACTTAGTCGATCTACCTCACACACACACTCAACTGTGCTAACACCTCTTAGCACTTCCTCTCACTCTTCTCTTCACCTTGGATTGCCTTCAACAAGATTTCCTTGCTCCAAATTTCATGATCAAAACTTTTAGAAAGAGCCTCAGAACTCTTTATACATTTTTTGTTGACACCTATAGGAATATCCTCGATCAGATCAACAAAGGATTTCAAAAGTTGTCAAATTCAAACTCTTCCACTCTTTCTTTATGTGCCTTTCAACAATTCCGCCAAGTGTTCAACCAGTTCTGCCACCACATCTCCCAAGGATATAAACCTCTGAGTCATGTTCAATCAAATAAATACGAACCAAAGAATCCGCATGTAATCATGCTTAACTGCATGATAATTGAAAGTTAACTTTACCAACAAATGATTTGGCATAGACACAAGCTTACCAACTTATTCTTTTCCACTACAACTAAATGGTCGATCACTGCTCTGAGATTTATGGTGATCGTTTGTCTTCCTTCTTTCATACCGGTGTACCAGTATGTAACTGCACTTCTTACTTTACCAGTTCATTCTTTGGCTGCCGGTTTGTTGTGCTAGCATCATGTCTCTCCCCTATTTGCTAGTGAGTTATCGGTTGGTTGGAGCAAACAAGTTTCCTTGCCTGAGTCACCTTTTGTTCCTTGCCCGAGTCACCTTTTGTGACTTCACCACCACCAAAGTGACCAATCTTCCTGAGTGATAGATCGGTTAACTTAATTTATCTTTCCTTGAGCTGAAGTAACCTTTGTTCATTCAATACCAATGTTGTTTCCATTCACTATTTCTTATTGAACAACAACACCACTCTACCTATACCACTTCACTGGTTAGTGTCTTCACTCGTAAGTGTTCGTCATCAATGACAAACCTTAGCACATATAACAATTTTCTAGATTGACCGGTTTTGTCAATGCCAACAATCCAACAATCTCCCCCTTTGGCATTGATGGCAAACACTTCAAACTTTGGCTAATTAGATTCATGCTTCTTCATCTCTATAATAGTCCAGTCATTCTACCCTAAGTGAAGAATATCTCCCCCTGTCACTAATATCTGCCAATGCTCAAACACTCTAAACATATCTCCCCCTTTGACAACAATGCCAAAGAGTCCATTCTGAACATTTACAAGATTGTTCCCCCTAATCGGAGTAGTCCACACTCATCAATCTAGTTGTTTTTATTTGAAAAAACTTGAAATTATACCAGATTGATGCAAAACCCTATTTTCTTACTATATTGAATGGAGGGGCATAACCCCCAACTTACCTCTAAGATAGTCAAAGGTGTCCTTCTATAGTGTCTTGGTGAATATATCAGCCACCTACTCTTTTGTTGGTATGTACTCCAACACCACTTCCTTTTCTTGAACTTGTTCCCTTAGATAGTGATATTTGATGCTTATATGATTCATTTTGAAGTGCATCACCGGGTTCTTAGATATATCAATGGCACTGGTGTTGTCACAATGAATCACTACCGGTCCAACCAAAATTTTCTTGAATTCCTTCCAGTACTTCCTTGATCCAAACTATCTATGTGCAATTAATTGTAGCAGCTACATACTCAGCCTCAACTATAGATTGAGATATGCAGTTTTGTTTCTTACTTGTCCAAGATACAATCCTTTCTCCAAGAAAGAATGCTCCTCCAATGGTGCTCACTGCTCTTCCTGTCATCGATATTTCCAGCCCAATCTGAATTAGTGAAGACACTTAGACTAAAATCTCCTTTGTGTGGATACCAAAGACCATACTCATTAGTCCCTTTTAGGTATCTGAATATTCTTTTGACTGCCATCATGTGAGTTTCTTTTGGATTTGCATAAAATCTGGCAACCAAGCCAACAACTTGTGCTATGTCTGGTCTACTATGTACAACATACTGTAATTTACCAATCATGGACCAGTAAAGTGTCTCATTCACTTCTATAGCCTCATCATATTTAGATAGCTTGCAACCTATAACCATTGGAGTTCCAACAGGTTTGCAATCCTCCATTCCAAAAGTCTTAAGAATTTCTCTTATGTACTTAGTTTGACTGATAAAGATGTCATTGTTTAACTAAGAGACTTGTAGACCAATAAAGAACTTAATCTCACCCATCATGGACATCTCAAACTCTTGCTGCATTTGTCCTGCAAAGCTCTTGCTCATCTCATCATCTCCCCCAAATATGATGTCATCCACAAAGATCTTAGCAATTAGATGTTTTCCTTTGGTTCCGCTCTTTAGATATAGGTTACTGTTATCACTGGTTCTTTTGAGCCCAATTCTTAGCAGATATGAGTATAACATCTCATACCAAGCTTTCGGTGCTTGTTTTAGCCCATACAGAGCCTTCGACAACTTGCATACCATATTCCTCCCATCTTCAAATGCAAACCCTTCTATTTTCTCTATGCATACTTCTTCCTCTAACACCCCATTTAAGAATGCCAATTTGACATCCATTTGGTATACTTTAAACCATTTATAAGCAGCATAGGCCAGTAGAATTCTGACCCCTTCTAGTCTGGCTACCGGTGCGAAGGTTTCTCCATAGTCCAAACCTTCTTCTTGAGCATAGCCCCTACAAACCAATATTTCCTTGTTTCTTATTACCTTACTATTTTCATCCATCTTATTTCTGAACACCCACTTAGTGCCTATTATATTTTTTTTTTTTGGTCTGGGTACTAGAGTCCATGTATCATTTTTCTCTATTTTCTCCAGTTCTTCTTCCATGGCTTTGACCCAGTCATCATCTTTCAGAACCTCTTTTGTTGTTTAGGGAAAATGGAGAGCATACACTCATTCTCTCTTGCTCTTCTTTTGGTTAGAACTCCTGCATCCTTGTCGCCGATGATATCTTCTGCATAGTGATTATTTTTGACATATTTAGCCAATACCAGTTCACTCCTTGGAACTTCTTCTATCGGCTGTGCAAGTTCTATCTCATAGGCTTCTTCATTAGCCTCTTCAATAGGATCTTCTTCAGTAGGTTCCACCAGTACATTGTACTCGAACCCTTTATAGTCCTCCGGTTCACTCTTACTGTCCTGTTCATTGTTCTTAGAGTACTCATCTACTTTGACATTTGCACTTTCCACAATCTTACCGGTCCTTTTGTTTAGACACTAGTATGCTTTTCTCTTTGTTGAGTAACCTAAGAAGGTTCCTCTACACCCTTATTATCTATATCCTTATCTACATGTACCTCTATGTCTTATACATTCTATACATTATCTGCCAGTAAATCATCTATTGTAAAATTTGACTCACTAACCGATGTAGTGGTAGCCGGTGGAGTGGTATCCGGCTGCTCAATATTTACACTTGGTTGTTATGCCAGTTGCTGAGCTTTTGGCAACTAAATATTCTAAGACTATAGAAAATTGAGACTCCGTTCATAACCCAAACTCAAAAGAATCCTTACCCAAATATCTATAGTTGTCTTCTGAATCTCCTCAAACCTTTTCAACATTAGGTTGGTTATTTTGTGCTTAGGATTGAATTCGGATGAGCCAGTTTTATTAATCAGATTAGCCATCTCTAGTGGGGTTATTGTGGGACAGAGATTAACTAATTTTGTCTCTTTTATTAGTCGGTCTAGCGTCCGAGCATGTAATTTTTTGGCCTCTAGCTTATCAGACAACTCTTTAGGCAAAATTTTCTCAAGTTCAATCAATGCCCTACTAAAAGAATCAAGATATAAAAGAATTGCTTCCTCAATTTTCTTTTTTTCCTTCTCCTTAATTAGATTAACCATCTCTGGAGGGCTTATTGAGGGACAGGGATTAACCAATTATGTCTCTTTTATCTGTCAGTCTAGAGTCCGAGCATGTAATTTTTTGGCCTCTAACTTATCATACAACTCTTTAGGAAAATTTTTCTCAAGTTCAATCAATACCCTACTAAAAGAATCAAGATATAAAAGAATTTATTCCTCAATTTGCTTTTTGTCCTTCTCCTCAATTTGCTTTTTGGAACTTCTTCTATCGGTTGTGCAAGTTCTATCTCATAGGCTTCTTCATTAGCCTCTTCAACAGGATCTTCTTCAGTAGGTTCCACCAGTACATTGTACTCGAACCCTTTATAGTCCTCCGGTTCACTCTTACTATCCTGTTCATTGTTCTTAGAGTACTCATCTACTTTGACATTTGCACTTTCCACAATCTTACCGGTCCTTTTGTTTAGACACTAGTATGCTTTTCTCTTTGTTGAGTAACCTAAGAAGGTTCCCTAATCACTCTTGGGATCAAATTTTCTAGTGTACTCATCCCTTTTGATGTAGCACCTTCTCCCAAATACTTTTGAAATATCAAACATTAGGTGAGTAACCACTCCATAATTCATAAGGAGTTTTGTTTGTCCCCTTGTTTAACTATATCTGATTCAAAGTGTATACAACAATGCTTATTGCTTCTCTCTAGAAGGTATGTGGGATATCCTTCTGTATCATTAGAGTTCTAGCACAATCAATGAGAGTTATGTTTCTTCTTTCAACAACTCCATTCTGCTGAGGAGTTTTGGGTGCAGACATTTGTCTCATGATTCCCCGTTCCTCACAGTAGTTCATGAACTCTTGAGAGGTGAACTCTCCTCCTCTATCTGATCTTAGGCACTTCAGATTCTTACTGGTTCCTCTTTCTACTTGATCCTTAAACACTTTAAACATGTGAAAAGCTTCTGATTTTTCTTTTAAAAATATAGTCCACATCATTCTTGAGAATTCATCTACAAATAACATAAAACATCGGTCTCCATAGAAGCTCTTGGTTCTCATGGGGCCACACAAGTCTGTGTGAACTAAGTCTAGCACACTTTCAGATGATAAAGTTTTACTATTGAAATTTTCAATAAAGAATCATAGTGCTTAGGAATAAAATTAATAATTTCCTCTAGTTTACCAGATGAGCTTGCACTCTCTTATGCTTGGAATTCTGGTACCAACTGGTTCAAAACTTCAAAACTGCGTTCAATTAGATTTTTGTCTTTTGACTCTTCCTGAGACAACTCCTGGGTTGCCTATGCTTGAAGTGCTGCCACTGCTAAAATTTTCTCAGCAAGTGACATCTTGTGATAGGGTTTGTCAAAACTAATAGAAAATTATGACAAGTTCTCTTTGTCTATATTTGAAGTGTCAACTGCCAAGCCGGAAGAGATATCTACCATAGTTTCCTTACCCTTGTCTATCAGAGAGGTAACCTTAGAATCCTTTATCTCTTGTGCACCGGTGGCTTCATCACTTAGTGCCCTATCTGGATGCTGAACATCCTCTACACCCTTATTATCTATATCCTTATCTACATGTACCTCTATGTCTTATACATTCTATACATTATCTGCCAGTAAATCATCTATTGTAAAATTTGACTCACTAACCGGTATAGTGGTAGCCAGTGGAGTGGTATCCGGCTGCTCAATATTTACACTTGGTTGTTATGCCAGTTGCTGAGCTTTTGGCAACTGAATATTCTGAGACTATAGAAAATTGAGACTCCGTTCATAACCCAAACTCAAAAGAATCCTTACCCAAATATCTATAGTTGTCTTCTGAATCTCCTCAAACCTTTTAAACATTAGGTTGGTTATTCTATGCTTAGGATTGAATTCAGATGAGCCAATTTTATTAATCAGATTAGCCATCTCTGGAGGGGTTATTGTGGGACAGAGATTAACCAATTTTGTCTCTTTTATCAGTCGGTCTAGCATCCGAGCATGTAATTTTTTGGCCTCTAGCTTATCAGACAACTCTTTAGGCAAAATTTTCTCAAGTTCAATCAATGCCCTACTAAAAGAATCAAGATATAAAAGAATTGCTTCCTCAATTTTCTTTTTTTCCTTCTCCTTAATCAGATCAACCATCTTTGGAGGGCTTATTGAGGGACAGCGATTAACCAATCATGTCTCTTTTATCTATCGGTCTAGAGTCTGAGCATGTAATTTTTTGGCCTCTAACTTATCATACAACTCTTTAGGAAATTTTTTCTCAAGTTCAATCAATACCCTACTAAAAGAATCAAGATATAAAAGAATTTATTCCTCAATTTGCTTTTTGTCCTTCTCCTCAAATCCATCAAAGAGTAAAGAAATGTTATCTAAGTTCCCATCATTAATAATTTGATCAATTAGATCCTGAGCATCCAATTTCTTCTTGTCAGTTCTCCTCTTGGCTTCTGGTTTGAGCTGCTCATCTGACTTGGGTTTGCGCTTATGTATAATTGTTATTTTGGGCTTCCGAGGAGTCTCCTTAACATGTTCTTTCTTTTGCTCCTCATTTTAATCCCTCATTACTCCTTTCTTCTTAGGAATTTCCTGTATACCCTCATCTAGTTTTGTTTCTTCAGAAGAAACAGTCATGTATTATCGGGTAGCCTTCTGCTTTTTCTTTGTAGGCTCAGTGGATAATGCTTCCAGTTTCTTGTAAGTTTCTATTTGTACTAGGACCACATTAGGAGTGGCCTGAATTTCCTTCTGGGCTTCCCTTTCCTCTTTCCTCTTCTACTTCATCTCTTCTTTCCTCTAGGCTTCAAGAATTTTAAATTTCTATTCAACTTCTTCCCTATCATGTCCTTCACCTGTAAGAGATTCCATTGCAACCTTAGTCATTTTCTTTCTAATTGTCGGTGCAACCTACTCTTGGTGAACCTTAAGCCCTTTTTCTTGGGTTGTGCCAATTTTTTCTTCTTTTTCATCTACTGGTGCCTGTTGTAAGTGTTGTGCATAGGCATCTAGTGTGGCCTCATCCACCTCATAGCCCATAGGAATGATCCATATAATTCTAGGTTGGACAACTTCCATCATGCATTCATCTTTATTAACCATAAAGCTTATAGTATCCTTATACTTTTCTACTATTGATTTAGGAATTCTAGATCTGTTTTTCATTTTTTCTTGGAAATTCTTGAAAATGCCCATAAATTAGCCTTACTTAGCTTATCTCCTTGCCTATCCAAAATTTTACCTATCTGAGTTGCTACCAGGTGGTCAAAAGCTCATTGAATCTTTCCAAAACTGGGAACAGTGCCCATAAAGTAAAATACTAGACAGATAACAAAAGAGCCATATCCAAAAGTATTTTTCTTTTGTTGCTTGATTTTCTGGAGGTTTGACATGAGCTCTTTCAGCATTACACTACAAAGATTGTAGTGTGCATCCTCCTTCACCATTTGATGAGCAACCAAAATATTATTACTAGAGATAGAGTTTAGTCAGTTAGACTGGTAGACCTTGTAACCAATAATCATCACGAGAAACTTGACATCAACATCCCTCACATCATCAACCCTCATAAATCGTCCATCAAAAGTAGCATCAGTGAGTTTGTTTAGTTTAGCATTAGAAAATTTGCACCTAGGGCTAGGTATACCTCCAACCTTGTGTAAACAAGTGACATTCTTGATCAATTCCTCAGTAGTATTGTACGATTGGTCCAACTAGATAAACTCTCCATGAATGTGGCTCAAAACATATCAGACCCATTCCGCCTCATCAAAAGTAGGAAAATCCATGAATTACGTGAAACCCTTCCTCTGCAAGTGAGCAAATTCTAGTTTTAGTTGGTTGTCGGTGATTAGGTTTTCTATGAAAACACAAGACAATTCATATCCTCTGAGCTCCTCAATATTGCAATGAATGTATACCCTAATATCTTTTGTGTGAAGAATACCATGGCAAACGCTTGAAAATGATCCCAAAGGTTCATCCAGAAGTGACTTGAAAGGATGCTTCTTGAAAACAAGATGGGAGCGGTTCTTGATTTCCACCACCAGAGGAGTGTCGACATTGGATGATGAAGCCATGACAACCAGATATCAAAACTAGGGTTTCTGCAAATGAAAATACCTCAAGACACTACTGGGAGATGAAATCACTTTTAAAGATAAAGTGCTTGCACAAATCACCTTGGACTCTGAATCGCTCTAGAAATTTCTCATTTGAATTCTCTATTGTTGTGTGAAGAAAATAACTTTACTTCTCCCTCTTATCATCGTTAACCCTAATTTTTCACTGTCATAAATGTTGTCAGGAGGCATTACTGGGTCGCATAGTTTGCAAGTAGATTTCAGTAAACTCCTAAAATTTCTTGAGTACCTATCCACGATCAAAATTCTTCGATTATAGATCCGATCCAGGGTATTCAGATGATCTTCAATGATTTTCCTCTCCCTAAGGTAGAGTACCTTAGTTACCGATTATTTCTACTACCGGTGTAGGACCTAATGACTCTACCGGGTGATCTACTTATGGTGTATCTGATCTTCTTACCCATCTTTACTCATGCTATTTTTTGATGTCCACTTTTGCCTTTCCCTTCTCATCTTCACTTCCATTAGTTGTCGGTGGGTTCTTACTTCTGCAATATTTAACAATATGTCAAACCTTGTTGCATGCATAACAAACAATATTGATCTTCTAAATTGCTTTATTAAACCCTTGATTTTCTTTTGATCTGAATTGGTTAGCCATATGTCCAAATCTACTACATGCATGACATCTTACATTTCCAAAACCGGTGAATGATACATTGATCTGATTATTCCTATTTATGCACTGAATAGACATATGACCATATTTATTGCAAACAAAGCACATACCATTGAATTTGTGAGCATTAGGTTGCCTTACCGGTTATTTCTGGTTCTGGTTGTTGGTATGATTTTGCTTATGTCCAGATTATTGATCTTGTAGTGCAGTTCTAGAGCTTTCTCCTTCTTCATAACCAAGACCTCTCTTGTCATTAGCATTTCTTTGATTCCTCGGTAGTTCATCAAGTTTACAAGAGCTATCCTTGAACTTGTCCTTGTACTCATTTTCAATGACCAAGTCATCTCTCATGATTATAATTTGTCTTTCAAGTTCTTGTTCATTGTTTCAGGACGAGTCAACTCAAGTTTTAGCAAATCATTCTCATGTGTCAATCTATTGCATTTATCAAATCTATCCTTCAATGCTTGAGATAGTTTTTCTTCAATTTTCTTTTTTTTCTCAATCTCCTTGCACATTCTCATGGTTATGGCTTGCATCTCATTATTTAAGATAGTGTTTTCCTGAGTGAGTTTCTAACATTGATCCTTTACAACATCTTCCTCATCATTGTTCTGATTTTGCAATTGATCACGGAGTTCCTTTCTCTTAGTCTTAACAATTGAAATATTTCCCTGCAATGAAATGATGTGTTCTCTAGCTTTCTTTAGTTCATTTTTCAGTTTACTGTTCTCCATATGCTCATTATCAAGATCCTCAAGAGAAAGTGGAAGTCGCTACTACAGACTAGTTTCCATTGATTCCAAATTTTGGATCTTCCTCAAGTGGTTAGACTTCTTCTGAGGAACCAAGCTCTGATACCAATTGTTGGAATCCAAGAACACTAAGAGGGGGGGGTGAATCAGTGTTCGATCGATAATGTTAGTTTTGAACTTATTGCTTATTAACCGATTAACAATAAATAAAATTAAAGTGCATACACCAAATACCATATAAAGAGGCAACACCATAATACCAATATTTATACGTGGAAAACCCTACAAAGGGAAAAAGAATGGTGGGGTTGATACCCACAATATCTATATACTTGATCAAGGTATACAAATATTACATGAAGGGGTTTGCACATGCAATGAGGCCAACTACCTAGAGCTCACTGCTCAAAACAAAATGAGAAGTCTCAATGACTTACAAAGCATTAAAAAGTAATTCCAAGAAGAATGAAGTTATAAGATGCATCTGACCATGATAGATAAGTTTTGGTTCATGCTCTGATAACCTTCACTATGTACTGATTTGTTGATGATATGTTCTGCTTTGTTCTACTACCAGTTAGGTTGTCCATGTGAAATTGCACACAAAAGCTTCTAATTGCTGACCAAAATACATATCGATAATCCCTATATAATTCGCAACCAAAATTTGTATTACAAAAATATATAATCTATCGCTAAAAGGATCTCCTTAAATATCCTTCTAACTTCCACCATGTCGGCTTCAATAAAAAGTATAAACCTGTCGGCTGTCGGATCATAATGAATTTCAAACATAATCCCAATCATCATGTCGGCCTTCACACGTTACCATAAATTTCATGAAATAAATAATTGGGGCCATAAGATCTCCTTACCGGGTCCTATCCATTTCTGGGTTCCAAATACACATTACCGAGTGTAGCGTCCTAAAATTGCGACACTTGCAATTTCGACTGCATTTCGGTCTTCACGATGGCGACGCAACATGCAACCTGAATGGAGACCCCGAAACTTGTTCATGACACTGAAAACTGCATTTTCTTGCACCCTGGCCTGAACCTCCTTTGCACCCTGCTGTCCCAGGAGGTGGGACCAGAGCGCCCACCCTGGTCCCCCAGGACCATGGCGCCCAGCGCCCTGGTCCCTGGGCCTATTTTGGGCCCGGTCTCCTATGGGGTCTTGGGTCTTTTTGTTTGCAAATTGGAAATTAACTTTCCTAGTCGGCCTAAGGTCGGGAAAATCAGTCTATCAACCCTAATTGGCAAGTATATAAACTACATTTTCCTCTTTCATTCGATATGATGGAAAAAGCGTGGAAACTATACTCAAGCATTCAAGCATTCAAGCATTCTTTCAAGCAATTGATCATTCTAAGTCTCCATTCAAGGCTAAGTGTTGCATTCAAAACAAGGATTCAACCATTGAAGAGGAGATCACTTACTACATGCTACATACAACATACAACATACAACATACAACATACAACAAACAACAACATCTATACCTTCGCACATAAGGATACAAACATCCTTACAACAAGGTATTAGTACTTGTTTTACATTACATTTACAGCAATTTCTCATTTCTTGGTTAATTCCAAAACCGGGGTTTGACCTAAAGGCAAACCCCTAATCCCTAACCCCCCAATCGTCTTTGCTTTTCTATGTGTAGGTTGCAGGTACGCGACTGAAATTGAAGATTTGGAATCCTTGTGCAGAGACGAACAGATCCCCCTTCGTTTCGCGGATTTTTCGGAGGACCGTGTGCACGCCGGGCGCTATCGTCCTAACAACTTTTGCTCAAATTTGCAGGACAGCGCCGTATCGACATTTTACTGCTAATTCCAGGTCTGCAGCTTCATCCTATATCCCTATCTCAGTTTATAAGAGAATCTTTGTCACTTTCTATGCATTCCTAGCTTAATTCTTCTATCAACATTCTTTACAAAAGAGGGTCGCCTTGCTTTCTTAACCCTTGAAACACATTTAGCATCCAATCTTGCATAGTGTGGGATTGGATCTTGTGGGTTTCAACCCCTCTTTTGAATGTAAAGTCTCTCCCCTAAGTGAAAACCATCAACCCTAGCAACCTCCCTTCTCTCTCCTTGGAGTTGGAAGAGGGGAGAGCAACTAGATTTCGATTGTGATTTTTCGCTTTACATTTTGGTGAACCCGACGTGAACATCCTTTCTGATTATTCATAGTTAGATCTGAAAATTGGATTCCTTGGTTACATTTCCATGTTTGATCTTTTGCAAAATTTTAAGAGGTTAATTGCATAAAAACCCTAAATTTTCTTTTTAAGTAATTAAACTTGTGAAATGTTTAATTGTTAAATGCTTGTTTCAGATCTGCCCTTCTATTACAAATTATCAATTCATATTTGTGCTTTAATTTTGAAAATTAAGTGGTTAAGTGTCAAAACCCTAATTTTTGAAACCCTCTTGATTCAACCTTTGTCCAACAATTTCACTGATCAAAACATCTCCAAATCAGTTGTAACTTTGGATTCCGTAATAAAATCACAATATCTTTCATCCCTGAAAATTTGGAAAAAAGTCGCGAGGACTATGTGCACTCCGAGCGCCATCGTCCCCGACATTTTTTCCGAAATTTTGGGAGCTAGATCTTACTGTATTTTCTTGCTAAAATCCAGAATTTTGACTGATTTTATCAATTTTAACACCTTCAAAATTACAGTCAAAGTTGGTCTAGCGATTGCTTGGTTTAGGGCTTCTAATCATTCAAAAATTGTTGAAATTGAAATTTTTGTCAAAATTGTGTTTCTTACAGTCCTAAATTTGAAAAGTGTGTTATCATTCATTCAAAATTTCAGTGATTTATCCAAATTTTTGCAATTTGTGACTTTTGAAATTAAGTGCTTAATTACAACAACTTTGATTTCTGCTTTCAAAATTGAATTTTGCGTGAAATTGAGTCAACTTTCAAATTTCAAAACTTACATTGCTTTTGGTATTCCCTCTAAAATCATAAAATTCAAAATTTCAGTTTCCCTCTCTTTTTCAAAATTCAAATTTTGCATTTTTCGACAATCTTGGTAGGGTTCAATCTTGAGATTGCAACTTTAATTTGGCCTATCTACAGATCGTAAAATCACTCAATTTTTTCAGGTTAGCTGTAAAATCATCATAACTTTCATCCCTGCAAATTTCGAAAAAAGTTGCGAGGACCGTGTGCACTCCGAGCGCCACGGTCCCGGACATTTTTTCCGAAATTTCGGGAGATTGTCCTGATTGTATTTAACAGCTTAAATCTGGAAGATTGGCTGGTTTTACTGAAATTTTCTACCTCTAAAATTCAAAATCTTCTCTTTCTTTAGTGCATGAGTTTTACAACAATAAGCCCTACTTACACTATTCCCGTTAGACGAAGCCTTAGAATTAGGTCCTTCCAAGGTTTAGTTACTGAGGAGATGGAACCTAATTTGAATGGCCTTTTTAACGAGGACTTGGGTAATTCCTCTAATCCTCTTAATGATGAAGAAGCTCTCCATGAGGTTTCTGTAGAACAACTTTCAAAATTGGATAACCAATTTGACGATTTTCGACAGTGGATGTCTCAAGAATACCCTGATAGTCAAGCTCTTCCTTTAATTGAGGGTCTAAAACATATGCTTCAAAGTGATAAGAATGGAATTGATATTTTGCGTGGTATTGCACACATTGTGGATTCAAATGTGATGCCTATGAAAAGTTGTGCTGAAACCTTAGGTTATACACAACCTCCTACTCAAGTCAATCATTCTATTCCTTTGACGACTCCTATTGCTAGTATACTTACTTTTACATCAAACATAATGACTACTTCAACACAAGACATTCCTCCTATGATCACTAGTCATGGGGGCAATCCTTCTTCTTCAATTAACCATCTTCCTTCAATCAATCCAACTTCTTCATTCATTCCTTCAATGAGTGTCCCTATTATATCTCCACAAATGAACATGACACAAGGGGGCAATTCATTTAACCCTTCCATTCCTCCTTGTAGTGTTCCTCCTGTCCAATCATCTCCTATGACTAACTATCATAGTGTCCCACCACCTTACTCTCTACCTTCTTTCAATAACATAACACCTCCATCACAATCTAACACGTCTAATATGAACTCTTCGACTGAAGTGACCATTAACAATCTTGCACAAACTGTCTCTTCTTTACAGCAACAAATTGCCTCTATGAATCAATCTAAGTTTAGTGTGCCCACATTTGACGTTGTGAGCCCACTTTCTCTTGACATTGTTCGAGCTATCCCCCCTAAACATGTTGAAATTCCACATTTGGAGCTTTATAATGGTAAAGGTGATCCTCTAACACATGTTAAGACTTTTCAAACAATATGTACTGATTTTGCTTATGACCAAAGGTTGCTTGCAAAACTGTTTACCAGAACATTAAGAGACAAAGCCCTACAATGGTATTGCTCGTTGCCTTCCTATTCTATTACTTCTTTCGAACAACTTGCAAATGCTTTCATTCAACAATTTCAAAACAATATAAGTCCTAAAGTTACTTTGATTGATTTAATGCATTGTAAACAAGGTGTTAAAGAAAAAGTGACTGATTTCATTGGTAGATATAAGCATTTGTATGCTCAAATTTCTTTTCCAGTGCCTGACAATGATATTCAAAGAATCTTTATTTCTAATTTACAAAAAGATATTCGAGACAAACTCCTATTTTCTGAGTTTACTTCTTTCCAACAGTTGTGCGCAACTCTTCACAATTATCAACTGACTGTGAGTCAAATGGAACAATCACATCCTATGACTCCGAGTGATAAGGGTGATAGTAGTCAACAACCATTTGGGAAGTTTAAACCGAACAGAGAGTCCATTAAATTCAATGAAAACATCATCAACAACAATGTGAATGCAGCATCAGGTGTGCCTCCTATTTCTAAGTTTTTCAAGAAAGAAAGAAAGTATACTCCTTTGAATGAATCATTGCATAGTATTATGAATAAATTATTGGAACAAAATGTGCTTACTCTTCCTCCTATAAGGCGAATTGATCCTGCAAAGATTACTTCACCTTATTTTGATAACAAATCTTTTTGTCAATTTCATCGTCATCCTGGGCATGATACTGAAAAATGTTTTGCTTTAAAGGGTAAAATTCAAGATTTGATTGATAATAATACTATCTCTGTTTCTAATGTGAATGATAAAGGCAACACATCTGTAGCTCCTCCTAACCAAAATCTTCAGATTTTTACTGATCCATTACCTTCTCATACTTCTAATGCGATTGAGGCTAATGATTCCTCTCTCTCATCTGATGGTCTTGTGTCTATGACTCCGAATGTGATTAACTTTGTAGAGCAGCAAGAAATCCCTAAAGAACCTTCCATCACCTTTGATTCTAGTGAAACTATCAGGGCACCTGATGGTCCTTTATATATAGTTGCAAAAGTCAAGAACACACCTTGCCGTGGAGTGCTTATTGATCCTTCTTGCATGGTTAATATCATTACTGAAGAATTTCTTTTTACTTTGCAATTGAATCAAGTGATCTATGACAAAACAGATGTGGTTGTGAAACTATTTGATGCATTTTCTTCTCCTGCAATTGGTTCTATTACATTACCTATTGAGGTCCGTAACAAATCCCTTGATGTGAACTTTGCTATTATTCCATCTTCCAAACAATTTCGTGTGAAGCTTGGCTATCCTTGGCTATCTTCCATGAAAGCTATTGTTTCTCCTATTCACAAGTGTTTGAAATTTCCCCATAATGGTGAAGTTGTTACTATCAATCATAGTCTCTTTAAACCAACTGAAAGAACTTCTAGCATTCCTCTTGATTATTTTTGGCCTAAACAATTCCAATCTCTTCCTCCGCGAAGTGATCATCTTTTCAAATCTTATCAAAAGTGGAAAAAAGATATGATCCTATCTCTAAGTGAACCTAGAACACCCAAACTTGACATTCCTACCATTCTTGAGAAGGAAGTTCTTCCTTTGAAAGATAAAACTAATGTCTTTCCTCAAGAAGATTCCCAACCCATCCCTATGGATGTGACTATGCCTATATCTAATAAACCTCCTAAGAGTAGACCTATACCTCCTCGTCATGATGGACTTGGTCTCCTTCCTAAACCAAATATTCCTCCCTTATATGGAGCAGTTCCTCCTCCTTCCTCTTATGGAGAGAAGAGACCTTCCTCTTCTCCTATTGTTCAGCCTAAGAGACCACAACCTAAACACCCAAGTGATAAGGATGAGAATATTCCTCCTCCTCAATCTTCTCCACTTCCTACTAAGACTAGACGAAATCATTCTGTGCATGAACGCCGACAAAAGCATCGTCTTAGGGCTCAAGCAGCTGCTTCTCAAACTTTGCAATCCCCAAAAACACCTTCAACAAGCATTATTCCATTTTCTCCTCAGCCGACGATTGAGCCGAAATCTCCTTAACATAAGATGCATGATGGTCTTGATCCTATGCGAGTTAAAGATCCTATTTTCATAAATCTTGATGATGATATAGATGAAAATGTTATTCATGATGAAAATGCTACTTCTCCTGTTCATTCTGATAGTGAATATGAACTTGTTGATATTGATAACCATTTATCTAACGAATTTTCTAAAGCACTTATCCTAGCTCCTAGACAAGAACACCGCGGCTTGGGATATGAACATAGCCCTTGTTTGGATCTTGTGATAGCTCCATCTGCTGTGTTGGATGTTCCTCCTCTAGCGTGTTCCCTGCCTTCCCGAAACATTGATCAGCAAGATCGGGGGGTAGATGACATGCTAGACTAGTTCATTAGCATAGCAGATTCTCTCCTCCTCTCTTTCGTTACTTCTTCTATGTGTTATTCTCATTCTTCTATTTGTTGTCCTTAGTGTTGTCTACTTGAGGACGATGCAAAGCATTGAGATCTCTTGATCTCTCTCATGTTGACTCAAAAGACACATGTGTTCCCTTCTTCTAGGTGACCTTCCTTGATTGGGGAATGAAGAACAATTATGCATACATACATATGATATACATGAATTATCATACAGCATACTGACCCCGAGGAAAGCGAAGTCACCTTGTGCTTTGTGTTTTGTGTCTATTATCCTTGGGCTTATCTCACACTTGGGGGCTAAATCCTTGTGATAACGTGCTCCTTTCTCATTTCTTATATGTATCACTACCTTAAAGCAATCACCCCTGGTGAGGCGTGTGCGATCGCTTTAACGTAGGGGGGCATACATCCCGTTCATATCTTTTCAAGATACTTGAAAATTTCTTGGCAAATTTAACCTTGCCTTGAAAATTTTGATATCTTTCTTGCATGACTCATAGTGAGGGAACCTTACTACTGACAGTCATGGTTCTCCCTCGTGATCTTCCCTTTTACTTTGTCAATCGAAGTCGTAAGATCCTTAGTCCACTGGGGGCTTGGTGTATCTTGCCTCCTTGACGTGGTGAAAGTTTTTAAATGTTGTTTGCTTGTACTTTACCGGAAGTATGAGCGTACGCTTATACTCCCGCTAAAGTGGGGGCTAAATGTAGCATCCTAAAATTGTGACACTTGCAATTTTGACTGCATTTCGGTCTTCACGATGGCGACGCAACATGCAACCTGAATGGAGACCCCGAAACTTATTCATGACACTGAAAACTGCATTTTCTTGCACCCTGGCCTGAACCTCCTTTGCACCCTGCTGTCCCGGGAGGTGGGACCAGAGCGCCCAGCACCCTGGTCCTTCAGGACTAGGGTGCCCAGCGCCCTGGTCCCCCAGGACCATGGCGCCCAGCGCCTTGGTCCCTGGGCCCGGTCTCCTATGAGGTCTCGGGTCTTTTTGTTTGCAAATTGGAAATTAACTTTCCTGGTCGGCCTAAGGTCGGGAAAATCAGTCTATCAACCCTAATTGGCAAGTATATAAACTACATTTTCCTCTTTCATTCGATATGATAGAAAAAGCATGGAAACTATACTCAAGCATTCAAGCATTCAAGCATTCTTTCAAGCAATTGATCATTCTAAGTCTCCATTCAAGGCTAAGTGTTGCATTCAAGACAAGGATTCAACCATTGAAGAGGAGATCACTTACTACATGCTACATACAACATACAACATACAACATACAACATACAACATACAACAACATCTATACCTTCACACATAAGGATACAAACATCCTTACAACAAGGTATTAGTACTTGTTTTACATTACATTTACAACAATTTCTCATTTCTTGGTTAATTCCAAAACTGGGGTTTGACCTAAAGGCAAACCCCTAATCCCTAACCCCCCAATCATCTTCGCTTTTTGTGTGTAGGTTGTAGGTACGTGGCTGAAATTGAAGATCTGGAATCCTTGTGCAGAGACGAACAGATCCCCCTTCATTTCGTGGATTTTTCGGAGGACTGTGTGCACGCCGGGCGCCATCGTCCTGACAACTTTTGCTCAAATTTGCAGGACAACGCCGTATTGACATTTTACTGCTAATTCCAGGTCCGCAGCTTCATCCTATATCTCTATCTCAGTTTATAAGCGAATCTTTGTCACTTTCTATGCATTCCTAGCTTAATTCTTCTATCAACATTCTTTACAAAAGAGGGTCGCCTTGCTTTCTTAACCCTTGAAACACATTTAGCATCCAATCTTGCATATTGTGGGATTGGATCTTGTGGGTTTCAACCTCTCTTTTGAATGTAAATTCTCTCCCTGTAGCGTCCTAAAATTGTGACACTGGCAATTTCGACTGCATTTCAGTCTTCACGATGGCGACGCAACACGGAACCTGAATGGAGACCCCGAAACTTGATTACGACACTAAAAACTGCATTTTTCAAGCACCCTGGCCTGAACCTCCTTGCACCCTACTGTCCCGGGAGGTGGGACCAGAACGCCCAGCGCCCTGGTCCTTCAGGACCAAGGTGCCAGCGCCCTGGTCCCTGGGTCCTATTTTGGGCTCGGTCTCCTTTGGACTTCGGATCTCTTTGTTTGCAATTTGGAAAATAAACTTTCCTGGTCGGCCTAAGGTTGGAAAAATCAGTCTATTAGCCCTAATTGACAAGTATATAAACTACATTTTCCTCTTTCATTCGATATGATGGAAAAAGCGTGGAAACTATACTCAAGCATTCAAGCATTCATTCCAAGTCTCCATTCAAGGCTAAGTGTTGCATTCAAGACAAAGATTCAACCATTGAAGAGGAGATCACATACTACATGCTACATACAACATACAAACATACAACAAACAACAACATCTAAACCTTCGCACATAAGGATACAAACATCCTTAGAACAAGGTATTAGTACTTGTTTTACATTACAGACATTTACATTTACAGCATTGCTCATTTCTTGGTTAATTCCAAAACCGGGGTTTGACCTAAAGGCAAACCCTTAATCCCTAACCCCCCAATCATCTTCACTTTTCTATGTGTAGGTTGCAGGTACGCGGCTGAAATTGAAGATCTGGAATCCTTGTGCAGAGACGAACAGATCCCCCTTCGTTTCGCGGATTTTTCAGAGGACCGTGGCACCGGGCGCCATCGTCCCGACAACTTTTGCTCAAATTTGCAGGACAGCGCCGTATCGACATTTTACTGCTAATTCCAGGTCTGCAGCTTCATACTGTATTCCTATCTCAGTTTATAAGCGAATCTTTCTCACTTTCTATGCATTCCTAGCTTAATCTTCCTATCAACATTCTTTACAAAAGAGGGTAGCCTTGCTGTCTTAACCCCTTGAAACACATTTAGTATCCAATCTTGCATTGCGTGGGATTGGATCTTGTGGGTTTCAACCCCTCTTTTGAATGTAAAGTCTCTCCCCTAAGTGAAAACCATCAACCCTAGTGAACCTCCCTTCTCTCTCCTTGGAGTTGGAAGAGGGGAGAGCAACTAGGGTTTGATCGCGATTTTTCGCTTTACATTTTGGTGAACCCGATGTGAACATCCTTTCTGATTTTTCATGCTTAGATCTGAAAAAATTGATTACATTTCCATGTTTGATCTTTTGCAAAATTTTAGAGGTGATTGCATAAAAACCCTAAAATTTCTTTTTAGTAATTAAACTTGTGAAATATTTAATTGTTAATGCTTGTTTCAGATCTGCCCTTCTATTACAAATTATCAATTCATATTTGTGCTTTGATTTTGAAAATTAAGTGGTTAAGTGTCAAAACCCTAATTTTTGAAACCCTCTTGATTCAACCTTTGTCCGACAATTTCACTGATCAAAGTTGGTCTTGTGACTGCTTGGATTAAGGCTTTTAAACATTCAAAAATCATCGAAACTAAAATTTTGTGTCAAAATTGTGTTCTTACTGTCCTAAATCTGAAAAGTGTGTTAACTTTCATTAAAAATTTCAGTGCTTTATTTAAATTCTTGCAATTTGTGACTTTTGAAATTAAGTGCTTAATTACAACAACTTTGATTTCCGCTTTCAAAATTGAATTTTGCGTGAAATTGAGTCAATTTTTGAATTTCAAAACTTGCATTGCTTTTGACATTCCCTCTAAAATCATAAAATTCAAAATTTCAGTTTCCCTCTCTTTTTCAAAATTCAAATTTTGCATTTTTCGACAATCTTGGTAGGATTCAATTTTGAATTTGCAACTTTAATTTGGCCTATCTACAGATCATAAAATCACTCAATTTTTTCAGATTGGCTTTAAAATCATCATACCTTTCATCCCTGCAAATTTTGAAAAAAGTTTCAAGGACCGTGTTGCACTCCGAGTGCCACGGTCCCGGACATTTTTTTCAAAATTTTGGGAGACTGTCGTGATTGCATTTAACAGCTTAAATCCAGAAGATTGGCTGATTTTACTGAAAATTGCTACCTCTAAAATCAAAACTTTCTCTCTCTCTCTAGTGCATGAGTTTTACAACAATAAGCCCTACTTACACTATTCCCGTTAGACGAAGCCATAGAATTAAGTCTTTCCGAGGTTTAATTACCGAGGAGATGGAACCTAATTTGAATAGCCTTTTTAACGAGGACATGGGTAATTCCTCTAATCCTCCTAATGATGAAGAATCTCTCCATGAGGTTTCTGAAGAACAACTTTCAAAATTGGATAACCAATTTGATGATTTTTGACAATGGATGTCTCAAGAATACCCTGATAGTCAAGCTCTTCCTTTAATTGAGGGTCTAAAACGTATGCTTCAAAGTGATAAGAATGGAATTGATATTTTGCATGGTATTGCACACATTGTGGATTCAAATGTGATGCCTATGAAGAGTTGTGCCGAAACTTTAGGTTATACACAACCTCCTACACAAGTCAATCATTCTATTCCTTTGACAACTTCTATTGCTACCATACCTACCTTTACATCAAACATAATGGCTACTTCTATACAAGACATTCCTCCTGTGATCACTAGTCATGGGGGCAATCCCCCTTCTTCAATCAACCCTCTTCCTTCATTTAATCCGACTTCTTCATTCATTCCTTCAATGAGTGTTCCTATTACATCTTCACAAATGAACATGACGCAAGGGGGCAATTCATTTAACCATTCCATTCCTCCTTGTAGTGTTCCTCTTGTCCAATCATCCCCTATAATTGACTATCATAGAGTCCCACCACCTTACTCTTTACCTTCTTTCAATAACATAACACCTCCATCACAATCTAACACATCTAATATGAATTCTTCGACTGAAGCGACCATTAACAATCTTGCACAAACTGTCTCTTCTTTACAACAACAAATTGCCTCTATGAATCAATCTAAGTTTAGTGTGCCCACATTTGATGTTGCGAGCCCACTTTCTCTTGACATTGTTCGAGCTATCCCTCCTAAACATGTTGAAATCCCGCATTTGGAGCTTTATAATGGTAAGGGTGATCCTCTAACACATGTTAAGACCTTTCAAACAATATGTATTGATTTTGCTTATGACCAAAGGTTGCTTGCAAAACTGTTTACTAGAACATTAAGAGACAAAGCCCTACAATGGTATTGCTCATTGCCTTCTTATTCTATTACTTCTTTTGAACAACTTGCAAATGCTTTCATTCAACAATTTCAAAAAAATATAAGTCCTAAAGTTACTTTGATTGATTTAATGCATTGTAAACAAGGTGTTAAGGAAAAAGTGACTGATTTCATTGGTAGATATAAGCATTTGTATGCTCAAATTTCTTTTCCGGTGCTTGACAATGATATTCAAAGAATCTTTATTTCTAATTTACAAAAAGATATTCGAGACAAACTTCTGTTTTCTGAGTTTACTTCTTTCCAACAGTTGTGTGCAACTCTTCACAATTATCAACTGACTGTGAGTCAAATGGAACAATCACATCCTATGGCTCCGAGTGATAAGGGTGATAGCAGTCAACAACCATTTGGGAAGTTTAAACCGAACAGAGATTCCATCAAATTCAATGAAAACATCATCAACAACAATGTGAATGCAGCATCAGGTGTGCCTCCTATTTCTAAATTTTTCAAGAAAGAAAGAAAGTATACTCCTTTGAATGAATCATTGCATAGTATTATGAATAAATTATTGGAACAAAATGTGCTTACTCTTCCTCCTATAAGGCAAATTGATCTTGCAAAGATTACTTCACCTTATTTTGATAACAAATCTTTTTGTCAATTTCATCGTCAACCTGGGCATGATACTGAAAAATGTTTTGCTTTAAAGGGGAAAATTCAAGATTTGATTGATAATAATACTATCTCTGTTTCTGGTGTGAATGATAAAGGCAACACATCTATAGCTCTTCCTAACCAAAATCTTTAGATTTTCATTGATCCATTACCTTCTCACACCTCTAATGTGATTGAGACTAATGATTCCTCTCTCTCATCTGATGGTCTTGTGTCTATGACTCCGAATGTGATTAACTTTGTAGAGCAGCAAGAAAATCCTAAAGAATCTTCCATCACATTTGATTCTAGTGAAACCATTAGGGCACCTGATGGTCCTTTATACATAGTTGCAAAAGTCAAGAATACACCTTGCCGTGGAGTGCTTATTGATCCTTCGTGCATGGTTAATGTTATTACTGAAGAATTTCTTTTTACTTTGCAATTGAATCAAGTGATATATGACAAAACAGATGTGATTGTGAAACTATTTGATGCATTTTCTTCTCCTGCAATTGGTTCTATTACATTACCTATTGAGGTCCATAACAAATCTCTTGATGTGAACTTGGCTATTATTCCTTCATCCGAACAATTTCGTATGAAGCTTGGTTATCCTTGGCTATCTTCCATGAAAGCTATTGCTTCTCCTATACATAAGTGTTTGAAATTTCCCCATAATGGTGAAGTTGTTACTGTCAATCATAGTCTCTTTAAACCAGCTGAAAGAACCTCTAGTGTTCCTATTGATTACTTTTGGCCTAAACAATTCCAATCTCTTCCCTTGCGAAGTGATCATCTTTTCAAATCTTATCAAAAATGGAAAACAGATATGATCCTATCTTTAAGTGAACCTAGAACACCTAAACTTGATATTCCTATCATTCTTGAGAAGGAAGTTCTTCCTTTGAAAGATAAAACTAATGTCTTTCCTCAAGAAGATTCTCAACCCATTCCTATGGATGTGACTATGTCTATATCTAATAAACTTCCTAAAAGTAGACCTATCCCTCCTCGTCATGATGGACTTGGTCTTCTTCCTAAACCAAATATTCCTCCTTTATATGGAGCAGTTCCTCCTCCTTCCTTTTATAGAGAGAAGAGATCTCCTTCTTCTCCTATTTTCCATCCTAAGAGACCACAACCTAAACACCCAAGTAATAAGGATGAGAACATTCCTCCTCCTCACTCTTCTCAACTTCCTACTAAGACTAGACGAAATCGTTCTGCACGTGAATGCCGACGAAAGCGTCGTCTTAGAGCTCAGGCAGCTGCTTCTCAAACTTCGCAATCCCCAAAAACACCTTCAACAAGCATTATTCCATTTTTTCCTCAGCCGACGATTGAGCCGAAATCTCCTAAACATAAGATGCATGATGGTCTTGATCCTGTGCGAGTTAAAGATCCTATTTTTATAAATCTTGATGATGATATAGATGAAAATGTTATTACTCCTGTTCATTCTAATAGTGAATATGAACTTGTTGATATTGATAACCATCTATCTAACGAATTTTCTAAAGCACTTATCCTAGCTCCTAGACAAGAACACTGCGGCTTGGGATATGAACATAGCCCTTGTTTGGATCTTGTGATAGCTCCATCTGCTGTGTTGGATGTTCCTCCTCTAGCATGTTCCCTGCCTTCCCGAAACATTGATCAGCAAGATCGGGGGGTAGATGACGTGCTAGACTAGTTACATTAGCATAGCAGATTCTCTCCCCCTCTCTTTTGTTACTTCCTCTATATGTTACTCTCATTCTTCTATTTGTTGTCCTTAGTGTTGTCTACTTGAGGACGATGCAAAGCATTGAGATCTCTTTTGGTCTCTCTCATGTTGACTCAAAAGACACATGTGTTCCCTTCTTCTAGGTGACCTTCCTTGATTGGGGAATGAAGAACAATTATGCATACATACATATGATATACATGAATTATCATACAACATACTGAACCCGAGGAAAGCGAAGTCACCTTGTGCTTTGTGTTTTGTGGCTATTATCCTTGGGCTTATCTCACACTTGGGGGCTAAATCCTTGTGATAACGTGCTCCTTTCCTTTCTCATTTCTTATATGTATCACTACCTTAAAGCAATCACCCTCGGTGAGGCGTGTGCGATCGCTTTAACGTAGGGGGGCATACATCCCGTTCATATCTTTTCAAGATACTTGAAAATTTCTTGGCAAATTTAACCTTGCCTTGGAAATTTTTGATATCTTTCTTGCATGACTCATAGTGAGGGAACCTTACTACTGACAGTCATGGTTCTCCCTCGTGATCTTCCCTTTTACTTTGTCAATCGAAGTCGTAAGATCCTTAGTCCACTGGGGGCTTGGTGTATCTTGCCTCCTTGACGTGGTGAAAGTCTTTCAATGATTGTTCCTTGTACTTTACCGGAAGTATGAGCATACATACTCCCGCTAAAGTGGGGGCTAAATGTAGTGTCCTAAAATTGCGAAACTTGCAATTTCGACTGCATTTCGGTCTTCACGATGGCGATGCAACACGGAACCTGAATGGAGACCCCAAAACCTGATTACGACACTGAAAACTACATTTTTCAAGCACCCTGGCCTAAACCTCCTTGCACCCTGCTGTCCCGGGAGGTGGGACCAGAGCGCCCAGCGCCTTGGTCCTTCAGGACCAGGGCGCCCAGTACCCTAATCCCCCAGGACCATGGCGCCCAGCACCCTGGTCCCTGGGTCCTATTTTGGGCCCGGTCTCCTTTGGACTTCGGGTCTCTTTGTTTGCAATTTGGAAAATAAACTTTCCTGGTCGGCCTAAGGTCGGGAAAATCAGTCTATCAGCCCTAATTGACAAGTATATAAACTACATTTTCCTCTTTCATTCGATATGATGGAAAAAGCATGGAAACTATACTCAAGCATTCAAGCATTCATTCCAAGTCTCCATTCAAGGCTAAGTGTTGCATTCAAGACAAGGATTCAACCATTGAAGAGGAGATCACATACTACATGCTAAATACAACATACAAACATACAACAAACAACAACATCTAAACCTTCGCACATAAGGATACAAACATCCTTAGAACAAGGTATTAGTACTTGTTTTACATTACAGACATTTACATTTACAGCATTGCTCATTTCTTGGTTAATTCCAAAACCGGGGTTTGACCTAAAGGCAAACCCTAATCCCTAACCCCCCAATCGTCTTCGCTTTTCTGTGTGTAGGTTGCAGGTACGCGGCTGAAATTGAAGATCTGGAATCCTTGTGTAGAGACGAACAGATCCCCCTTCGTGTCACGGATTTTTCGGAGGATCGTGGTGCCGGGCGCCATCGTCCCAACAACTTTTGCTCAAATTTGCAGGACAGCGCCGTATCGACATTTTACTGCTAATTCCAGGTCCGCAGCTTCATACTGTATTCCTATCTCAGTTTATAAGCGAATCTTTCTCACTTTCTATGCATTCCTAGCTTAATCTTCCTATCAACATTCTTTACAAAAGAGGGTAGCCTTGCTGTCTTAACCCCTTGAAACACATTTAGTATCCAATCTTGCATTGCGTGGGATTGGATCTTGTGGGTTTCAACCCCTCTTTTGAATGTAAAGTCTCTCCCCTAAGTGAAAACCATCAACCCTAGTGAACCTCCCTTCTCTCTCCTTGGAGTTGGAAGAGGGGAGAGCAACTAGGGTTCGATCGCGATTTTCCACTTTACACTCCCCTAAGTGAAAACCATCAACCCTAGCAACCTCCCTTCTCTCTCCTTGGAGTTGGAAGAGGGGAGAGCAACTAGGGTTTGATTGCGATTTTCCGCTTTACACCGAGATTAAGACTTAGCTGGTTGTGAAGCAAAGTGAATGTCAGATACATGTAATGAATGTCGATTAACCCAAACAAAACAAAGTAATGAATCTTGATAGAATATTTACACATGGAGATGAGTTTGTTGGCATTGTATTGTCATTGATGTCAACTGGTAAGTATAGCATGTCATCGGTATGGATGGTTACTAGTATACAAGGTATAGGCAGGATGCAAGAAGGTGATGTTACTAGCATGGATGTCCACTGGTAAGGAAGCAAAAGACAACAAAGAAGAATGTGATCACCAATATAGAAAAAGGAGTGTAATCCATAGGTGAAAGGCAAGTGTAGTATCACCGGTAAATTGACTTAGTAGATGAATCAGTGTGTTTGATGACAAGTCAAGTTGACCCACTGACAAAACAAAAGAAAGAAAGCATAAAGGATAACCGGTAAGGTGAATGTACAGGCAAGGTTAATAAACTAGTGAGCAAGCACCGGTAGTATGTCCTGGTTGGTGAATGAGTCTAAACTAACTCTATGGATGGAACAAGGTGGATACCGACAAGGATGACAAATGGATACCTAGTGGCAAGAATGGAGAGGTCAATGAAGTGTCCATCGATGTGGTAGGTGATGAGCAGGTTGACTTTTAATAAGGAACCCATAAATCATAGGTCAATGACAAAAGAAGTGTGGCTCAAGGTGGATCAAGATACAAAATCTTTTTGGTGATGTAAACCAAGTAGGATAATCCGATCTTTGTGCTTGTTATTCAAAGGAAACAACTGAGGCATTAATGGTGAATGACAAAGCAAGGCCGAAAAACAAGTTGAAGGTTGCTAAATATAGAAAGCACGTATAGATATCATCAAAAATGGCTGTGATGTTCGATCTATTATAGATCATCAATCAAGGAGAGAAGATTTGATTGGATTTGTGGAGAAAATCCCTAGCGCGTCACTATTTGAACTCTGATCTTGGTGAGAAAACCAAGCATAAATACGCAAACCAAAAATGAAAGAAGATGATGCTAGATGTCAGAAAAGATAGAGTAACTGAGAGAGAAGAGAGTGATCAGGGAGAAGATCAAAAGCATCTAAGTGTTGGACCTGACTGGTAGAGTTGAAGCGGTAGAAGGTTTATTAGAGGTTTTACCAGTAAGGTTAGAGTAACCGGCAAGCTACCAATTAGGATAACTATTGTGAGAACTAGAAAGGGAGATTCAGAAAGAAAGTTGCCGAAGGTGAAGGAGAAAAGAGAGCATACCGGTGGAGGTTATGCAAGATAGAATCAAGGGGAAAAGGATATAAATAGAGGACAGTGAACCGAAAGAGAATTGAGGAGAGGAGAACCAGTAGAGAAGAATTAAACTGGTGAAGTATTTATATTGCAAGTGTTACAAAACTCATGTAGCAAGACTAAAACTATTGTATCTCACTGAGTTGGAGCTTGATGCAGGGGTTGGTGCTCCTTGGTTTGGTTCCCTAAACTTTGTAACCATGTTTATTGTGAGGCTGGATTAGAGCAGTAGTCTCCAGTAACATTTCTCACCGAGGTTTTTCCCACATTGGGTTTTCCTCATATATTTGGTGTTATGTCTTGTGTATCCTTGTGTGTTTTCATTTGATCACTTTCCTTATCTCACAGGTATATCCTGCTTGTGTCTGTTTTTCTAACCGGTACCAAGAATTTAGTTTAGAAGGTTTAGAATTTTGGGAACCACTGATTCACCTCCCTCTCAATGGTACATTGTGTTCAACAATTGATATTAGAGCATAGTTCCCAGTTGGTTAAAGCTTCCCCTAGCTTGGGTAGATTTTGGTCAAAGAACACTATGGAAAGAAATGAGTCATCCTCCTCCAAGGCCCCCATGTTTGATGGAACCAACTATGCTTTTTGGTGTAGAAGAATGGAAACCTATATGTCATCTCTAGGATTTGATGTTTGGATGTCTGTTAAGGATGGGTATAATGTCCCTAATGGTCCTCCCATAGACCCATATGCTAAGAAAGAGTATGAAAACAATGCAAATTCTAAACATGCTATTCTCAGTGGGTTTTCAGATAATGAGTTTGTTAAGGTTATGCACTCCTCATCCGCCAAAGAGACTTGGGATAAAATGCGAAGATTATTTGAAGGAGATTCCAAAGTCAAAGAGGCCAAGTTGCAATCACTAAGAGGTCATCTTGAAGGCTTGAAGATGAAAGATGAAGAAAAGATTGCAGACTACCTTCATAGAGTAGATGAAATTGTGAACACCATTAGAGGACTTGGAGATGAAATTGATGATGAAGTTATTGTCAAAAAGGTACTTAGATCTCTCACATCTAAGTATGATACTAAGGTCTCTGCTATAGAGGAAGCCAAGGATCTGAAAACCTTCACAATGGATGAGTTATTTGGTTCCTTAACTACTTATGAGGTGAGGACAACCAGAGAAGGATCTTCAAGGAAATAAGGTGCTTTTAATTCCATCAAAAAGGGCAAGGAAGAGGTTGCTTATAAAGGATCCTATGAAGACTTGGATGTAGAGGTAGCAAACTTTGTTAGAAATCTCAGGAGAGGATCCGGCAAGTATAGAGGAAAGTTGTCACTCAAATGCTTAAATTGTGGTAAAATAGGACACTTTGTTGCAAAATGTTCCTATAGTGAAACTGGTGGAGATGAACAAAGGAGCTTTGGCAGATCTACCGATAAAGACAAAGAGAAGAAAGTTATCGAAAAGGAAGAAGAAGCTACCAGAAGTCGAACAACCTATATACCATTGAGGATGATGCCACAGATGAAGAAAGTGCATCAGAAGATGACTTCCATGAGGATGAAAGAGAAGTTAATCTCTTTATGGCACTAGATGAACTGGTTGGTGAAGATGAGGAAGAAAAAGACATTGAAGCTAAAGTGGATCTAGAAGGTGAGCTCATAAGTTCTCTTGAGGAGTTAAGTAATACAAGAGGAGAACTCAAAATAATTAAGCATGTTGCTGCAGAGGAAAAAGAACAACTTGAGAGATCTTTGGAGGAATCCAAGAGAGTAATATTTGATCTGAAACTCTTGCTGGAAGAAGACAAAAGGATTTGTGAGGTAACAAGCTCTAATGCATTCAAAAAGGAGAAGGTGCATCAAAATTTGGAAGAAGAAATTATAAATCTTAGAAAGGAGCTTGAATAGAGTAAGGATGCACTGAAAATGAGGAGCAAGTATGAGGGTAGCACTGAAGCCTTGGACAAGATGCTGAAGAATCAAAAGCATTCAAAAGATACCGATGGCTTGGGATTTGAAGAAGGAAAAAGTTCCAATAGCAAAGACACATCTGATATAGAGATACAATTCACTTCCTCAAGTGATAGTAAAGAGAAACAAACCTTTACTATTAGCAAAGATATCGGTAAGAAGACCTATGTTGAGGCTACAAGAAACCAGCTTGTGAACCGGTCTTCTCAAAATCGGAAGCCACACCCAATGTACCGAAATGAAAATTATAAAGGAAGGTTCAAGATTAATGATGAATGGTTCACTAAAGTCAATAGCATGAGAGGAAGACATCTAGGGAGACAAAGGTTTTCTGGTCCAAAGCAACAAGACTGGTATGTACCCAAATTTCATAGTTATTTTTACTGGTGTAATAAATTTGGACATAGAATTGGTGATTGTAGACTGATGAACAAGCCCCCTATTAGTTTTGCAAGTAGAAATCCATTTAATACACTCTGGGATATGGATTTTATTTGTTATCAGAGCAATCGATTTGGTCATAGGAGTTTTGAATGTAGGAAATGTAAACCGGTGTTCTACAATAGTTTTACATATTCATCTTTTAATGCAAATGTGAACTGCTATAACTGTCAAGAGTTTGGACATATTGCAAAGAATTGCAAGCATAGGAAAACAAGTAGAAAAAGACAGCTTCTGATCAGAAACCGATAGTTAAATCGGAACAAGAAGTTGCAGAAGACAAGAAGAAGGAAGACAAGTCGGTTTGGGCTAAGAAAGAAAAGAACAAAGTTGAATCAAGTCTAATTGTGCAGACTGCCCTTCATGTAGAAAGAATAAATCTATGGGTTGTTGACAGTGGTTGTTCCAACCACATGACTGGTGATAAAAAGAAATTTATCAAGCTTGAAGATTGGAATAGAGGCTTAGTAAGATTTGGAGATAATTCCTCCATCAAGATAAAAGGAAAAGGTACACTGAATATAGATGGCAAATTTAAGGTACATGGTGTGTATTATGTAGAAGGTATAAAACACAATTTGCTAAGCATGAGTCAGATGTGTGATAAAGGATATAAATTCACCTTTGACTCTACCAGTTGCCAGATAAGAAAAGAGAGTACCGGTCATATTGTAGAAGAAGGTAAAAGAACTGATGGAAATGTGTACAATCTGAAGAAATGCTTTGAGTCCCAATGCATGATGGGACAAGTGGATGAGAGTTAGTTGTGGCATAGGATATTAGGTCACATAAATTTTGATAACCTGATTATAGTAAGAAAAAAGGGCTTTGTGAGAAATATACCACCGATCATCAAACTGATAAGCATATTTTGTGATGAATGTGTAAGAGGAAAGCAGACTAAGGTGAGCTTCAAGACTAAAGAACATAGAACCTTAAGACCATTTGAACTTGTACATATAGATATGTGTGGTCCAACTAGGACAAGAGCTCTTGCCAGTGAAAGATGCTTTATGCTCTTCATTGATGACTACTAAAGAATGACATGGGTCACTTTGCTTCATGATAAATCACAAGCATTTGATAGATTCAATATCTTCTAGAAGATGGTAAAGAAGGAAAGTGGATGCAAGATGAAATAACTAAGATCCGACCCGGGTGGAGAGTTCACATAAAATGATTTTGAGGACTACTCTGAGAGATGGAATCATAAGACAATACTTAGCCCCTAGGACACCACAACAAAATGGTGTGGTAGAAAGGAAGAACATGACAGTCAAGGAGATGGCCAAAACCATGTTGAATGAGGCAAGATTACTAGATATGTACTGGAAGGAAGAGGTTCATACTGCAACATATACTTTGAACCGGATTCAACTAGGAACAAACATCATGATGACACCTTATGAGCTATGGTATGATCGGAAACCATCAGTCAAGTACTTCAAGGTGTTTGGGAGTAAATGCTTCATTAAAAGAGATCAGGATGGCTTGCAAAGCTTTGATTCAAGGAGTGATGAAGGTATTTTCCTTGGTTACTCAACTCATAGTAAGGCCTACAAATGCTACAACAAAATACTAAGAAGAGTCATTGAGAGTGTAAATGTGAGGGTAGATGAAGATATGGTTAAAGGAAGAAATACTCAAGTCAACAGGTATGATGATTCTGGTGATGAAGGTGAAGAATCTCAGTCAGACAATGAATCAGAAGAAGCATCCAATAAGGTCCCTAACTGATATGTGAAGAAAAACCACCCAGAAGAACAAATTTTAGGTAATAAGAGTGATGATATGCAGACTAGAAGAAGACTTGCCTAGAATGATGAACAAGACAATTTCTGCCTCATGACTGAAATGGAACCTAAGATATTCAATGAGGCCAACAAAAGTTAGAAATGAATGGATACAATGGAAGAGGAACTATAGTAGATTGAGAAGAACATGACTTGGGAATTAGTTCCTAGACTGATTGATAAGAATGTCATTGGCACAAAAAGGGTATACTAGATAAGATGAATGAAGAAGGGAAGATTGTGAGGCACAAGGCAAGGTTAGTGTGCAAAGGATATTCTCAAGTAGAAGGTATTGATTTTAAAGAAACATTTGCATTGGTGGCTAGGCTAGAAGCTATTTGGATATTTCTTGCTTTCTCTACCTTCAAGGGTTATAAAGTTTATCAAATGGATGTAAAATATGCTTTCCTAAATGGGAATTTAGAAGAGGAAGTATACATGGAACAACTGGAAGGTTTTTTGCTACATGATGATGAAACCTTTGTGTGCCGGTTGAAGAAATAATTTTATGGTTTGAATAAGGCTCCTAGAGCATGGTACTCAAGGCTAGATAAGTATCTAAAGGAGAAAGAATTTAGAAAAGGAAGTGCAGACAACAATTTGTATGTTAAAGCAGAAGGAAACCACATTATTATTGTGGTTGTGTATGTGGATGATATCATTTTTTGAGGCAACAAGGACACCCTAGTATGCAAGGATTTTGCTGATCAAATGAAATCAGAATTTGAGATATCCATGCTTGGAGAGCTGTCATTTTTTCTTGGTTTGTAGGTTTCACAACGAGACAAGGGAGTATTTGTCTCTCAAACCAAGTAATGCCTAAGACATGTTGAAGAAATTCTAAATGGAAGACATCAAATGGGTAAGTACTCCCATGGTGACCGGATGCAAGTTGATAAAGGATGATGAATCACCGATAGTGGATCAAACATTGTATAGATCCATGATTGGAAGTTTGTTATATCTTACTACTTCTAGACCAGATATTGTGCAAGCAGTATGCATGGTGGCTAGATTTCAAGTTGCACCCAAATAGTCACATGTAAATTTAGTCAGGAGGATATTCAGGTATCTACAAAGGACACTTGATTATGGATTATGGTATCCCAAGCAAGGGGATTTTACCTTACATTCCTACACTGATGCTGATTGGGTAGGCTACATTGATGACTAGAAGAGCATAAGTGGTCGTGCACTCTTCCTAGGTAATCTATTGGCCTCATGGCACAATAAGAAGCAGGATTTAGTTTCTCTATCTACTGCTAAGGCATAATATATTGTTACTACCACATGTTGTTCTCAGGTGCTATGGATGAAGCAGACCCTCGAGGATATTCAAGTAGAGATGTCTGACACCATTTCCATTCAGTGTGACAATTCCCATGTAATTAATATATCAAAGAATCTGGTTATTCACTCAAGGACAAAGGATATTTTTATCAAGTATCATTTTATCAGGGAGAAGGTGGTAGATCAGGAAGTTAAGGTAGAGTATGTCCCTATAGGTGATCAAGTGGCTAATATCTTCACCAAGCCTCTACCAATCAACACCTTTGAGTATCTGAGACACAAGTTAGGAGTTGTGTCACTTGCTTCATGCACTTAAATGTGTATGGAGATCTGTGGTTCAAGGGGAGCTCACTGCCATACCTTTTGACTCTTGAATCAATTGATGGTAAAAGGGGGAGATTTGACTAAGGGGGAGTTTGTACCCTTTGTCATGGATGTCAAAGGGGGAGAAAGAACCGGTTGAAGAAATACAGTATTTATTGGCATATGGACACTCCAATGAGACATTGTGTGTGATTAAAGGTTTTGTCATTGATGGCAACCTTGCAATCCTATGGCACCGACAAGACATTATACCAGCAAAGCATTACTCAGGCAACCTTCCAATCCTATGGCACCGGCAAGACATTATACTAGCAAAGCATTACTCAGGCAACCTTGCAATCCTATGGCACTGGCAAGACATTATACCGGCAAAGCATTACTCAAACAAGATAGTGCACCGACATCAGCAAAATCAATCTACACCGGCATCGGCACAGAAGATGTACACCGGCATAGAAGGAAATATGTATACAGGCATAGAGGCTGACAGGATTTTTGATATGTAACATTTTGTTTATTATTGTAAGCTGACTTGGCAAATTGTAAAATGACTCTTGTATATAAAAGAGATCATTGTAGGCATTTGTAGAATATGGATAGGAAGCATAAATAAATTATAAGGCAGACCTAATGTGCAAATTGTAGGTCAAGGGTATATGTAAAGAACAGAGCAAGAACCAGTACTGAATTTGGCATTGAAGATGCTATTGTAAAGCAGTACAGAATATAAGATTTGTGTAAATCCTCATTGTAAGTCAGAGTGACTTCTTATTGAGCAGTGAGCTCTAGGCAGTTGGCCTTCTTGCATGTGCAGGCCCCTATTGTAAGTAATATTTTCTTATTGGCCAGTAAGTGAATATTGTGGGTCACAAATCCCACCGAGGTTTTTCCCACACCGGGTTTCCTCGTTAAACATCTTGTGTTATGGTGTTCTTTTCATGTGGATGTTTTTAATTCTGTTATTTGCATTAATTTTTGCATACTGGTATACTGTTACTTTATGTTCTGCATATTTAGTTTCAAGAAAAATACATTACCGGTCAGATACTGATTCACCCCCCCTCTCAGTATGTGTGGGAACCCTAATAGTATTTTGAGATCAATACCAAAGGGGGAGATTGTTGGCATTGTATTGTCATTGATGTCAATCGATAAGTATAGCATGTCACCGGTATGGATGGTTACCAGTATACAAGGTATATGTAGGATGCAAGAAGGTGATGTTACTAGCATCAATGTCCACCGATAAGAAAGAAAAAGAGAACAAAGAGGAATGTGATCATTGGTACACAATGAGGAGTGTAATCCACATGTTTAAGGCAATTGTAATATCATGAGTAAATTGACTTAGTGGATGAATCAGTGTGTTTGATGACAAGTCAGGTTGATCCACCGACAGAAAAAAGGAAAGCAGACATGAAGGATAACCGGTAAGGTGACATGTACAGGAAGGGTTAATAAACAGGTGAGAAAGTGCCGATAGTATGTCTTAATCGGTGAATGAGTCTAAACTAACTCTGTAGACTAAACAGAGGTGGATGATGACAAGGATGATAGGTGGATACCAAGTGGCAAGCATGAAGAGGTTGATGAAGTGTCCATCGATGTGGGAGGTGATGAGATGGTCAACTTTTAATAAGGAGCTCGTAAATCATGGGTCAATGATAGAAGAAGTGTGGCTCAAGGTGGATCAAGATGAAAAATCTTTTTGGTGATGTAAACCAAGAAGGACAATCCGATCTTGGTGCTCGTTGGTCAAAGGAAACAGCTGAGGCATTAATGATGAATGATAGAGCAAGGCCAAAAAACAAGTTGTAGGTTGCTAAATATAGAAAGCGCATACAGATGTCATCAAAAATGATCGTGATGTTTGATCTACTGCAGATCATCAATCAAGGAGAGAAGATCCGATCAGATTTGATACAGATTGAGTTAGTGGAGAAAATCCCTAGTGCGCCACCATTTGAAATTTGATCTTGGAGGGAAAACCAAGTATAAATATGCAGACCAAAAATGAAAGAACATGATGAAAGATGCCAAAAAAGATAGAGTAACTGAGAGAGCAGAGAGTGATCAGAGAGAAGATCAAAAGCCTCTAAGTGTTGGAGCTGACTGATAGAGTTGAATCGGTAGAAGGTTTATTAGAGGTTTTATCAGTAAGGTTAGAGCAACTGACAAGCTACCAATTAGGATAATGATGCAGGAGCATCCCCGGTCGATGGGCAATCTTGCATCAACCAAAAATATTTCCTTTCAGTTTTGTTCTTGTTTTGTTCTTTGAGCAATTTTTTGTGTTCTTGTTGGTTGGCATCAGTAGTTGCTTGTTCTTTATGGAAAATCTTGTTTTTGATTTCCTGGTGGTTTCATGTGGTTGATTCTAGATTTCTAGTTCATTTGGGTTCTTTTCTGATCAATTATCGCTTCTGGTTGGCTGTTTTTGGGTTCCCGAGGCAGTTCTTATGCTTACCGATTAGTTTTCCTTCATTATCGGCATGATTCTTGGCATGTGGATCCATTTTGGGTCTTGTTCGATGTTCTTTAGCATGTGGCCGACCTTCCTGCTGAACCACATCACTTGGTTGTTATTTTTCGGAAAGATTTATCTAATTCTTTAGTTCGACCTAATTATATGTTTCATTTTCCTGCATTGGTGAATGTAATCTTATGAGGCTGACTCGGATGTGTTCCGATAGGTATAAATATGATGTTAGGTAATCATTTGTAAGGGAAGAGGAAGTAGAACTGAGAATAAGGATTGAGATTCACATGTTGTGATTCGATTGATTCTTAGAGTCCTAGTTGGATAGTATCTGACTTGAAGCCTACATGTAACCGGTTAATTATTGGATGTTCTTTGATGATAATATAATGATTGACGGATGACTTCTGGAAGTTATATGGCTTTAATATGATCTGTTTATGTGAATTTGTTATGTTTTCTTACCCCTTTCATTGTGTCTCCCTCGTTGCATAAGTCGGTTGAGTCTTTTGAGGGTTTTTACTGGTAATGGTTGCATCAAGTGGTATCAAAGCTAGTTGTGGACTGGCTAGTGGAAGAATCATTTGTGAACATTGAGGCATTCCTTCAGGTGGACATATCATTGATTGGAGGTAGGTTGCATATGTATTTAATAGATCACTGAGGGGAGGCAATTGAAACCAATAGTTCATTTCAGATTTCTAGTTCATATGTGGTTGATTTCAGATTTCTAGTTCATTTGGGTTCTTTTCCGGTCAATTATTGCTTTCAGTTGGTTGTTTTTGGGTTCCCGAGGCAGTTCTTGTGCTTATTGGTTGGTTTTCCCTCATTAATGATGTGATTCTTGGCATGTGGATCCATTTTAGGTCTTGTCTGATGTTCTTCAGCATGTGGCTGACCTTCCTGTTGAGTTGTATCACTTGGTTGTTATTTGTCAAAAAGATTTATCTAATTCTTTGGGCCAACCTAATTACATGTTTCATTTTCCTGCATTAGTGAATGTAATCTTATGAGGCCAACCTAGATGTGTTCCGGTGAGTATAAATATGATGTTAAGTAATCATTTCTAAGGGCAGAGGAAGTAGAACTAAGAATAAGAATTGAGATTGGCATGTTGTGATCTGGTTGATTCTTAAAGTCCCAGTTGGATAGTATCTAGCTTGAAGCCTCCCTGTAACCAGTTAATTACCAGATGTTCTTTGATGATAATATAATGATTGTTGGATGATTGTTGGAATTTATATGGATTTAATATGATATTTTTATGTGAATTTGTTATGTTTTCTTGTTCCTTTCATTATGTCTCCCTCGTTGCATAAGTTGGTTGACTCTTTTGAGGGTTTTTACTAGTTATGGTTGCATCAAATAACTATTGTTAGAACTGGCAAGGGAGATTTAGGAAGAAATTTTTTGAAGGTGAAGGAGAAAAGAGAGTGTACTTGTGGAGGTTATGCAAGACATAATCAAGGGGAAAAAGATATAAATAGAGGATAGTGAATTGGCAGAGAACTGAGCATAGGAGAACCGACAAAGAAGAATTAAATCGGTGAAGTATTTAGATTGCAAGTGTTACAAAACTCATTTGTAACAAGGCTAAGACTATTGTATTGATTTTATCTATTGTATCTCACTAAGTTGGAGCTCGGTGCAGGGGTTGGTGCTCCTTGGGTTGGTGTCCTAAACTTTGTTACCGTGTTTATTGTGAGGCTGGATTAGAGCACTAGTCTCCAACAACATTTCTCACCAAGGTTTTTCCCATATTGGGGTTTCCTCGTATATTCGGTGTTGTGTTGTGTATCCTTGTGTGTTTTCATTTGATCACTTTCCTTATCTCACAGGTATATCCTCCTTGTGTCTGATTTGCTAACCGGTACCAAGAGTTTAGTTTAAAAGGTTTAGAATTTTGGGAACCACTGATTCACCCACCTCTCAGTGGTACATTGTGTTCAACAGGGTTGCCATCAATGACAACCCAAAATACCATCAACTCTTATTAGATGAATGTCAATTGCCAACATCTTTCACATATTTCATGTCATTATTCCATTAAATCCACTTTTCCATATATTTTATTATTTCATTATATCCATTCTTAATCCCTCTCATATCACAACTTCTTATTTATTCTCTTTCACTTTCTTTAACCACATCCACTTAGTCAATGTGGGATAAACATTTACATTTCTACACTATTCTCTTATCCCAGATTCATCCCAATACTTGGATTCACCTTGAGGACATCTATTTAAACCTTGCTCTCTCTCATTATTCACACATTCTCATATTCTTGTAATCTCACATTCTTGCTTTTTCATTCTCTTGCATTTTATGTTTTTCACATCATTTCCAATCAATCTTTTAATCTTTGTTCTCTATAGCTTATTGTGCATAGTGTTCTAAGAGCAAATATTTTAAAAACATAGGATATTGGTTGATAGGAGGGCCCAGTGGAGTGAGGTTTTCATTTGAATACATGTGTGTTTTTATTTGTTTAGTTTCTTCACATGTGTGTTTATTCGGTAGGTACACCATTGTTATGATATTGGAATAGATTTGAATCTTTGATTCAAACCCCCATTTCCTTCATCTACATCTACCACACTTGGTGGGATAGCCCTTGTCCTTTATTGTCTTGTTTTCACTTGGTAGAAATTTTAACATTTTGTCATATAGTCAACGTGTCTTGTTTACAAGTTTGTTCAGAATTTTTAACGTTATGTTTCCAGGTTTGCTTGAAAGTTTTTAACACCTTATTTGTAGGTTATTTAAAAATTTAGCTCATTCTGCACTCATTTTACCATACATTTCAGCACATTTGGCATAGCCAGTGGTTTAATCTCACATGTGCTTAGCCCCAACATAGCATTATTGAATTTTCAGCACTCCCATTTTGAGCATATTCATTTTTGTCAATTTTATACGTTTCAAATCAGCTCATACATTATGCATCAATACACTTTAAATTTGCATAACATTCACCCTGCATTCAAACATTTCACCTTGTAGTCATACATTTAAATATACTCAACATAGCCATAGATTTTACCCTCATTACTTTTGTCCAAAGTGTTTCAGCTCATACATTTAAACTTGGCCCCATATGTTGGTATAGTTTCAACATGCATTTGGCTTAGTTCCATCATTTCAATGTACCTCCTCTTACCTGTAGCATTCATTTTAAATCTTCAAACATTTCACCTGCTCATACGTTTTGGTTTGTTTTGCTCATTGTTCTGCTCATATGTTGCATTCACTACATTTGCATTCAGTCATCCATGTGCCTCTCTACATTCATTTGCATTTAACGTTATTCAGTCTACAATTTGCGTGCCTTTGTCTATGTTGTTACATGCTTTTTATAAAATTATTCACTAGGCTGGTGTGGGGGTCTCTTTGTCCCTGTGAAGCTTCAATCTACCTACATGAGTGATTCACAGCCCGCATGGGGCAACCATAGCTTGCACAAACCTCCATTTCATTACCTACATGAGCTTCGTGACCTGTGTGGGTGTTTTTTGTATTAGATTTATTTATTTGTTTTTTAAATTAGATTTTTTTATTAGTTTTAAAATTTGATCTATTTATTAGTTTTTAAAATTTGATTAGATTAGCTTTTTTAGTTTAGTTTAGTTAGTTTTTAATTTAGGTTAATTTTTTATTATTTTGTTATTAAATTAAATTAGATCGTTTTACATTGGTTATTTTACATTAGTTAGTTTTAAATTAGATTTGCTTTATTTATTTTTAGTAAGTTTGTTTTTAATAATTCATTTTTAGATGAGATAGTTTGTTTTTAATTTAGATTAAGTTGTTTTTAAATTAGATCAATTTGTTTTGAGTTTTGTTAGTTTGTTAGTTTTGTTAGTGTCTTTCTTTTGTTAGATTGTTAGTGTTCTTGTTAGTGTGAGTTTTGTTATGTTATTTAGTGTGTTTGTTTGTTTTTCTTTTAGTTTGTAGTGTGTTTTCTGGTGTGATTTAAAAAGTGTCTTTAGTTTAGTTTGATTTTGAGACTAATCTTTCAGACTAACATTTTGTACAGCTTGTCCTCATTTGTCAAAGACCATGTTATTAGACTACTACTAATGATGCTTAATGTAGGATGCATGCCAAAGAATTGTGATTTTGAAACAGATTGTCTTATTTTAGCTTAGATTGCATTTCATTTGGTGCTTGTAATTAACCCAAGTGTCTATTGTGTTTGATACACTTGCATTCTATACGGTGGACCCACTATTGCTCCAAGTATCATCTCACCTTACCTTCGGGATATTGGGTGTAAGAGAAAGGTGACAACAACACCCACTTTTTATTTGTTTAGCAAAATATACTGTGGGGATTTCATCACCCCATTAGGGTATTTTAAAACTGGAATAACTTAATGGATTTCATCACTTCTTATCGATTTTTGGGTTGTATTTCTCTTTGAGCCACTATATAAAAGGGTTTTCTAAGGGGTCCCTATGGCTAGAGTGCAACCTGTGTCAAAGTTTTTCCCTCTAGGGGTTTTCAAAGCTTTAAGTAACTTGCTTTGAAAATTTGTATTGTGATCCTATTCCTCAAAGAATTACTATGAAGTAGTTTTTTAGTAGCCCAAAAACCTTTTTCTTGTTGGTGCAGGAGGTCGGAACTCCGAAGCTACCCCACACATACTATTCATTGTGGAGGTAGGAAATTCCTCAGTTCATAAGATCTCCAAATCTTCAAAGTAAGATATTTGGTATGCACGTGTCGTGGTGGGGGGGCTAGTGTCACCAACATCTCTAGTTGTCTACTTTGTCTTAATATATGGATTTATCCAAGTGGGCAAACAATAAGTAGTATCCTCTTTCCAGCTTAGGTTGTACATGCTTACGAGTGTTTTCAAATTTGTTGAGACTAGTGAAAAATTTGGGCTAATCAAGGCCCCCATTCAAACTTTTACTCTGATTTTGTGTCAGAGTCATCTAAAACATTATGTCTGGTGTGTTTTATGTGTGTGTTCAAAACAAATGTTTTCAATCACAATAAAACACAATATTTGAAACTTATAACATTGCAACCTTGCTAACCTTAAAACTTGTCCAAAAGTCAAACAATACAAAAATCTGCATGATCTCTTGCAAAACCAAAATCCTTAAGAAAAGAGCCACGTTCCGCTTTTTCAAACATAGACATCGTAGTTCAAGGTCTATCAAAAAATGCAACTTGAAGAACTACCACAATCTACAACTCGATCAAGATATTACAACATCCCAAACATATCTCCAAATCCGTAAATCAAGATATTACAATGCAAAGCAATGTAGATCAAAATATTGTCACTCTATCACCATTGAACAACTGAAAAACCAACCACAACACAGATACCCATAACTCAATCAAATCTTCATGCGGACCTCTAAAACCTGAATTGAATCAACTATAGACAATCCTCTACAAACCCTTTAATCCACAAACTATGATCTTCAACATGTTGAACAAACTAACTCACTGAACTTCACTACATCACTATCACAGACAAAGATATATATTGATATCAATGACAACACATCTCTCAGGTATCTCTCAAGCACATATTTGCAGTATTCTTCCAATAATATCCAATACTTTCTTGTACAAACAATTTTTTTTTCTAAATGGCCTACCAATCGGCGTCATGTACTATATGATTGTATGCAAAAAAAATAAAAAAATCCTAATTGAATTCTCACACCTCTCTGGCAAACCAATTGCACAACAAGGTGCAACTACTACTTTTTAAGTGTTGGCAAAGTGGGTAACATAGTGTATTCTTTATCTATATTGGCCTGGAGATCTTTGGCTAGCATATTTTACATCATTCATAAATGAATATTACAACATGAGGTTTGAATAGCTAAAATTTATTGCTCGTAATGCATCTATTTCTCTCCCTCTTCCTCTCCCCCTCCATCTTCATCTCTACTTTTATCTACTCTAAACTAAGCACACTATTGGCAAGAACTTAACACTTTGCATCTCTTGTTAAATATAAAAAATATTGAATATTTATAATTAATTAAAAATAATTTAGAGAAAATGATAAGATTTTTAAGATTTTATTTAGGTTATGGTTAGGATTAGAGGATAAGATAGGATTTTAATTATAATTAGTGTTTGATTGAGTTAATATTATAGTTCAATTATAGTTATAATTTAAGTTCAATAAATGTTAGTGTTAGGTTACAATTAACATTAGCATTTAAAAAATGTTGCAATTCATTTAGGGTTATATATAGGATTCATATAGCATAAGTATAGGTAAATTAGGTCATAAAGTACACAAATAGAAAAATCAATCTTTATATCTCACAACATTTTATTAAAAACACCTCTTGCAATCAAAATAAAGAATGAAAATTATTATAAATATAGCAAATAATGAGGAGCTCTGCACATCGACATTTCGACGATCTTCATCCACACCAAGGCAAGAATGGTGACATGGTTGACAAGCCTCCATCCAACAGGGAAGCTCCTTCACCTAACGACCTGTGGCAATTAGTATTGGGAAAAAGAGCTTCTAGGGCAGAGAAGAGGGAAGCTAGGGCTTCTTAGGAAAGCATGTGGGTGATCCCTATCACCTCTTGAATCCCCAACTGCGTCACCAAAGCAAACTACATACCATTGGGTTATCGAGCAAATTCTACAGGCCTCAAACATCCCCTTTGAAAGCCACAACAGAATTCCCACCCACATAACTTTAGAGAGGAGGGTTATAGAAGACCCGCTAAGGATGGAGGAAGGACATTGCCATACCATGGCCACAAATCAGCCAATTATAGGTCGGTCTCGAAGCTGGGGGACTCACTCCATCATGGTGCAAGGAGAGAGGGTGCCCTAGCAATGACAAAACCCGACCCAGAGTTCATCAAAATTTTGAACCCCAAAGAAGCCATGGATTTAAATAAATATTGTAGAGGGCATGGGCTCTTTGCAAAATGGGGAGGGAATAATCAGCCACTCGCCGGAATAGTGGATTGGTGGAAAACTACATTCCACGACTAGGTAAGTATCACAACCCTAGCAAATAATTTCATATACATTGAATGCTACAAAAAATCTTTGAAGGCCAAACTATTGCATGAACAATATGTTTTTTACAAAGGTGCAAATTTCAATTTCATTGATTGGCAACCTAAATTTGATGCTAATGGATATGAATTTAAAAGGGTATCAAAATGGATAGAAATCCCCAATGTTCCTATAGAATTAATGCATGCTAAAAATTTTATAGAAATTGGGGATAAATTGGGTAAATTTATAGTTGTAGAGAAAAATTGGTCAGATAAAACTGACATAAAACTGCTAATAGAAGTAAAAAAGGGCATGGAAGACCTGAAAAACATTATCATAGAAACAATATGTTGGTATTTTGGTATGGTTTTGTCATTAATGTCAACACCTACTAAACACTTATCAAATCTGGCACTTTGGAGAATCAGCAATATTCACCGACAAGCAAGTGACTCATGCACAGTCACCGGTATCTGGTACACCGGCAAGATATAATGATCATCATCGCTTGGAATGATATGGAAAACACTTGGTTATGTTGAAGACATTGTGTGGACACTTTGTCTTAGAGTTTTGTTTATTGGTACATTAGCATTTGCATATTTGTTGTTACCGGCAAATAGGTCCAGGGTACACCGATAGGTTTATCTTTTCTAGATCAGCATGACATGCTATGGAGATGACTTATTATTTTTGTAAATGTTGTTTATGGTGAAAATGGATAAACAACAATGTTGAAAGGCTAAATAGATTCAACCAAAAAACCCTATCCTAACAACAACAAAGATCCACCATAACATATGAATATTACCTAAGACAATGCAAATCAAATGAAATCACAAAGATTATACCATCACATGTCCAATAGGGTTTTGATCTCCATTATTCCTATCTCCATTTATCTTGCTTGATATATTTGCTTTCAGATTTTATGTGCACAAGAGCTCAAAAAAGAACGGAAATGTGGTTGCAAGTAGGCTTGATTGCATATGCAAGTTCGAAAGCGTAGTCGGGGCTGAATGCATAGTGAGTGTAATCAATTGATTAGGATGCATAGATTGATTAGAATGATTGATCAAGGTTGAAATGCATAGTAAGGGTTTGATAATGAAGGAAGCATCTCCTTATATAGAAGACACTATATGAAATGGAGGGATAAGATTGAGAGGTGTAAAAGAGGTCGGCTATGATTAGAGGGTAGGTAGTGTATGAATTAAGAGATGAATGACATGTGTCATGGGTAGAAAAAGGTTAATGAATTAATTAAATAAATAAAGATTTATTTAATTAATGGAAGAAGTGGGATCAATTAAATAAATAAGATATTTATTTAATTTAAGAAAAGGATAATTTAAATAAATAAAGGTATTTATTTAAATGAGAAATAAGGCTAGAAGAGGATAAATGAATTAATTAAATAAATAAAGATATTTATTTAATTAGATTGGAAAATTTTAGGTGTCTACATTTTGCCCCTCTTTGAGACAATGCAGCTTGTCACGTTGTTTCAAAGAAGATAAGATGAACTAATACAAAGTTGCCCCAAGATGGGAATGATATGCCCCCTCGAGAGATTGGATGGGAATGTCTGGAAAGATTGCAGACAATCTCTCAATAAGAAAGAAAGGCTAGAATGGACTGACAGGGTAAAGTGACAGAGTCACGGGATAAAGAAGACTGACTCGAGAAACGAGGGCTAGGGCTAGGGCTAGGGTAGTATATAAGATAGACCATGAGGAGAAAACATCCTCATTATCATCCACACATCCAAGAGATCAGAGTGCAAAGAGAAAATAGAGCAGTAGCAGTCAGCAGCGATGCCATTGGTGCATAGATTCGATCGCGTTTGCCGATTTCAGAAGCCAACTGATGTAGGAGAGTCGGTAAGTACCATAAAACCTCTTTGTACTTTATCGCAATAAATGTTGTCATTAATGCATCTTAGGTAGCGCAATAAATGCATTTTAGAATATGTCAAAAAATGTCAAAAAACATCGAGGTGCGTCTGCATTGGTGTCAGGCGTATATATGTAATATGTAAGCGCGTTTATGTCTTCAAGGTTGAATCAACAATTCTGTGATGAACATACGCTGTCGATTGGATAAGCTACTGAGAGGATACACTCAAGCAGGTCCTATAGGGAAGACTAGAATAGCAGATAGGGCTAGGATTGACAATTATGTGATAGAACATACGTTGCCAATTAGGAAACTACTCAAGAGGATACACTCAAGCAGAGGCCCTAGGATAAGATAGATAAAGGCACTTTGTGATGAACAGGGAGTACCAAGACAAAGTACTTTGTGATGAATAGGGAGTACTAAAAAAAAGAGCAGCACTTTGTGATGAACAGTGAGTGCAAATGTAAGCAGCACTTTGTGATGAATAGTGAGTGCAAAAACACGTAGTACTTTGTGATGAACAGTGAGTGTCACTAGGATAGAACACCATATGATAAATATAAGCACTAGGATAAAAAGAAGCATTTTGTGATGAACAGTGAATACCACTTTGACTAACACAGTTGATTTGCTTGACTGCAGGAGTACCTACCTATGCTGGATTCACGGGAAAGATTCCCACCGACTCAGAGTTTACGACCAGAGCTGACTTTTGAGGATAGAGCCGCGATTGAGGTTATGGGCTTGTGCCACATTCTGTATGTGCCTGAGTTTCGGGTGAACATGGGGTTGCTAACTGCATTAGCTGAGAGATGGCACTCAGAGACATGCACATTCCATTTGCTGATGGGTGAGATGATAGTCACCTTAGAGGATGTATATAGGATTTTGAGGATATCGATCGATGGGGAGTTGATACCCTATGATCGAGACAGAGACAGAGATGCCTTGAGATGAGTGTTTTAGGATCTCAAACTGGAGATGAGGGTTAGACATGTGGCTTGGGATGCTATGACATAGACATGATTAGCACTACTGGCGGTGCTAGGAGGAGTGATCAGTGGGTTCCTCTGTATCAGTTTTGTACCATTTTGTATGATGATGTAGAAACCTTCAGGTGATTTTGCCATATGTATTTTTACATCATTGTATCATGACACTTATGATTTTGATATATATATGAGATGATTCTTTGCAGCAGCTATATGCATGTGTACTTATGTGATGTATGTTTCTATGATATGGATGCAAATATGTACATGAGGAAATGCAATATTTTTTATCTTTTATGTTTTTAATATGTTATGTATGATGCAAATGTGAATGTATGAAATGCAAATGACTATTTACATGATGAGAATGTAAGATGTGCTAGCATGTGTTGTGTGCAAGATGTGATGCAATTGTGATATCTATATGTATGTATGAAATGCTTATATGTGGTAATGCAGGTGCAGACTACATGAAATGCGAATATTTTGGGTGTGTCATTATACTCAGTCATGTGATAGCAGGCTACACAGACTGAAGAAGGATGATGGAAGTAAATCAAGAAAGGGGATGGAAGATAGAAGATATGAAAGTGAAAGAGCTTCTTGTGTGTTATCATCATTGAGCTTTATTATGGCAAGATAGGCTATGACAATCTAGGCATATGTTTGACCCAGAAAGTCATCGTACCTGTTTGCATGGAGATAAGACAGTCGCAAACAAGGAATGCCCCAATTCACACTAGACTCTCAGTGTCCTCATATCCTTGGACAAGTCATAACATTACTAAGAGATAATCCACAAACAACAAAAGAAAAATAGGTGATGATACCCCATCCTCACCTTTCTAGTCAAAGACATCCTGGAGATAGAATCTCTAGTCAGAGACATCCTGGAAAAGATAAAAGACATGTCACCAAAAAAATAAAATCAAAAGAAAACCACGACTCAACACCAACATCCATTGTAGTCCTCAAGTTTAGTGTCTCTTGTCACTTGTATAAGTCTTATTTGATTGTGGTCACAATGTTTACTTTCACAAAAAGGATAGATAGCACTGAACCATAATGTTGTCTGAGTCTGCTAAAAGATTTGATTTGTTGAAGCCCATTGTTGCTACTGTGTCTCATCTGAAACTAGCTGAATCCATGAAACTGATACTTTATTGCGGAGAAGACGAAACTTTATTGTGGATTGTGATGCAAATGTTGTTTTATTACGGATTGTGCACAGATAGACTAAAGAGAAGTGGAAGAAATTGTACTCCTCAGAACATGTGACGTTCTTAGTTCCACACCCATTACTAGATGCAGGATTTGCCTTAGCCACAGATAGGAGCTGATTTATTATGGATGGAAACTAAGGGATTATTATGAATGGCTAACCAATCTTGGGTAAATCAATAACAAGCCATGATGGGAATGGGTAAGTTTATTATGAATGAATAGGCCGTGAGTGTGTGCAAAAAGTGAAAGGATGAGATGGAATCCTGAAGGAGGGAGGAGCAATGTCTCTACACATGGCACTGGTGACCCAGTTTTCACCATGATACTTGCCTAGGGTGCCATCGAAGTGGTTTTCACCATTGGACGAAATGTTTTTCTTTATTTTTTTGATTTTTTAATTTTTTTGTTGTCACAAGGCGCCTGTTTGCCAGGTTTTTACCAAGTAATGATTTTTTTTGTTTATGATTTTTTTGAATTTTGAATTTTTTGAATTTTTTGTATCTTTGAATTTTTTGATTTTTTTTTTTTTTTTGTATTTTTGAATTAGGATACTTGGAAGAGCTATGTGTAAAACTTGCGAAGGTGCATGATGTTGATAGGATCCTCCAAAGGTTCACCCTCTGTGGTTGAGAGCTAATATGCACCAGATCCATATGTTGTTGTGATGATGTAAGGACCAAGCTAGTTTGGTTCAAACTTGCCCTTCTTCTCTTTGTCCTGTTGATTTTTAGGATTTTCTCTAAGAACCAAGTCACCTACCTCAAATGTGTGAGGCTTGACTTTATGATTGCAACTACATTGTTCCTTGACTAAATGATGTGTAGCTTGAGTGACTGTCTTCCTTGATAAAGGAACTGAGATAGAATTACTAATGTGTGGACTACACAGGACCATATGCGTGCCACTTAAAGAAGTTTGGGCATCCCTGATAACAAAGTCCTTCAAGGAAGTTCCATTAAAGGTCCATGATGTATCGCCAAAAGGGAAAGGATGTGCATAACAAGTGGATGAGTTATGAAGGCTTATGATTGCGAAAAGAAGTGAAAGTAGGATAGCATGATGGAGACTTAGGATCAACAAGTATGCTTTTTGACTTAAAATTTTAGAACTTTTGACCCTAGTTATTTTTATATTAGGGGAGATCATATCTTTCTCTTTTTATTTCATAGGATTTTTATCCTTGACTTTGATTTTTGCAGAGTCCAATAGATTTTGATTTTGATTTAGACTAAAGGACTTTTCTTTATTTTTTACTTTTAGATTTTTTTGTTCATAGCTTGATTTTTGATCCCCAATTAGTAAGGGCTTTTCTGATTCTTGTTGATCCAAGTGTGGAAGTGGAGTGGAGATGGAATGAGTGGATGATATGGTAAAGCTATGTGAGTTCTCAAGAGGGTTGGTGATACGCTCAATAGATTCTTCACCGGAGCCATTCTTAGGACTATTGATATCAAGAGCTGCTTGCACCACTAGAGGAGATTTACATTCAGACTTAGTAGCCAAAACACTAGGTGGTTCACACACAATTCCTTGGCATTGCAAATTTTTTGTAGGTTGTTCCTGTTGACTGAATACCTTAGGAGATAGTGGGCATTGATCAACATGAAAGATATACTCACCACATCCCATGTCTTTAAACTTGAAATTTTCTTTGATCTCTGCTTGTTTTGATGTAGAAGCTTTCAAGGATTTTGGATCCACATATGTTGATGAAGGAATAGCTTTTCGATTAACTGGGATTGTTATTTCTGATCAAGGTTGTAGATTGTTACAATATATGAATGGTTTTGGATCAGCTTTGATAGTCACTTCAACTCCATTGTGTGAAAACTTGATACATCGATGATATGTAGATGGTACTACACTCATCTCATGAATCCAAGGACGTCCCAAGAGTATGTTGTATGTGAGATCTAGATCAAGGACTTGACAAACTACATCCTTTGTAACTGGTCCAACTCTGAGAGGCAAGGTGACTGTGCCTTTAGATGAACCCTCTTCATCATCATATGCTTTGATGGTAATTTTGTTTGTAGAATTCACATCTTTATCATAATATCCCAATTGTTTAATAATGCTCAATGTACAAATCTTTAGACCTGCTCCTCCATCTATCAGGACTCATTTTATTCAATGTTTGTGTAGGAAGGCTTCAATGTGTAAAGGTGCATTATGTGGCTGACTCATGGAGGCGTTGTCAACTTCTGTGAATGTAAGGGAGTGTGGAATGGAAAGGTATCCCACCATGGCTTGAAACTAGTCCACGTTCAGGTTAGTAGGGACAGAGGTGTCTCTCAAGATTTTGTCAAGAATAGCTTTATGTGCAGAGGATATGCATAAGAGCTCAAGGATGGAGATGAGTGCGGGTGGCTTCCCTAACTATTCTACAAGGTCATACTCAGGTTTGGTTGATGAGGAAGTTGTGTTTTTGGCTGGAGCACCTGGCAAAGTGAATTTACCTTGACAAGTTGTAACATTACATTCAAAGGTAGGTTTGGAAGAAGATCCAATTTCTTTCAGGACAATCTTGGGTCTTCGGGTAGAATTCTCAAGCATTTTGTCCTTGATGATAATGGTAGAGACACAATTGTCCATCAAAATGTGATTGATAGTTGAATCATAGTTATAGGATGCTCTGGTATAGTTGGTTTGGTCATCTGTGGCTTTAGACTTTCCCTTGTCATACTTTGGGAATGGTTCCTTAAACATATCATGTTCTTGGTTGGATGAGTGTCCTTCAATCTCAATGTCACCTCTATCAATAAGATCTTGTATGATGTTCTTCAGTTGATGATAATTTCCTATTTTATGACCTTTGCTCTTATGAAATTCACAATACTCATCATCATTCCACCAATTTGGTTTAACCTTTGGTTCATATGGAGGAAAATCTGGAATTGTGATTACTTTGTTTGCCACTAGTTTCTTGAAAACTGACTCAAGTGGTTCTCCCAATGGAGTGTACTTCCTTCGTGACTTTGAAGTTGTTTGACTATTCACTTGATTGTTTGTAGATCTTGATCCAGAAAAAATGATTTTTGGTCATATTGTATTGGCATCAACAACACCATCATTGATCGTGTTCTTGTTTTTATTCCAAAATCTTGGCTTATCTTTTCCTTTAAAGTCATCTTTGTTTTCCTTGAATATCTTAATGACTCCTTGTTCAATTAGGACCTTCTCTGTTGCTGAGCCTTTTTCAATGACGTCCTTGAAGGTGGAAAAACAAGCTTTCCTTAGATCATAGCCAATGTCCTTGTTAACATTTTGGGTGAACATCTCTATCATTTGTTTTTGTGGAATTTCACAAGAGCATCTACTGGCCATATTTCTCCATCTTTGTAAAAATGATGAAAAAGACTCTCCATCTTTTTGCTTGGTGTTGCACAAAGTAGTGACTGATATGTCTATCTCTATGTTGTATGAGAAATGTTGGATAAATGCCTTTGCTAAGTCACCCCATGACTTAATACCAGGTGGAAGTTGGGAGGACCATTCCATAGCTTGATCACCTAGGCTTTGTGGGAATAATCTCATCAAATATGTCTCTTCTGGAGCTACCTCAATGCAAGCTGTGAAAAACTGTCTTATGTGTACCTTAGGATCCCCTTTTCCTCTATACTTATCAAATTTAGGTGTCACAAAGTGTGTAGGAAAAGGAGGCATTGGAATGCTCTTTTCAAATGGATAAGGACATATGTCTCTCATTGTGTATGTTGGCTTCGGTGTATTTATGTCCTCCATTTTCTTTTGTAAGTCCCTGATTTGTTGCTACAAATTGTTCTTTGGTGGAGACTGACTTCTTGGACCATACCCCATGCCTAAATCACCTGGTGGAGGAGGAGCTTGTTGCATAGATGGATGATATTGATCATACACATGTTCATATGGAGGACGTCTATAATGATGCTGTGTATATGGACCACTTGGTATAGAGTCATGGTGAGGAATGGAATATCTGCATTGTCCATGTATACCATACTCCACCGGAATTTCATGAGTTTGTTCTAGTGTGTTGCCCCCAAATTTGACGTGGGGTTTCCTTGTGTCCAAATTTTGAGCATGCCTTTGAATATCCAGTTGTGTTGGTGGTTGATCCTTAGCATTGGTATGTGATTGAGCATATTTTTCTGCATAAGACTTTCATAATGGTCTGCGAAGGTGAGTATCATATGCTTGACCATGTGTGTATGGGACTTCTAGTTTTTGAAACAAAGATGATGGTGATTCAGGCACAAGATGTGGTCCTCTATTGCCTCCACTATTAGGCCTCATTTGATCCATGTTGGGGTGAGGTTGTTGCAAAGGTTGATTTTCCATTATTTGAGACATGTCAAAATCATGAGGTATCTTGGCTCTACTTTGTACCATCACTTGTAGAAAATATTGTCTATCTCTCCTCATTATTTCCTCAACCAATCGATTGAAATGGAGATTCATAATGGTGTCTTCCACTTCTGCTGAATGTATGGAAAAGTTATCCATATTGTCATTGTGTGTATCATTGTTGTTTGTAGTGTCCATGTTCTCAACATTTGGAATGTTTCTATAGGCATCCATGCCAGGTAATGTAGTATGATCAGAATTGAAAAAGATATTGTCATATTCATAGGAACTCATGTTTGTGGACTCTTGAGCCTCTTTAGCTTCTCTCCTAGATTTTTTTGGGAACAGGTTTCAACCATGAACTAGGTATTGACCAAGATGTGTGAGACTAGATGAAAATAGAAAGAGTATGGAAGACCAAGAGTTTGGATGGAATGTAAATGAATCTAAGGTGTACTTGTAATGTCCAAAGTGTAAGACTAAGTATGTATGTAGTAGAGTAGGTGTGGCTTCCAAAGAGATGATAGTTTCTCTTGATGAGGTAAGTTGACCTTGACTCTAAGTAAGACCAAATGAGACCCAAAGGTGATAGACCTTGATGAGGGACCACTTAGCAAAATGTTGTTGTATGTAGTGTGTTGACAAAGTATGATGAGGACAAGCAAGAACTCAAGTTTAGACAAATGTGAATGTAATGTAAGGTGTAAAGCAATGATGGACTTTGTGAGACCCAAAGACAGGTTGAATGCTAGATGAAAACCTAAAGAGATAGCTTAGGAAGCTCAAAAATTCTGAAACTGATTGCTCTTGTTTGTTGGACTATAATTTTTTTCAATTTGTGAAGTTGTTTTGTTGTGACCCAATCTGAAATTTTGACTGTATTTTCATGACAAGAGGACACAATGTTGATGAAGACTCAATGTTTGCAAGTGTCTAGACTCAAAATGACTCAAAGAAAAATGTGTTGTTTGATGTAAAAAAAATTTGCATACACTTGAAGACACAAAAGACACAATGTTTTGTTGTTTGGTATTGAATGTTTGATTGTTCAAAATAAGTCAAGCACAATTCTTATGGCTGGCCAAGATAATAGTTGTTGATTCCACATGGATTTTCCCCCAAGGCTATGCTATTCAGAGCAGATACTTAGATGCTTAACCCCACTGGCTCCACCCTCGACACTCACTTCTTGGGGCAACCAAGCATCAGTCCCCATGAAAACTCCCCATGGCGAATTTTGTATCTCTACTAAGAACCGTATGTGTGTGGGCTGCTACCAGAGGTCTGACCTCCTACCCCAACAACTAGAAGGATTTTGGCTTCTAAAATAAAAAGGTGCTAGTAAGGGCATCCGCTCGTGTGGCCATACATGCAACACTTTCAGCTCTATAAATACAGAAGGCTCCTAGCCGATAGGGGTTATGTCCTACAACTGATCAAATAAATTTGATCAAACGGGTTTATGGGGAGACATAGTGTCGGTATGAACTATTCAACACACATTATCCATAGTTTTCACCATGAATACAGTTGTTTATAGTGGTTCGAAAGATGTGGGTTTTCCTCGCTACCACTTGGGTCATTCTCTCCTCACTAGTAGTCCTAATGATCACACGGGGAGATAGGCCCTCTAAAGATGAAACAAAAAGAGCCTATTGCTCAAAACACAAAAGACAATGGTTCAATTTTAGTGCACAAATTGAAGTGTTTGCTAGTCTATGAGAACAAGGCATACAATAAAGATCAAAAACCCTTGCCAAGGTCCTGCAACAAAGATTTGTTAGTAGTTTGGATTGTTTCAAATGATCACCCCTTCCTGGAAGCACACAAGTTAGGTAAATTTTAGATCTAAAAGACTTTGTGAAATAGGGGCCTTCAACAATGCATTTTGTTGACCAATTCAAAGATCTGATTCATCATAAAAAAAATAACACTTGTAAAATTCTAAGAGATTTCCAGAAATGTAAGAAAATCAAAAGAAATTTGCTAATTTGCTTCAAAAATTAATTTTTTTATGAAAAATCATAAAAAATTCATATAAAATGCAAAATCAATTCAAAAAATCTGAAATTTTTACTAGAAAGTTTTGATGGTCTTCCAAACCTACATAATAAATTTTCTGTAACAAATCCAAGTAGTTTGTGAGATATGAGTAAAATAATGCAAAACCCTAATTTTCAAAGATCCAATTTTTGAGGAATGATTTTGCATCAAATTTAAAATTAAAAACAACCAATCCTATTTATAATTCTAAAAGATTTCCAAAAATGTAAGAAAATCTAAAAAATTAGCTAATTTGCTCCCAAAATTAAGTTTTTATGAAAACTCATAAAAAATTCATATAAACTTAATATTTGATCCTAAAAATCTAAAAATTTTATTGAACCCTTCTAATGCTTTTCCTGACCTGCACAAAAAATTTGATGCCAAACTTCCAAGCCGTTTGTGAGATCTAATCAAAATAACAAAAAACCCTAATTTTTAAAGATCCAATTTTTTAGGAAATATTTTGCATCAAAATTAAAATCACAAAGAACAAATCCTCTGTATAATTATGATAGATTTCCAAAAATGTAAGAAAATCTAAAAAATTCGCTCATTTGCTCTCAAAATTAATTTTTTATGAAAATTCATAAACAATTCATAGAAAATTAAAATATGCTCAAATAGATCTAAATTTTTTTTGGAGAGCTCCTGATACTATCTTCAACTTGTGAAAAAAATTTGGTGTAAAATTTCCAAGAAGTTTGTGAGATATGATCAAATCTCTCCAAGATCTTGATTTTGTGTCCAAAACCCTAGCTGCACAAGGTTATTCTCCAAATTGTTTTACAAAACAACAATATAGGGTTAGAAAAATCTACAAAAAGCACAGATCTAACAAAAATCCATGTCCCACCAGGCGTGCCACAATGTTTATGGTGAAAATGGATATCAACAATGATGAAAGACTAAATAGATTCAACCACAAAACCCTAGCCTAACAACAACAAATATCCACCATAACATATGAAGATTACCTAAGACAATGCAAATCAAATGAAATCACAAAGATTATACCATCACATGTCCAATAGGGTTTGGATCTCCATTCTTCCTATCTCCATTGATCTTGCTTCATATTCTAAAATGCATTTATTGCACTACCTAAGATGCATTAATGACAACATTTATTGCAATAAAATACAAAGAGGTTTTGCAATACTTACCGACTCTCCTGCATCTGCTGGCCTCTGAAATCGGTGAACGCGATCGAATCTATGCACCAATGGCATCACTCCTGACTGCTACTGCTCTATTTTCTCTCTGCACTCTGATCTCTTGGATGTGTGGATGATAATGAGGATGTTTTCTCCTCATGGTCTATCTTATATACTGCCCTAGCCCTAGCCCTAGCCCTCGTTTCCCGAGTCAGTCTTCTTTATCCCGTGACTCTGTCACTTTACCCGATCAGTCCATTCTAGCCTTTCTTTCTTATCAAGAGATTGTCTGTGATCTTTCTAGACATTCCCATCCAATCTCTCGAGGAGGCATATCATTCCCATCTTGGGGCAACTTTGTATCAGTTCATCTTATCTTCTTTGAAACAATGCGACAAGCTGCATTATCTCAAAGAGGGGCAAAATGTAGACACCTAAAATTGTCCAGTCTAATTAAATAAATATCTTTATTTATTTAATTATTTTAGCCTTATTCATCTATTAATTAAATAAATCTTTATTTATTTAATTAATTCATTTATCCTCTTCTAGCCTTATTTCTCATTTAAATAAATACCTTTATTTATTTAAATTATCCTTTTCTTAAATTAAATAAATATCTTATTTATTTAATTGATCCCACTTCTTCTATTAATTAAACAAATATTTATTTATTTAATTAATTCATTAACCTTTTTCTACCCATGACTTATGTCATTCATCTCTTAATTCATACACTACCTACCCCTTTTATTATTTTCTTATTTCCTCTACCTACCCTCTAATCATAGCCGACCTCTTTTACACCTCTCAATCTTATCCCTCCATTTCATATAGTGTCTTCTATATAAGAAGATGCTTCCTTCATTATCAAACCCTCACTATGCATTTCAACCCTGATCAATCATTCTAATCAATCTATGCATCCTAATCAATTGAATACACTCACTATGCATTCAGCCCCGACTACGCTTTCGAACTTGCATATGCAATCAAGCCTACTTGCAACCACATTTCCGTTCTTTGTTGAGTTCTTGTGCACATAAAATCTGAGAGCAAATATATCAAGCAAGATCAATGTAGATTCAAACCCTATTGGACATGTGATGGTATAATCTTTATGATTTCATTTGATTTGCATTGTCTTAGGTAATCTTCATATGTTATGGTGGATCTTTGTTGTTGTTAGGCTAGGGTTTTGTGGTTGAATCTATTTAGTATTTCATCATTGTTGTTATCCATTTTCACCACAAACAAATGCATTAAGTTGACATATTGAATCGGTTAATGCATCAGGTATTAATTGATATGTAAATTAATTTTATTGTAATATCTTGTAGAGCTAACTTACTAAAATTGGTCTTAGGTTATGGTATAAATGTAAGATCTTATTTGTAAGATCAAGTGTGGAATGAGAAAAAGGATTGTATGAAGGTATATGCAAGAATAAGCAAAGCTATACACGTAGACATCATTTGAAGATTGAAGGAGGGTTTTTGTGAAGACAATCAAAACTACACTAGTACTGAATCCAACATATGAAGATGCTAATTTTAGTAGTACATCCTTATTGGATTTAACCATCCAATTGTAGTTAGTGTGACTCCCATTTTGTGATTAAGCAGTGAGCTCTAGGCGCTTGGCCTTTTTGCATGTGCAAACCCCATTTATGTACACTTACTATTTGCAGTAGTATCATCTAATTATAGGTAAGGTTTCCCACCGTGGTTTTTCTCCTTACAGGGTTTCGACGTATAAATATTAGTGTTATGTGTTGTGGATGACTTGGTCTTTATGTTTCATGCACTAATCCTTACTGGTATAACAATTAACTGTTAAAACTATCTACCGACATATTGAACTAGTTTACCGATATTAAACATTAAGTTGGTTAAGTTGTTTTTGGTTTGAATTTATTTGACAACTGATTCACCCCCATCCCCTCTCACTTGTCTCTGGGACCTAACAATTGGTATCAGAGCCTAGTCCTCTTTTGCAGAAGTTTAACAGCTTGAGGAGATCTAATGTCTACTAACTATTTTAGAAAGGACAATCCTAAACTTGATGGAACCAACTATGGCATATGGAAGATCAGAATGGAGACACATCTAAATTGCATTAGAAAGGACATCTGGGATGTTACAAAAAATGGTTATACTGCTCCTACTCAGAGTCAGCGCAATCCACCCAACTTGACTAAAGATGAGGAAAATGATTGCAAAGCAAGAGAAGCACTTTTGAGCATATTATCTGATCAACAAATCATGGGACTATCAGATAGGTCTACTACTAAAGCTATTTGGGATCATTTGGAAACACTAAATGAAGGAGATTCCATAGTCAAAATTGTAAAACTTGAAAGCTTCTGGGTCAGGTATGAACATCTGAAAATGGAAGAAGATGAAAGGATTTATGCTTTTATGGAAAGAGTAAATGAGATTGTTTTGGGTATTAAATGTTTTGGAGGAACCTTAAGTGAGGATGAAATTGTTTCAAAAGTTTTAAGAGGATTGCCACTGGCACATAAAATGAAAGTCACTGCTATAAATGAGTTAAGAACAATGCCTAATACATCAGTAACTAGGGATACACTGATTGGGAAACTTTCAACTTTTGAAATTGAAGAATTTGGTCATGTTGCTACTATAAAGACAGATTTGGCCTTTAAAACATCAACATCATCTGTTCCATCATTTGACAAATCTGATTGGAAAGCCTTTTATGTAAGAGAACTTGAAGAAAGCAGGAGAGAAAATGAAGAACTTGAAGAACTTGAAGCACTATTTGCAAGAAAAATGCCTAAAGGTCTAGTTGGAAGTAAGTATGAAGGTAAAGCACCCTTTAAAAGTTTTAACTGCAATAAGATTGGTCATATGGCTTCAAGATGCCCTGATAGACATGTAGAGCCCCTCCCTGATCAAGCTCTAGTTAACTCAGTTGACCATGGTTGACCTTACTAATAAATGCTATAATTCAATAGGATGGGCTATGTTAGACGGATAGATTGGTGAGAAAAGTAATTGAACCAGGTTACAGAATCATTTCGCCTTGAGGTATACATTTTGATGTGTTATAGATACATAACTTTATATGATTCTAGAATAGGATAACTTTGAGATGATGTATGTCATTATTGGATTTGTGGGACTTTACTATGATGATAGAAATAGGAGGCATGTCTTATGTGTGGATATAAATTGTAAGGATTATGATAATTACTTATGTAGATTTATTTTGATATAAGATATATTGGTTTTGTTTAATGTCAATTGTATGCAGAGTGTTTGATGTGTATTCTTATTCATGTGTTTAATTTTATATGAGTTTATTTGGAATTACTAATGTGTAAATGAGATGCGCAGGAAAATTATCCATGTGACCATGGAAATACTATAGAGAACCAAACCTAGACCTATGTACGTTCGTAAAACCAGGGGTTGTCTATATGGAGATACAACACCCCGTATGTATCATATTTTATTTGTGAAAGTAAATGTTGCAGGTGTGTTAAATTGAATTATTAATTTGTGTAAATCCAACAACAGACAAATTTCATGTGTAATTTTGTAATGTGTTTTATTGTGTCACTTGACACGTGTTGATTTATGTCTTCAATTTTGACTTGTCTCTTGAAGGGAGTTGTTTCAACCATAGCCTTTTCAAATATTTGAATGTGTTTCTAAATTTTCCTTGGGTAGAGAGTCTTTGGAGTGGTCAACTTAGGTTTGACCCGAAAGTTAACTTCAGATGGGTTTCTAAGGGGTCAAATGGACTCCTAGGGGTATTTTAGAGGTGTTTCCTAAAGTCCATAAGGTATACCTATGGGTTAGGAGTATTTTTAGGTATGTGACTACTCCCATGTGACTGTTTAGTCACCTCAAAAAGTGGGTTTCCTAAGGTGAGCGAAAATTCAATTTAGAAGGTGCCATCTAGGTTAGATAACCTTCCCTTTTGATGTGAGATCCTTTTTCCCACTTTCTCTTATTTATTCCTTTTTCAATTTTAGAAACCTATGAGAACTCTCACTGAGGTCTTTTTAGGCAAGAATGAGAAAATTTGTGGGTAATCATCCACTCTCCATTTTTGGAGATCATGCAATTTTGAAAAGGATAGTTTTGCGATAGAATTTTGGCTAAGTGTAGAAGAAAGGATTGTGGAATTGGGTTGCTCATCCTCAAACTAGTTCTAGCAAACCTTTAGGCAGATTGAAGGTTGGATTCATCTTCTCCCTTTCATGTTGCATGTTTATGTTGGATAGATTATTTGTATGTATAAGTTGTTTTCTTGTATTTTGCTTTGTGAAATTATTATGTGACCTATCTGTTATTTCTTTTATGCATTTTCTTGTGATTTGGGAGTAACCAAGGCCTCCTACTCTTGTGAGAGTAGGATGGCCTTGCGGGTGGAAGAAGTTTGATAGACCTCGAGTGAGAGGCTATCTTTATGAGAGTGATCTCAAGGGTTTTATATGTGACCCTTGCTACATAGCCTTGTGTATGCATTTGGGGGTCATAAGGAGAGAAAGTATGGCATGGATGCCTTGGGGGGCATAAGGATGTGGGGTTAATGTACTTATGATACCTCTTTGTTTTCCATGAGGTGGTTTTGTGATCTACCATTCTTGCAGTCTCCTCAAGGTATTTGGTCCAATTCCACCCATGTAAAAACATCACATTTTGTGATGAAGTGTAGCCTTGGTTGGGAAAGTGTTGTTGTGTGTTTTCCCCTTGCTTATTGGTTTGCATGTGTGTAACCTGTCTAGGGCTTGGTTCTCCAAGCTTGGGGGTGGCTTCTAGAAAGCCTAGGTTGGGAGGTGAGCTCTCCATGGTCATAGCGACATGATTTTATGCAGGTTGCTTGGAAAAGAAAAGAAAAAGACAAGCTAGGAGTTGTTGGTTTTTACTTGATTTACAGAAAAAGATTAAGGAATGGAATACTATATTTTGTTGCAGCAATGTATATAAAAATCCATGTTGTATTTATTTTGAAAAGAAATGTATTTATTTGTTTGAGCCTCCTTTGCTAGTAAAGAGAGGCTAAGTGGGGTTTTCTTCCCCTTTGTAAAAGTTACTATTTTGGAAATGATAACAGTTTTCTATTTCTTGTTTTATCAAAAAAAATAAAAATTCTTCTATTAAGTTATTATTGCAAAAATGAAATGTTTATATTTGGAAATAATTTCGTATATCTATTGAAATAATATTTGTTGTATTTATGTTTATTCTGAAAATAAAAGTTCATTTCATCTCTTATGCATAATGAAAATAGTGTAGATACATAAAGTAGAATAGCTTGTAAGTTATTAAGCTAGAAATGATCTCTTAATCCTGTTTATTTAATTTCAAGTGCAAATATAGTAAATTAGAGTTTAGTATGGATATTATTGTGGTATTCATCTTAGTAAAATAGTTTTACATGAAAATTTAAGCTGAATTAATGCTGTTGTAAATTATCTAAATCTACCATTTTATTCCTTACAAATATTGCCGAATACAAACCTAGATAAAATAAACTAGCTCTAGAGTTAACTATATGATTCTTAAAATAGAGAGACATACATCTATTTAAAATCCGTCAGATTAAATATTCTGCCTTAAATGTTTAAAAAAAAAAAAATGGTTTTAGACATGTAAGGGAAATCCAGATATCCCAACAGATTTAAAAATAATAGGGCTAAGTTTAAATGCCATGTACTTTAAATTCAAATATGTATGCATACATATTAAAAAGAGTTATACAAAATAAAAGGGAATATCTAGCCATTTAAGTTGCTAGTTTATTTTTCCATTTATATTAGTCTTTAAAAATCCCTGCATATATATATTTAAAAAAAAAAAAAAGGAGAATGCTTAAGTGTGTATATAAGACTACATATTTTATTTAATAATATTTCCAGCCTGTAAAACTTTTTGGAAACATTATATATATATATATATATATAGTATGTTAAATATATATAAAAAATAATAATAATAATAATAAAATTAAATTTAAACCTAGCAAAAAAAACCCACCCCCTACCGAGTGTCTCGTGGAGCCAAGCTCCACGAGGAAGTCCCTCGACGGATTGAGCCCCACAGAGGCACTGACGGCGCCACTACGGGACGCAACCTATAGGGGCGGCCCTGGCCGCCACTGCGAGCCTCGCCCCGCAAGGATGCCTCGGTGTCACTGCGGGCCACAACCCATAGTGGCGTCTCGGCATCGCTGCGGGTGGCCCTGCCCCTACGTGCGCAACCCCGCCGTAAATGCCACCTCCTGCACTAAAATCCTCCCCGCGGCCCTGTGCGATGCCTCCGCCATGGCTCCCCCAACTTGCAAACACTCATGCCCTAACCCAAATTTTGGGTTAGGGCAAACTTAGAATGGATTTAAATAAAATATATGTGTGGTAAATGTAACTTTAAATCTAGGGTTACATACGAATATTAAATGGATTAAGTGAAATAAAAAAAAGGGGAAACCCTATTCAAGTATCCCATATATACTTTTGAATACTAATAGTTTATATTTAAATTTCTTAAGTTAATGAATTCATATAGGTGTTAATATATATATATTTTAATTATATATAAAAAAAAAAAATACATATAATAGTGAACTTAGATAAGGCATTGTCTAGATTAGGTATATAGGAATATATTACATTTAGGCTATATATATATATATAGTTTTAAATTGAAAACTAATGGGTTTTATTTTATTAGCATGTATTAATAGGTGCTTTACAAGTATTTTGACCTTAGGGAATCATTTATTTGGTCAACATTAACTAGAGTTATGAAGCAAATGCTATTAAAGGTCACTTTAACCTCTAGACGAATTTTAAACGCATTATATTTATCGCTCCTTAAATACTAAGTTGTTAATAGTCTAAATATTAGATTTGATATAATTAATGCTTCATGTAATTAAAAGATTATTTGGGATTGATAGTATCTCTTGTTAATTAATTTAGAGATTTTTGCGTAAATGAATTTATTTATTTATTAAATGGTGAGATAATAATAATTTCTTTGGAAGAGGATATCATGGTGGAATTATATATATTCGAAAATAAGTCCAAGACCTTGATCTTGCAAACTCATTTAGCCTAGATGGAATCTTATACTAAATAAAATAATTAACATTTTAATGTTTGACACTTCAATTTTCAATTGCTCGATTCATTAAAATTATTATGTTAAAATCATATTAATAATTAATTTATAGACGCGAGATTTAATCAAGTTATAAAGGAAGGATGTATTATTACGGATGGATGAAACTTGTTAGGAGATAAATAATTATTATTGAATCAAGTAATTATATTAATGCCTATTTAGTAGAAGTTGATCTAATTAAGAATTATAATTTGCAACTGTAATAAAAGGGATATTCGATGTGAATTTATTATTGTCCTTATAAAATCATTTTGTTTCGTTTGATTATAGGAGTTATCGTAATTTGTTATGTTAGGAATATCCTAACTTTGTTGTCTAGGAGTTTTATAGAAACCTAAGGCTTCTAGATAAATTTGCTCTATTCATCGCTCACGTTAGAAAAATGTTTTATTATAATTTAAGATTCTGCTTGGAACAACCTGTTAAGTTGTCACATCTAATTAAGCATAGGTTGCATATAATTAAGTGTTTCAAAAAAAAACTATTGTTTGGGTTTTTGCCCAAAAGTTTGGGCATGACATTTTGGTATCAGAGCCCTAGGCTCATACACTGGTGAACATGGGCTACATTCATAACTTAGTTGAACTAAACTATGGCTTCGAAGTATAACACCTAGGTGGAAACTTGCGAAATAACAAAGTGAAACATAAGTGAAAATTCTTCTAAATCAACAGATCAACATATATCAATTCAAGGGGTTCCAAGGGTCACTAAAAGCCCTAAAATTTGAAACTAATTAGTCATAATGTTTATGGCATAATAAGATCCCAAAGGCTACAAAAATTTTTAAATTATAAATATTCTTGTTATTTAATAAACGAAATTTAGATCATTAGTACTTATAAGGTTACCATTCAATTGGAACCCAAATGCAATTATTGCCCTAATCAAATCAAGTATGAGGAGTTAATTCTACAATAAAATACCTCTGATGGTAACTAAGAGAATACCATCCATCAAGGTATGTTCTTGACTTGGCAAGTCAAACAAGCTAATTAGACATAAGATGAAGGCGCAATAAACAAGATAATTGAGATAGCGACAACTTAAGTTAATTTTTTTTTAGCTATGCGAAAATTTTGGTGGTTCGAGGACCACGACCGCCATTTGAGACAACAATGAAGAAGAGTTAAGAGGTACTGTTGCGAATATTAGAAAGAAGCATTAACCTATCCTGATGAATAGGTGTCTTAAGCGTGTGGTCAGGCTAGGTTGCTTATTAAGAGCATTCATTAGACAATCCTTGTAGCAATGCAGAAAAGCTAGAGTTGTATAACCCTGAAGATAAGGACTAAAATGATGAATGACAATCTCCTTGATAAGTGGACCTTAGAAATATTATAGATGAATTAACTAAGGAGAAAGGATACATGAACTTCTTGGGTTAAAGCATGTAATTGCAATAAACCCTAAGTTCATCCGTAGTTATATAATTGGGGAAACAAGCAAAGTAAAGCCACAACTAGTTCCCTTATGGGAAGACAATCTTGGAGAAACTAATGGCAAGGAGAGTAGGGATGATTTGGGAATTGTACAAAAAAATCCCTATTGAAGTGCAAGGAGTGTAAAGTATTAGGATCTTATACTCTAGGAATGAGTAACTAATATTCGTTCAGAACCTAAGGAGAAAAGTGCAACCCAACCATGGCTAGTTGCTAGTTACAAGACAATATGTAACACAATTTAACTACTTGGCACAACCGAAGTAGGTTTGTAAATTTATGGTACTCAAGTGTGAAGGTATGTGAAAACATTAAGTATGGATGAAACAACATGTAGATGGAAATGGCTTATGGAAAGATAGTATAGCAGTATTATAATACGAAGGTTTTAATGACGATTAGTTGGCAGTATAAGATATTTTATGAGAACATGGATAAGGAGCCGAATTATGTGGTTAGCCAAGGGAGAACTTGGAAATTATGGGAGTCTTAAGACATTGGTAATTTTTGGACATCCTTATGTTATACCATAATTGGGTAACAAGATATTATGATGATAAGGTGGTTTACGTGGTTTGAAGGAAATTGTAAGTTGTGATATGCCAAAATTGGCTAGTAAGTAAATATAAATAAGTAATATGGAAAGAGATAACTTCTTTTTTACCAAATTTTAATTAATAGGGTGAGTGTTGGTCACTTCTTGAGTGCACACCCGCTTGATATCATAAGTTGCATAAGGGAAGTAGGAGGGAATAAGTCAACTCTCCGCGTTGTTTGAAATATGTCAAGAAATGTGTGGGAAGGAATTAGTTGTCAAGCGTTATTGATTTTACTTGACAATTAGTCCACCCCAAATGGTTCTTAACCATAAGTGTTAGTAATTTGGCAACATGCTCCTTATTGATGAGAACGAAAGGATGATTAGAGGTGAAAATTCAAGGAGCTAGCAAAGGTGCTAAGAAAAACAAATGATGTCCCTAGTAGAATTATATGATTACATTTTTTTTTTCAAATCCTAAGTGTTTCTAAGTATACAAGTGACAATTTTGTGTCGAACTATCCACCACATGTGAGTAAGACATGAAAGTGTCGATGCATGAGTTACCACGTAATATTGAACCAAGGTTTAGCATATCAAGAAAATTAATGGAAGTCCTAGAAGAATGGACGGAGGATGGTAGAGTTAGTGCAATCACCTATTAGATATAATTATGGATGTTAATAACCCTAAATAGATAATGGATTATGTCGGAAAGTGTGACTTGCGATAGCACTCACGTGAAGGTTAAAATGGAACATGATCTATAAAATAATTGCAATCTCATGTGTATAAGATATTTCATAAATAATAAAGGAAATAGATAATCTAAGAATCTCAAGAGTCTAATAATCACTTCCGAACACACTCAGGATGTGTGATCTTGGGTGATGTGTTGCGGTTACTCCCTATAGCATGGCTAGAGTGGTCATCTTGTTTCGAGTTTGATTCGATAGTATTTTTGACTTTCTTTGAATAGTGTTTTGCGACCTAGGGGCTAGTACTTTCTTTTTATTTATTTATTTTTATGATGAAAGGACCACTAAATTTATGTTTCTTTTTATTGGAGCTATGACACTTGCCATGTTGCTAATTTTAATATCTTTGAATTGCCGGCACTTTTCTTCTTTGATTGAACTTGGTAAAAGTAACTTTTATTTTGATCTTTTAAAGTGTCAAGTGGTCATTTTGACGTTAATATAGCTAGCCCTAGCGATGTGATTTGTGTAATGTCTATCATGTTCGTTGAATAACTGATAGTGTGTCAAGGGAGAATACCGCAAGGAGGGAAATTAGGCACATAGAATAAACAAAGAATGTTATTTCGAAATAAGGTAAAGAAAGGAATATTCTCCTAAATAAAATTATTTGCGAGTAATCTAAGAGAGGAAATTTATAACAAAAAAATTAAATAAAAATAGAAATGTGTGTGTGTGTGTGTGTGTGTGATCTAGACCTAATGAATTGTGAAAGTGATGATAATTGCAGACTGGTAAATTTGGCATGTGTATGGAGATGATTGCGTGGATGAGATCAAAAAAAAAAAAAAGTATTATTAATTTTCATCACTCCCTTAGAATGGGAAGGTTATGTACCTTAATGTCTGGGTTTTGTGAATAATGTACCTATGAAACTAAAACCTTGGTGCTTAGAAATACCAAGCATTGTGGGCCCTAGGAGTAGAAAATTTCCCTACTTATGGGTAGATTCAAAGAGCTTAAACTTGATTATTCCTTGTTGCCTAAGAATGTTGGAAGAAATCATGCACCTAGGGTGGTTTACCAAATATGTAATTAACCCCCTTATGAGGCACCTTGATGTAAAATAAGCAAATTTATTATGGATAAACTGTGATGTCAATTCTCTTTAGTGGCAAGCATGGATGACAATTGCAATGGGATAAACATGTTTTACACGAACCCTTAATAAGTATGACTCCTAGAAATTAATAAGTAAACTATCATGTGTAACCTTGATTATGGGAGTTGATGTGTGTTATTGATATAATTTGGATGGTGCATTAACGTAAGTTGTTGAAAGATAGAATGTTGTAAACACCTACTTGAGATTGAAGGGAAATGTAAGAATTTAACCTTATGAAGATAGTAAGCTAATTACAATAATAAGTTGGTTTTGGTAATGCATATTTCTAGTAGGCAAGATAAGATTTAGAGTAACCTATTGAAATTGTGGGAAATGTTATGTCCCTATTTCATATTTTGCTCATGTGACTTCCAGGAGTAAGTCGATCTCTAAGGGAGGAGGATGTAGAACCCCTCCCCGATCAAGCTCCGGTTAACTTAGTTGACCATGGTTGACCTTACTAATAAATGTTGTAATTCAATAGGATGGGCTATGTTAGATGGGTAGATTGGTGAGAAAAGTAATTGAACCAGGTTACAGAATCATTTCACCTTGAGGTGTACATTTTGATGTGTTATGAATACATAACTTTATATGATTCTAGAATAGGATAACTTTGAGATGATGTATGTCATTATTGGATTTGCGGGACTTTACTATGATGATAGAAATAGGAAGCATGTCTTATGTGTGGATCAAAATTATGAGGATTATGATAATTACTTATGTGGATTTATTTTGATATAAGATATATTGATTTTGTTTAATGTCAATTGTATGCAGAGTGTTTGACGTGTATTCTTATTCATGTGTTTAATTTTATATGAGGTTATTTTGAATTACTAATGTGTAATTGAGATGCATAGGAAAATTATCCATGTGACCATGGAAATACTATGGAGAACCAAACCTAGACCTATGTATGTTCGTAAAACCAGGGGTTGTCTATTTGGAGAGACAACACCTCGTATGTATCGTATTTTATTTATGAAAGTAAATGCTACATGAGTGTTAAATTGAATTATTAATTTGTGTAAATCCAATAAGAGACAAATTTCATGTGTAATTTTGTAATGTATTTTATTGTGTCACTTGACACGTGTTGATTTATGTCTTCAATTTTGACTTGTCTCTTGAAGGGAGTTGTTTCAACCATAGCCTTTTCAAACATTTGAATGTGTTTCTAAATTTTCCTTGGGTAGAGAGTCTTTGGAGTGGTCAACTCAGGTTTGACCCGAAAGTTTACTTCAGATGGGTTTCTAAGGGGTCAAATGGACTCCTAGGGGTAGTTTAGAGGTGTTTCCTAAAGTCCATAAGGTATACATATGGGTTAGGAGTATTTTTAGGCATGTGACTACTCCCATGTGACTGTTTAGTCACCTCAAAAAGTGGGTTTCCTAAGGTGATTGAAAAATTCAATTTAGAAGGTGTCATCTAGGTTAGATAACCTTCCCCCTTTTGATGTGAGATCCTTTTTCTCACTTTCTTTTATTTTTTCCTTTTTCAGTTTTAGAAACTTGTGAGAACTCTCACTGAGGTCTTTTTAGGCAAGAATGAGAGACTTTGTGGGTAACCACCCACTCTCCATTTTTGGAGATCATGCAATTTTGAAAAGAATAGTTTTGGGATAGAATTTTGGCTAAGTGTAGAAGAAAGGATTGTGGAATTGGGCTGCTCATCCTCAAACCAGTTCTAACAAACCTTTGGACAGATTGAAGGTTGGATTCATCATCTCCCTTTCATGTTGCATGTTTATGTTGGAAAGATTGTTTGTATGTATAAGTTGTTTTCTTGTATTTTTCTTTGTGAAATTATTATGTGACCTATCTGTTATTTCTTTTATGCATTTTCTTGTGATTTGGGAGTAACCAAGGCCTCCTACTCTTGGGAGAGTAGGATGGCCTTGTGGGTGGAAGGAGTTTGATAGCCCTCGAGTGAGAGGCACTCTTTATGAGAGTGATCTCAAGGGTTTTATATGTGACCCTTGCTGCATAGCCTTGTGTATGCATTTGGGGGTCATAAGGAGAGAAAGTATAGCATGGATATCTTGGGGGGCATAAGGATGTGGGGTTAATGTACTTATGATAAATCTTTGTTTGCCATGAGGTGGCTTTGTGATCTACCATTCTTGCAGTCTCCTTAGGGTATTTGGTCCACTTCCACCCATGTAAAAATATCACATTTTGTGATGAAGTGTAGCTTTGGTTGGGAAAGTGTTGTTGTGTGTTTTTCCCTTGCTTGTTGGTTTGCATGTGTGTAACCTGTCTAGGGCTTGGTTCTCCAAGCTCGGGGGTGGCTTCTAGAAAACCTAGGCTAGGAAGTGAGTTCTCCATGGTCATAGCGACATGATTTTATGCAGGTTGCTTGAAAAGAAAAGAAAAAGACAAGCTAGGAGTTGTTGGTTTTTACTTGATTTACAGAAAAAGATTAAGGAATGGAATACTATATTTTGTTGCAGCAATGTATATAAAAAGTCCATGTTGTATTTATTTTGAAAAGAAATGTATTTATTTGTTTGAGCCTCCTTTGCTAGTAAAGAGAGGCTAAGTGGGGTTTTCTTCCCCTTTGTAAAAGTTACTATTTTGGAAATGATAACAGTTTTCTATTTCTTGTTTTATCAAAAAAAAAAAAAATTCTTCTATTAAGTTATTATTGCAAAAATGAAATGTTTATATTTGGAAATAATTTCGTATATCTATTGAAATAATGTTTGTTGTATTTATGTTTATTCTGAAAATAAAAGTTCATTTCATCTCTTATGCATAATGAAAATAGTGTAGATACATAAAGTAGAATAGCTTGTAAGTTATTAAGCTAGAAATGATCTCTTAATCCTATTTATTTAATTTCAAGTGCAAATATAGTAAATTAGAGTTTAGTATGGATATTATTGTGGTATTCATCTTAGTAAAATAGTTTTACATGAAAATTTAAGTTGAATTAATGCTGATGTAAATTATCTAAATCTGTCATTTTATTCCTTACAAATATTGCAGAATACAAACCTCTAGAGTTAACTATATGATTCTTAAAATAGAGAGACATACATCTATTTAAAATCTGTTAGATTAAATATTCAGCCTTAAATGTTTTTTGTTTTTTTTAAAATATGGTTTTAGCCATGTAAGGGAAATCTAGATATCCCAACAGATTTAAAAAGAATAGGGCTAAGTTTAAATGCCATGTACTTTAAATTCAAATATTTATGCATACATATTAAAAAGAGTTATACAAAATAAAAGGGAATATCTAGCCATTTAAGTTGCTGGTTTATTTTTCCATTTATATTAGTCTTTAAAAATCCCTGCATATATATTTGAAAAAAAAAAGGAGAATGCTTATGTGTGTGTGTGTGTGTGTGTGTGTGTGTGTGTGTATATATATATAAGACTACACATTTTATTTAATAATATTTCCAGCCTGTGAAACTTTTTGGAAACATTATACCTACAGCAATATATATATATATATATATATATATATATATATATATATATATTGTATGTTAAATATATATATATATATAAAATAATAATAATAAAAAAAAAATTAAATTTAAACCTAGCAAAAACCACCCCCCACCGAGGGTCCCGCGAAGCCAAGCTCCATGCAGGAGTCCCTCGGCGGACCGAGCCCCACAGAGGCACCAGCGGCACCGCTATGGGACATCTCGGCGCCACTGGGGGTGGCCCCACCCCTCCATGCATAGCCCCACTATAAACACCGCCTCCTACAGTAAAATCCTCCCTGCGGCCCTATGCGATGCCTTCGCCATGGCTCCTCCAACCTGCAAACACTCATGCCCTAACCCAAATTTTAGGTTAGGGCAAACTTAGAATGGATTTAAATAAAATATATGTGTGTTAAATGTAGCTTTAAATCTAGGGTTACATACGAATATTAAATGGATTAAGTGAAATAAAAAAAAGGGGAAACCCTATTCAAATTTTGAATAGGGTATCCCATATATACTTTTGAATACTAATAGTTTATATTTAAATTTCTTAAGTTAATGAATTCATATAGGTGTAAATATATATATAAAAATAAAATACATATAATAGTGAACTTAGATAAGGCATTTTCTAGATTAGGTATATAGGGATATATTACATTTAGGCTATATAAAAGCTTATAAGTATATATAGCCTAAATATATGTAGCCTATATATATATATATAGTTTTAAATTGAAAACTAATGGGTTTTATTTTATTAGCATGTATTAATAGGTGCTTTACAAGTATTTTGACCTTAGGGAATCATTTATTTGGTCAACATTAACTAGAGTTATGAAGCAAATGCTATTAAAGGTCACTTTAACCTCTAGACGAATTTTAAATGTATTATATTTATCGCTCCTTAAATACTAAGTTGTTAATAGTCTAAATATTAGATTTGATATAATTAATGCTTCGTGTAATTAAAAGATTATTTGAGATTGATAGTATCTCTTGTCAATTAATTTAGAGATTTTTGCATAAATAAATAAATTTATTTATTAAATGGTGAGATAATAATAATTTCTTTGGAAGAGGATATCGTGGTGGAATTATATATATTCGAAAATAAGTCCAAGACTTTGATCTTGCGAACTCGTTTAGCCTAGATGGAATCTTATACTAAATAAAGCAATTAACATTTTAACGTTTGACACTTCAATTTTCAATTGCTCGATTAATTAATATTATTACGTTAAAATCATATTAATAATTAATTTATAGACGCGAGATTTAATCAAGTTATAAAGGAAGGATGTATTATCACGGATGGAGGAAACTTGTTAGGAGATAAGTAATTATTATTGAATCAAGTAATTATATTAATGCCTATTTAGTAGAAGTCGATCTAATTAAGAATTATAATTTGCAATTGTAATAAAATGGACATTCGATGTGAATTTATTAGTGTCCTTATAAAATCATTTTGTTTCGTTTGCTTATAGGAGTTATCGTAATTTTTTATGTTAGGAATATCCTAACTTTTTCGTCTAGGAGTTTTATAGAAATCTAAGGCTTCTAGATAAATTTGTTCTATTCATCGCTCATGTTAGAAAAATATTTTATTATAATTGAAGATTCCGCTTGGAACAACCTATTAAGTTGTCACATCTAATTAAACATAGGTTGCATATAATAAAGTGTTTCAAAAAAAAAAATTGTTGTTTGGGTTTTTGCCCAAAAGTTTGGGCATGACAAGACATGCTAGACTAAGAGAAGAAGCTAGAAGAACATACAAGCCTAACCCTGAATATCAGAGATACAGATTTAAGAAGAATAAAGACAAATCTTATTACATTGTTGATGAAGGTGTGATTGATGATTCTGATGAGGATCCAGTAGACAATGGATGGGTTTTTGTTGCTATAACAGAAGATCAACCAGCACCTACTACTCAAGTAGTAGAACAGGCCTTGGCAGCTAAAGTTGAAGTAAAGGATGAATGGATCATTGATTAAAGATGCTCACATCATATGATAGGAGACAAAGGTAAATTCTTGAACTTTCAAGAATACAATGGAGGCTTAGTGAGATTTGGAGATGACAAAGCTTGTTTGATCAAAGGTAACGGTGCAATATCTCTTGATGGTAAGCATAACACTGACAATGTTTACTATGTTGAAGGATTAAAGCATAATCTTTTGAGTGTTGGTCAATTAGTTGAGAAAGGATTTTAGTTACAATTCAAAAATTGGAAAATGCAAAATCATGAATAGAACTGGTTTGGAAATTGCAACTGGTAATCAGAATAGAGGTAATATCTTTCATTTGAATAACAGTGAAAAGACATGCTTAATAGCACATATTGATGAAAGTTGGCATTGGCATAAAAGACTCTGTCATGTAAACTTTGATTGCATAGTGAAAATCAGTACTATTAAGGTAGTTAGAGATTTACCTAAAACTGTCAAACCTCACAATACAGTATGTAAGGAATGTCAATTTGGAAAACAAGTTAGAGCTAGTTTCAAAAGTATTCCAAAAAAATCCAATAATGCTCTTGATTTAATTCACATTGATTTATGTGGTCTAGCTAAAACTAAAAGCTTACAAGGAGATAGATATTTCATGCTAATCATTGATGACTATTCTAGAATATGTTGGGTTACTTTTCTCAGAGAAAAATCAGAAGCACTTGGAAAGTTCAAACTGTTCAAAGCAATGGTAGAAAATGAAACCGGTAAGAAAATCAAATGTCTAAGATCATATCAAGGAGGAGAATTTACATCTAAGGAATTTAATACATTCTGTGAAGTAAATGGAATTAGAAGACAACTATCAGCACCTCGGACACCACAGTAGAATGGAGTTGTTGAAAGGAAAAATAGAACTATCTTAGATGTAGCAAGAAGTATGTTATCAGAAGAAAACCTACCACATGTATATTGGAGAGAGACAATTAGTACAACGGTCTTACATTCAACAAAGTTCACATCAAAGGTGAAACCGGTAAGACCCCTCATGAACTATGGTTTGGTATTACTCCTACTCTTAAATATTTCAGAATTTTTGGAAGTAAATGTTATATCAGAAGAGATGAGTATGTTGGCATATTTGATCCTAGAAGTGATGAAGGAATATTTCTTCGTTATTCATCTAAGAGCAAGTCATATAGATGTTTTAATGAAAGATTGTTGAAAGTACAAATGTAAAGATTGATGAACAATTCAGAGGAACTTCAAGGTATATAGACTCTGAACCGGCAACAAAATTTTTGACAAATGAACCTACATTGAATCCACCAGTACAGAATGAAGATCCAGTTGCCCCGGTATCATCTGAGAATTCCACAGTAACTGAGGAACAACAGCAAACAAAGACACCCCAATATGTAAGACTAAATCACTCTGAAGATCAGATAATTGGAAACAAGTTTAAAGGAGTTATGACAAGAGGAAGATTGGCAAATGAAGAGGTATGTCTTATTTCTCAAATTGAACTATTATCAGTTAATGAGGCATGTGAAGATAAATTTTGGATTAAAGCTATGGAAGAAGAATTAGAACAAATTGAGAAAAATAACACTTGGACATTAGTTCCCTGGCCTAAAGATAAAAATGTAATTGGAACCAAATGGGTATTCAGAAACAAACTTAATGAAGATGGTAAGGTTATCAAAAATAAAGCAAGACAAGTGTGTAAGGGATATTCTTAGAAAGAAGGAATTGATTACAATGAAACCTTTGCATCGGTAGCTATAATTGAGGCAGACAGATTATTTTTGGCTTTTGCAGCACATAAGAACTACAAAGTATATCAAATGGATATTAAATGTGCATTTTTGAATGGAGATCTTGAAGAAGAAGTTTACATTGAACAACCTGATGGATTTTCTTTGACAGATAACAAAGATATGGTTTGTAGGTTAAGGAAAGCTTTGTATGGATTGAAGCAAGCTCCAAGAACTTGGTATGCAAGATTGGATAAGTATCTTTTGAAGATTGGTTTTTCTAAAGGTAATGCAGACAACAATTTATACTATAAAGTGACTAATGATGACATCCTGGTTATAGAAGTATTTGTTGATGATATAATCTTTGGAGGAGAAGATGGATTATGTAAAGAATTTTCTATTAAAATGTAGCAAGAATTTGAAATGTCTATGATTGGAGAAATAAAATTCTTTTTAGGATTGCAGATTTCACAGACTGATAAAGGTATATTCTTGAGTCAATCCAAGTACTTAAAAGAGTTACTAAAGAAATTTGGGATGGAGAACTCTAAACCGGTAAGTACACCTATGACCACAAATAAAAAATTATCACTAAGGGATGAATCTACACCTATTAATCCAACTAGATACAAATCTATGATAGGAGGTTTACTGTATTTGACACAAACCAGACCTGATATTATGAATGCAGTATGTATTGTTTCAAGATTTCAAAGTAATCCTAGAGAAAATCCTGAATCAACAGTAAAAAGGATTTTTCGATACTTACAAGGTACTATAAATCTTGGATTATGGTATCCTAGAGATGAAAACTTTGAATTATGTGCATACACAGATGCAAATTGGGCAGGAGATGTGGATGATAGAAAAAGCACCACCGACGGAGCATTCTTTCTTGGTTGAGTAAGAAACAAATTTGTACATCTTTATCAACAACAAAATCAGAATATGTTGCAGCAGCAACTAACTGTACATAGGTACTATGGCTCAAGCAAATGTTGAAAGACATAAAGGTAAAATGCAAGGAACCTATTACTATCTATTGTGATAACACTGCAGCAATTGATATATCTAAGAATCTGATATTACATTCTAAAACCAAACATGTGTCTATCAAACTGAATTTTCTAAGGGAAAATGTTGAAGCAAAGGAAATAAAACTGGTTTATGTGAATACTAAAGAATAGATTGCAGATATCTTTACTAAACCTCTGCCTAAGGAGACTTTTGAATATCTCAGAGATCAGCTTGGGGTCATACCCCCACCGGTAGAGACTTAGGAAGTTGATGATTGTCATCAATCGACAGAATTAATAGAGAAATCTTTTATTCCAGCTTTGATGGGAAGCTACTTCTCAGGGGGAGTAGTTGGTATACTAAATTGATTGGTATTTTGTATATGAACTTTGGCATTTGATGTCAAAGGGGGAGAGATTGGTATGGAAAAACACAAGGAAAACACATGTTGCTACCAAGGGGAGAGATTGTTGTTTGGGAGAGATTATTACTCTCAATATTTTGATTTTGAAGATTGTTGGTTTTTGGGTATTTGTCATTTCTGTTATGGCACTTTGATGGTTTTTTCCATTTTGTGTTGCCATCAATGCCAAAGGAGGAGATTGTTGGTATTTTGGTATGGTTTTGTCATTAATGTCAACACCTACTAAACACTTATCAACTCTAGCACTTTGGAGAATCAACAACATTCACCGGCAAGCAAGTGACTCATGCACGGTCACCGGTATCTGGTACACCAGCAAGATATAATGATCATCAACACTTGGAATGATATGGAAAACACTTGGTTATGTGGAAGACATTGTGTGTACACTATGTCGTGGAGTTTTGTTTATTGGTACATTAGCATTTGCATATTTGTTGTTACCAACAAATAGGTCCAGGTTACACCGGCAGGTTTATCTTTTCCAGATCAGCATGGCACGCCATGGAGATGACTTATTATTGTTGTAAATGCATTAAGCCGACATATTGAATCAGTTATTGCATCGGGTATTAATTGATATGTAAGTTAATTTTATTGTAATATCTTGTAGAGCCGACCTACTAAAACTGGTCTTAGGTTATGGTATAAATGTAAGATCTTATTTGTAAGATCAAGTGTGGAATGAGAAAAAGGATTGTGTGAAGGTATATGCGAGAATAAGTAGAGCTATACATGCAGACATCATTTGAAGATTGAAGGAGGGTTTTTGTGAAGACAATCAGAAATACACTGGTACTGAATCCAGCATATGAAGATGCTAATTTTAGCAGTACATCCTTATTGGATTTAACCATCCAATTGTAGTCAGTGTGACTCCCATTTTGTGATTGAGCAGTGAGCTCTAGGTGCTTGGCCTCTCTGCATGTGCTGACCCCATTTATGTACATTTACTATCTGCAGTAGTATCATCTGATTGTGGGTAAGGTTTCCCATCGTGGTTTTTCCCCTTACAGGGTTTCCACATACAAATATTGGTGTTATGTGTTGTGGATGACTTTGTCTTTATGTTTCATGCACTAATCCTTACCGGTATGACAATTAACTGTTAAAACTGTCTATCGACATATTGAACTAGTTTACCGGTATTAAGCATTAAGTTGGTTAAGTTGTTTTTGGTTTGAATTTATTTGACAACTGATTCACCCCCCCTCGCAGTTATCTCTGGGACCTAACATAATAGATGGCAGCTACATCCTAAAACCAGTATGGTATAGTAGCAGAATATTTAGCTTTATGCAAAATGCCAAACCCTAATCTGCAGAAGCCACAGGAAATAATAAATTACAACCATAGAGCTTCAAATGATAAAATAAACATCCAATTTAATAATGATAGGGGTGGCTTCATTATAAACACTGGTCAGCAAGTGATTGATATTATCCCAACCCCACCTTCTTTTCTGGTCTTAAGTAACAGTCCAGATAGATCCGATAACATCATAGAAACTCAAGCTTATGATAATGAGGACCAAATCCAAGCAGAACTGAACAATGTTATAGAAAAGTTAATGGGGAAATAAGTAGAATAATGTGTCGAGGAGGTACTCCTTGATACTTTGACAAATATGGAAAGTAATGTTAACATCTCCAATATAGAATAGGTTTAGACCCACCCAAAACATCCTCACTAATCACCAACCCAACTGAGGTGGCTCAAGAGGATACAACCAAAGCCTCTCCCACTATGGAGGAATCCCTTGTTGTGGAAGGATTGAATGCAAATGAGGAAAGAGAATTCATTATCAATGAACTGATCAATATGCAGGAAACAAAAAAATAACATAGTATTAGACAATAGCCCAATCAACCCACAAAATAGAGGTATCCTCCAGATGGGAGGTGAGAAATCAACTCATGACTGTATCAAATCCATGAGCAACAAAAGAGGTTAGAAGTCTTTTTTAGACAAAAGGAAGATGGACAGGGATGCAGAGGGGCAGACCAAAATCACAACATTGTTGGGGCAAGGAAAATCTCCCTACCCCCTCGTAGAGGTATAAACATACTTACATGGAATGTTAGGGGTCTGGAAGCCCCTAACAAACAAAGACTGATTAAGTGAAGCATACCAAAATATGTTATGGATCTAGTTATGATACAAGGAACAAAACTAGGCAAGACTGTTATGAATAATTTTAGCAGAAAGTTCAACCAATGGCAGATGGAAGCAGTGGAGTCTACAGGGGCATTGGGGGGACTGGGTATAATATGGAGAAAAAATGCAGTTGCATTCACATGTCAAACCAAGATGCAAAATTGGATGGCTGGCAAAGTAAGAGCCCTTAGTCTAAATCTTGAGTTTATTATTATTAATGTATATGGCCCAATTCCAACATATAAAAAGAGATTAGTGTGGCAGGAAATTGAACACTACTTAAATACTCAGGATTAAAAACACATCATCATAGGTGGTGACTTCAACACCATCTTATACTCATTTGATAAAAGAAGTGGTATAAAAACTATTAAACAACCACAAAGAGACTTCGCAAACTGGATAAATAACAATAACTTACTTGAAATCAGAACTGAGATGGGTTTTCACACATGAAATAATAGAAGAAAATATTTCTCCAACATTGCAGAAACCCTTGATCGATTTTTCTTTAAAGGAGATCTAACCGATCTTCAAATAGAACTAAAAGTGCAGTATTAATTTGGTCAAGCTTTGATCATTACCCAGTATGTTTAGAACTTATGGGGGAAACAAAGCAAACTAGGTGTCCCTTCAAGTTCAAAAGAATGTGGTTTACACATGAAGACTTCCTCCCCAACATACAAAAATGGTGGAAGGATAGTGTCTTTGTAGGATAAAAAATGTGTTGTTTGGTCTCTAAGCTGAAAGAGATTAAGCACAAATTATTAGATTGGAACAAAAATAAATTTAAAACCATCTTTGAAGGCAAAGTCAAGAATTGAGAAAGAGATGGAGACAATAAACACTGATGTGATGCAAAACAAGATGACCTCTGAAACATACGAGGCTAAGAAAATGCTTTTATATGAATATGAAGGCATTCTGGCCAGAGAAGAGATATACTGGAAACAAAATTCTTGAGAGACATGGTTAGAAGATGGTGATAAAAACACCAAATTTTTTCACAACAATATCAAAATGAAAAGGGCAGCAAATAAGATTACTCAAATAACCAATGATAGTGATCAGATCATAATGGATCAAGATTTGATTGCAAAAGATGCAATCAAGTATTTTGAAAATATCTTCAACAACTAGGAACACTCAGACCTCCCTAACAACAGAATCTTATTAAATAACATACCCAAACTGATAACAGAGGGTGATAATAAAATGCTAAACTCTAAAATCACCCATGAAGAAGTTAAAATGGCTTTGGCACAATTTTAGGGAGACAAATCCCCTGGATCAGATGGCCTCCCTACTAGCTTTTTTCATAAATGTTGGCACATCTTAGGGGACGAGGTTACTAATGCCTTGGAATCTACCCGCAATGCAGGGAAATTCCTAAAAGAGATCAATAACATCTTTTTGGCCTTAATTCCAAAGAAGGAGAACCCCTCAAAGTGGGAAGAGCTCAGACCCATTTCTCTATGTAACATGACTTATAAACTACTAGCTAAAGTCATGGCCAACAGACTAAAAAAATTACTGCCCGCCATAATATCAGAAGAACAAACGGCTTTGTACCCAATAGATTAATTTTGGATGGAATTATTATTGTTGAGGAAGCCATCCACTCCCATCAGTTCCAAGGGCAGCCTAATATGCTGATAAAATTAGATATCAAAAAGGCTTATGACAAAGTGGATTGGTACTTCCTTTGTAGTTGCATGAAGGCCTTTGACTTTAACAAACAATGGATCAATTGGGTTTACTTATGCATATCAAACCCTAGGTTATCTATCTTACTAAACGGGAAACCAGAAGGCATCTTTGAAGTATCCAGGGGACTTAGACAGGGTGGCCCTTTATCCCCATTCTTATTTATAACTATTTATGAAGCCTTAGGTAGAAGCTTGGATGCATCACGAAGGTCTAGCAGACTGACAAGGATTCAAATCACTAGTGGGGTAGAACCATGCACCCATCAACAGTTTTTTGATGACACAATGATTCTAGGGAAAGGACAGTTAAAGGAAGCTAAGGAAATAAAGAACATATTACAATATTATGGGCTAGCTTCAGGAGAGATGGTAAACAAGGAGAAATAAAAAATATTCTTCTTTAATATGGAAGCACATGAGGAATACAGGATAGCTTTGTATCTAGGGTACAAAATAGGGCATCTACCATTCACATATTTAAGGATGCCTCTGGACAAAGGTATCAAAACCAATAAACTTTGGGATCCCCTAATTGAAAAAGTGAGGAAGAAGTTGTCATCTTGGAAATCCTTATGGCTGATAGGGGCATGAAGTTTAACCCTCATAAAAATAGTATTAGCACCAATGCCTATCTATCTTCTATCATGTATACCACTTCCAAAAGGGGACTATAAGAAACTAAATCAAATAATTAGAGACTTCTATTGGAATGGTGTAGAGGATGAAAACAAAATGAAAATGATATCATGGGAAAAGATATGTCAAGAAAAGAGTGATGGAGGCATGGGAATAAGAAAATTACTATGGCAAAATAAGGCTTTAGGGGCAAAATTGGCATGGAGAATGTACACATCCTCAGAAGCCAAATGGGCCAGAATCCTTAGGAGCAAATACATATCACAAAATCAGAGAGAGGCATTATTTAGGGAAACAAACCCACCCAAGGGATCTAGAATCTAAAACTTTATAAAAGAAAGTCGATTGCTCATAGTGAACCATCTATCCTAGGATATTCACGATGGTAAAACCTCCTTGTTCTGGGAGGATTTTGTGGGGATTACCCCTCAATAGATAGTCTAATGAACACAACCGACATAAAAAACCAAATGAAATCTTTATGGGGTAATCATGTAAGGGATTATAAGACATTGGCACCAGAATAGACAATGGGATGGAAATGGAAAAACATGCTCCCATTCTTGGTGGACAACAAAGACCAAGAATTGTTGCAAATTCTTAAGGATAGAATAATAACACTCAGACCTAGGTTGGATGATCTTATATGGTCAAGATTAAAGGATGAACAATACAATTGCAAAGATGGTTTCAGAACCATATATGATGAGGCAAACAATATCAAGGACTATATTCCTAACACAATTTGTTGGGACAAATTCGGTCTCCCAAAATCTGGCTTCTTTGCCTGGGCAGCATTTCAAGGGAAGGTCCTAACTATGGATCAATTTAAACTTAGAGGTTATGAAGGATCCTCAATTTTTGTCTTATACAAGAAAGATGAGGAAACAAATGATCACATATTCACAACCTGTAACTACACACAGAAATGTTGGTATTGGTTGATGGTACAATTAGGTTGGTCAGGTGCCCTCATCCCTTACCTAAAGGATTGGCTCAGAAATTGGCCAATCATAAAAAAGAATAGCATATTCCACAGTTTATGGATATGCAGCCCAGCAATAGTAATCTAGGAGGTTTGGAAGGAGAGGAATGAGAGAATCTTCCAAGAGACAGAAATGAAGGTAGAAAATTTGATAGCAAAAATAGAAGCCTCCATCACAGAAAGCTCCAATAATAGGAATACGACCATTCCACAACATGATAAGACATTTATAGATTGGGATAACTACATCAAAAAGTAGTGGAAGGGGATTAAAATCCCTCCTTTCTTTGGGAAGGGGAACAAAGATAAGACCGAGGGTAGAAAAGCATGCAAATGGGTTCCCCCAGAGATTGGATGGTGCAAATTCAATTTTGATGGAGCATCCAGAGGAAATCCAGGGGAGGCAAGGGCAGGATGTATAATCCACTCACATGAATGGATATGTATTGGATCGAGATCCTGATATCTAGGGAAGTGCACTAACAATAAGGCAGAATTGTTGAGCCTAATAGAAGGTTTAAACCTATGCAAACAATTAAAAATATCCAAATTGGAAATAGAAGGGGACTCAGGCATTATAGTTAATGCAATGAGGACCAGGACAATGCCAAACTGGGATCTTAGAATTTTATTAGATAGAGCCCTCTCTCTAATGGAAAGATTCTCAGATTACAAAAGCTCAATCACATCTATAGGGAAGCTAAAACATTGGCAGATAAGATAGCCAATTTAGGGGTAGATGGAACAAATAGAACTATATCATTAACATATAGGAAGTCAGACTAGGATACTCATAAGCAGGCATAGATTTATACATAATCCTAAAAATAACACAGTCATAGGATATTCACATACATATTGGAAGGTATACATATGTATATGCACAGATAGAGGTATATATGTACATATATATTTGTATTTATATAATTATTTTTGTACACGTTCATATATATGGTAGTAGAGACATATATATGCACGTATACATATATAACTATATATACAGATATACACAGACACATATACAGATATATGCCCATATAATCATATATATACCTATCAATAGTATTCTTAGAGAAGAGCTTACTCCCTTTTATACATGCAAATGAATATACACAAAGTATGTTGGTAGGCATATAGGGTTTTATACATACAAGTATATGCATTTATACAAAATAGAAAACAAGTATACATGTATATACATACACAGACATATACATATTTCATACTTACATAGAGATATACAAATACACACACACACACACACACACACACACACACACACACACACACACACACACACACACACACATATATATGCAAAAATACATATAGACATATATGCATACCTATATATAGATAGATCTATATAATATGTAGATATGCATAGACATCATCATAGAATAAGACATTATCAGTTAGACACAGTTCAAACCCTTAGCAAGCTGGAGATACTAGGATATGCATATAGGTGCATATATGTATACATAAATCTACACACACACACACATATATATATATGCACACACATACATGGACATAAATTTAATAGAGCAAATATATACTTACACAGAGATATAGATATATATGCCCACACACACACACACACATATATTTACACAAAAATGATATATATATATATATATATATATATATATATATATATATATATATATATATATCAATGTAGTATATAAAAATGATTAAACATCATAAGCTAGAAATCATCATGAAGATACTGCTCGACTGCTTGAGCAATCATACATTGATAAGGCTAGGGAGTAAGGTGAACCAACAATTATGAAAAAGTAATCATCACTCCCGCAGTCATTACAGCAGGACATTTTGGGAATGGAAATATGTCAGAGTTATCAATAAGCAATCATAATATATACTGAGAGGTAGATAGGAAAACATCATGAGATTAGCTTGACACAACCAGGGTCACAACTTGTATTACCGACAATACCGGTTGACATAACCAGTATATCTAAGCATAGGCACTCAACACTTAGCTTTGTTTAAAAATGGATTTTGGTATTTGTCTCTACCCTGAGAAGCATGAAATGTCCTTCATCTGAGAGATCTCTAACAAACGTTGGTCGGTTATTCTAAGATTTGAAGATGATTTTGTCATACATGAGACCAAAAGGATTTTGGGTGATGAGATTATACTCTCAAAACACAGGAAATGAGTTAATAGCAACATCCCAACAGGGTTTGTAGTAATACTACTCACAATGGTAGAAGAAAAAGAAGTCACAGTCACACTATGCAGGTTGATTTTCAAAGAAGAATAGTTGGTCAACCTGGAAATGGTGATAAAATGTGTGGATGATAAGCTTCAAATACCTTACCTAGAAGATTACTTGAAAGTTGCGGAAGCTATAGATAAGGAAGAGGTGCTCAATATAGAGTTCACAAGGCCTATTCTAAGTAGCAAGGAGCAGAAACTCTATCGTCAAAGACAAACAGAGATTGCAAGGAGAATTGCATTCCTTAAGCAATGGCTTGGAGTGATAAAAGAACCAAAAGGGGAATGGTGGGTGAGTTAATTGGTAGAAGAGGGGTGGACCCTATTCTAGGCTGATAATCCCAATGAAACATAGGCGTCTGGCATGGAAGCTGCAGTTGACAAGGAGGAAGAATAAGTTTTCATTACATAGTTTTGTTTTCTATTACTACTATAACTAATCTTATACACATAGATATAGGATTTGTAGTTAGTACAAGGCACATATTGAACTATTTATTAAATACTTTGATATAGCATAGATAGTGAAGGGTAAGATACTCACATGATGACAGTTTCAAAACATATAGTTATACTAATTAAGTGAGTTTAGAATGTAGATGTTTTTTGAATCAGACATGTACTAAAATATAGTAACATGGAGTACTTTAGTAATTCTAGCATATTGGTTTACTTCAGCATTTATATTTAAACATATATAAGTCTCGAATATCATGGTAAGAGCCTGAAGTATAGGCTAGATAGGTTGTGTTAGTATCAATCCTTTCTGACCAGTATTTATACCCCTAATATTATTGTAGACTGGGTAATCTTTCATAGTATAGCCAACAATTTCTGATGCTGACTTAATATGAAAGAAACCTAGTCTATATAACAACAGGGGTAAGTATGTAGAGATAATATTGGCTCTTAATATTCTCTTTGGCACTAACACTCAACAAAGTGGTTTTGCAGAGGGATTGTTTTGAAAATCTATTTTGTAGGATAATCAGAAAATGGCAAATATGGCAATAGTGAACTAGGAAGTTTGGCAGAAATATATTACCTCATGTAAATCATAGATGCTACCTATGAAGGGTTTTTGATAAGCCAAAATGCAGAATTTGTAAAAGATTATATGTAAATCATTAAATGTTATTAGCCACTAACTGGACCTATGGTCTCGGGCAAGGCTAGAGCTTTTCTCCTCTCCACTCTTTCCTACTGGCACCCGCACTGAGCAGAGATTGTAATACTATTTATTAATAAAATATGGCTTAGGTCTTTTACTGAGCAAAAAAAATAAAAAATAAAGTCAATAAAAAAGAGAAATTTAAATAAATAAAAATAGGTATCTCTGTAATGATATTCTTAAACATCTTTTGCATAGATTTTTCTAAATATGGGTATGCTAGTTTATTTAAACATTTATACAAATATTTAAAAAAAACTGAATTTTTTTTTAATGAAGTCCTAAGGCTCATGAAGAGCTTTTGGTCCTTTTGACACAAGTTGTGTATTAATAAAGACACAAATACACACACATTATGAAGTTTATTATTATTCTTAAAAAATATTATTATTATTTTAATTATAAAAGAATTCATTATAATAAAATTTATTATTGATTAAAATATTAAAAAAATTACATACATGATTACAAATTCTATTATTTCTTATCAAATTTAATTTAAATTTTGACTATTTAAAAAATTTAACATTTAAATCTAATATAATTAATTTTTAAATTTTAAAATACTATAAAAATAATTATCAAGAATAAAATGTAGTTTTTTCTCATTATTAAACCTAAATAGAGTTAACTGTCTATTAAAACTATATAATATTAAACTAAATCTCATTAAAATAAAATAAGAACTTAAATTTGGAACTCTACAAAATGAACAACACAATAGAATTGCTAATTATAGTTGTTAATGATGTCTAAATTCTTATGGGTAAGTGCAAAAAGATGGGGGACCAAAAAGTGGCCACACTATTTTTTGGTCCCATCGAAGGCATAATGTGAGTGTGTTATAAAACACTCATGTTATGGCTTGGTAGTGACCAAGCCTAGGCTTGATATAATGCACTCACTTTATGGCTTGGCAGTGATCAAGCCTAGGCTTGGTATAACATACTCACATTTCAAAGAAGCAAAAATTCCTCTCCCTTCTCATCTCTCTCTACTTCCTTATATCTCATGTACTCTTTCCCTTCCTCGTACTATATACATGAAATAAATATTTGAATATAAATGGCATTTCAATATGTGTGTTTACTTTCTTGTATGTTAATTTATATTTCATGTATATGTCAACACAATATTTGAGAATGTTTGTAGATAAAAAATGAGTTACAATAAAAATTATGTTGGCAATCGACAGTCATTAGATTCATTTTGTTGTCATTGATGGCATAAAGATCTGACAAAAGTCAAAAACTGACACTAAGAGGCATAAACCGATAGATACCAACATTGGAAGCGATCGGGCCTACACCGGCACCAGCACTGGCATCAATACTTCAAGGAAGCCGACATCAAGGGAGATTTATTTAGTAAATCATTTTGTAATTATTGTCGAGGCCGACATTGAATATCTTTTGTAAATGCATTGTAAGCCGACATAAGGCATATCATGTGTAATAGGTATATAAGTCAGTTTGCTAGGTCAATTTAAATGATGAGAAGATGATGTTATTGTGATGGAATAGAGATAGACATATATAGGTATAGCAGAACTGTGAGATGCAAAATATATGTATGGAGATCATTTTTGTATGTGAACATTATATAATGCAATGATCTATAGATAGCTTGGAAAACGTTCTTGGAGGAGAAGTAATACCGGTAATAGTTCAAGTTTGTGAACCGGTACAGAGAAGAACTAGAATCGGAACTCTATCTGACATAGCAGATGCATTCTTGAGTTCATTTTCAGTAATTTACTTTGGTAGAGAACTTGTAGTCAGCGAGGCTCTTTAGTGATGAGCAGTATGCTCTAGGCAGTGTGTCTTCCTGCAAATGCAGGCTCCTATTTTATGTAATATCTTTTCATATGGCCAGTGAACTGATATTGTGGGTCAAAAATCCCACCGTGGTTTTTCCTCATTGATGTTTTCCACATATATATTTTGTGTGTTATGGTGTTCATTTATGTGGATGGTTTATTTGCTTCTTGTTATATGATTATTTGTTTATCGGTACATACATGCATGGTTTAGAAAGTTAAAGATTGTAGATTTCACTAGAACACTGATTCACCCCCCCACCCCCTCTCAGTGTTCTCAGATCCCAACAATTGGTATCAGAGCTTGGTACCTTGGAAGAAGTTTAACAACTTGAGGAAGATTCTGAAATGAGAATCTTTGAACATGGCTATGGAGAAACAACTTGAGGTGGCTCTTGAGGATTATGATGCTGAAAGGATGAAGAACTTGAAATAGCAAGAAGAATTGAATTTTGCAAATGAATTCATTCTTATCCTGGAAGAAAAGTTATCATCTGCTCAAGCAAAGAGAAAAGAACTTCTGCAACAACCAGATGATGAGGAAAAGAATGCTCTTAAGGGAACAATGTCAGAAACTAATTCAAGAAAACATGCTCATGAAGAATGAAATGCAAGATCTGACCATGAGGTTATCAAAAGATATTGAGGACAGAAAGAAGAAGGAAGATAATCTTGTTATATCTCTGAAGAACAAGTTTGATGAATGTGGAAGATTGACTCATGAGAATAATCTGTTGAGGATTGATTTGGTACACTCCCAGAATAATGAACAAGAACTTGAAAGACAAGTAACTAATTTGAGAGATGAGCTGACTACTGCAAGTGAGTATAAAGAAAAGTTTAGGATCAATGTTGCACAATTGGATGACTTATTGAAAAGACAAAGATAGATTGATGATTCTAGAGGACTTGGATTTGTACAAGGTGAAAGCTCTGGTACTGCTAACAAAGATCAAACAACAGGTATGCAGAACTCATCAAAATAGAGGAAACCAGTAAGGCAATCTAATGCTTATAAATTCAATGGTAAATGTTTTGTTTGCAACAAATTTGGGAATATGGATAAACAATGTAAAATAAGGCAAATCAAAACTACAATTCTCTTCCCGGTCAATGCACAAACTACAAGAAATATGGTCATAGATCAAAAGATTGTAGAAAGAATGTTAAATGCCATGCATGTGGAAAGTTTGGATATTTTGCTAATCATTATAGGTCAAGAAATAATAATGCCAGATATGTCAAAGCAATTCAGAAGAACAATGTTATATGTTATGCATGCAACAAAATAGGTCATATTGCTAAGTACTGTAGAAGCAAGACTCAACCGGTTAATGATGAGAAAGGAAAGAAGAAGGTAGATGAAATACAACCAGATCACACCAAGAGATGGGTTAGAAAATATGAAGAACAAAGTGGAGATGGATCTATACCAGCAAATCCACTGGTAGAATAGGGTATTCCTCTACCGATGGGAAATTCCACCAGTAACTGAGGCATAAGCCTTAGGGGTTGGCAAAGTCACTGCTAAATTTTTAATATTACCTTGGAACAGATCTAAGGAGATCTGGAAATAGATCTGGAGAAACATGTTCATCATCGATGAAGGTTACCCCGTCACATAACTGTGAAACCAACATCCATAGGGTTGTTGGTGAAGCACTAATTACAGAAAGTTAGGGTTTTTATTCACTGATAAAAGAGGGTAAGTGAATTCATTTTCACTCACCAAGCATTCAAGCATTCAAAGAAAAGTTAAGGCAAATTAAGAGCGAGAAAAGCATTGAGAAAGGATTTCAAGCAATTATCTGAAGCACTCAATCGTCCACCGACATTCACTCTCTTGTATTTCTCAACATGGCATCTGGATCTTCTGCACCTACTTTTATTGGAAATCCAACCATTGTCGAAGTCAAGGATAGGTTAAGGCTAGTCTTTAAGGATGTTCCTGAAATTCCCAAGAAGGAAGACTCTGCAAGAGCATTTTTTAGGGTTCCTAATGGAGTAATGTATGTTGAAGATGTGAGGGCAAACATTCACTACACTCTTGAGGATTTGGGCACTGAAGACATTAAAAGCATGTATCAATCAGTGATACTGGGAAACACCAAAATGATTAAACCAAAATTCAAGGCAATTGAGGATCTAGGGCTAACTGGTATTCTATACATACCGGAATTCAAGGATGAGGTGATCAAATATGTTCTGAGCAGGGTTCACAACGAATTCATTTGGTTAGACAGACCCTACATGATCATGAAGGAGGCTATTCAGACTGTCACCGGCTTACCCAAGGTTAGACAAGAACCTGGTAAGAAAATTTCCAACACAGAGGTCAAAAAACTCATTGGTGCTACATTCGATAGCAGATCAATGAGGATAAGCACAATAACCGACACAAACATAAAGTTTGCAAGCATGATCATAGGATATAAGGTAACTCAATCCAACCGATTGAATTCTATTGCAAGTTCATGCATTCATGCCGCATATCAGATGCTAAGGAATAATGTGAAGTATGACTTATGTGAATGGATGAGGAGTAAATTGATGCTAAACCTTACTAAGATCAAAGGAACCAAGAAAGGCACCTTCAAATGTGGAAACTTAATTGTTTGTTTAATGCTTTACTTTCTGAATGAGCTACCCAGTTTAGGAAAGAAGCAATGGGCTCATGACATATCGGTAGGTATGTAGATCAAGATAGCTATCACCGGTCTTGGTACCGACAGAGATGAGAAACTTTGGGGGTATTTTAAGACTTGTCAAGAAAACATGAGGAAAAGGGAGAGAATTTCAAATAATATTATGGAAAAGTATTCCATTGACATATGTTTCATGGTGAAAACTAATGAAACTCTCATGGAAGCAGTTGAACCTAGGCAAATTTGGATTACTGAGCTTGGATATGAGGTAGATGATAGCATTTTTGAGCTTTATGCAAATATGTTGTTAGATGCCCCATTAGATGATAAGACAAAACACTTTGGTATAGTAGGAGAGAAGGGTCTTGAAGTAAAAACAAGTTTTAATAGGAAGAGAAGAGAAAAGAAAATAGAGAAGATGTTTGCATATGTACAAGATGTGTTGCATAAGATAGACACTCAGCTATGCCCTAAATCTAAATAGGCAGTCAAACCGGTAGAGATTGCTACTAAAGAAGTGAAGAAGCCACAAGTTCACATTTCCCCAATCACTTATGATTATGATCCTGAGGATAATGAACCTTTGGCTTTCATAAGGGTGCAAGGGAAGAATGTGGTAAAACCACCGGTAGAACAACAAAAGGCAGAACCTAGGAGGAGACTTGTCAGAAAGGCAGCTCAGCCTATTGCACCTCTGCCACTAGTAAGGAAGCCAATGCAAAAGAGGAAACCAGTCACACCGACAATCACAAGCAAAAAAAAAAAGGGTGATGATATTGAAACTAGTAAGACAACAATGACCTGTGCTGAAATTATTGATAAAGTTACAAAAGATGGAATATTAAAGAATATATCAAAGTATTATGAAGATTTTGAATAAAATGAGCAAAATGAGTTAGAAGAGGCTATTTTACTGTATATAGACATCTATAAGAAAGCCTTAGTTGTAATTTTGAAGGAGATACCTTTATCCCTGTATAATAAGCTTGAGGCTAGAAGACTTGATGCTATCAAAAGGGATAAGGAAATCAAGGAAGTTGTACTTTTGGAACAATGTGGTACTATAAAGAATGAAGAGATGAAAAGATGTATAGATACTGCTAATAGGACAATTTTTAGTAGTAAAAACTGACAGATAAGCCTTATGATGGGAAGAGTAAATGAGGTGATAAATGAGACAAGTAAAGGATGGATAGAATTCTTTCTGAAAATACCAGAATTTCTCACATCTCAAGAAGAATTTGCAAAGGAAACATCCCCCACCATTCCTGAAAAATCAAAAGGAAAGGGTATTTTGGGCAATTCAACTCCAGTTTTGGCACAACCACAACTGGCAGTTAAAGAGAGTGTACAGTATGTATCGACACAGACCAATTTTGAGCAAGGGAATGTACAGGGTACTGGAAACACTATGGATGATACTCCATCGGTAGTAACCGATACTACACCAAGTGACGAAGCCACCGGTGCAAAAGAGGTTGAGATGGACAAGGTAAAATCAATTGAGTCCATATTGATAAGTAAAATTGATTCCTCGACAAGAGTTTTTGCAATTGACACTTCTCAGGTTGACACTAGTACATTCAGAGCTGATTTCCGACGGCCGTTTGTCGGATTTGTGATGAATTTTCCTCGAAGTGCCGACAAAATCAATCGTCAAAACTCGACGTCAGATTGGTTGACGATGCCATGCCCGTTGGAAATATGACAATCCAATGGACTCTGCCGATAGTCAAAGTCCGCTGATTACATCATCGATCGAAAGCTTGGTATTCGTCGTAATTCCGACGATGATAATTTTTATCAAAAAAAGATAATTATTATCGATGAGACCTAGTGATGTCTCATCAATATAAAAGATCCATCGAAGGAAGGAAATGCCGATGAATTCCAGAAACAACTCACCGAAGATAATAACTTCATCAACAAAAGATATCGAAGAAAGCAGAGAGGGTCTTTATCGATGGGAAAAGTTCTCGAGGAAATAATACTATCGGTGCAACATAAAAAGGACCCATCGAAAGGAGCATTTTCATCGAAAGAATAATATCAATCTGAATTCAAAAGGTATCAATGAGACCCAGTGATGTCTCATCGATATAAAAAAGCCATCGAAGGAAGGAAACACCGATGAATTCTAGAAAGGACTCACTGAAGATAATAAATTCATCAACAAAATATATCGAAGAAATCAGAGAGGGTCTTCATCGATGAGAAAAGTTCTCAAGGAAATAATACTATCCGTGCAACATAAAAAGGACCCATCGAAAGGAGCATTTTCATCGAAAGAATAATATCGATCCGAATTCAAAAGGTATCAATGAGACCCAGTGATGTCTCATCGATATAAAAGAGCCATCAAAGGAAGGAAACACCGATGAATTCCAGAAAGGACTCACCGAAGATAATAACTTCATCGACAAAAGATATCAAAGAAAGAAAAGAGGGTCTTCATCAATGGGAAAAGTTCTCGAGGAAATAATACTACCGGTGCAACATAAAAAGGACCCATTGAAAGGAGTGTTTTCATCGAAAGAATAATATCGATCAGACAAAAGGAGGCTACATCGATAAAAGATATTGATGAGGATATAGGTTTTGAGGAGGTTAAAAGGAATGTTCTCGATATGCATGGTTTTGCCGATGTAACTTTATCGGTGAAGAACAATAAGGGAAAATAAAGAAAAGCTTCGGTGAGATAATAGACTCATTCATCGACGGGGCATAGTGATATCGATGAAAGAAGTATTTTGATGGAAAAATAAAGGAGAACACTGAAGCCCAAGGTTTCTTTGACATAAGACCTGATGGATATCAGATATGTTTCGATGAGGAGACAACCATACTGACCAACTACAGTATTTTGATGAAGGGAAAAAATACTTGATCGAAGTAATATTCAAAACAAAAGTATTGTCGATAGAAACAAAGAGATTGATGGACTAAAGAAACAAATGATCGAAAGACATATCCTCATCGAAATGATTATTGATTGTAATGAAAATCAGAAACAAATCCCATGGAAGGTCACATCGCCATCAAATTTGAACGTGTGCCCGAGTGACCATTGTCCAAACCACCATTACTAACTGATTAAATATGCCATAAGTAGTGGATCAACATCAAAGGACATAGCATTAAGGAATTCACAAGCGATGAACTAAAAGCAGGAATTAGGCGAATTCACAGATAAAGCTCAGTAATTCCAAGTAAGTTGTTTGCACACATACCTCTTTTTAAAATTCAAATGGAATCATTATCTAAAACTAATAAGACCAGACAGGGAAAAGAACCTATCGCTGCAGAAGAAAAACCTAAAAGACAGAAAAGGGAAGGGTGTTCTTTGGCCCAGGACCTAATTGACCAGTGCCCATCATCCAGTTTGAGGTCCAAGAAGATTAGAGCTGATGAGGAAGGCCTGGAGGACTAGTTTAAGGATCCTGGAGACATATGGATAGAATTGAGAGGGTATGAATTATTCATTTATGGGTAAAACAGAAGAGTTGCCCCTCAACCTATCAATAATTTATGGTGATTGAACTTAGGAAGGTTAGTTGTGGCTAATGTATTCATGAATGTGGAGCTCATGAAGGCATTGGCAAACAATTATGACCCTAAAACTAGGACCATATATAACTACATGGGTGAGCCAATTCTTGCAATCACAAAGGAGGTTATTGACACTGTGTTTGAGTTGGATTGGGGATTTGAATAATTGATTGACCTCAAGAAGTTAACAAGTGAATATTTTATCCTAGAGCACATTTACAAAACATGGAGACTCCCTATACATAGACCTAGGAATGCAGGGTCCTTAGTGCCACTAGGTCAGGATGACAAAGCTCCCTATGATGTCAACTCTTTTCATCCATATTTCAAGTATACCTATTACTGTGTTGCCAAAGTGCTAGGGATAAAAGCCCATCCTTTGATGGATATTGCAGCCATGGTCATTTGTGTCGATTTGCAGTTTAAGGACCCTCGCTTCTTTGATTTTTATGCTTATTTGGTTGAGGTTTTGAATCATGGGTTAGAAAAGTTAAAGGGGGGTGTCATCAATATACATTTCAAACATTATTCCTTACTTATGCACATGCTATTGTATGTGGGCCAAGATGAAGGGTTATGGCCAGAAGAGTTATGTGTTAGGACATATGACAATGTCGGGATGAGAAAACTAGTGCAACTATGGGTTTCTTCATGGGACCAGAGGTATGTGAATAAACAATATTAGCATTTTGAGGAGTTCTTTGTCAAGCCATTATATAGACTATTGGGATGCCCGTGTGATCATGCCCTTACACCAGAGGTTCAAAAATTCCTAAGACCAAAATATTTCATTGAAGATCCCTCAATTGAACACAATTGGGGAGATTGGTATTATTTTTCGGACTGCACACAAGTCAGGGTATATGGGTTCAAAGGGAGACCATACTTACTACCACTTACGTCCCTAATAGAGTGGCTTGTCTGGAAATTGTGAGGCAACTGTCAATAGTGAGTACAGAACATCTGACAAGCCATGGGAAACAATCAATTGTACCTGGGTTGTTAGTATTTTTAGATTTTATTGTGAAAAGTTCAAAGAGTTATGGCCTGTTGTAGACAAAATTGGATTATTATGGCATGGGTATGGGGGATCCAAGGCCCAATTTCAATCCTAAAGGATACATAAGGATAGCCCGGTCAACACAAAAGATGAAGGCTGGAGAGCATAAATCTTACCTACCGGATGACCTCACTAAGAACATTGACAGAGAAGAGGCCAGAGTGAAGAGAATAAAGTTTGAGAAAGCAATGGAGGCTTATAAATGGAAGCTTTTTAGAAGGAAAATGAATGAGAACTTGCTACAAAAGATTGAATACCCCTTGGAGTTGGCCAACAAACTTATGGAGCATGAATTGGAAATACTTGAGGGAGTCCCACCTCATGTTTTTAGGGATTACATTGATACTATTAGGAATACAGCTTCCACATCTGGCATCATTCCATTCACTCCTTGAGAGTATTACCCCCTGGTTATGTAGAGGATACACTGATAGACTTGGCAATAGGACAAATGAATGTTCGAGAAGTGGCTGACATTAGATTCCTGGAGCATGAGGATTTCATTGCTGATAGTGACTTCATTGCTTCCAAGGAGTTCACCACATTCCCCTATCAACATAAAGGATCTCAAATTAGGAATAACATGAGAAATAGTAAAGAAGAGTAGCAACTTCAAAAGTTACAAGAGGAGATGGATCTTGTGATGAGAGAAATGACACCTGAGAAGGGAATACAATTGCTTAAGGAAGCTGGTGTGCTATTATACTCTGGATGGGACATCAACTCTGCCTTGTTGTTTGATGGATTCCTCAAGAAACAGGACCCAAGTAAGCAAATGATGCCAAAAGAGATTGATAAACTATTTAGAGGATCAAGATATGATCCAAATCAGAAGGCTCTTCTACAGTGGGCTATCTATCCCAAAGATAAAAGACCTATATTGGTTGATACAGAAGAAGGTTTTGGACATTTGATGGTGCAACAGGTTGGAAAGACTGACCCTAGAACAACTGCCAAACTAAATTTGGATGTCACTAAACTGAACCAAGATCAGATAGAGTTTCTGGTCTGAGAAAATTCTACATACAAAAGCCTATATGACGATGAAAAAAAATAGAGGTTGAAAGCAAGATTGTTTTAGATTGATACAGGTACCAGTCAAACAGGGATGACATACGGTGTTGACAGAGATGCCATGGATGCCTTGACATACGCTATGTATTGGAGGAATAGGGCCGAAAAGACATCTCAGCAAGTAAAAAAGAAACAACAAAAGATGGATAAGTTAGTTCTTGAGGTCGTTGAGCATAGATTCAAAAGTATGGTGCAGGTTGTAGAAATCTATTGGAAGACGTACACTGGAACAGTCAAAGCTTTGAAAGAGCATGAAAGGCTCAAGTCTCAGTTGGAAGGCATGATGAATGACAACAGTTTGATGAATCTAGGTGAGAAAATTGAAGCCAAGGCTTACTTGAAGTCCCATGATGAATTATAAAATCAATTAAGGAAAGAGCTTCAGAGGCTGGATGATGGGAATACCCCTAGGGTGCCCTCTTTTTACAGTAATGGTGAGTTAGTATTGTTGGAATAGTGGAAACAAGATTTTAGTGATGAGAAGAATCGAGCAGTAGAAGAGTTGGATTGGGACAAAGAATTGTCACTTTGTGTTAACCATATTCTATCCAATCATTTCTAGATAGAAAGCGACATGAGGACACTAATCAATGGCGTTCTAATGTATAAAGATGATAAGTACATTCAACACATAGGAATGTTGAACTTGTTTATTTTCTAGTTTGTTTTGATTAAGTAAAAATAGGTATTTGAAAGGTACCCGAACCTTTTACAAGCCAGGAGAACAGAAAAGCTTTAAAAAGTGCCTAATCACTTCAAAAAATCAAAATGAACCCACCGGAAGGGCACAACTTAAAACATCATTACATAAAACTCAAAAAAAATAGCAAAAGGAAAGAAAAAGATAGCAAAGAGACGGAACCAAGGATAACAACTGGAACTAAATACTAGTCAGGATCTCCTCAGCGTGAACAACCATTTATTTCATGTTGTTCGCTGAGGTCTTCATATCCTCCAGCTCATGACCTTTGATGTCGACCTTATTCTTTGTGTTGGCTCTGGTCCTCCTTTCATGACCCTTCTTGTTCACCTACTCTTTATCACCATCCTTCTCTGCATTATTCTCGTACCTTTTGATAAAGATGTTCATGTTGTCCACCGAAGATTTAAGGATTTGGAAATTTTGATCAGCAAGTTGCTTGACATTGTGCTCCAGCTTGTCAATTCTGCTGCCAAAATCTTTCAGTTTGTTGTCCATTTCCTTTCTATCTCCCATCTCATTGACCTTTTTCTCTGTGGCTAAGATTTTTCCAACCATACATTCAATAGCTTGCGCATTATGCAAAACAGCCACTAACTCTTTAACATGCTCTGCCAAGGGCTTGTCACCAACTGTAATTCTTGACATGGCTTGTGTATCAGTTTTCAAACTATTAATATCCTTCACCAAAGTAGTAATGGTCTCATAGAAAGCCTTAATGGTATCTTTGTCACCACTATCACTTTGACCCCCTTTTTCCTCATTACGCAGATTAGTGGTATTCACGGTCTCCACGGTTTCCAAATTATCCTTAACCGGGTTACCCTCCCCTTCTTTGTCCTGACTATCAATCCTCTTATTATCATCATCCTCCTCCTCAGACTCAACTAGAACATAATTGAGATCAGAATTGCTACCCTTTTTAGTGTTCTTTTTCTTAGCCTTCTTTCCAGAGGCTTTCCCTTTCCTCTTTTTAAAGGTTTTTCCTCAAGGGAATCAGTTTCAGAGTCCGACATTTCATATTCCACAATAATCCTCCTCTTCTTGGCCCTAATCCTCCCTTTTTTGCTAGTTTCTTCTGACTCTCCCTCGGTCTCAGAATCAAAGTTGAAACCACTATCCTTACTTTCCATAGTCTCATCTTTGGCATTTTTGCCTTTAATAGGCTTTTCAATGCACTTCCCCTTTAGCATTTTATAAACCAGGACCATAAGCCCCTGGTGGAGGGCATGATCGCCTTTAGGGTCCTTTTGGATCTCCTTTATAGTATAATCCATTGAACAGGCCAGGTAATAGGGAAGGCTAACCCTTTCTCCATGACGGAAATGGTTAAGAAGGACGAAGTGATGCCCATAAGCCCTGGTAAACCTACCATCTAAGGTAATATATTCAATAGAAGCAAATAAGACAAACCTCCATGGCCTGTAAATTCTTTTTGGGGAGTGGTAGGAGTTGTCAATTTTGATCATCTTTCTTCTCTCACCATCCGTAATAGGAAACTTGTCTGCAAATTTATCTGATATCCCTCTGTCCCTATAAAATTTCATACCCTCGGTAGTCATCCTCGTGGCCTCACCGATAACCTCTTCATCTACATTCATCATATGTGATCCAATCAAAACTTTTCCATTTTTCTAGTTCTTGATGAAGTAGCTAGTAATTGTGGGGTCCTTCCCATTCAGTCATTCCATGAAGACATTGGGACCCCCCTACTAAAGGATACTCCAGACTTCTTCGTTCTTTCTCCATTCAGAGTAGGATGCAGGTTCAAATCTCTTCTTATTTCCTCCCTTTTTTCCAGCACCTTCTTTGCAATGCCTTCTCTCATTTTGATAACTTTTTCTCTGGTTTCTGTGGTTATTCTGTAAGAGCACCCATAATCCGTGCCAAATAATGATGATATGACACCTATTTAATAGCTCATTATCTTCAAGCAAGCCCTGCATCGAAAAAGGTGGAAAGGTCATTAGAAATAATGATTAAAAGTACCACGTTGCCTTGTTTATCTTTGGTCCTGATTGAGCAAGGATTTCATTTCACTTGCAATCTCCATTTCACCATAACTAGTGATGATGTCTTCCGATTGGCAAGCTAGGTCGGTTGCCCAATCAACACAAGAGTTGGCCTCCCTATAAACATGTGTAAAAACACACATTTCAAACTCTTCATTGATTTTCCTTGTTGCTTTAATAGCATTACTAATCAACCATGATGGCAGGTTTTTCATATTTAAACAATTAATAATGTTTAAGGAGTCTCCTTCACACCAAACTTTAGTGCATTTGGCTTCTTTGGCAAGGATAATCCCATGATAAGCCGCCATGGCTTCAGCAACATGGTTGGTTTGTTTTCCTATAGGAATACATTTTATGATTTTACATATTCCCCATTCATCCCTTAGGACCACTCCACATCTTGCAACCCCCGGGTTTCCTTTAGAGGCCCCATCAAAATTGATTTTCTTCCATCCCCTAGGTGGGCTGGTCCATATCACTCCCTCTCTAGGGTTACTCTAGATACTCTCTTGAGCTTTTATTCTCCATTTTTTATAGACAAATTGATCCTCCTTAGTGTTAGGATTATTAATACCACCTATAATATTCATATTTTCCACTATGCTTCTTCTTATTTTTTCAAACACAATGTTAGCCTTTGTATTCTTTTCTCTGAAAATCCTTTCATTTCTCTCTTTCCATATACCCTAGCACATGTGTGGTAAAGCAATTCTCCATAGTAAGGTAGTGGTTCTATCTTTTGAAGGATGATGCCATGACTTGAAAATCTCCTAAATCGAGTTGGGGAAGCTCCAACTGATATTGAATTGATCCAGACAACTTCCCCAAACATCAGCTGAGAAGGGGCAATGAAAGAGCATATGATTTATTGTCTCCTCATTCTGCTTATAGAGTGTACAGAAACTTGGTATGCTGATACCTCTTTTTCTTATATTCTATGTAGTAAGAATTTTGTCTTGGAGGGCTATCCAAAAGAAAATGTTGATCTTGGGGGTAAGGCCTTTCACCCATGCTTGAGCCCAACAAGGACTTTCCATGTTATTGTACTGTTGATGATAAAGAGATGCCACTATAAAAGTACCACAAGCAGTGAGTTTCCAAATTAACTGGTCTTCTTCTTCAATCCTCACCATTGAGTTCATGACTTTGTTCAAACTACCCAAAGACTAATCCACTTGAGATAAGTCTTTCCACTATCCATCTTTCCAATAATCCTCCGCCTTGGTTCCAAATCTTTCCTTGCATTGGTTCTGATATTTGTTCCACTCAGGGTTTTCATTTAAAGGGATCTCCATAAGCCAAGGGTCCTCCCAGAACTGAATAAGATTCCCTTTCCCCAACTTCCATTTTGTACCTTTGATAATTAACTCTCTAGTCCTAGAGATATTTTTCCAAATATTGGATCCAATTAGGATAATCTCCGCTTTGAGGAAACTTTGAAGATTTGGACATTGGCTTTTATATTTGTTGTCCCATATTTTTTTCCATTCTCCTTGATTTCTATATCCTCCCCAAATCTGCTTGGTCATAAGGTATTCATTTATGTCTCTTATTCTTCTAAGGCCCAGACTGCCTTTATTCATAGGCTTACAGACCTTCTCCCAAGCAATTAAGTTCATTCTCTTCTTCTCCTCAACCCCAGTCCATAAAAAGGATCTTTGTATTTTTTCAATGGCCTCAGCATACTTAGTAGGAATCCTAAACAGACTGATGGCATAGAGAGGGATACTTTGAAGAGTGGTTTTTAGCATTTGAACCTTACCTGCTTGACTAAGTAGAGCTCTTTTCCATCCAGACAACTTTTTATGGAATTTATCCACCAAGGCTCCCCAAAAGGTATTCAAGGGATCTTGACCTAAAGGGAGCCCCAAATAGGAGGCAGGCAAGCTACCAATTAATAGTTAACAAAATGCTTTATCTTCTAATTTGTTAACAAAAGTGCTAGTTAATAGTTATGTGTTGAAAAGCCATGATGCTTGGTGACAATGTATACCCTCATATAAATGAGGGAACTTTTGTAACAATAAGGATCATTAGAGAAGAAGTAGAATATAGCCTCAGGCTTACTATTGTACCATTTTGCGAACATACATAATATAATCAATCGTCTTTCCTTTGTGTATATGTTGTGGATTACTGCATCTTTCTGTAGGCAGTTGCTTGTGATATTATCTAAAGGAGATAAGGTTACTTGTGTTCTTCAAGTAAAACTCTATGTTTCATATTGTGGATTTGAATAAAAAATTTAGTTGGGAGTATAGTTTTGTATATAGTGCGCCTGCATATTATCTCAACCATGGTGCGCCTGCATATGTATATAGTTTTGTTTATAGGTGGAAAGCCTAAGGTTCAATGTCGAACTTGGTTTCTCTGATACCATATATAATATTCCATTAATTATATACTTAAAGAAAATAAATTGTGATCTATATTAAGATAAAAATTTGAGCATTTCAAAATAAAACATAACTACTTCAGTTGAAGGAGAAAACTAACTAAATGTTCTTCAACATAATAAGAATCTAACTAATTTATCTAAAAGGAAGGTAATCTCTTAAAAATAAAAAACATTAAAAAAATATTATTAAGCTAATCAATATGAGAAAGGAATTCAAATGGAAAGTTTCATTTTTGAGGGAAGAGATAAAGGTTCAGAGGTTACAATTCATTTAACTTTCCAACTGAAACTTTTTGTATCAAGCCTCGACATAGTTTGGAATAGGGAGAGCATCATCAGGGGCTTCTCCATTCAATCATAGACTTGCCAGTCTCCCATGCCCCTTCCAATTCAAAGAGGAAGCTTACAAAGATAGGACAAAGCTAGGTATAGTCATAAGTCAAGGCAAATACATAGTTGAAACTCAGTCCAAAATAGTGAAGAAGTGCAACAAATGACATGAGAATTCTAAAGAAGTATTATAGAAATTATGAGTCAAGGATTAATGAAGAGATTTTTGAATTGATGATACAATCCTTAAAAGCATCCATGATACAATCTCAAACACACTAGGGATATGGAATGAGCTTAGTCATAGAGTGAGACTAGGGAGTTGGACCATCTCAACCATGGTGCACCTGCATATGTACATAGTTTTGTGTATTCATTAAAGATTTTTATTTAATTTTAATCAACTAAAGAGAAATATTCATGACTTACAAGTAATAAAAAAACTTACAAGGATGAGGCATATTCATTACTTACAAGGATGAGGCATATTCATAACTTTTGCAATCCTACCTTGGATATCAACACTAGAAGCAACTCATATTGTTCGTGTACAAAAAAGACAATATGGGAGTTCATTATACCCAACAACTTGTGGTGTTGTTGTTCATGTTGGCTCTGTTGGACCCTGCAATTAAGATTCAATATTCATTATTCAATAAGATTAACTGTGCAACATAATGAAATATTGAAAAGTGTGTTATCTTGTTGAGCTTCGCTTGGTGTCAAGAATAGTTTAATATCCTCTACTTAATAGGGCCAACCACATGAAGGTGGAAGCTCATTTGGCCCCTCGCCCCCTAACATCACTCTAAATTCCCCGTTAACATCTTATAACGTTCATTCATCCATTCATTCTTTCTACCATTAATAAAATATAGCATTCATTCATTAATATCACATAACATTCATTAACACATAACATTGATTAACATTAATTAACACACAACATTCATCAATATTAATTAACACATATCATCCATAACCATTAATTAGCACATAATTACATTCACTAACACATAAAAATCAATCATTATCAAATAAGTTAGATTACAATCATTTCTTTCTTTGTTTTTTCTTTGAAGCTATGAAAAGACTAAGTGGAACATCGGTTTCTTCATCATTTCCCCCCTCTGCAGATGTTTCACCAACTACTCATGATCTTGATGTATGCCTAGTCCTATATCAAGGACGAGGACGTTGAAGCGAAGGGGGGTCCTTTGCAATAACAAAGAAATGGGTTAAATTTAAAAAAAAAATTATTACTATTACAAGTATTTCATTAATTTAGAGAACATAATTGTTGTGCTCTTTACTTGATGGGGCCACATCATTTTGTGTAGCCTCAACCTCAACATGTTGAACACCCTCTAGATCATCTGGAGTTGAAATACTAAAGGTTACATTAATGCTGAACACCAATTTCAATTATATTTGTTTAAATCAATAATAGTGGTCCTCTTTACCTGAGTGGGGAACATCACGTTCTTGATGTTGTGTACCCAGATCATGCTCCACTTGCTCACCACCGACTACATGCTCTAAAATATTAACAAAAAAGGTTACATTAACTACTACTCTAATTACAAATTAAGATGTTTAATTGTATTAATAGATAAATAAATAAATTTGAATAGCAAATGAATACCTCCACTACTAGGATGCACATCCGGACCTTCATGTGTAGGTGGTGTTTCACAATTAGTAGGTTGCATTCCAATGACATGCACATTGTTATCATTGCTTGCTTATTTAAAACAAATATAGTCACTTTATGTTGGAACTCAACATCAATTAGATTATTGGTAAAGTATTCAATTTGAAACAACTTCCATTTAGCATATTTACCTGTGTGACGGATGCACTTGAATGTTGTGTATGCCCACTCAATTCTTGTAGCCGATCAGCCACGACTGAATAGCCTTGCTAGTAAGCAATTCTCTTGTCATCTTCTGTGGGCGCTCTATTGAGTTCAAAGCCCTACATTTTTGCTTGGTACCATGAATTTTGCTTGCATTGTTTGATAAAAAAAAAATTCTTGCAATTTATTAATTATTTGATGCAATATTTTGTTTACTTGAGATACTTACAATTCGTGTAGCAAGTTTCATGTAACCACCAGAGCCAAGTTTGTGTTGCCCTGCTTTTCTTGCCTTGCCTCGGTTGCCTTTGACATGTCACTCAGTCTATAAAAAGTTTGAAATATGTTAGATTATATAAATATAAAGAGTAATTAATTAGTACATAATTACATTCTTAATAGTATCTCGTACCTTCTTCTGGCGTCTAGTGGTGTATTTCCTTTTTTCCTTTCAATTTTCTCCTTGGCATCCAAACTCAGGTCCTTCCACTCCCTCTCTGGAATCATGGGGGGATGCTCGTACTTTAGGTTCCTCTCCAAATGGGTCCTGTATTGGTCCCTCACATACTTTAGATATGTGCCAACTTTTTCAGGGAGCTTGGTTTTGTCAAAGGTGTCCTTTCTAAACCACTCAACCATTTGGTTTGTCAATTCATCTTTTAACCTTTTTTCTTGGTCATTCAACCTTGAAAAGCAAAAACAAACCTATTAGATTCAGAAATGAACTGAAGCTACATTTATTACACTTCAAGAAATGGATCAAAGGAAAACTATTCTAGCAATGATATGAAATCAAAAGTGGATTAGGGTTAGTTCACATATGATGTACCACCTTTTACGTATGGTGGGCCCAAATATTTGCAATGCAATGTCACTAAGATGTTTATAGAAAATATCATTGCTTGCAAAAAATCCATGGGATCATTAGTCCAAAATGAATGATCATAAAGTAAATTACAATTACAGTATATATAATAATAATTTTAAAGTACCTGGAACCTTTTGTATTTGTAATCGCTCACCACCAATGTGGTTTGCAACATTCCCGTACTAGAAATATGAGAAGATCCAAGAAATTATGGTATGTTATTAGTAGTAGTCACCTCTGGCACATCCTCATGTGCATCTCCTTCTGCAAAAAATGAATCCACTATGAAATGGCATTAGAATTCAAGAAAGAATGCTTGAAGGGAAATAAACACATGACATAAGATAGAGCAAAAGAGGGATCTACCAATAGTGGGAGGGACAATATGACGTGCACTAGAGGATGTTTGCATGCTATGTGTTGCCAACATTGCAGTCGGCAATACAGGTGAGGGTAACCTCTAATGAGGCGGCGGTGGCATTTGCACAGTAACATTGACAACACCTAAAGAATAATACATTAAATATATCAAATATTAAATATATGAAAAGTGCAAGAATTGTAAACAAGGATGAACCTTTATTTTGAAAATTGATAGTATCAAGTATGATGTGCTTTGGGTACTCAGAGTGATAAGACAAGCAAGTGATAATACAAGAAAATCATCATCACCTGAAGATCCTGCAACACCCTGATCATGGGAACGACTTTGATGAGGGCAGATAAATTGTTGTAAAAACAATGTGTCCATATTTTAGTTAATGACATAAAAGAGAATAAAATATAAACCATTATTGAACTTTTGTTATAATTAAAGCTTTCATTACTACTTACTTGCAAGTTTTCTGTTGTCTGAATCAATAATGCCACCCTCTCTTGTATCTCATCGGTGATAGGATGCACGGCTGCCAAAGCAACAAATTCTAATTTTTATAAGAAGCATTTTAAAGAATTTCATAAGGTCTATGGGATCTTCAGGGTCATCATCACGTAACTCTAATGATTCCAAATCCCTAGAAAGGTGCTTAAGTACTACAACTCCCTTTCCCTTTCCCCGAGCATTTGTTTGTGTCAAGAATATCATTAACAATTACAAAATTAGTATAAATCACTAAAAAAAAGAACATAATAATGTAACAATTTTCTTATATCTAATTTGTACAATTACAATGAGGTTTACCTGCTCGGTAGAAGTGTCACAAGCTACATCTCTGTCTATGATATGTGATGGATCCATGTCAGCTTGTGAGAAAGAAAAAATATAAAAAACGTTAGCAAAATTAAACCAATAGATATCACATAGCTAATAAACAATATAATTTCCATAAATAAACACAATTTAAAAATTGTCACATAAATAGTCACTCTCCCTATCTCCATCTCCATATTAAAAGGTGCATCATGAATTAATTATGTAATGGCATTAGAATTCAAAACATAATAAATTAATTATGTAAAAAAAATTATATCAAGAAGTCAATATTAAATAATTAATATACTAATCGCATACCTCATACATTTCATTCTTCATCATCATGAACATCAAGGTCATCATCGCCAACATCATCATCATCATCATCATCATCATCATCATCATCGTCGTCGTTGTCGTCGTCGTCGTCGTCGTCGTCGTCGTCGTCATCATCATCATAATCATCAATGTCTTCGCCATCATCATCACCATCATCACCGTCACCATCACCATCACCACCATCACCATCACCATCACCATCACCATCACCATCACCATCACCATCACATCACCATCACCATCACCATCACCATCACCATCACCATCACCATCACCATCACCATCACCATCATCATCATCATCATCTTCTTCTTCTTCTTCTTCTTCTTCATCGTCATTGAGAAACTGCCGATCGTAATCATCATCCACTTCATCTTCTACTTCTTCGGTATCTTCTTCTTCCATCACATTATACTTTATCAGCCTTCCTCTTGGATCATGTCTAACAACAAATGACCAACCTAGTTTATGTGGAACCTCTGAGTAAAATACTTGCTCACATTGGCTTGGAAGAACATAGGGCTCATCCCCAACTGGTTCAAATGACCTTGTATTTAGCATTATAAAACCATTATCATGTTCAATAACAGTTCTACCAAGATAATTTATATTCAATCGTAGCCTGTACCATTTGACGACGAACAAAACTAATTTGAAGGAATTAAAGTCACACTCAAGTATATCATCCAAAATGCCATAGTATCGATTTTGAGACTATTGAGGATGAATGTCATTTCTCAATGAAATATTTGTCACCTCAAAGCCTGCAGTGATGCCAGAATCACAAGTTTTCTTCGTGTCATCCAACTTTTTTATGTGAAATTTATGACCATTGCAGCACATATCATTGTGGTGTTTGACCTACAATATGTCAAACATGGAAAATTTATTGCATTGTGAGTTAAAAAATATATGGGTGATTAATAAATTTATACGTACCTATTTATCTCTTAAACCATATGCTAAATCAATTTCCCTTTGCATAACATTGGAATCTCCATTACGATGTGCTTCTTTAACCAATGAAGCCACGCCTTCCCATGTTAATGTGCATCCAGAATGTTGACAACGTTCAATCCATACCGTCATCCAATCAAGATTGTTTGCAATATACAAATGTAGTGCATCCCACTCTAGACCAACTATACAAAAAATAAATAGACATCTTACAATTGATTTATTTTGAAGATTAAGAATTAATTAACTACAATAACATCTTATAATTACCTCTCACTTTCCTCAATCTACCTTTCCCTGTCAAGTACTCCCCTTCGAATTTGTTAATGGTGTTGGGATCCCAAATGCGATCCACGTGGATCTTTGCTGCAAACTTAGGAAGATATTCAGAAATGTACACCATAGTCTGGTATACCATATATCCCTCCACCATAGAACCCTTAGGATGTGCTCTTTGTTGAACCAAAGCCTTCAAAAATTTCAAATGCCTCTCAACCATCCACATTGACCTAGTGTGTACAAGTCCACACAATTCAATCTCCTCAACTTGGTGTATGAGGTAGTGTTCTTGTGCATTGAAAAAAGCTGGAGGTAGACACTTTTGCATTTCACACATTAAATGAGGAATTTTTCTCTTCCAATATTTTATATCATCTTTATGGATTATCTTTTCATTTTTTTGTAACATAATGAAAAGTACACGTACGCGCAGTACTTAGATACATACTAAAAACACAAGAACATGAATTACCTTAATGAAGGTATGCCAATCATGTGTTTTCATCCCTGGCCCAAATTCACTTTTCTTTGATATGAGATTGTTTATGTTCGCAACAAATCCTGTGAGAAATCAAATTTTTTGTATGACTTCTTTTATAGCATTGATTTGTTGGTCCATTGATTTGCTGGTCCATTAATAACCAAGGAAGCTCACTTATATTAATCTGGTCTCCATGGCTATTTGATTGAATGCCATTTATCATTGCATGATTGGAATCCTGAATGTCACTACATATTTTGACAATTTTTTCTTTGTCACGCCTTCCATCCAATATTTTCCATACTGTCTTTGTTATATTCTTTCCAATATGCATACTATCAAACAAATGAACAATTTATAACTGCTCATAGTAGGGCAACCTACTAAATTGTCGGGGATAACTTTTTAGTCCCTTAGGAAGGTGGTCATTAATGCCTTCACAACCTTCATGATCATCAATCACATCATCAGTAAACAAAACAAAATAGAAAAGATGTTTTATGACAAACCAATAGATGGAATGGCATTACCTTGACGATTAATTGTATTATATTCCAACTTCCATAGGTGAGGTATCATTCTTCATGGCTTTGATGTATTCTCTTCTTTCCCATTGAAAAGATGTTTTTCAGTATTTTGATATTATGATTTTTGTGGAGAAAGTGCCTATACTCATCAACCACCTGCTTTCCTAAACTTTTTGAATGACGAGATTTCATCTTTGGACCACAAACAGGACATGCAAATTTTCCCTTTGTTTGAAGACCTACAAGATAATGTATAATTGGATTAAATATGATAATTTTTTGAATTATAATGTTCATGCACAACTTAAACACTATAACATACCACAAAAATGTGTTAGCCCGGGGGCATCATGTATTATCCATAGAAGCATCACATGGAATTGAAATTGTCTTTGTCATATTGGTCTAGAGATGTCATACATAGTGACACTATTCCATAATTCCAGCAACTCATCGATAAAAGGCTCGATATATACATTCATATCTTTAACTTGGTACTTACTTAATCGAATGAACAAAAACATTACATAATTATTATGACCATTTTACTGCAATATTTATAATTAAATTTAGATGACTATATTTAAATGATAAAATACCTGGAACAATAATTGCCAACATTATGTGCTCCCTCTTTATTGACATCCATGGAGGAATGTTATTGTTGATAACAAAAATAGGCCACATTGAGTAAACAAATCTCATCTCTCCAAATGGATTGACACCGTTTGCTGCCAATGAAAGCCTAAGATTATGAGGTTATTCTTTAAAGTGTGGCCACTTTTCCTCTATGTCCATAAATGTTGAACAATCCACAGGCATTCGAATAATGTCATCTCAACTTCTATTTTGTGCATGGTAATCCATAAATTGTGCCAAGCTAGTGCACTTGAATAATTGTTGCATACGTGGAATAATGGGAATATAGCGAAGAACCTTGTGAGGAACCTTTTTTGTTATTTGATCTGTTTGATATCTACTGATATGACATTCAGGGCATTCAATTCAAAATTCATTTTGTTTGTAATATATAATATGATCATTGGGACAAGCATCTATTGCTTGATACTCCATTCCAATATCTTTCATAACGGTAGATAATTCTCGGTATGAGCGAGGTAGAATATTTGATGGTGGTAACAAAAACTCACCTATCAATCTATAGCAAAAAATATAATTTGTTATAATAAAGAATATTAATGGTACAACATGATTCATAATTTATTATGATATATATGACATACCTTAACATACGTGACATTGTTATGTTGGATAAACCATTCATAACCTTCAAGTTCACCAACAACAATACAACGGAGAGAAGAGTTGCATGCGAGCCTTCGTAAAGGGCCTCAGATTCCTTCTCAAGTAGAGGGACATCATGAACAACATCAAGGTCATCTTCATAATCATGATCAGCTATGCGAGTACTAAATGAGTCATGGATCAATGTATTTGTACCATCATCTTCAATTGTGTTTTCTGGCTCATGATTGTCATCTTCCATGGGATCATTATCTTCAGCTTCGATATTCACACCTCCATGTTCATCCACTTTGAAAACCATATTCTCAGGGTTGTGTTGATCTATACCATGTGCTCTGAGGTGCTCGACCTATATAAAATTGATAAACATAAATAAACGGTGATCATGATCTCATCATCACGTGATTTATTATGTATATAAATTGTCAAAACGATATAATGAAAAAATTACCAATGGATGATAATCATGTCCACCTTCAATGTGACCATGTAGCCTACAATGTTTCTTCGATGTTTTGATTATAAGTCTTCTAGTCTTTAACCCCTTACAAATTTTGCACGGACAATAACATTTTCCATCACCTTTTCTTTTCAAGTTAAACCACAATCTAGCAATTGTCTCCCTATTTTGTTGTTCGTTGATATTGTCTGACATGGTCTTTCTTCACAGGCAAGAAAATATAAATTATCATCATTGAATAGAGCATCTAATTGAATTTAGATTTCTAGTTTTCTTATGGTACATCACACAACATGGAAAACAAGAAATACTCAATAAATAACAGGATTCATTGATCTAGTATTATCACAATCTGCACTTGGCCTTCAATATTTTCTCCTCCTAACACTGTTTATCCATTACCTATCAAGTACAAAACTCTAAAACCCGTGGCTATTAAAATATATAAGACAATATTGTAGCATCTTATAATCACATGTTATAAAACCAAAGCACTTGGGAGTGATTCTTTTGTTTGTCACAGTCCAAGAAAACGGTGTCTACTGGAGCCTTGAATAACTGACTAGAAAGATTTTTAATTCCTTTTCTTTTTCCTTCTGATTTTTTCACTGTCACTTCCATCCTCCGAGTCAGATGCCCTCACCCTTTTCTTTCTTCTTGTTTTTTCATACTCATTGTCATGCTTTGAATTATTTTTCTTTCTTGGTGACTCCTTACTGCTCTCACTGTCAGTTTCACTCTCAGAATCTGAGTCTAATGTATCAGAATCTGACGAACCTGATGAACTAGAAGAATCGTTATTAGAGGTAGATTCATCTGACTCAGGAATAGACTTTTGCTGCTGCATTACAAGCCTTGGCATATTCTTCAAATACTCATGTAAACTCTTAGTGATACCACCAAGACCAATAGAAGTAAATAAATTGATAGCAAACCGTGAATTTTTGGGATTGTCCTTTGGAGAAATTGAATCAAAAGACTCCTGCATTGTTGGATCATTCAACCTTTCATTAAGCAACAATATACCAAGCTGCTCTGCCAGCAACTACAAGAGAATCTTTATAAAAATACGGGAAGAGGAAGTAGTATCTTCCTCTGTCAGACGTATATAAGCAAGACAATGCCATGGAAGAGCATCTGTGCCAAGTAAGTGGGCCAAAAACTTTGCAACATTATGTAGTTTATTTGTTTCCAGTATGTGTATCATAGAATACTGCTGTACAAAACACTTATCGAAAAATTCCTCATAAATTTTATGATCATACAAAATCTTTGCCCAAGAAGACCATAATAATAAAGGTATGTTCTCTCTTGACCAAGTTCAAGCTTGATCTTTAGTAGCTTATGACCAGCTTCCTCAAAATCAACACTTGACATGATTGTCAGATAAATTGAACATCTTAAAATGACCAAGTTTGTCTTTGTCTCATCCTGTATTCTTAGTGCTTCCTCACCTTCCTCATCATCATCATCATCATCATCATCATCATCATCATCATCTGAATCATCACTTGAATCATTCTCCCCTTCTGCTTCATCTAAAGAAGCATCTCCAAGGATATCTTTCTTCAATTTTTCATAGGTTGCCTCATGCTCTAAGAAATCAGGATCTGGCTTGAAAACATCCAAACCAACTTCTTGATCAAGTTCATCTTCTAGGAAAACTTCATGTGTTAACTGATCTGGATGCACAGTTGGATGACCCTCGAACTTAGCTTTGTGAATTGCAAAAAGGCCTTCAATTAAAAATTGTACTTGTTTGTCAATTTCCCCCTCATGGAGAATACCTCTAAATCTTTCAAAAATCCCATAGAGACCTTTGGGTGAAAGGTCTTGCAACAAAGAACCACATTCTTTCACGAACCCAACAACAACCTTTACACTGTCATCTGTGGGGTTTTCTAGTAAAAGGGTGAGAAGTTCCAAGGCAATGATCTCATGTTCAACTTTTTGATTCACTAAATGAGCTATGAATTTGGCTTCTGCTATCAACATGTGCTTGTGTTGTCATTGTGTTTGTATGCCCTCTTAAGCTACAAAATAATTCTTCACAAAAGCAGATTGCCAACTTTAAGAAATTTTATATTTACCACAACAACCAATGCAGCAAAAACATCTATAAATCCAGAGGATGCCATTTGGGATTTCATACAAGACCTACAAAATAGACCCCTCCCACGGATGAGATTCTTTGCAAACAACTCTGGAATGATGTTCTTGATGTTAGATGCATTTACCTTGTTTACTAACCCATTGATACTCTTCTGAAGGGCATCCCATGTCATGCGCTAGTATTCCACACTACTCTTATCTTCCACATCTTTCATCATTTGAGCTAGCTTAAATGGGGGAATATAAACACCCCCACTTCTTCCAACACCCTTCTCAACTCCTCTTACAACACCTTCACCATTCCCATTCTGAGATGGAGCAGACACAACACCAGAAGTTTTCACTTCCACTATCTCTCTGTCCCTCTTGTTTCCAAAAGCCCCTTTACCACTTAATTCATGCTTATTTTTGTACATAAACCCATCAAGAAGCATGAGTTTTCGCATATAAGCTCGCCCAAATATTTTACAGTTATTTTTCATCAAGATTCCCTCAGAAGTTGGCAGATCCTACTTCCATACTTTAATTATGTTTTCTCAAAGGAAAATCCTAAAAATCCATGCATTGCAAACAACTTTTTACACCTTTGTTGGTTGTGGTGGCATCACAGAGAGTTTACATCAATAAATGAAGAAAATGCCAATGCTTTTAATGCAGCAGTAGAAGTCTATCTCTTATTCAATATCTCTAGTGAAACCCCCATGATCCTTTGTTGGAGTAGAATTTGTTATATTCTAGAAAGGGTCTTGTCCTTTCTTGATGGGATATTCATCTACCTCAAGAAATAACTATTCTTTTCTCTAACAAGAAGTGGAACTAAATGAAGATCTAGCACCATGAAATGAATCCTCAAAAGGATTACTATAGTTAGTTTTGGTAGATAATGATCTGGGTAAAATACTAATGTGGCTTTAGGAAACATTATGTACTAGCTTAGCATACTCTAACAACTTTGGTGCGACATGCTACATCCAATTAAGTCTCCATCGGTATCTCTATTGTGTTTATGGATTGGGATTCAATGTACTCTTTTTATACACAGATTTTACTTTCAACTGAGGAGGTTTGTATGTACTTACTTGTCTTTCGATTGTATCCCTATTTCAAGAATTTCTTCTATCAACAAATCATTTGTTGTAAGTTGTACAAGTGGAAGCTTGAACATGCCTTCCATGCTAGCCTTGTTGATACGTTCAACACCATCTTGTGCGAAAAATCTTTAGAACTCCACTATTTCATTGAAGAGTGAGTAGTAGGGACAATCTAGGACACTTACAGAGGTTTTGCAAGAGAGATAAATAGACCTAAATATTATGGCTTAATAATGATCAATAGGTAAACATATAAGAAACTCTCAATATCAAAATGACTTTCTCAATTGTCTTTACTAGAAATGGATAGATCTACTAATAATGGCTTTATGACTGTATGTCAACTTTAGACTCAACCCAAGAAGAGCTAGAACTAATATGTGATATCTAGATTTATGATCTCTATAATATAACAATCCCATAATTATGTTTCCATGCATCTATACCACAACACAAACATCATGCTAGTGTTCAGCCATAGCAATTGATATCCTAATTATAGAATGTGAAATATGCACATAACTATGAATAAAGATTAAGAAAAATAAAGAAAGATGCTTATTGCAAACATAAATGACTAATGGACAAGAATTGAATTCATTGTAGATAGTTTTGAATATCAAATTCACTTATTTGTGTGCATTTAGTAACTCATGTACTTGTGGCCAACCATTTATCTCTTTCATAAATTAAAACACTTATTAATAACATTAAATGGCTGAGTAACCATGTTTTAGTTGAAATTGAAAATAAAATATTTTATTTCAGGACAGTTCACACTATTCCCTATCATATTTTAGACTCTCGGTTTTGTTAGTAGTGGTTTGATGTCTTTGGAGCTGATCATTGCATTTCTTTAGTTACGTTTGCCAGCATACTCCCAACCTATGCCAAAATGGGAGCTTTGGAATAGGGTATGGACATCCATCAAAGCATAAAAGATAGAGGAATTTTGTCAGATGTAGTTGCAACTATAGACACCTAAAATTGTCATGTCTAATTAAATAAATATTTTATTTATTTAATTATCTAAGCTTAATTCTTCTATTAATTAAATAAATCTTTATTTATTTAATTAATTCATTTATCCTCTTCTAGCCTTATTTCTCATTTAAATAAATACATTTATTTATTTAAATTATCATTTTCCTAAATTAAATAAATATCTTATTTATTTAATTGATCCCATTTCTTCTATTAATTAAATAAATCTTTATTTATTTAATTAATTCATTAGCCTTTTCCACACATGACACATGTCATTCATCTCTTAATTCATACACTACCTACCCCTTTCATTATTTTATTATTTTCTTTACCTACCCTCTAATCATAGCCGACCTCCTTTTTACACCTCTTAATCTTATCCCTCCATTTCATATTGTGTCTTCTATTTAAGGAGATGCTTCTTTCATTATAAAACCCTAATCAATCATTTTTTTAGCTACTTGATCAATTGACTACATTACGATCCTACTTGCAACCATATTTTGTTCATTGTTGAGCTCTTGTGCACATAAAATCTGAGAGCAAATACATCAAACAAGATCAATGGAGATAGGAAGAATGGAGATCCAAACCCTATTGGACATGTGATGGTATAATCTTTGTGATTTCATTTGATTTGCATTGTCTTAGGTAATCTTCATATGTTATGGTGGATCTTTGTTGTTGTTAGGCTAGGGTTTTGTGGTTGAATTCATTTAGCCTTTCAATATCATTATTATTGTTATCCATTTTCACCATATACAGCAACTGCTCTGTTAGCATGTATGCAAAATGTGGAAGCATAGACAAGGCATGGGAACTATTTGATGGATTGCCTCAAAGAAATGTGGTTTCTTGGACTGCAATGATTGTCGGATATGCACAAAATGGATTTGTTGAGAAGGCTTTAGAAACTTTCAAGAAAATGCAATCGGCAGGTGTAAAGCCAAATTCCATGACCATTGCTACTATCCTCCCTGCCTGTGCCAAAATGGGAGATTTGGAATAGGGTATGGACATTCATCGAAGCATAAAGGATAGAGGAATTTTGTCAGATGTTGTAGTTGCATCTGCCCTAGTAGACATGTATGCAAAATGTGGAAGCATAGACAAGGCACGTGAACTGTTTGATAGAATGCTTGAAAGAAATGTTGTCTCGTGGACTACAACAATTGTTGGATATGCACAAAATGAATTTGGCGAAAAGGCTTTAGACACTTTCAAGAAAATGAAATTGGAAGGCATAAATCCAAATTCCACAACCTTTGCCAGCATCCTCCCTGCTTGTGCAAAAATGGGAGCTTTGGAACCGGGTATGGACATCCATCAAAGCATAATAGATAGAGGAGTTTTGTTAGGTGTTGTACTTGCAAATGTCATGCTTGACATGAATGCAAAATGTGGAAAAATGGACAAGGCTCGTGAATTGTTTGATATGATTTCGCAAAGAGATGTGATCTCATGTGAACAATCAACATGCGCGTATACGGGAGGAAGGAATTGCTGCTACAAAATTGAATGCTCACTCCTCAATCATAGTTCTATGGTTTTACAAGATTAAACTAGGGCAATTAACCACCACATGTATATTTTTTGCAACATGAAATTAAAAACTAGGGCAATTTGAATCTACCTCCTACGCGGGATTGCAAGCAATGCCACAAATGCCTTTGATGCGGGTTTGATGTTCTTGGGGGTTGAAGTCGCCACGGATGCCTACGCGGGATTGCAATTCACAAATGAATTCCCCTCTTCTCTTTTTTTTAAGTAATGGCCATTGTCGTCGGAATTATGATGAACTTGAGCACTTTTTTGGAAAAAAGAAAATTCTCATTGCTAATGCCTTCTTTGTCGAAACCAAATGGGAAATTTCCATCAGAATTACGATGAATGCGGGCATTTTTCAAAAAAAAATCAAATTTGGCCACAATATACCTTCTCCGTCGGAAACCTCAGTCAAAAATATAGTCCAAATGTATTAGTGTGAGAAGAAATCTGTCTCTGAGTTAAGTCCAACAAAATTAATGATGATGGCCACTCAGAAATTGCTAAAGGAAGGAAGTGTAGACAAAGGGTTAATTGATTAGTCAGTCTTTGTACTACATAGAATAATGCCTGACTATCAGATTGAGGATGGAGCAAGCCCTTCCGGTAAGCTCAAGACTTTAACAGAGCACATATCAAATAATTATCAATCTTTGAGACAGATTGCAAACCAACGGGCTTTGGATAGTTTCTTTGCAGCAAAAAGAGCAGCTTTTGATCAGCTCATAGGAACTGCAAAGAAGAAAATAGAAGACAAGTGTATTCCCATTGAAATTTTTTTAAAACAATGTACTAATATTTACAAAGTATGTTGTAATTTAGGAAATCTTACAGTTAATGTAGATAGCATATTGAAAGAGTTATATGACAAAATGGCTAATATTGCTAACTCTTTTGATGGACTGTCTGCACTAACTACATCTGTTGATGGACAAATTTTGTCCTTGGAGAACCAAGTTTTTTCTTTTGAGAAGGAGAAAGATAAAACAATAAGGAGAGCAAGAAATTTAAGAGGATTGGTAAGCCCTAGACTTGATTCATTGGGTGTTCACAAGAAAGAATGCATGGATATGCTAGCAAACCCCCACACCTATAGATACCCAGGAGAAGGAATCATTTTCCCAATTACTCAGTGGAGTTGCATCAGTATCTGATACCTTCAAATTAGGCTAGGAAACATATCTTCAGTTACTACAAAAGGCATACCCAGAAATCTTGAAGATGACTAAGCTTGAGTGACACTAATAGTATTCTTTCATTCTTTTATTCTTTCACTGGTATTTGGCATTAATGTCAAAGGGGGAGTATGTACATATTTGAAAAATATCAAAGAAAATATTATCAGATGGAGTATATGGAGTGTATTGCTCAGGGGGAGCACACCGATAGGAAATCCATTTTTCACATGAGTGTTGCCATCAATGCCAAAGGGGGAGATTGTTGGCAATTGACACTCATTGGATTCATTTTGTTGTCATTGATGGCAACAAGATCTGATGGAAGTCACAAACCGGCACTAGGAGGCATATACCGGCATATATCAGCATTGGAAGCATTCATGCCTACACTGGCACCGACACTAGCACCGACATCAATACTTCAAGGAAGCCGACATCAAGGAAGATTTATTTAGTAAATCATTTTGTAATTATTGTCGAGGCCGACATTGAATATATTTTGTAAATGCGTTGTAAGATGACATAAGGCATATCATGTGTAATAGGTATATAAGTCAGTCTTCTAGGTCAATTTAAATGATGAGGAGATGATGGTATTGTGATGGAATAGAGATAGACATATATAGGTATAGCAGAACCGTGAGATGTGAAATATATGTATGGAGATCATTTTTGTATGAGAACATTATATCATGCAATGATCTATAGATAGCTTGGAAAACATTCTTGGAGGAGAAGTAATACTGGTAATAGTTCAAGTTTGTGAACCGGTACAGAGCAAAACCAAAACCAGAACTCTATCTAGCATAGTAGATGCATTCTTGAGTTCATTTTCAATAATTTACTTTGGCAGAGAGCTTGTAGTCAGTGAGGCTCTTTAGTGATGAGCAGTATGCTCTAGGCAGTGTGCCTTCCTGCAGGTGCAGGCCCCTGTTTTATGTAATATCTTTTCATATGGCCAGTGAACTGTTATTGTGGGTCACAAATCCCATCGTGGTTTTTCCTCATTGAGGTTTTCCATGTATAAATTATGTGTGTTATTGTGTTCATTTATGTGGATGGTTTATTTGCTTCTTGTTATATGCTTATTTGTTTACCAGTACATACATGCATGGTTTAGAAAGTTAAAGATTGTAGATTCTGGCAGAACATTGATTCACCCCCCCCCCTTGTTAGTGTTCTTAGATCTCAACAAATTCTATATTTTAGAAGATCTTGTTTTTTTTAGACTTAGTCAAATTTCAATAATTAGGAGGTTATGTCATCGTTTTTCTCTTTATATCTCACTCTCTTTTTCTCTCTCAAGTTATATACCTATAACTGTCTCTCTCCCCCACTCTATACCTCTCTCTATCTAACATATATATCCATCTTACCCTTAATTCTCTCTCTACTTATCTCTATATCCCCTCTCTCTCTACATACTTCCCTCTCATTCCATCCCTACCTCTATTTCTCTACATGCCCCTCCCTCTCTCCCTATTGTTTTATCCTTCCTCTACCTCTCACCCATTCTCTAGATATTCTTATCATTGTCTCCCCCGCTCTCTCTACATATCTCTCCCTCCCTCCCTATCTCTCTCTCTCTCTCTCTATCTATGCATACATATTTCAATTTCAAGTGAAAAAGATAACATAGTTATGTATAGAGAGATAAGTAGAGAGACAATGTGTGTGTTTGTATGTGTGTGAGGCAGGTAGTGTCAGGTAGGTAGAGAGAGGGAGGGAAGATATATAGAGTAGAGAGAGAGAGAGAGAGAGAGAGATTTGATTACCAAAATTTTACTATCCAAAAATTATAAGATCTTCTAAAAGCTAGAATCTACATTATAACTCCTAAAGATGTGAAACCATTCTCAAAAATCTTGCCAATACATGAAATACAATTAAAGTATGAGAAAAGAAAAAAAAAATTGTTTATTTCATGTATATATTCTGAGAAAGAGAAAGAGTGTGAGATATAAATAAATATATATGAGAAGAGGGAAGAATTTTTTATTCTTCAAAACATAAGTGCATTATAATGTGCCCACATTATAACTCGAGTGCGTTATGGCTTGCTACCGACTAAGCCTAGGGTCGACCACTAGAAAGCCACAATGTGTGTGCATTATAACATACTCATGGTATTATATTTTTGGGGTATTTACTACCCTTTGGTTTTGATTATCCTGGTGCATTCAACACAAATGAATTAAACTACTAGATTCATGTCATTTTCTTATGCCATTGTTTGTCATTAAGACAACCACAAGACTATTGTGAATGATTTTCCATAATAGTGTATTACATTGCAAATAACTTTTCATAATAGATGAATAACTATTGTGAAAGAATTTTTGTAATACTTATGTAACTAAGAAAAATGGATTTTAATAGCATGTGTAACTATTACATATGAATTGCATTTTACAACACTTAGTAATTGTTGTGGGTGAGTTTTTGTAGCACACATGTAACTACTATGAATAACATTCTACAATACCCATGCAATTGCTATAAATATTTTTCCACAATACTTATAAATATTGTGAATAATTATCCACAACCATGTGGCTATTATAGACAACCTTCCATAACAATTTTAAACCATCTTTATATAATCTACCATTACATATTCATAAAAATTATAAATTTCAATGATGCAAAATCACACTGCCTCTAAATTACCTCCACACCAACAACTTCTATACCTATAATCTTTCAAATATTTAGAGTAGACAAGTGCTACATAGTGATAAGTTCATATTGTTACAATATATTAGACATTATAATTAATAATAACCAATTAAAAGTACTAGAAAATATTGATTGTTATAGTAACTTTACTACATTGTGAATGATAACTTTTCTACTAAACAAAAAGATAATTATTTTACCTGATTAAATGAAGTGTCATGAAGAGAAATTATGTATTATCAATATATGTGAAATCCTCGCCAAGAATACCCTAGAGAAACTAACCAACTATCTAGAAGATAGAGATAAGTTTTTTTAAAAGAGTTAAAACAACACATATAACTTAAGAGAAACACATACATTAAACTAATATGATCACATAAGCTTAAGTACACAAGCATAATTATTTATAATATTGAAATATCATCCCCTAAAGTAACTCAACAACATTACTTAGATACAACCATAGTAAAGATATGTGCAACATTAACTAGCAATGATACATGATTTTCCTACTTAAACTAATGTTTATTTCACTTCATAAAGCATAGGAAAGTAACCATTTAACCCATTGAATACTTAATCATGAATTATATCATATTTAACACTTCTAATCACACTAAGTGCATTTTAATTCCCAGTTATCAAATGTTCCTAAGTTAATAAATCTAATATACGGGTAAAAGTACAAAGTTGTGTCACACTTTTATAAAGGAAATGTCCAATGTTGATTCAACCTTACAAATTGAATCAATAGAAAGTGAAATATATATTTTAAATTTTGAAATGATGTAAACTAATAAAATGTATATTCTTTTGTGTATTTTATGTTTATAATTTTAATTAAAAAAATTAAAAATTATTTGAATATAGTTTTGTATAAAGTAAATGCTATAATTTAGTTGCTATAAAATTATGAAATTGAAGTTACACAAGTTGCCACACTTTATTTAATAAATTTTACCTTTTTTCTTCAATTATTTTGTGTGTATTGACAACTTGAAACTTTATTGCATGGATAATTTTTTTACTATTTTTATAAATATATATTTTTCAATAAATTTGAAAAGTTGTGGGTACTGAAATATAACTCTTTCTATTTGCAGCCACCTTTTTTATTCATTATTTAATTAGAAAAGAATTATATCATCCTGACATAGATTATTTTCTCTAGTGCATCATTTTTTTTTTCAAAAATTTTAAATAAATTTTAGTATTTTTTCTTGTCAAGATAACCAATCTTATATTTAAGTGTCGATGACCTACTTTCAATAAAATAAAATGTAAAATATAAAAAATAATTAAAATATTAAAAGATATATTTTGAAATATTCACTTGTAGATCTATAAAAGGGTATTTTTGCATTTCTAAAAAAAAAAAATTATAAGAGGAGTTGTTGAAACATCGAGTTTTTCAAAAAAATAAATAAATTGGTAATTAGACCCAAAGTGATATAGAATATACATTTAGTAGACACTTCCAATTGGAAAATTTGTGGTCCATATATAACTTATCTATAATGAATCTATATAGACCATATGTTTGACTAAAATTAATTTTTAGTTAGAAAAACTTAAATTCACTTTTGTTGATAAGTTGGCCTAAAAGGTGACACAATATTGTACTTTTAACTGTACAAGCTTATTCATACATCCCTAAAATATAGCTAGAACTATTCCTATAAGGAAGGAATCACATAATTCATTACATTACATACTACCTCTCACATAAGGTAGTCATTACAAATATACATTATTTTTTTCAATAAGAGATCATGATACACTAACTACATGAATAATGTCCAAATTACACATTATAATGGTTTTCCTTGATCATATAGAATAGATCGCATCTTCTCCATAGAGCTATAGCACAAGAACTGAAGAGAAGTAGAATTTTCAATCACGCACACACACATCCAACAAAAAAATCACAATGGAAAGGCATCAAACCACCCAACCATGTGGAACCAAAAAGGTCCACCTCACATGCTCTAGAGAATGACATAAGGTCCCACACACACTCTAAACCTAGGTTGACACCTAACATCCAAGGAAAAATAATACATAAGAAAGATAGCAACAAATTGGAGACTAGCCACATAAGCCATAGGCTTAACCACAATACACAAACTTACTAGAGGCTTCCACAAAACATAGAGACTAAGGTAGTATGACACACATAGGGGAGAGTGTCATCACATGCCATAAATAAGGGTTATCTTGGCAATCTCTTACTAGACCTCGACGCCCAAGTGACACCCATTCAGAACCAACTCAACCTTTCGCGAAGACAAGGGAGTACAGTCATACCAACAATGCCTTCCCAATCTCATCATGAGCCTGAACTATTACTCTAGGCCATGAGTGGAGCACCATGATTATCTTGTTAATGTGAAAGCATCCAAACCCCTAGATAAATTTATCAATATTATCACTTGATTAAAACAACTTCCAATGAGATCTCCTGACAGCCATTTAGGGGCCCCAACACCCATTTGGAAGCCACTCCCCCTATCATGTTCCTAGAACCTAAGGTGTAAACATAAATATAAAAAACTCATGAAAATCACATGGTACATCATTACATAGGTTCCACATCGAAAATCTAAACCACATTAACATTTTGATCCTTAGCACAATATTCCTCAAAATTCAATTAATCAGCTCTGGAAAAGACACCATAGAAAATTACAAACTCCCAAAATAAGCCTTTGGTCTGACTCAACTCGACATGGACTTTGAAAATCAACCAAAAATGGAGAAATTAAGAAACAATGCCTTTGTTATTTATTTTAGCACTTTGACACCTCTTATGACACTTTTACAATTTCTTTTTGCACATTTACAAGTTCTTATGGTGGTTTCGCAACCTATAATAACATATTTACTACATAAAATGGCACATACATGACACAGGTTAGTGCATACATTGTTCAGACTAGCATACATATGGTGATTATTTTAGTTCATATGTTAACCATTTTAGCGCAAATAAAATAGAGACCAATTTACAACTCGGGAACGAATTAAAATTTATCAACTAACTTCAAAAAAACTCAAATTTGAAATCCGACTCAATCTGACTAACAAAAAGGGCATTTCTCACCCAAATACAAAATTTAACAAACATAAAATGGAAAACACAATCCACAAGGCTTCAATCACAAATACAATCTCAACAAGAATCGAAACCCAAACTCTTTACATTCAGTAAATAGAATATTAAAATTAAGACACAAATTTTTTTCCAGAATTATAAAGGACATATTTTAAATGCACAACAAACAATCTTTTCCCTTTTGAAAACAAAGATGCGTAAATAAAATAAAATTAAGAAAACCACCAACTTGGAATAAAGATGATTGGACAACAAAATTGAAAGAAAGATGATGTACACAATCAATCTGGAAACATCAACTAATCCACAACCCGCTCAAGCTCCTTCAACGCATGCACAACAACAATGAAACATTCAAGAAACAATTCACATTCACCCCAAGAATGCACAAAAAACTCCTTCAATATTCAAGATCAAAACTCTTTTCTGAAAATCCAAAATTCCAAAACTCTCCAAATTTCTACATCATTAATCTTTTTCTAGCAATTGTACACAAAAACACCCTCTTCTCTAAAAATCATCCAAAATCCCTAAGTAAATACATGAAAAATCCTAAAAATATCCTTTTCCTCTTTCATGAGAACTTAATTAACAACTTCCCATGCAACAATAAAAATCACTCCACATCAATATTCAAAAGAAAAGGAAAATAAATAGTAAATAATTAAATTCATAAATAAACATAAACACTCAAATAATATGATCCCATAAAATAATCATAATATTTTATTACAAGCTCTCAATAAATATATATTTATATACATATACATAACATTATTTATTAATTACACAAAAGAGCTACATATAATAATTAATTAATTAGTCACCACAACTCCATAAAATCAACCCAACATAAAATTAAATAAAATACCACATAACACCTAGCAAGGCGACTCTAGCAAAAAACACTAGAACTGACATGACACCGACTAAGCTTCGAGTGTGATAAGACCTTATGTCACCTCCGATCAACTGCCATTGGGATTAGAGGCATGCTCGGACCTATGAAATTAGGTGGAGTCGATGCCTTATACCTGCATCCTACATAACATCAAACGTCTATACACAACATACATATATAAACATAAGATAATAAAACAAGTGAAAGAGAATCACATCACACCCTGCTCATAATGAGTGGCGTGACATTGTCCCTTTCACGTCCACAATAACAATGCAATCATGGCATAGACATAGCATCATTAATAAGATCATCATATCTAATATAAACATGAAGTAGGGTTAACACATGGTACAACATCATCATAAACAAATATAAGCCACATCATGTATATAATTAATACACATAAATAACCAAACATGAATCCCAACATCATCATCCACATAGAAACATAGTATATCAACTGTCAACATGAAGTGTCTAATATCAAACTAGAAGCATTGGAAACATAAATAAAGCCAAAAGTATCTATCAAGAGTATCATAAAAGATTGTCTCATGGAAGGACACTACAATATGTTGTGGTTGTTCATATAATTATCTAAGACTTTATATATGATAATTGTCAAATTACCCATTGATATTTTTTTGAAATCAATTACATGAATTTTTATCCTTTTCGAATCATCAAGTGAGGCTACAAATTGGGGGACCTCATCCCCGAATCCAATAGGCTAGACCCACGAGCATAGAAGCCCAATAGGGACCTTGATCCTATAGGAGTGAAAGACCCACATGGGTCTGATACAAAAACACCAGGCATGAAAGACCCATGTGGGTTCGACATAGAGTCTACAAGCAGCACACGCCAATGAGGATTTGGATTCGTGAGTAGCACACACCCTACATGGATTTGGAACAAGGTCCATGAACATACCAGCCCAGGGAGGGTCTAGCACGATTAGTCCTTAAGATCCTCCTAAGCACCACCTCCTCAACATCTCCTCACATGTCCTCCACCTCCACAACCATAAGCACATCTTCCAATCTTTGCATGTCTACCAACCCCCTGCACGTCCACCAAGGTGGGCTCAAACCAACATTAACAATGTTTCTGGCCAAGCGAGGATTTGAACCTTGGTTGCACCATCAACAACACAACCACTTAACCACCACACCACAAGGTGATCCCCACCCATTGAATATTGTTCTTATCCACAACCACAATTAAATATTATCTAATTATATGACATATATATGAATTAGATAAACATATAAATATTAAATAATAATTATTAGTATAAAATTTATGATATATAATTAACAAAAGATATTGACAATATAGATTTTATATCAATTTAAAACTAAAAGATAGACTAACAATAACTACTTTAAATACTTATCAATCATAATAAATAAGAGATAATAACAACTAATACATTACTTAAATGGCAATGTGACTTCTCATAAGTCATATATAATAAATACTTGAAACACTTAAAAATGAATGCCATTTTTGTATTTATTATAAGAAAAAAACTATCAACAATTATTTTTTAATTTGTACTTGTAATAAGAATTCATTAATTAATTCATTAGTTTTTCAAATAAATGATATTGTGAACATCTCTAGAAAAAAATATAAATATTTTACTCTTAACAATAAAAAAATAATAATAATTAGAAAATTCGAAATATCAATTTATCCAAAAACGGTTACTTTTCTAGAACAAGACTAGTAACTCCTTATACACACCCATATCCTTTTAGATTTGACTAATTTCAATAGTAATAAAAAAATAATAAATATTACTTTTATATTAATAAAAAATAGAATTAAAAAGATTAACCCCTACACAATAAATATTCTAGTAAATATTCCGTTCACCTTATATTTCCACTAAAAAAAATTGTGTGAATTTTTTATTATATATTTTAAACTAAAATTCATAATCTATCATTCCACTTCATTTTTTTAACTATAAAAGAATCTTTTAACATGAATTTAACTAACCCATGTGGATTACTTTGGCACTAGCTTAAATAATTATTCTTGGTCCCTCCTGTCTATAACCCTAATTTTGTAATGAGTTTTATATACATGCACTCACAAAAACATAATAAATTATGTTATTATGTCATGTTGAAAGCACATTTATTACTAAAGTTAGTGTCAATGGTACAAAGGCATTCCTTAATAGAGAATATGTTTTATCAAAGTGGTTGTAATGAATGTTGTACAAAGCTTTGTGGAAGTATCTTGTCTCAAAGAAGAATATTCATTGGACAATTTCTAGAATGTAGGGGGGATTCTATACACCCAATGTCATATCATTGAAAATAAAAAAAGTTATGGATACTTTTCTTAATGTCCTTGCTAGACAAAGGCTTGCAACTTTTCCTTTTTTTTAATCTTTTTCCACCTTTGGGGATTTCCTCTTGGATTTGAATTTACCTTTGGTGAAGGCTATTTGCAATGATTGAACCATGGTTTGGTAGCATGAATGAGCATTTTTTAATAGTTATTTGTTTATTTTAATATGGTGAAAGAATGAGTAATTTGTAGGATTTGATATGAGGTTATTAAGTAGGTGTAGTAAATTGTATAGTGTGTTGAATTATGTAATGTTATGTAGTTATTGAGTCAAATTTATTGACTTGTATTTTATGAGTAGTGGTTTATAAAAACTCATCTTGTAAGAATAAGTGTATTCTAAGAAGATAAAACATTAAGTATTTTTTTATCCGATGATTTATTATTAATATATGATGATAGTTGTTCTTGTAGTAATTGACTTAATTTTATTTTTATTTAATTAACATAAAATAAATTAATGATTTTTTTTATATTGTTATATTAATATTTGTGTTTGTACTTATGATTAATTATGAAATGAGAAATAATGAAAATGATAAGAGGGCTACTAGATTTTGACTTAGTTGTTTTCTTATTATTTGTCTTAATTATTCAATTTAATTTTTTTGAGAAATTCAGCCATTGAATTTCGGATTTAAAAAACTTGATGGTTGTCATTAGAGATTTGCCCAATAAAGCATACACAATAACGCCTAGGACTTTTTTTTTTTTTAATCGCTCTTTCAATGATTTCCCCTTAGATTGATTCATGTGGGTCTATTATGAGATTTCATCTCTAGTGAGGGTGTTCCAATGCTTTATCCATGGGGTGGTAAGATGAATGAATGTTTTAATAATCTAACAAGATTGATGGTAAGCTCATTATTTTTTAATGCTGAATGAATAAATAAATACTTTTATTTATCAATGTTTATGAGACTAAGTACCACACTAATTAATGAAGTAGCTGGAGTATTTAATAGCATGCCAATTTATGTGGACTTTTATATGCCTTATATTTTCCTTCAAAGATGATATCATCAACATATACAACTACTACCAACAAAATTTCATCCTCAATTGTGAAATAAAGATTACTACTAGTTGTACCTTTCTTGAAGCCTTATTATGTTGGTATTTTGGATATGTTGATATGGTTTTGTCATTGATGTCAACACTTGTTAACACTTGTCAACCTTATCAGCACTTGGAGATCTTTGGTTATGTTCACCGCAAGTCAAGTGACTTATGCACAGTCACTGGTATTTGGTTCACCGATAGGTTATATTGTTCACTGGCACTTGGAATGACTTGGAGACTACCTGGTTATGTCAAAGACATTATTTGATCACTTGGTTTTGGCAATTTGGTTATTGGTCTATTCAGGTTTACATGTTTGTTGTTACCTGAAAATAGGTCCAGGTTATGCACTGACAAGCATATCTACTCCAGATCAACATGACACGTTATGGAGATTATTTATTATTATTGTAAATGCATTGAGCCAACATGATGCATCACTTATTGATTCATTTGTAATTGATTTTATTGTAATATCTTTTAGTGAGCCGACCTATTCAATTGGTCTTTGGTTATGGTATAAATGTAAGATCTCATTTATGAGATTGATATACGATAAGGAAAAGTATTGTAATAAGATATATGCGAAAATAAGTAGAGCTATACACGCAGAAATCATTTAAAGGTTGAAGGAAGGTTTTTGTGAAGGCAATCAGAACTAAACCGGTACTGAATCCAGCATATGAGGATGCTATTTTAAGCAGTACATTATCATTGGATTTAACCATCCAATTGTAGTCAGTGTGACTCTTATTTTGTGATTGAGCAATGAGCTCTAGGCAGCTGGCCTTTCTGCATTTGCAAACTCCATATTGTACACACATACTATCTGCAGTAGTATCATTTGATTGTGGGCCAGGCTTCCCACTGTAGTTTTCCCCCCTACAGAGTTTCCACGCACAAATATTTGTGTTATGTGGATGTTATTGTCTTTCTATTTCATGCATTAATCTTTACCGGTACTGTAATTAACTGATAAAACTATCTACCGACATAAAGTTTGGTTTACCGACATTAAGCATTAATTTTTGGTTGAATTTATTGGACAACTGATTCACCCCCCCCCCCCCCCCCCCAACCCTCTCAGTTGTCTCTAGGACCTAACAATTGGTATCAAAGCTTAGTCCTCTTTTTGCAAAAGTTTAACAACTTGAGGAGATCCAATGTCTTCTAACTATTTCAGGAAGGACAGTCTGAAACTTGATGGAACTAACTATGGCATATGGAAGATCAGGATGGAGACACATTTGAATTGCATTGGAAAGGACATATGGGATGTTACAAAGAATGGCTATACTGCTCCTACTCAAGGTCAACCTAATCCACCTAACTTGGCTAAAGATGAGGAAAATGATTGCAAAGCAAGAGAAACACTTTTGAGCGCATTATTAGATCATCAAGTCATGTGATTATCAGACAGATCTACTACTAAAGCTATTTGGGACAAATTGGAAACATTGAATGAAGGAGATTCCACAGTCAAAATTGCAAAACGTGAATGCTTCCAGGTCAGGTATGAAAATCTGAAAATGGAAGAAGATGAAAGAATTTCTGCTTTTATGGAAAGAGTAAATGAAATTGTTTTGGGTATACAATGTTGTGGAGGAACCTTAAGTGAAGATGAGATTGTTTCTAAATTTTTAAGAGCTTTTCCACCAGAATATAAAATGAAAGTTACTGCTATAAATGAATTAAGAACAATGCCTAATTCATCAGTATCTAGAGACACCTTGGTTGGAAAACTTTCAACTTTTGAACTTGAGGAATTTGGTCCTGTTACTACTATTAAGACAAATCTAGCTTTCAAAGCATCATCATCATCTGTAGCATCATCATCATCATCTGGGAAATTTGATTGGAAAGCCTTTTATGCAAGAGAACTTGAAGAAAGCAGGAGAGAAAATGAAGAACTTGAAGAAATTGAAGCATCATTTGAAAGAAAAATGCCTAAAGGTCCAATCGGAAGTAAGTATGAAGGTAAAGCACCCTTTAAATATTTTAACTGTAATAAGATTGGTCATATGGCTTCTAGATGTCCTGATAGACATGCAAGACTAAGAGAAGAAGCTAAAAGAACATATAAGTCTAACACTGATTATCAGAGATACAAGTTTAAGAAGAATAGAGACAAATCTTGTTATTATGCTGATGAAGGAGTTATTGATGATTCTGATGAGGATCCGATAGACAATGGATGGGCTTTTGTTGCTATAACAAAAGATCAACTGACACCTACTATTCAACCGGTAGATCAGGCCCTGGCAGCTAAAGTTGAAGATAAGGATGAATGGATTATTGATTCAGGATGTTCACATCACATGATTGGTGATAAGAGTAAATTCTTAACCTTTCAGGATTACAATGGAGGTCTAGTAAGATTTAGAGATGACAAAGCTTGTATGATCAAAGGAAAATGAACTATATCATTTGATGGTAAGCACAATACTGATAATGTTTACTATGTTGAAGGTTTGAAGCATAATCTTTTGAGTGTTGGTCAATTAGTTGAGAAAGGATTTCAGTTACAATTCAACAATGATAAATGCAAAATCTTAAACAGAACTGGTTTGGAAATTGCAACCGGTAATCAGACTAGAGGTAGTATCTTTCATTTGAACAACAATGAGAAAGCATGTTTGATTGCTCATATTGATGAAAGTTGGTTATGGCATAAGAGACTTTGTCATGTAAATTTTGATTGCATTGTGAAAATCAGTACAACTAAGGCAGTAAGAGATTTACCTAAGATTGTTAAACCTCACAATCTGATATGTAAGGAATGTCAATTTGGAAAGCAAGTTAGAACAACTTTCAAGAGTATTCTAGATAAGTCTAACAATGTTCTTGATTTAATTCATACTGATTAATGTGGTCCAACAAGAACTAGAAGTATACAAGGAGATAGGTATTTTATGCTAATCATTGATGACTATTCTAGAATGTGTTGGGTTACTTTTCTCAGGGAGAAATCTGAAGCATTTGGGAAATTCAAACTATTCAAAGTGATAGTAGAGAATGAATCTGGCAAGAAAATTAAATGTTTGAGATCAGATCAAGGAGGTGAATTCACATCTAAGGAATTTAATACATTATGTGAAGTGAATGGGATCATAAGACAATTATCAGCACCTCGAACACCCCAGCAGAATGGAGTTGTTGAAAGGAAAAACAAAACTATCTTGGATGCAACCAGAAGTATGATATCAGAAGAAAATCTACCTCATATATACTAGAGAGAAGCGGTCAATACAACAGTTTATACATTCAACAGAGTTCACATCAAAGGTGAAACCAATAAGACCCCTCATGAACTATGGTTTGGCAATACTCCTACTCTTAAATATTTCAAAATATTTGGAAGTAAATGCTATATCAGAAGGGATGATTATATTGGCAAATTTGATCCTAGAAGTGATGAAAGAATATTTCTTGGTTATTCATCTAAGAGCAAGGCATATAGATGTTTTAACAAGAGATTGCAGAAAATTGTTGAGAGTGCAAATGTGAAGATTGATGAACAATTTAGAGGAAATTCAAGGTACATGGACTCTGAACCAGTAATAGAGATAATCACAAATGAACCTATTGTGAGTACACCAGTACATAATGGTGATCCAGTTACACTGGCATCATCTGAGGATTCAATAGTCACTGAAGAACAACAAGTAAAAACACCCTAGTATGTAAGATTGAATCACTTTGAAGATCAGATAATTGGAAACAAATTTCAAGGAGTTATGACTAGAGGAAGATTGGAAAATGAAGAGGTTTTATTTCTCAAATTTAACCTACATCAATTAATGAGGCATGTGAAGATAAATATTGGATTAAAGCTATGGAAGATGAATTGGAACAAATTGAAAGGAATAACACTTGGTCATTAGTTCCCCAGCCTAAAGACAAAAATGTAATTGGAACTAAATGGCTTTTTCAGAAATAAACTTAATGAAGATGGCAAGGGAATCAGAAACAAAGCATGATTAGTGTGTAAGGGATATTCACAGAAAGAAGGAATTGATTACAATGAAACCTTTGCACCGATAGCCAAAATTGAGGCAGTCAGACTTTTATTGGCTTTTGCAGCACACAAGAACTATAAAGTATATCAAATGGATGTTAAATGTGCTTTTCTGAATGGAGATCTTGAAGAAGAAGTTTACATTGAACAACCTAATGGATTTTCTTTGACAAATAACAAAGATATGGTTTGTAAGTTAAGGAAAGCTTTATATGGACTAAAACAAGCTCCTAGAGCTTGGTATGCTAGATTGGAAAAATATCTTTTGAAGCTTGGATACACTAAAGGTAATGCTGACAACAATCTATACTACAAAGTGACTAATGATGACATCTTGGTTATTGAAATTTTTGTTGATGATATAATCTTTGGAGGAGAAGATGGATTGTGTAAACACTTTTCTAACAAAATGCAGCAAGAATTTGAAAGTCTATGATTGGGGAGATAAAATTCTTCTTAGGATTGCAGATTTCATAGAATGATAAAGGTATATTCCTATGTCTATCCAAGTACTTGAAGGAATTACTAAAGAAATTTGGTATGGAAAACTCTAAACCGGTAAGCACAGTTATGATTACAACTGATAAACTATCTTTGAAGGATGAATCAACACCTATTAATCCGACTAGATACAAGTCTATGATAGGAGATTTACTGTATTTGACACAAACAAGACCTGATATTATGAATGCAGTATGTATTGTTTTAGATTTCAGATTAATCCTAAAGAAAATCATGAATCAACAGTGAAAAGGATTTTCCGGTACCTACAAGGCACTACAAATCTTGGTTTATGGTATCCTAGAGATGAAATTTTTTATTTATGTGCATACACAGATACTAATTGGGAAGGAGATGTGGATGATAGAAAAAGCACCACTGGCGGAGCATTTTTTCTTGGTAGCAGACTAATTTCATGGTTGAGCAAGAAATAGAGTTGTACATCACTATCAACAGCAGAATCAGAATATGTTGCAGAGCTACAAAATGCACACAGGTATTATTGATCAAACAAATGTTGAAGGACATAAAGGTAAAATGCAAGGAACCTATAACTATTTACTGTGATAATATGACAGCAATTGATATATCAAAGAACCCGGTATTTCATTCAAAGACTAAGCATGTTTCTATCAAATTCAATTTTCTAAAAGAGAATGTTGAAGCAAAAGAAGTGAAATTGGTTTATGTGAATACTAAAGAGCAGATTGCAGATATTTTTACAAAGCCTTTACCTAAAGAAACTTTTGAATATCTCACAGAGCAACTTGGAGTTCTACCCCCACTGGTAGAGACTTAGACAGTTGATGTTTGTCATCAACCGATAGAATTAACAGAAAAATATTTTATTCCGACTTTGATGAGGAGAGCTACTTCTCAGGGGGAGTAGTTGGTATGTTGTAATGAGTTGGTATTTTATACTTGAATTTGGTTTTTGTATTGCTTTGATAATTGATATCAAAGGGGGAGAGATATTATGGAAAAACATTTTGGGGAGAGATATATTTTTGGGAGAGATTATTCCTAGGGGAGAGACATTATGTATTTTGATTTCTGGTTAATGATCTCTTTGGGAGATTATTGGTTTTTGGTTTTTGGCATTTCTGTTTTGGCACTTTGATGGTTTTTCCATCTTGTTTTGCCATCAATGCCAAAGGGGGGAATTGTTTGTATTTTAGATATGTTGATATGGTTTTATCATTGATGTCAATACTTGTCAACACTTGTCAACCTTATCAGCACTTGGAGATCTTTGGTTATGTTCACCGACAAGTCAAGTGACTTATGCACAATCACCAGTATTTGGTTCACCGATAGGTTATATTGTTCACTGACACTTGGAATGACTTGGAGACTACCTAGTTATGTCAAAGACATTATTTGATCACTTGGTTTTGGCAATTTGGTTAAGGGCCTATTCGGGTTTGCATATTTGTTGTTACTGACAAATAGGTCCAAGTTATGCACCGACAAGCATATCTATTCCAAATCAATACGACACGTTATGGAGATGATTTATTATTATTGTAAATGCATTGAGCCGACATGATGCATCACTTATTGATTCATTTGTAATTGATTTTATTGTAATATCTTTTAGTGAGCTGACCTATTCAATTGGTCTTAGGTTATGGTATAAATGTAAGATCTCATTTATGAGATTGATATGCGATAAGGAAAAGTATTGTAATAGGATATATGCAAAAATAAGCATATGAGGATGCTATTTTAAATAGTACATTATCATTGGATTTAACCATCCAACTGTAGTTAGTGTGACTCTCATTTTGTGATTAAGCAGTGAGCTCTAGGCAACTGGCCTTTCTGCATGTGTGGACTCCATATTGTACACACATACTATCTGTAGTAGTATCATTTGATTGTGGGTTAGGCTTCCCACCATGGTTTTTCCCCCTACAGGGTTTCCATGTACAAATATTTGTGTTATGTGGATGTTATTGTCTTTTTGTTTCATGCATTAATCTTTACCGGTACTGCAATTAACTAATAAAATTGTCTACCTGCATAAAGTTTGGTTTACCGGCATTAAGCATTAAGTTTTAATTAAGTTAATTTTGGTTGAACTTATTGGACAACTGATTCACCCCCCCCCCCCCCCCTCTCAGTTGTCTCTGGGACCTAACATATTATAGTAGATACTTATTGATGCAGGAGCATTTGGTAGTGTAAGGGCATTCCTACATCACCCAAAAAAAATTCCTTTTAGTTAGTTTTCTTTTAATGTTTTTGTGATTCTGGATACCCATTTGGGAGAATAAGAGATTCCATCTTTTAGAATTGTTTTGCTATATTTTCTAATTGACCTGCTATTTTTAGAAAGTTTTAATTTGAAGCTGGATGGAGCCAAAAAAATTGCAGGAAGCTTTAGAATGGAAAAATAAGCACATTGGTGAAAGAATCAGGTTAAAATTATTAACGGTTTGAAAGTTGTTCAAGTTTCAGTTTCCCAAAAATTTGATAAAAATTCTTCTGAGTTAGATTTGAGGCACTAAATGGCCTTGAACGACCCCAAAAATGGCAGGAATTAGCAAAGAATTTTTTTAGTATATTCTTCACTCAGAGAGCTTTCAGATAGTTCAAATGGCGCATCAATCTGATTCTAGGATCAAAAGTTATGGCTACTAAAAGCTAGACAAATTTCAGAAATTTTCCATTTTCTAAATTTGGCTCGATTTCTAATTCAAATTGCATGTTTTGACGCTAGACCGCCAAATTCTAATTTTTAAATCGTAATTTTCGGTCCAAACCAAGGAAAGGCTATTTAGGAAACTTGTGGGTCAATTTTTGGAGTTAGTTTTTGGGGTTGGAAAAGTTAGATTGTGAGAGAAGGGTTTTCCATAATTTTGTGTAAGTTGTTGTGTTGCAGCATGTGAGGATTTAATCCTCTTGATTGTAATTGCATGTATTGAAAATAATTTTATCAATAATAGAATAATCTTTTGTTGTCTAATTTGCTATATTTTCTAAGTCTCGAGTTCTTCCCTCATCACTTATCCACCTAGCATACAAAGCCCTTAGGGCTTGCTTGAGACCATATAGTGCCTTTTTTAATCTTCATACCATGTCTAAATCTTTTTCCAACTAAAATCCATCAGGTTTTCTAATGTAGGAGCATCTCAGGCAAAGGCTCAATCTACATCATTGTACATATGTTCTTTCTATTGGTGGCATTTTTGTTTTGGTTTCAAATTTTTGGTGATATTTGTTCTATGTTGCAAGAGACCCACATACACAAAATTAATCTCACCAATCTAATCAAACCTTCATGATGGTATTCAACAAACAATTGCTTGGTAGGAGTTCACCGAAGTTCCACCATGCAAAGTAGTCCTGTCGACATAATTGCTTAGTTGAAGGGACATGGGGAACCTCATGTTGATGTTGGTGGGTCTCTCCGACAAGATCTTGATTTGCATTAGCTATTCTCTATCGATATGACTTGGGAAAATCGAAGATACCTCACACGTCTCTCCTTGACAAAAGTTTTTCTTGTTGATGAGTTCTTTTTCATTGATAGTGGTGGCATCAAGGAGACTTTAAAAGTCTCTCACTGATATGTTCTTGTCACTTCGATATGTTATCATTGTTAATCGGTGGGACCGAAATAACTTCTCACCAATGTAATAAAATTACGTTGATGGATCAGACCCACACTTTGTTATTCCTCATGATCGATGGATTGGTGGGATGAAAAGAGGATTTCATCAACATTAACAATTTTCATCGATTGTTTTATGTGATTCACTTTAGTGATCCTCATCAAGAATCAAATAGACTTGAGGAGACTTTCACCAATGTGAGTAAGTCTCATCGATGGTTTGTCTACTTCTGTTAGCACTCTTCATTGGGAGGGTTGAAGAGACTTGTAAAGATTTTTGGTGATGTAGTCATGTCTCACTAATATGCTACACATGACAAGCTGTGGTTAGAGAACTTCTTGCTAATGTGGCTAATAGTTGAACTTTTGAATTCTAGATAGACTCGATAGTTGAGGAGGGGGAAAGATGGATCAAGAAGAAGATAGAATGGGGGTAGCCATAATGAACTACATAATAGAGAGATGAAGGCTGGGAGTAGCCATAGAAGGTAAACATAAATTGCAGAATGGAGTCAGAGAACAAACATCCTAGATTGAAAGTGATTTCAAAACCATTGTTATTTGAACTCAAAATTTCTTAATAAAAACATACTATTCTCTTATGGATGTGGAATTGAATTTTCATGTGATCATTTGTTGCTTGTTTGGTCTTATGCCTGGGCACGACTACTCCAAGTAGTAGTAGAGAAGATTTCTAAAATTAAATATGTAAGGAAATATGAAGTTCTGAGAGAGATTTTATTGTGGGTAGAGGAAAATATAAAAGAACTACAATTGCAAATAAATTTTGTATAATGAGACATAGGGGGTGTGACGAAAGAAGAGGGGCACAAAGAGAAGTTGACCCCGCCATGATGAAAATATTGGGAGTAATAGCAGCCAGGCTTGAAGTTGTTGAGATGGCACAACATAGAGGTGTCCATGTTGAGGGTGTCAATGAAGATGAAGAAGAGGTTGAAGTACCAAAAGAATAAAATCAACCTATGCTCAATCAAGAAGAAGAAAGGTTTATTCGAGCCATGAAAATAATAAATACTAGACCCCATTTTGACCTCTCAAATTATAATGGTAACCTAAATTTAGATGAATTATTGGATTGGATCTCTTAGATGGAGAATTAATTCTATTTTGAACATATAGAGGAAGATAGGAAGGTGAATTATTTCTATACAAAGTTGAAATGGCATGCATCCCTGTGGTAGGATCATTTACAAACTAACAGACAATAGAGAGGCAAGGAGAAGATAAAACCTTGGGATAGGATGGTGACCGAATTGAAGGCAAGGTTTTTTCCTATAGACTATCACATTATTCTATTCAAAAAATTGTAGACTTTAAAACAAAGAGAAACAAGTGTGAAAGAGTAAACTAAGGAGTTTTATAGATTGAGCATACGAGAAGGCCACAAAAAGGATGAGGTGGAGCAATTTTTCAAGTATCTAATTGGCTTGTGAATGTTGATATAGGATGAGATTAGTCTACTCAGGTTGCAGAGTGTGGAAGAGACCTACCAATGTGCTTTGAAGGTCGAAAAGAAGTTGAATATAAAATAGCAAAATAGTAATAGGGGTAGAGGCATAAATTCATGTGGTAGAGGCCAGAGAAATGGTGGAAGAGGCTATTCTACCAAAGAAGATGAAGTTGGAACCTCTTAGATGAGTTCTTACACTCATGAAGTGGGAGGTAGATGAAATTTTCATGAAAGAGGAAAGTCCTTCAGAGGATGAGGAAGATTTGGAAGAGGATGAGGTAGAGGATTCACTGGTACATGTTACCAATGTGGAGAAGTTGGACATAGATATTTTGAATGTCTACAAATTCAATGCAGAGGTAAAGGAAAAGAGGCCAAAGTTCATGTGGCCCAAGTAGAGCATGAAGTTACAAAAACTTCAAGGCATGGAGAGGATGTAGATAATGGAGAATCCTTGATGTTGAGAAGGATTTTTTTAAATCCAAAGAAGACAAAATCTAAACCAATTCAAAGAAGGAATTTGTTTAGGATCAAATGCAAGTCTGGTGGCAAATATTATAAATAATTGTGGATAGTGGTAGCACAATCAATATTGTGTCTGAGGAAGTAGTGAGAAAGTTGAAGTTGAAAAGAATGGAACATCCCAGCTGGTACAAGGTCTCATGGTTGCAAAAAGGAGCATCAATTGGTGGTAAGAGAACAATGTTTAGTTAAATTTCAAATTGGTAACTATAAGGATCAAATCCTTTTTGATGTAATGCCAATGGATGTATGTCACATATTATTGGGCAGGCTATGAAAATAAGACAAACAAGTTGTTCACGATGAGAAGACTAACACCTTTACCATCAATAAGGATGGTCAAGCATTTATTTTAAATCCGACAAAGGATAGGGAAGAAGATATAGAAGGTAATTCTAGAGTGTGTTTGGTCTCAGGAAAGAAGTTCCTAGAGGACTTGAAGAAGGAGGGGGTTTAATATGCCTTTGTTTCCAAGCCAAAACAAAACATAATAGCAGAAAAAGAAGAGAAGCTATCCATGGAAACCCAAGAGTTAATAGATGAGTATGTAGAGATAATGATGGAGTTACCAAAATAATTGAAACCAGTAAGAGAGATCGATCATTGCATGGATTTGATTCTAGCCACAAGTTTTCCAAAACAAGGTATCATATAGGATGATGTCTTGGGAGAATGAGGAGAACAAAAAACAAGTCTAGGAGGTGTTGGACAAATGATTGATTAGGAAAATTCTCAATCCATGTGTTGTACCTACAATATTGGCACCTAAGAAAGGAGGTGAGTGGATAATGTGTACTGATTCTAGAGAAATTAACAAGTTCACCATCAAGTATAGGTTTCCATTACCCAAAATGGACGCTTTAATGGATTTTTTGAGTGGATCAAGGTACTTCACAAAGATTGATTTGAAGAGTGGGTACCATTTAATTTGAATCCATGAAGGGAATGAGTGGAAAACAACCTTCAAAATGAAGGATTGATTGTATGAGTGATTGCTTATACCATTTGGGTTGACAATTCACCTAGTACATTCATGAGATTGATGAAACAAGTGTTGAATCCCTATCCTGGTAAGTTTGTTATAGTATATCTTGATGATATTTTAATTTTCAGTAAGAAAAAAGAAGAACATTTGAAAAATGTTAGGGTTGTATTACAAAGATTGAAAGAAGAAAAATTAAAGGTGAATCTAAAAAAGTGTACTTTCATGAAGAAGGAATTGGTTACTTGAGATTTGTAGTCTCGGAGGAAGGGTTGAAAATGAACCCTAAGAAAGTGAAGGCTATTATTGATTGGCCATCTCCAAGAAGTATATTTGAATCCCGTAGTTTTCATGGGTTGGCGAGCTTATATAGGAAGCTCATAAGCAATTTAAGTGCAATATATGCTCCCATTACTGAAACAATGAAAGGAATAAGAAAAAAATTCACGTGGATGGTTGCAGTGAAGAGAAGAGTTTTCAATTATTGAAGAGTAATGTGATCGAGAAACCACTATTGGCGTCACCAAATTTTAGAAAAAAATTCTAGGTTCATTGTGATGCAAGCAGAACAACAATTGGAGGTGTTCTAAGTGAAGAAGGTAGACCAATAGCTTACTTCACCGAGAAGTTGAATGAAGAAAAAATGAAGTATTTAATATAGGATTAGGAATTTAATACAATCCTACAAGTGCTTAAGAAATGGAGACATTACCTATTGCCAAAATAATTTGTATTAAATATAAATCATCAAGCCTTGCAGTTCATTAATAGCCAAGGTAAGCTAAATCAGAGGCATTTGAAATGGTTCGATTTTTTTGCAAAGTTATTCTTTTGTTTTGAAACATAGAAGTGGTAAATCCAATAGATTTCTTGATGCATTAAGTAAGGAGTTTATTATAGAATGAGATGAAGGTGAGTGTTGTTGGGTTTGATTTTTTGGATCAGTTCTACAAACAAGGTCTAGATTTTAAGGAGGCATGGTTGACATGGATGAATCCAGTGGGGGTGGATCAAAATACATGGTTGGAGTACTTTATTCAAGAGTACTTATTGTTCATAAAGAAGAGGCTGTGCATACCTCAAGGCTCCATGAGGGAGAACTTGATGAGAGAAAATGATAATGGTGGATTGGGTAGACATTTCAAAATTGATAAGACAATAGCTCTATTGTAATGAGTTATTTTTGGCCAAGAATAAGTGCGGATGTCAAGAAGATGGTACAAGGTTATAGGATATGTCAGCATGCAAAGGGTGTAAAGAAGAGTATGGGACTATATCATCCATTGTTGATTCAAGAGAGATTGTGGGAACACATTAGCATGTATTTTGGTTTGGGGTTGACTCAAACTTAGTGAGGTAATGATTTAATTTTTGTTGTTGTTGATAGATTTTATAAGATGGCTCATTTTATTATGTTCTTGAAGACTAGTGATGCTTCCCACGTTGCAAAAAAAATAATCAAAGAAGTAATTTGGTTACATGGTTTGCCTAAGAGTATTATATCTGATCATGATGCAAAGTTTGTTAGACATTTTTGGAACACATTGTGGAAGAAGTTGGGCACATAGTTGGGTTTTAGTTCATCATACCATCCAAAGACTAATGGTCAAACAAAATTTATCAATAGGAGTTTGAGTAATTTGTTGAGATGTTTGATTGGTGATAGACCAAATTAGTGGGACTTGGCACTGTCACAAGAAGAGTTTTCCTATAATAATTTAGTCAATAGAAGTGTGGGAAAAATCCCATTCAATATTGTGTATGATTATAGCCCAAGGGGTGTGGATGAACTAAGGGATAATGCATATCTAGTGAGGGCTAGTTCTTTGGTAGAAGATTTTGCAGAGTACGTCAGGGATTTGCACAAGGAAGTAAAGGAAAGGTTGAAAAAGAGGACTGCTAAGTACAAGAATTATGCCGACCTAAATAGAAGAGAGCAATAATTTCAAGTTGGTGAGTTAGTTTGGGTTCATTTGATGAAGGAAAGGTTTCCACGGGGAACCTATAATAAGATCAAATGTAGGAAAATAGGTCCTTGTAGGATCTTGAGGAAGTTTTCAACCAATGCCTATGGAGTTGATCTTCTAGAGAACATATATATCTCACCTATCTTTAATCTTAGTGATCTATACAAGCATTATGAGGGGGAGACTAATGCTAAGACACATCTACCTATAGATACATTTTATAGAAAAATATGGGTGGATTAGCTACATAAGAAACAATCTGAAGAGGTGGATGAAATCATTGATTCCAAGATTTCTAAGAATACACATAGAGTAGTACTTGGAATATCTAGCTTGGTGGAAAGGAAAACTAGTCAAAGAGGCATCTTGGTTGAAGGTGACAGAATTGGCTCAATTTGGAATTCTAATTCTAGATTGGTCCAAATGTTCATGAGTTCCTCCTCATGGAAAATTTCTCCTACTCGAAGTGTTTGATGCAAGAGTATCTCAAGAAAAGGCTTAATCTGCATCATTGTACATATTTTACTTTTGTTGGTGACATCTTTGTTTTGGTTTCAAATTTTAGGTGATCTCTATTCTATGTTACAAGGGATTGACATGAGACAAAATTATTCTCTCCAATTTGAGAAAATCTTCATGATGGTGTGCAACAATATTTTTCTTGGCAAGACTTTACCAAATTCCCATTGTGTAGAGTAATTCTATTGTCATAATTATTTGGTCAAAGGGACACGTGGAACCTCATACCAATGTTGGTAGGTCTCTCTGACAAGCTCCTGATTTGCATTGGTCGTGTGATATTGGTATAACTTGGATGGATAGAAGAGAAATTACACCTCTCCTTGGCAAAAAAATTTCTCATCAATGAGTTTTTGTCATTGATAATGGTGGCACTGAGGATAATTTGAAAGTCTCTCACTAATACTTCCTTGTCATCTCAATATTTTTCTCATTGTTGATCGGTGGGACCCAAATAACTTCTCACCAATGTCAATGAATCACATCGATGGACTGTACCCACAAAATGTTCATTATTCCTCATGATTGGTGGATAGATGGAATGGAAAGAGGATTTCATCAACATTAATAAGTTTCATCGATGGCTTTATGCAATTCACTTTTGTGATCCTCTTTGGGTATTGAAGAGACTTGCGGAGACTCTCATAGATCTAAATAAGTCTCACTAATGGTTTGTCTATTTCTATTATCACTCTTCATTGGGAGGGTTGGAGAGACTCAAAAAGAGTCTTGGCGATGTAATTATGTCTCACCAATATGTTGCACATGATAAGTTGTGGTCAATGGAATTCTAACTAATGTGGCTGACGGTTGAACTTACGAATGCTAGATATAACCGATAGTTGAGGAAGGGGAAATATGGATCAAGAAGAAGACAAAATGAGGGTAGCCATAGTGAGCTATAGAATAGAGAGTTGAAGGCCAAGATTAGCCATAGAAGGTAAACATAAATTGCAAACCAGAGTTAGAGAACAAACATCCTATTGAATGTGATTTCAAAACCTTTATTATTTGAACTAAAAAATTCTTAATAAAAATATTATATTCTCTTTTGGAAGTGGAATTTAATTTCAATTTGTGATCATTTGCTCCATGTTTGGGCTTACCCCCAGGAACAACTACTTCATTTTCCTATGTATACTTCTTCTTCTAGTCCTCTATTCAAAAAAGCTAACTTGACATCCATTTGATATACCTTGAAGTTTTTGCTAAGAACATTTTGATTGGGCTGGAAATTATCATGAAAGATCTGGGTAACAGAGTCGGCAAGATGGAACAAACCGTGAAGATGATAGCTGAACATAATTTCTAGATTCTTAAAGCCTTTGTGGATAATAGGAACATTCTGATTAACAAATTTGATAACTTTAAAGACAAAGAGGGTGACAAGGACCAGATGGAGAAAAGAGGTCATGAGAAGAGAACTAGAGCCAACACCAGGAATCAGGGTGACATCAAGGGACATGAGCTGGATGATTTGAAGACCTCTACGGACAACATGAAGCAGATGGTGGTTCATGTTGAAGACATTATGAATAATATCTAGTTGTCTTGGTCTCTATCTTTGTCTTTGTGTTTCCCTTTTGCTATCTTTTTGTTGTCTTAGTGTGGCCCTATGTGGTTTGAGATCCCCTTTTGGTTTGGATGGGATCTAATTTTTTGTTGGGGTGATCAGCCACGGATCTTTTCTGCTTTAATGCTTCTTCTTTCTCCTATTATGTAAAAGGTTCGGGTTCCTTTCAAAAACCTGTTTTTACTTAATCAAAACATTTTGATTGCCTCCATTCTAGCCATCAAAGAAAAATTCTCCTCAAAATAAATGCCTTCAACTTGAGAATATCTCATACACACCTATCTAGCATTGTTCCTTGTTACTTTCCCTTCTTCATTCAATTTTTTTGGAACACCCACTTAGTTCCAATGATTTTCTTATTAGTAGGTTCAGTAACAAGTTCACGTGTCTATTTCTTCTCAAATTAATTAAATTCTTCTTCCATATCTTTCATCCATCCTTCTTCCTTACATGCATCATAAAAAAATTTAGGTTCAAATTTTGATAGAAGATGTTTACCTATTCATTTGTCTTAGCAGTTCTCCTCCAGTTTTGTACACCTTCATTCTTGTTGCCAATTATTTGATCTTCAAAGTGATTCTTTTGAATGTATCTTGTTGGAGTCATGGGAGTCTTTTTTATTCCTATTCCCTTGTTTGTTTTTCTTCTTCTTCATCTTCAACATAGGGAATAGCATAAGGACTGCAATCCTCAAGTACTAGTGAAATCTAATCCCAATCTTCATCTACTATGACATTTTCACTTTCATCTATCATTTGGAGACTTTTGTTGAAACATCTATAGGTGTTTTTAATTATTGATTAACCAAGAAAGATTCATTCATCGTCTCTTCAATCAAAATTTCCAAGATTAGCTTCATCTCTTTTGATATAACATTTGCCTCCAAAGATTCTAAAATACTTTATGGCAGTCGATCTTTTATACCAAATCTTATAAGAGGTCTTTGAATGATTAACACTCACCTTATCTCTATTAAGAATATATACTAGAGTATGCATAGCTTCCTTTGAATAAATATCTAGTAGATTAGCATCTTTGAACATTGTTCTAGCCATCTCTTGAATAGTCCTAATTTTCCTTTTGGCAATCCCATTTTTTTGTGGTGTCCTAGGAGCAGACAAATGTCTCCTAATACCATGCTCTTCACAAAATGTTTCAAACTTATTTGATGTAGATTCACTTCCTCTATCAAACCTTAATCATTTGATCTTGGCATCCATTTCATTCTCAACCATAGATTTGAAAATCATAAATCTATCTAAATCTTTTGATTTTTCTTTTAAAAAATTAACCTATGTCATTCTATAATAATCATGAACAAGTCTCATAAACTACATTTCACCATTAAGTGCCCTTGTCCTCATAGGTCCACATTGATTGGTATGTATCAGCTCCAAAAGTTTTGAAGTAGAAAAATCCTTGCTCTTGAATCTTGTCTTTGTTTGTTTTCCCACCTAACATTCCTTGCATATAGTGTTTGTAGGTTTGGTAATCTTAAGAAAATCTATAATAGCATGTGTGGAACTCATCTTTACCAAGTTAGCAAAGTTTATGTGTCCCATCCTCTTGTGCCAAAGTGAACATTCATTGTTTTGAGAAATTAAATAGTTTCCATCTATAGCTTCCTTCAAGTAGTGCATATTTCCATCAGTTCTTGTTCCTTCTTCAATAAGTCTTCTAGAGTCACCTTTTTTAATCTCACAACCCCTATCATTGAATGCAAGTCTATAAAGTTAACTACACATCTAACTAACACTGAGAAGATTGTGCCTCAAACCCTTAACATATAGAACATCCTCTATCTTTCTCTTCCCATCAATGGATATTATCCCCACGAAATAGACCTTAGCAAGTTCTACACAACCAAACTTAACTTATCTACCATTTGTCTTCTCAAAATTGATAAATTTTCTTTTATCACTCTTCATTTGGTTTGAGCAACCATTATCAATCACCCATTCATTAGGCTCATCTTTTGCATGAAAAGTGGACCACACAATTAATGATCTTTCATAACTCTCATCAAAATTCTAGAAATTGGTTTCCTCATCATTGTTAGCTTTTACAAACATGAACAAGGTTTCACCATTAGAATCATCGCACTCCTCATCTTCAAGTGAATTTCTATTCTCTTTGGAGTATCTTAGTCTTATCTCTATTTTCTCTATCATCAATCCTCTCATTTCTATCATCTCTCCCTCTATTTATTTCTTATCCATAAGGACATCTAGCAGCAAAATGACCAATCCTACAACAATTGAAACATTATAGAGGTAACTTACTGTTATATTTACCAACACCCTTTTGTAGTATTCTCACAAAGTTTTCTTTTGCATCATCTAGGTCAACATCATTTTCATCCTTCTTACTTGCATTGAATTCATCTTCCTTATTTGTTTTCTCTGGTTCAACCTCTCTCCCTAAAATGTAGTGTGGGCTCCATACAATCTATCTATAGTATACATATCCAAATCTCTACTTTCCACAATACCAAACACCTTAGAACTTAAGAATTAGGAAGAGTCTTGAGTACCTTCCCCATAAATTCATCTTCTTTCATTTCTCCATCAACACCTTTGATTCTAGGAACTACTTCAATTACCTAGTGCATCTAGCTATCAATACTTTCATCTTCTAGAATTATTAAGATTTCAAATCTACTTTTTAGATTCTACAATTTGAATTACTTTGTCTTCTTCACTCCTTCACAAATACTAATAAGTTTCTTCCAAACATCCTTGGTAAATTTTGTTGGCAATTGACACTCAATTGGTTGGTTTCACTATGTTGTCATTGATGGCAACATGGTATTGTGTTTTGGCTTCATGTTTTTGTGCAGTTGTGTACTGGAAGACACTTCACAGATACTACACCTGCACCAGCACCAACAAGACAAAAGAATTTATCTAGTTACCGACAATGCAGGCCGACATGGTTTAGTAAAGGTTATCGATATTGGAGGCTGACATATCTTGGATCTGGCATTGGCAATTGGTTTTTGATTTTCTGCAAAAAAGGATGATTAGGATATTGTCAAGACAAACACTGACAAACAAGCAACAAAACAAGTGTTAGTGTTAGAAATCACAAATCAAACACTATCGTAAGCAAACATGTCAAGAGAGACACAAAACATAAAATAGAAAGCTTGATAAATCTAAGAAATGCAATAAGGCATCTCAAAATGCCCTCCACCATGCTTGTAGCTTCTCTTCCCTTGTTCCTCTCCCCTCCAAGTTCCCAAATGAGTGTAGCTCTTAGTAGCTTTTTGCACTATTCTGGATGTCTTATGGAGGTTCAAGATTGTAGAATGGATGATTATGAGAATACAAATGTGAACAAGCTAAAACAAGATATTATCTAATTATCTAATGTTAATTTTAGCCCAAAAAGACAAATGTAGATGATTATGCTAAATGCTCTCTAAATTTCATTATAAATTAGATGCATATAAGATTTTAGGATGTGGATTATGAAGATATAAGCTCTATTTATAGGTAAAATAGAGAAATAGATGGTTGAGATTGAGTAATCTCAACAAGGGTTAGGATTGAAGGGCTTAAGATCTGTGTGAGAGCTTTCAACCCAATCCTAGGATGACAAATGTCAACATGAGATGGGTTGAGGGGAGAGGGAAGAAGCATTAAATGCTTGACATGATTTGAGGGTTAACTTGGGAGATAAGGTTAATGTCGATTTGAATGAATAAAGTCATTATCCAATAAATAATGTCTTTATCCAATGGATAAACTCTTGTGCAAGAGTTAGTGAGGATAATCATGGTCAAAGCAATAAATGCTTGAAAAGAACCATGAATTAAATGAGGGTTGAGTTAGAGGTAAATTCTCTAACCATGTGGGTGAGTTGAGTTTAACTATAAATGGTTATGTAAGAGCCATTAATGGTCATGTAAGAGCCATTAGTGGTTTGGAAGATTTAGAGGTTAGCTTGTTGAGCACATAAAGCATTAAATGCTTTGAGAAGATTTTGAAGGCTTTGAGAAGTGACTTCAAGTTGCTTAAGAATGCAACAATAATTAGGGGATGGAATTAGGCTAATTAGGAATGATTAGAAAGTGGTTAGAAGGGTATAGAAGGGGATTTAGGATTGCAAGTGAGTTTGGTGGGTGAGGGAAAATATGATTTTAAATTAAAATAAAATTCATTTATTTTAATTATGGTTGCAACTTGCATTTGTAGGAGAATGCAAGTAGGGGGGTTTGTTTAGTGATTTAAATAAATGTTTTAATTATTTATTTAAAAGAGGAAAGGGGATTAAATTAAATAAATAGGATTTATTTATTTTATTGATTATGAATTTGGTTTGATGAATTAATTTAAATAAATTGGATAATTTATTTAATTAATAGGAGAAGATTTTGAGGATGAATTAATTAAATGTTAATTTAATTAACTGTTTGTTGATGGTTTATATGTGACTACAGTTTTAATATTTATGCATTTATGTTATCTAGCCGACATGTAATTTGATATTATATATATCTTTGTAAGACAACATAAGGCATAATAATTTGTATAGGGTATATAAGTCAGTTTGATAGATCATTTTGATATAGACATGAATCATGATGCGGATATGTAATTGGAAGGAGATACAAAATACATCAGAGAGATTATGTATGTGAGGATATTTATGTAAGGGTTTAGAGTTTCAGACCAGAATAGACAGAGCTTAAACTGGAACTGTATTTAGGCATATAAGATGCTATCTTAGCAGTTCAACACTTCTCCGGATTGTTGTCTGGAATTTTATGTAGTCAGTGAGGCTCCTTTTGTGATTGAGTAGTGTGCTCTAGGCTGTAAGACTTCTTGCAAGTGCAGGCCCCTTATATTTTTGTAATATCTCTTTATATGACTAGTGGATTGATATTGTGGGTCACAAATACCATCATTTTTTTTTCCTCTTTGAGGTTTTCCACGTATAAATATGTGTGTTATGGTTCTCATTTATGTGATTGGATTATTGGTTGCTTTACTTCTTTCAATTTTGTATGTACCAGTATACCGGTTGGTGTATGTATGTTTAATAAGGCTAAAATTAATCATTTCGATATAACATTGATTCACCCCCCCTCTTAGTGTTATTGGATTCCAACAATTGGTATCAAAGCCTTGTGCCTCAGAGGAAGTCTAACAACTTGAGGAAGATCCTAAATCTAGAATCCATGGATATGGCTTTGGAGAAGCAACTTGAGATGGTACTTAAAGATTATAATGCTGAAAGGTTGAAGAAATTAAATCTACAAGATGAATTGAATTCTACTAAGGAATTCATTCTTGTCCTACAAGAGAGGTTATCATATGTTCAAGCTAGGAGCAAGGAACTTTTGCAAAGTCGGGATGATGAAGAGAAAGATGCACTTATGGAACAATGTCAGAAATTGAGTTAGGAGAACATGGCTATGAAAAATGAAATGTAAGTTATAACTATGAGGATGTCTAAGGAGATTGAGGACCAAAAGAAGAAGGAAGAAATCTTGATGTATCCCTGAAGAACAAATTTGAATAATGTGGTAGGTTGGTTCATGAGAATGATATGTTGAGAACTAATTTAGTATAATCCTAGAGTAATGAACAAGAACTTGAGAGACAAATGATAATTTTGAGAGAAGATCTAACTACTGCAAGTGAGTATAAAGAAAAATTCAAGATTAGATCAACATAGATAGATGAGTTATTGAAGAGACAAAGGCAAATTGGTGATTCCAGTGGACTGGGATTTGAGCAAGGACAGAGTTTTGGTACTGCTAATGAAGATCAAAATCATAAGCCACCAACAAGCCAATTAATGCTTATAAATTTAATGGTAGATGTTTTGTTTGCAATAGGTTTAGTCACATGGCTAGGCAATGTAGAAATAGAGAAAATCAAAACCTTGATTCTACTCCTGGTAAATTTTCTAAATGTAATAACTATGGTCATAAGACATAAGTTTGCAGAATGAATGTTAAATGCTATGTATGTGGAAAATTTGGACATATGGCTAATCAGTGCAGGTCAAGAAATTTCACTGGTTTTAGCAAAGCAATTCAAAGGAACAATGTTACATGTTATGCATGTAATGAGGTTGGACATATTGCTAAATTATGTAGAAGCAAAAATCCACCGGTTGGTAATGGAGGATCAAATGAGAAAGGAAAAGAGAAGGTTAGTGAGATCTGACAATATCATACTTAGAGATGGGTTAGGAAGAATGAAGAACAATCATCATATGGGAATGTCTCAGTTACTTATCCGACAAAGGAGGTTGTTCCTACACTGATAGGTAGCTCATCCGGTAACTAAGGAAAATGTCTTAGGGGTAGGAAAAATTCATGAAGATGTTGTATATGCCCCGAGAAGAGGTTCCAAATATTGGAGATGATTATTCGGTATGGATATATTTTGTGTGAGATTCGAGCAATTAAGAGAAACTAAGAGAAATCAAAGGAAATTCAGAGCAATCAAATTTCTTCTTGAGCAATTTCACTAGTGTCTGGAAGAATTCATTGGAGGTTTTCACTAAGAGCAATCAAAAGGTATTTATCTTTAAACATGGAAGCAGGATCATCATCTATTCCTATTTTTATTGCAAACCCGACTGTAGTAGAGGTCAAGGATCACCCCAAGCCAATTTTCAAGCGGTATCCATACATGGCTACCCTAGAAGATTCAGTTGGAGCATTTTCTCGCATTTCAGAGGGAGTTTTCTATGTAGAAGATGTTAGGGAATATTTTCACTATCACATTGAGGACTTGGGAACTTCTAAAATTAAGGTCATGTATATGAGTGAGCTGATGGGAGAATCTGGAAAGATCAAACCAATATTCAAGCATATTGAAGACCTGGGGTTTATTGGCATTATGGATATTCCATAATTTGAAGATGAGATAATCAGGTATGTTTTGAGTAGAGTACATGGGGAATTTATATGGTTAAATAGACCTTACAAAATCACCAATGAATCCATTCGGGCAATCACTGGTTTACCATCGGTTGGGAAACATCCAGACAAATAGGTTTTGAATGATTTCGTGAACAAGATCACTAGCATGACATTTGACAGGAGATCCATAAGAGTGAGCACTATTACCAACATGAACATTAGATTCAGTAGCATAATCATTAGGTATAAGGCAACTTAGTCAAACTGACTGAATTTTGTTTCCAGTTCATGCATTTTGGTTGCATACAAAATGATGAGAGAAGATGTGAAATTGGATTTATGCGGTTGGATGCTAGATGAGTTGTTAATAAACCTAGGAAAAATTAAGGGTGAAAAGAAGGGTACATTCTAGTATGGTGTAATGCCCTACCCTAGTTGGACTTGTAAAATCCATTTGACCTTGATTGACTTCCTATGTGGCATTCTTGAATGGTAGGTTAACCATGATGCAATGTGTAGTTTAGATAATATAAATAATCGTGCATACCTATTATTGTGCTCTTGCATCGATTCTTGTGTAAATGTAATTGTTTCCTAACTCTTGTGATAAATCTTGAGCTAACGCCTTCATTGAATATGTATATGTATATGTATGCTTGCATGAATTCATGGGTGCAGGAGATTGCAGGTACAACACCGCCTAGGGCGAGGTTCATCTTCTTTGGGAATTGCAGGGTTGAGTATACCTCCTTTATCCTTAGAATTCAGATTTGGTGGTCATAAAACTCTAATCTTGCCTTAGCCATGGTCAGGAAAGCGTCGTGTGTGGTTCGTGGGGCTTCCTTTTCATTGGGTTGCATGTCGTGTGATTTAGTGGACTACCTCGATTTGCATGCCTTGTGCGGGGTAAGTGGAGTTTGTTATAATAAGTATTTAATTCAATTTAATGAGTAGATGTACGCATTAGTAATTTAGAAATTTAAATAGGTAGCTTCTTTAATATGATTAATCGTTAATTTAAAAAGAGATCGCTTTAATTATAATTGTAGCAAGCTTAAAGCATTTAAATTGAAATAATGTGTTCATTTATGCATTAAAAGTTGAGGAATTAAAATAAATAGATTTCTTTCATGAGATTAGGCATTTATTAAAAAGGTCGCTTTATTATGTTATAGCGAGTCAATTTAATAGCTAATTTTGATAATAACGAATTTAATGAGTTATGCGTCTTAGAAAGGAAAGATTTAAAGTCATTTGAGAAATAGAAATAGATTAATCATTTTCGCAAATTGGAAAGAAAGGGTAAGTTTTATTATTTAAAAGGAAATTATTCTTTTTACGTGTAAAGTTGGTATAGTATAAAAGATTGATTTTTGGAAATTTAAATTAATCAAAATGCGTTATCCTTGTTAATAGTTCAAAATATAAATGTTGGCTAAAGTAATATGGAGAAGTTAAAATTAGAATTAAATAAGAAATAGAGGAATTTTAATTTTAATTAGAAAAGCGATAAGATGTATGGAATAGTGGAAAGGAATGATTTTTCCATTCTCATTCTCTTTTATTTTAAAAATAAAAATGCCTAAATTCGAAATTGAAAATTAGGGCAAAAATAGGGTTTCTCATTTAACCTAGTTTTGAAATGTTTTTGGGGGGATCTTTCTTGAGAGCTTTTTGGTGGGGAAAAAAAAAATGGAGATGGAGAAATTTTGGAAAAATGGGAGATTTGCTTGAGTTGCAGGTGGAGCTCTTCATCAAACTCTTCCCGGAATGCGTTTGGAGGTAGGATTCCAATCAACCCTTTTATTTATTGTTGAATCAAAAAAAATTTGGTGATTGAATGCTCTCCATGAAATGTTGGAAAAAAAAGAAGAAATGATAATACCATGAATGTTTAAAGATTTAGTTTCAGTTTCTCTTTGAAAGCTTGGTTGTCTTGGATTCAAGGGTTATTATGTTTTCTTGAAACATTTTGAAGAGAGAAAACGATTCTAAAGACCCCTCTTATTTTGCTGTAAAAATGGTGTCCAAACTGTATTTTTTTTATCAGTTACGTTTAGGCCATGTGTATCCTTTAAAAAAATAAAAATAAATAAACACAAAAAAAAAAAAAGGAAAACATTTTTTTTTTTATATATATTGCGCTAGGGTTTGGTGGGCGGAGGAGCCGAGGCTCAACTTTCGCCGCCATTCCCGCCCCCCACCTCTTCTCCTTTCTCGCGGGTTCGTAGACCTGCGACCACGCCATGGGCCGCAGGGCCTGTGTCCACATTGTGGGCCGCAGACCTGCGTCCATAGTGTGGGCCGCAGACCTGCATCCACAATGTGGGTCGTAAGGCTTGCGTCCACAATGTGGCTCGCAGAACCTACATCCACATTGTGGGTCGCAGGGTCCTGCGTCAAGTTTAGGGTTTTCTCAAAAAAAACAAAAACAAATATAAAGTTGTTTTATTGTTTTTTTTTAATATATTTTATTTGTTGTTAAAAAATAATATATAATATTGACATTTATAAAGTGAAAGAAAAATGTCATGGGAAAGTATAAAGGAAGTTGTAATAAATTTGTAGGAAGACCCATTTTATTTGAAAGTAGATTTTAAATGTCAAATATATATATATATATATACACGTTAAATACATAGTTGCGTATATTTAAATTTGTGGATAAAAAGGGGGTATTCATTAATCATGGATTTTTAGATTTATATTAGTTAACATTAAATTTTGGGGACCAATTCTAATCAGGGAGTATTCTTTGGAAAAGAGATTAAATATGGTTTTAGTTGGAGATCTTTGAAAAAATTATACTCTGGTTAACGTTTGGTAACACATGTGAATGAGAAGTTTTCATGGAATATGAATCTAAATTTATCTTTGTATATTTTGTTATTACTTCAACGATATGCTAGTAGGATGCATGTAAATTTTGATATCGTATCATTTTAAAAAAAAAAGTTGTAAGTTTAAGTTCCGTATTTGCCTTGTTTAGAGTGGTGGCAAACCTTGATGTACTTGTTTCAAACATTGTCATCTAGTTACTTGTGTTGGTCATAGCCGGGTTACGCCCCTAGTTAGAGTATCGTCAGTCATTAGAACCTGTATTTGCTTTGAAGTATTTCAGTTGGATCCACTTTAGAAGGGATCATTATGTAAATTCCAACCAAAGTGTCTATTGTATATTGGTTGTGTTCGCCTAAGAGGCAAGGATGTAAAAGACTTATAAATTATGTATTCCTAACAATATAATACCAAAGGGGTCTTGTAGTTGAGCAGACCCGGAGATGTAGCCCTTTAGGGGTGAACTCCGAGATCATATCTGTGTTATGCGATGATTTAGCTTCCTTTGTCTCATGCTTTAAGTTATCATGTATGGTGGATATCTTGTATAAGTGTATGGTGTGAATTTAATGAATTTAAATCTAAGTGTATAAAATTATTCATCTTGACAAATGTAGTAATCAGGTTCATGAAAGATTGTAAATGATATTATGGAAAAGTATTTTTGAAAATGTGAATTAAAAGTAGTATTAGTGAAGAGAATCTTGCTGGGTTACATTAATGGATTAACTTGTTATTAAGCATATAAATGGAACGAATGTGAATGGAAAACAAAGTTAGAATTAATGTTATAAATTATAAGATGAAGTTTAAAGGATGAACCTCATATGGGTATTTACAATCTTACCTTAGTAAATGAGTACCGCCATGTTAATTATATTTTGCTTTATCAGACGAATTTACTTAGTTGTTTATGTTTTAATCTTAACAAATAATCTCTATCAGATTAATTTTATACAAGGGATGAACTCAACTAGCCTTCCATAATTATAACCCAAATAAATGAATTTCTTTATGATTGCTAATAAAATGAACTGAAAAGGGAAGGATTCAATTAGTTGTTTATACATTAAATCTTAGTAAAAGTACCTCTCTCATATTAACTTCATTTAACTAAAAAGAGCGATATGCAACAAAATAGTTATACTCTAATCCTAATGGAAGAACGTCACTATGAACTTGTATTTTAATCCTATAATGTTGAATATCATCTTGCTAACTATATTTTAATTTAAAGGAATAACTCATGTGTTCCTAATACATTTCCACCTTAATGAAATTAGTCCATTTATTAGCATTATTACAACTTCAATGAATGAACTCTATGGCTACTTGCATGCTATCCTCCATAAAGAAACTATGAATCTTTAGTTTGGTTATGCTCAAACCTTAATGAGGGAACCACACTCTAATAATGGAAGTTTAATTCCTTAATGAATGTATCTCATCTTATTAACCAAACTTTTAATAATTAAGAAAGCTTTCAAATGTGGGTGGTTATCTTAAAATCAAATGAATGAACTCCGTTTATTTAAAATGTTTTGAACCTTTTTGGGAGGCCTCATAATGTAATTATGAATTAAAGTGCAATGAATAAATAACCTCTCAATGGCCTCCTAACCACCCAAAGTAAATGAACGCTTCCTAAAATTCTAAGATGTCATATCATTGAACATATATATAATCATGTCTTATGCATTATCCCATAATTAAGTTATCTAGCTTATTGGAACAATTGACGCGTGTTGAGTGGGGAGTAAGGTTACGTAATCGCATTGGGAAACTCCTTAGGTTCGTTTAGCCTTCCGTTGTGGTATCTAAGTTTTAGATAACTCCTAATTATCTTAATGTTGTAACTAGTCAGTAATAACTCTCATTATTAATGTTCGTAATTATTATTATTATAAAAAATATATATTTACACTCTATTTGAGTGTTTTTAACTTAAACCCTTAGGGGTTTCCTGGTGGGGCATTACATATGGCAACTTGATAGTTTTCTTGATGTTATACTTCATGAATGATACATCCACTTTTGGTAAAAGGCAGTGGGCATTTGACATCTCGGTAGGAAGACAATTGAAACAGTCAATTTCTGCTTTAGGAAGTCAGAGAGATGATAAGGTATGGGAATATTTCAAAGAATTCTAGAAATCTATAAGGTATAGGGTAAGGGTACCTGAGCATATCATAGAAAAATATTCAACCGACATATGCTTCATGGTAAAGAAGGATGCAACACTTATGGATGCAGTTAAGCCCCGAAAGATTTGGATCGATGAAATGGGATATGAGGTGGATGCACAAATTCTTGATGCTTATGCAAAAATGTTGATTGATGCACCTATTGATGAGGCGGATAAGCCTTGTGGTATTGCAAAATAGAAAACACAAGAGGTTGAAATAAAGTTTGACAAGAAGAAAAGAGAGAAGCAGGAAGGGAAAGAAAGGAAATTTGTGGAGAAGGTCTCAAAGGATATTAAAACATTAATTGATGTTGTCTTAGAGAAAGGTAGGAAGAGGAAGAATCCTGAAGTACATATTGATCCTGTTACTACAGAATCAGAATTTGAGGATGACACGTCATTGGCATTCAAGAGGGTTGTTAGAAAGAAAATAGAGGAAACTAATGTTGAAGCTAAGAGACAACTAGTTAGGAAGGTTACAATCAAAATGCTGGCACAAAAGCAAGCACCAAAGGAAACACCTTCAGCTGCATCCTGTACTACAAAGAGGAAGAAGAAGCGTGACATCGACTTAGAAATTGAATCTAACAATGTGACTATCATACCACCTAAAACTTGTGCAAAATTAGTAAATGAAATCACTAAGGATGACATGTTGAAGAATGTTCAATTTTATTATGAACACTTAGAGGATGATGAACAAAGAGAGGTAGAGGAAGTAGTCTTATTATACTTGGATATTTATAAGAAAGCCTTAATAGAATTAGAAAATCAAATACCAGTTGAATTGTATAACATGTTAGATGCTAGAAGGTTGTCTGTTATGCAAGAAGATAAACATATTAAAATTCAAGATATATTATCTATTTTTGTTACTATTGCTCCAGATGAAATGGAAAAGAAAATTAAGGTGGTAGATAGAAATTTTTTTAATAGCAAACATAGAATAACTAGTCTGATGCTAGGAAGAGTAAATGAAATAATAAAGGAGACTCAAAAAGCATGGGTTACATTTCTTGGAGAGAACAGAGGATTCTTTACTTCACCAGAAACCAAGATAGACATTGTAGATACCCTAGTTGAAGGAAAAGGAAAGGGGATTATGGGTACTTCACCCTCAGTTTTGAAAAATATTAATATAGTCAAAATTGAACCCCTGGTAAATACAGATGTACAAACAAATATCGAGATACTAGTTAACATAGAGAGTGAACAAGCTAATGTTGTACAGGATACTATAATTGAGCATAATAGTCCTCCGGATACAAATGTACAGGTTGAGGTTACAGTTCCTACAGAGGAACCAATAGTTACATGGACTGCACCAAGTGGAAAAGCCACCAATGCAATTGAGGAAGCTATAAAGGATAAATCTTCAAAAGAGAAGAAAGGGGAATCTGATAGGGAACCAGTAGTTGGCCCATCATTGTTGTCAATTAACACCTCACAGGTTGAAAAGAAAAAAAATAGAGATGAGTCCTACTGAACTCATCATGATGGCAGTACAAAAACTAATGAAGGAGGGATCCACAAGTAAAGGGATTATTGATCAATCAATCACTGTTCTACATAGACTAGTCCCGAAGTGCAAGATTGAAAATGAAGCAAGCCCATCCAAGAAGCTTAAATTAATTACTGAGCATATTTCAAAGGATTTTCAATCCTTACAACATATTTCAAACCATCAAGCACTAGAGAGGTTTACTTAGGCTAAGAGAGTTGCATTTGATCAAGTAATTGAATCTGAGAAGAAGAAGATTGATGAGAAGCTGAAACTAATAGAAAATTATTTCAATCAATGTACAAATATATATAGGGTATGTTGTAACATTGATATACTTACAAATAATGTGGATAAGAAGATAAAAGAACTTCAGGAGAATTGAAAATATAGCTAATTCTTTTGACAAATTGATTTCATTGACTACATCAATTGATGGTCAAATTTTGATTTTGGAGAACCAAATTTATGTTCTTGATAAGGAAGAGACAAAATAATAAAAAGAGCCAGAAGTCTGAGAGGCTTGGTGATACCCTGGTTGGATTCACTCAGTGTACATAAGAAATAATGCATGGATATGGTGGGAAATCTTACACCAACAAAGGTAAATGAGAAAGAGTCATTTGCACATATATTGAGTGGACTTGTATCTATTTCTGACACATTCAAAACATGTTGGGATACTTATCTTGAGCTACTAGAGAAGACTTATCCAGAAAATTTGAAATTTGTTAAGCTCCGGTAAGACATTTTAAGATATTCATTGTATAGTTCTTCTTCTTTTACATTCTTTTTAGAATTTTTGATGGCATTGATGTCAAAGGGGGAGTGATATAGATGTGAAAAAGAATAAAAGAGGTTGTATACATTAGGGGGAGTTATGGAGATATGGAGTATTTTGCATTAATGTATATTCAACTTGGGGGGAGCAAGGAAGGATGAAACCAATAGATGAAACCCTGACCATTTTTCACATGAGTGTTGTCATCAATGCCAAAGGGGGAGATTGTTAGCAATTGACACTCAATTGGTTGGTTTCACTATGTTGTCATTGATAGAAAAATGGTATTGTGTTTTGGCTTTATGTTTTTGTTCAGTTGTGTACCGGCAGACACTTCACAGATACTACACCGACACCGAAATTGGCAAGAAAAAAGGATTTCTTTGGTTACCAGCAATGCAGGATGACATGGTTTAGTAAAGGTTATCAGTATTGGAGGCCGACATATCTTGGATCCGGCATTGACAATTGGTTTTAATATTTATGCATTTATGTTTTCTGGTTGACATGTAATTTGGTATTGTATATATCTTTGTAAGTCGACATAAGGCATGATAATTTGTATAGGGTATATAGGTCAGTTTGATAGATAATTTTGATATAGACATGAATCATGATGCGAATATGTAATTAGAAGGAGATGCAAAATATATCAGAGAGATTATTTATGTGAGGATATTTATGTAAGGGTTATTCCGGTAAATGGTTTAGGGTTTCAGACTGTAACAGACAAAGCTTACACCAAAACTATATTAAAAAATCTAAGATGTCATCTTAGTAGTTCAACACTTCTCTGGATTGTTGTCTAGAATTTTATGTAGTCAGTGAGGCTCCTTTGTGATTGAGCAATGTGCTCTAGGTTGTAAGCCTTCCTGCAAGTGCAGACCCCTCATATTTTGTAATATCTCTTCACATGGCTAGTGGATTGATATTGTGGGTCACAAAGCCCACCGTGGTTTTTCCTCTTTGAGGTTTTCCACATATAAATTTGTGTGTTATGGTTCTCATTTATGTGATTGTCCTATTGGTTGATTTACTTCTTTCAATTCTGTATGTAATGGTATACCAATTGGTGTTGCATGTTTTAATAAGGCTAAAATTAATCATTCTGGTATAACATTGATTCGCCCCCCCCCCCGGCCCCCCCCCTTCTCAGTGTTATTGGATTCCAACAAATTTGTAGTCAATAAACGTCAAGTGATCATTATAAGATAGTCTACTAATTATTGCTTCCTTATTTTTGCATTGTTCACATATGCCTTTATCTCATCTGAAGGAGTAAATGGAGTAGAGGGAGAAATATAACCATCTACAATAGAGTTCCAAGTTTAAAATCCATAGAGTTCAAATGTGGTTCCATCATCATCTTCAAGAAAGAGTAGTTAGAGCCATCAAACTTGGGAATATTGTAAGATCCATCTTGTGCCATCTCAGATCTACCTTAATTTTTTAATCTTCTTCTAGACTAACTCAACTTTTATACCAATTGTAGAAAACACCTTAGTGTTAGCTATAGCCAAGAAGGAAGACTAAGAGGGGGGGTGAATCAGTCTTCACTAGAATATAAAACTTAATCACAAAACATAGATCTCATAAATTGCAGTAATAATAAAGATGAGAAAATTGAGAGCACAACACACAACACCAAGATTTTGACATGGAAAACATGGTTAAAGGAAAAACCACAGTGGGAACCTACCCACAATATGATGATACTCTGCAGTAGTATATGAAAATATTACAATGGGGAATGCACATGCATTCAGGAACACTTCCTAGAGCTCATTAATCAAAAGATAATTGCTCAGAAGGATACAACCCTCAAGGAAGTTTCACTGACTTACAATAAGATTCAGACTACAATCTGGAAGAAATGGACTGAAAGAATAGCATCTCCAAATGCCTGATTACAATTCCAGTTAAGCACAAATGTATTCTCTACAACACCAATCTCTCTTCAATCACATCGAAGGATGAATCACTTGTTCACACATAAACCTCTATCTGATAATGTAGACATAATATCGACACCTAAATTACATGAATATATCACCTATATATACAAATCATCAACCTTGATAACAAGGTCAGCTAAACCCTCAACCCTCAATTATAAAATTACAACACATGATATAAAGATCAACCACCAGAAAAATATAATAGTTTAAATAGCATAACATGGACCTAAAACAAATTCCCAAATGCTCAAATCCTCCGAAAATCACGCCAATATCAACCACAACACGCTACACCACCAAGAAAATTGCATAACACAAAAATCATTACCAGTTCATAGAAACCACCAAAATCTTGCACAATGATCAATGAAGATCATCAAAACAAATAGGACACAACTAGGAAACACCAGCAAGCATGTTAGAACCATTAGAAACAACTGCAGCAACACCACTTATCAAATCTTCATCGGTCAATGTCTGAAAGCTCAAGAACACAACCAATCAACAATTATCATGAAGAAAGATAATTTGTAGAGCACAAAATCATGATCCATATGAAATGAAGATACACAAGACCATCCCAAACAATATCCCAAAAACTCGATACAAGATCTGATCACACCGAGATATAGTGGAGGAAATACTGAACTTTGCAAAATAGTGATCAACAAAACAACATTGCAAACCAGATCATAAGATCTTCCCAATCTGCAATCACTAGAGAAATACATAGGAGTATGTTGAAATCAATGATAACAAGATATCCTAGCAGCAAAAATGACCAACAAAATCCCATAATCTCCTGCTTTGGCATTGATGGCAACATATGAATATAAAAAATAGTCAATGCAAAGAAAGAAGATATCTTCAGCAAACTCCCCCTAAGATCATCACATATAAAGAAATTTTTCACATGATCTCTCTCCCCCTTTGACAACAATGCCAAAGCTCTCAAAACCGAAAACCAAAATTACTCTCCCTCTTAGAATATAAAATATGAATCTCTCTCCTCAAAACACATACTAGTCTAGCAGAGGAGCAACATCAACTCACCAATTTGAATAAAGAGATAAATATCTAAAGTCCATCAGATTGATGCAACTCAATGCATCTATTTCTCACCTAGAGGGGTGGTCTTAGTGAAAATATCAACTATTTTTTCCTTTGTAGATACATACTCCAACTTCACTTTCTCTTCACTGACTTTCTCTCTTAAGTAATAATATTTGATTGACACATGCTTAGTCTTTGAATGTTGCACTATATTATTTGACATGTTAATAGCACTGGAATTATCACAATATATAATAATAGGCTCATCATAAATAACTCTGATATCCTTCAACATTTGCTTCATCCAAACTACCTGAGTGCAATTACTAGAAGCAACAATGTACTCAGCTTCAACGGTATGAATCTTGTTTCTTAATAGCCCATGAAACCAACTTCTTACCCAAAAATAATTCTCCACTGGTAGTGCTCTTTCGGTCATCAACATCACCAACCCAATATGCATCAGTGTATGCACATAGCATGAAATCATCATTCCTCGGATACCATAAACCATAATTCATACTTCCTTTCAAGTATCTAAATATCCTCTTCACAACAAAGACATGACTCTCTTTCAGATAAACTTGATATCTAGAAGCCATGCACACAACATGCATAATGTTTGTCCTAGTCTGAGTAAGATATAGAAATCCACCAACTATAGATCTATACAAACTCTGACTAGCTTTTAGAGATTCATCATTCTTAAACAATTACAACTAGTCGCCAGAGGAGTTCCAATGGGTTTGGAGTTGTCTAACCCAAACTTCTTTATTAATTCCTTCACATACTTAGTTTGAGAGATGAATATACCTTTTCTAGTTTGTGAAATTTGTAAACCTAAGAAGAATTTTATCTCACCTATCATAGACATCTCAAATTCTTTGTGCATATCACCAAAAAACTTCATGCTCAAGTCATCATCACCTCCAAAGATAATATCATCAACAAAGACATCAACAATCAAGATGTTATCATTCTCAATCTTAAAGTATAGATTACTATCAGCAACACCTTTACTAAATCCCAATTTCAACAAATATCTATCTAGTCTAGCATACTAGGCTCTAGGGGCTTGCTTCAGTCCATAAAGAGCTTTCTTCAGCTTACATACCATGTCTCCATCATCTGATCATTAGGTTGCTCAATGTAGACTTCTTCCTCTAGATCACCATTCAAAAAGAAGATTTGACACCCATCTGGTATACTTTGAAATATTTATAAGAAGCATAAGCAAGCAATAGTCTAACAACTTCAAGTCTGGCCATCGGAGCAAAAGTCTCCTCATAATCTATTCCTTCTTTCTAAGAATATCCTTTGCAAACCAATCTAGCTTTATTTCTGACAACTTCACCGACTTCATTCAATTTGTTCCTGAATACCCATTTAGTACCAATAACATTCTTATCCCTAGGTCTAGGCACAAGTTCTCAAGTATTATTCTTTTCAATCTGATCTCATTCTTCTTCCATAGCTCAACCAACTTTCATCTTTGCAAGCTTCAACAACATATTTAGGTTCAACTTTAGAAATCAAGCATACTTCTTCAATGGCTAACCTTCTTCTAGTCATTACACCTTTGTTATTATCACTAATAATCTAATTTTCAGAATGATTCAGTCTTTTACATATCTCAGAGTCTTCTGATTGTTCTGATTATTAGGTTCCTACACTCCATCAATAGTAGCAACATCCAAATTAGTTGTCTCTACCAGATCATTCTGCTTAGGCTCTTCAGTCTAAATAGGAGTTAAAATAATATGTTGTCCATCATCATAACCACATGCTTTGATCTCTTTTCCAAGGTTCTCATCCACTTTCACATTTGCACTCTCCACTGTCTTTCTCAATCTCTTGTTCTAGCACTAGTATGCTTTTCTCTTTGTTGAATATCCCAATAAAATTCCTTCATCACTTCTAGCATCAAACTTTCCTATATCCTCATCTCTCTTGATATAGCATTTGCTACCAAATATTCTGAAATATCTCACAGTGGAAACATGACCAAACCATAACTCATAAGGGGTCTTACTGGTATCACCTTTGATGTGAACTATGTTGAATGTGTAAAAAGTAGTGCTAATGGCTTCTCTCCAGTAGATCTTCAAAATATTCCCTTCACTTAGCATAGTCCTTGCAGCATCCAAGACAATTCCATTCTTCCTTTCAACAACTCCATTCTGTTGAGGGGATCTTGGAGAAGATAATTGTCTTCTTCCCATTCTTCTCACATAATGAATTGAACTCACAAGAATAGAATTCTCCACCTCTATCAGATCTCAGACACTTCACCTTCAATCCAGACTCAATCTCAACCTTTTCTTTGAATATCTTAAATTTATCCAACGCTTCTGATTTCTCCTTCAAAAAGACAACCCACGTCATCCTAGAATAATCATTAATTAGTAGCATAAAATATCTATCACCCTGCACACTTCTAAAATTTGTAGGTCCACATAGGTCAGTATGCATAAGATCTAGCAATTCATCAGATGTATACTATTTTCTCTTGAAATAAATCCTTGTTTTCTTACCCAATTGATATTCCTTACATACTGGATTAGCAGGCTTAACAATCTTAGGTAGATCTCTTACAACATGTGTAGAAGTGATCTTAATCATTGAAATAAAATTTACATGACACATTCTCCTATGCCACAACCAACTCTCATCAATCTGAACAATCAAACAACTTTTCTCACCAGCATTCAAATGAAAAATGTTACCTTCACTCTTAGTTACAGATACAATCTCTATACCAGAGGCATTCAGGATCTTGCATTTTCCATCCTTGAATTATAGATCATAACCTTTATCAACCATCTATCCAACACTCAAAAGATTATGTTTCAAACCTTCAACATACAAGACATCATCAGTGTTATGCTTACCATCAAAATAAATAGAACCTCTCCCATAGATCACACAAGATTTGTCATCTCCAAATATAACTATTCCACCATCATATCTTTCCATACTCACAAATTTGTTTTTATCACCGGTCATATGATGTGAACAACCACTATCAATTACCCATTCATTTTTTTCTTCAACTTTAGCAGCAAAGGATTTCTCCTCAATAATACAGCTAGTGGAATCAATAGGTACATGTCCTTCTTCCTTAATGGAAAGAAATACAACTTTGCCTCCTTCTAATTCTTCATCTGTAATACCTTCATCAACAACATAATAATAGTTCTTCTAATTCTTGTACTTCTAGTTAGGCTTATAAGGCTTATCATACTTCTCATGCTTTTCATATCTATTATTCCTATCATGCTTATCAAACTTATCATGTCTATCATACTTAGCCATTCTCTCCAGGCATCTAGAAGCAAAATGTCCTATCTTATTACAAGAGAAACATTTCAAAGGAAACTTTCCATCATACTAACTGACTCATTTAGGAAATCTTCGGGCAATCAATGCTTCAAGTTCATCTAGCTCTCTTTCTTTCTCTCCCATCTCTCTTCTCTCTCTTTCATATCTAGATATTTTGCACTCATCAGAATCATATTTTTTCTTACCACATATAGATGAATATGCTCTGAATGCAGTCTTATGCTTTCTATGTGATTCTCCAAACTCAGTTAGCTCAAATGTAGCAATCTTTCCAACCAACATATCTCTTGTCACTATAGTCACACTTAGGATCTCATTAATAAAAGCAACCTTATGTTTATAAGGAGCTAAGGATCTCAGTACCTTATCAATAATTTCATCTTCCTCAATGGTTCCACTGATCCATTTGATACCTAGGACAAGATCATTCACCTTAGCCATGAAAGAGTGTATTTTCTCATCATCTCCCATCTTCAATGTCTCATAATTTCCTTTCAAACTCTGCAACTTAGCAACCTTCACCTGTTTATCACCTTCACACATAATCTAAATATTCACCCAAATCTCATTTGCGGTATGAAAGTCACATTACATTTGTCATCTCAGAATCAGTTTGGACAATAAGTAATGCTTTCTTCGCTCTAATATTATTTTCAACTTCCTTGATCTCATCAGGAGTAGTCGGTCCATTCGGAGGAACATTATAGGCATTCTTTGTAATCTTCCAATAATCTTCACCAAGACATTTCAAGTGCACTTCCATCCGGTCCTTCCATATACCATAGTTTCTCTATCAAATCTCAGACTGTCCCTCTTAAAGATAACACCTTGAGCTTCCATCCTGGATCTCCTAAAGCAATCAAACTTCTACCAAAGGATCTAGCTCTGATACCAATTGTTAGCAGCAGCCAAGAAGGAATATTGAGGCAGGGGGTGTGAATCAGTCTTCAGTGGAATATAAAACTTAATCACAAAACATAGATTTGATAAACTGTAGTTATAATAAAGATAAGAAAATTGAGAGCACAATACACAACACTAAGATTTTGACGTGGAAAACCCAGTTAAGGTAAAAACCATGGTGGGAACCTACCCATAATAAGATGATACTCTGTAGTAGTATGTAAAAATATTACAATGGGGAATGCACATGCATCCAGGCACACTACCTAGAGCTCACTGCTCAAAAGCTAATTGCCTGGAAGGCTACAACCCTCAGGGAAGTCTCACTGACTTACAATAAGATTCAGGCTACAATCCAGAAAAAATGAACTCAAAGAATAACATCTCCAAATGCTTGATTACAGTTTTGATTAAGCACATATGTTGCTATGAAAACCAATCTCTCTTCAATCACAACACTAAAGGCTGAATCACGCGTTCACACATAAACCTCTCTCTAGTAATGCAGAGATAACATAGACACCTAAATTACATGAATATATCACCTATATATATAAATCATCAACCTTGATAACAAGGTCGGCTAAACCCTCAACCCTCAATTATAAAATTACAACACATGATACAAATATTGACCACCAGACCAATATAATGGTTTACATAGCATAACATGGACCTAAAACAAATTCCCAAATGCTCAACTCCACTGGAAATCATGCCAAGATTAACCGCAACACACTGCACCACCAAGAAAACCGCATAACACAAAAAATCATAATTGGTTCATAGAAACCACCAAAAACTAACACAACAATCAATGTGGATCATCAAAATAAATAGGACACAAGTAGGAAACACCATCAAGCAAGTTATAATCATTAGGAACAACTACACCAGCACCACTTATCAAATCTTCATCAATCAAAGTATGAAAGCTCAAGAACACAACCAATCAACAACTGTCACAAATAAATATAACTTGTGGAGTACCAAATCATGATCCATCTGAAATAAAGATACACAAGACCATCCCAAGAAATATCCCAAAAAATTGGCACAATATCTGATCACAGCGGAATATACCAGAGGAAATATTGAACTCTATAAAACAGTGATCATTAAAATAACACTGCAAACACGAACATAATATCTTCCCAATCTACAATCACTGGAGAAATACACAGGAGTATGTTGACATAAACAACAACAACATGTCCTAGTAGCAACAATGACCAACAATATCCAACACTTAGGTATAAGAGGGGGGTTGAATTATTCCAAACCTTAAAACATTTAACCCGAAAGTTTATCTTTCTATAACACAATCAACTTAACCTTAAATTTATCAGTAGGAATGAATAATAGAGCAATGAAACACAATGAACAAGAGAACATCACATTTACATATAAAATCTAAACTGGAATAAACCATGGTGAGAGTCAAGTCGCAATATATGAAATGATTACAAATCTATTTGAGGCTCACTACTAGCGAAGCACAATGCAACCTAAAAGACTTGTAGATTGAGAGGCACTATCCCAAGGAAAGATACAAAAGGACATACATGTTGAATCTCACTACTCTAGGATAAGATACAAAAGTAATTATACGATGAAGCTCGCTACTCTAGGCAAGGTATAAAAGCACTTATAGGTTAAAGATCACTTCTCTCTAAGGAAATATACAATATCACAAAATCTAAATCAATAGGATAAAATCTTTTCTAGAATGAAGCTACACTTGAACCACTATCACAAGTAGCCAAATCCAACAATAATCACCACCACACTGTCTTTTTCTTTGCCTCATACAACTCTGCACGTGATATGATAATGAAATAAAATTCGTGCATACTCTGATTTACTCACTCACATCTCAACACCCACAATTCACAACTCTGAAATGACATTCTATATATACCATCTTTTCTATTACAACCATGAATTGTGTTGGTCAAAACAAAGAATAAGCATAGGCCCTATTTAGTTGGCCACCAAACATAATTGTGATGAATTAAATCCAATCTAAGAAATAGAGAGGAACTATAACATCATATTACACTCCTTTAATTAGATCTATATAATATACACATCAGTGCACATCATCCAAGGATGGAAACTAGGTAATGTGTAGATAAACAATGTAGCACATAACCAGTCGGCCCAAAAATATAGCATCCAAATCAATTTAGATCTCCACGCACCAAAAATAGGACCCAAATGTACCTTAACACATTCGCTAAAGTTGAAAAATACATTAAGATCATAGCACAAACTAGTCAAATAAACTCTACCAACAATTACCAGAAAACAACATCAAACATAATGTAGCACCAGCCAAAACATTCAACACTTAATTCTCATGATCACATATATAGATGCTAGCACTACATAAATGTATACACAATACACTTTATTGCTAGAATGCCAAGAAACATGGTCTTGAATAGAACATTGGTAAATCTTATTGCAAAACACTTCAACACCTAAAACTAGAATTAAGATAGAAAACAAACATAAAAAGAATGTCCTCTAAGTCACAACACCTAATAATCAATGAGGATAAATACGAAGATTTTTTAAGACCAAACAAAACTATTTCAAATAGATAGCTAGACTATTAACAAACAATAGTAACTATCCACATCAACTCTAACATAAGGAAGGTGAAAAGATAATAGTGCAATGTCCACATGGCATAAACATTATGTCAAAATATACAAAGACCAAATTCCAAAATGTGAAGGAATGTGAAGAATTCTTCCATCTAGACTTTAAATACTCTTCCCTACATATCACATCTCCTTATACAGGAAACATTCTAGAAACAACATTACCTTGAACAAGAGTGTCAGGACCAAGGAAAGCACATCCTCACCATCATCATCATGTCACAAATCCACAACATATTATCATCAATACTTCATATAAAATATACATATTAGACACTGAAGAGGTGGAAATCCACAACACAAAGCAATTGCAACTATCTCCTCAACCCAATAAAAAATATATGTGTCATCCCAATAAAAGTTGCAAGTTGCACCAAATGACAACACTACCAACACTCTCTCTATTGACATTAAAAAAAATACAATAACATCAATAACCATATAAATGTTAGACTTGTATGAGTTATGTCATTGTTGTCATTGATGTCAAACCAATCATTTAGTTTGGCCCAGATGGTATATGCAGTTGTATGCAGTTGGTGTGTGCAATTTTTACTATGATTAGGTGATTCAAGTTCTGGTATTGCTATGGGATGTGATGTAGTAAGAAGTAATTGACCTACTAGAGTTATTTTTGGAAGATCCTTATCTCTCAAATTCTGAGTTGTGTTTACACTGGTCCCAATATCAGTTGTGTGTTCTGGTATCAACCGTTTCAGTTGTATATTTTCATGTCTCATGGTTTGGTATTTATGATAAGCGTGGAATTTATATTTTGAAGGTTGGAGTTGTTATGTTTGGAGTTTTGTTTTTATGGGTCAGTATCTATGGGTCCAATTGACCCACGTCCCATTCTAGTAATTAAGGTATATGCATTGGTGAATGAATTGTGTAAAGCAAAGCATGCAGAAATATTACAAAGATCATCTTGGTTATCATGATTATGTTTAAGTCTCTATTGGATATCATGTTGAGCTAGGCCGACATATTATCCTAGTGTGTGAGATTATATATATATATATATAGATATATAAAGTGTAAGTGTAATGGTGATGACATGGTGAAGCTAGTAGTAGAGAATTAAGTGTGAGTTGCAAATAGTGAAAGTAGTTGATGTAGAGTTAAAGTGTAGACAGTGTTGCAATAATCCTTCACTAGATCTTTTATAGGTGTTTGTGGATAGTAGTACAAAGATCTTTCACTGGATCTGTTGTAGGGTTTGTGAATTGTGATCTAAGCTTAACTTGGAACTGATCTCATGCATTTGGAGATACAACTTTATTATTTCAATTATACATGTTGCAATTGGCATTCTGATAGTAAGCTGCTTTTGTAATCTTGCACTAAGCATTCTGGCAGTGAGCCACTTTTGTAACCTGGTTGTAAACACAATATACCTAGTTATATTCTCCTAAGAATTAATACTCTCTATGGTTTTTCCCATTTGGATTTTCCATGTATAAAATTTGGTGTTCCATTTGTGTCTCTATTCTCATGTTTATTCTGCATTTTTTGTTTCATGTTTGACATGCTTAATTTGATACATAAGAGATCTAGTTTTGGAGAGTTTTTAATTGGTGGGAATATTGATTCACCCTCCTCTCAATATTTTGGTCCCTTCAACCAATTCATCAATTGGTATTAGATATTTGGTCCCTTTCTTGAAAAGCTTAATCGCTTGAGGGAGTTCCTTGTTGGTTGAATCATGGCATGTATGTGCATGACCAAAGAGTTACAGTTGGATGAACACTTGCAGACAACTCTTAAAGATTTGGAAAGTGTTGAATCAGAGAATGAGGAATTGAAAGAGAATGTGAAAGTAGAAAATGAATGTACAGAACCTGAGAGAGAAAATCTAGAAATTCAAATGGAGACATAAGGAGGTTAGCAATTAGTTGAAGCAGGTGAATGCGACTATTAAAGATATGATGCAAAATATTGAGGAGAAGAATAAGATAGAGGAAACCCTGATAGTAACAATCAAGCTAAAGTCAGAGGAATGTGAGAAGATAAAGAAAGAAGTGAAGAATTTGAAGGTAGAGAATAAGGTTCTTGACAATAGTAAGCTCCTAGAAGAATTGATCAACATGCATAAATCTCATTTGGTCAAGACCAGGCTTGAATTTCAGCTCGGTGAGTGTTCAAATATGAATGACAAAGATAAAAGAAAAGAAGTTAAGAAAGAAACCCAAAAGAAATAAAAAGTTACAATGAAGATTCAGAGTCAAAATACTAATGCTATAAGGCCACTAATTCATCAACCTAATACACAAAGGTACCCATCTTTTAATGGTTATTAACTTCGATGCAATAAATTTGCATATATGGTTGTAAATTGTAGAAGTATTCAATATTATAATTGCACGAGGTTTGGTCATCAAGAAAATTATTGTTGAAACCATCCTATGAGTCAGAGTCATAATCCAGTTGGATAAAACAAGGTGAATTACAACTTTAGTGGATATTTTTATACTTGCAATGGCTATGATTATAAAGCTAATTAGTGTAGAGCTAGATCTCATCTAGTAAATTCTACAAGGAAGATCATCAATTGTTTCAAGTGTAAGTAGTCAAGACATTATGCTAATCAATGAAATAATCAAAATGAGAAAAAATGTTGAGAAGAATGTAATGAAGAATGATGAAACAAAGAAGAGATAAAATTTGGTTTGGAGAAAGAAGGAAGTGAACAAAGGAAGTGCGCCTGGTATACCAAAATCTGATGTAGGCACCTATTCCTCCAACAACTGAGCATATTGCTTCATCTTAGGGGGAGTTCTCTTTTAAAGGAAAAATATTTTATTCCTCCCTATTTGAGTAGAGAATGTCATCAATCTAGCACAACTAAGTTAAAGTGGCTATCCGATAATCAAAGGTTACATCATCGACAAGACATTTCTTGGAGGCAAAACCCTAAAGGAGATTTTTTGAAAGATAAGTATCGGTATTTGAATTCATTCTTGAATTGTCATATCATTTGTGCTTAAGAGTATTGTGAATAGTAGAAGAGTAGAAAAGGACATAATCATGGAAGGCATAATGATCATCGAAGAATCAATCAATGAAGAATTTTAAGTTTTGGAAAGAGTATTCCTAGATGAATTTGACTTGGAGAAGATTAGAAATGTAGAAATTATTCTAAAAAGTTGTAGAGGGTCATGGAGTTAGAGCACAAAGGACTAAGCCTTTGGACTGAATTCCCTTGGTTTGATGATGCAAAGGTTATTAGAGTGATCCTTAGCCATATGTGGAATGATAGCATCATGTTGGATAAACCCTATCCAATCATGAAGGATATTATCTCGGTTATCATCGGCTTATACAACAATGGAGATGTTTCAACTAAGAAATCATTTAATAATAGAGAAGTGGGAACCTTAACCGAAATAAAGGGTGATCGGCAAGCATTAATCATTGATAAGATCATTAATCCTGTTGTAAGGTATGTTGCTTACAACATTTCTTATACAGTCTATTTTAAAAATAAGGAAGTTGCAACTTCGGCAATTGCTATGTATATGACACATATGCTTATGATGGAAAACAAATCATTCAACTTGTGTGAATTATTGAAGAAAATATTTTTGGAAAACATTAAGATGTCAAAAGAGAAGAATTACCCCTTCTAGTTTGAATCATTGCTTGTTTGTTTGGTCATGTATTGTCTAGGATCGCTTCTAGTCAAAGAAAATGTAATATGGGAGTCTAGTGTTCTGGTTGCAAGACAAATCTTTAGATACCTGAATAGTTTAGATAGTAGAGAGGAGGCATGCAATGTATATTTTACAACTTTTTTAGATATGCGGAGTTTCAGTCTGATATCCCCTGCAACTGGTTCTGCCAAAGAAAGTTCCTCATCTAGAAATAGAAAAAGAACACAATTTATACCTGCAAGTATATCAGAATCAAAATAAATAAAGAAGGATCATGATGTAGAGATATGCAACAGTAGGGTGACAAACCCCCACTCACACTCACCTTTCACTCTTCAATCTCAAGCCTTTAAAGGCTTCAACTCACACCAAAACCAAATTTGAGATTCTACCCCTCACGAGGGTTGGAACATACCTTTCCAATATTATTAGGTCCTGACTAAACCTTTCACAACTTTCTTGCTTCACAAGAGTAATGACTTTGCTCTTTTACCCCTAGTCACACCTACTTGGCTAGTAGCCCTATTTTCCCGCTTTTTCGGTCTGTACTCCAAAAAGTGCCAAACAAGGCCCCCAAAAAATTTAGTTTCAAATACCCTTTTTGAACCTCTTCCAAACTCCAAAGAATCAGACCTCCAACATGCTCCAACACTCCTAGGAACCTACTTGGGTCACAGACCTAGTTGATCAAATTAGGCCTAGGTTGCAAAGTAAGTGTATGGGAATGGGATCAAAAGGAAGATCCAATGATTAAAAGGGATTTTTTAAGGTATAAATACACCAGTTAAACCATATAACTCCATTTCCTACCGATAACCATCTGGAAATCAATCAATCTTTGACTGTTATAATCTACACCCTCACAAAGTTTAGACTAGGGCTTGGTGGCAAAATGCCAAACCAACTCCTCTGACCTTGTCCCTTTAGAATCTCATAATAAACCCTCCTAAATTTTCTTCTATCAATGGTTATTTAAAACCAATGAATAGATTGCAAGTTAGGTCATCATCTATACAACACCCTAGGAAAATGGAGGGTTTCAGACCTACAAAGAGTAAATTGTCAATATCTTCCTTCAAACACCACTTCAAGATGTCAACCTAGGTTCATTTCAAAGGTAACTTAGTGTTCTTACTTACTAAGCCAAAATTTCACAAAATCATTCAATGCCCTATATGGATAGTATAGAAGTTTAACACAGTTCTAGCAAAATCAAATTTGTTTATTCCAAACACTCCACCAAACATCTCCAAATCATCAACCACTATCAAAAACATTTCTTCTTCATTTTTGAAATCATATATGGGCTCCTCTCAATGACCACAACCAAATTTTAAATGGTTATGACCATTGGGGAGAAGTTACATTCCAATCGGCAACTTTTGAAAAGTTTCTTGACAACAATGACAACAATTGTGCAACTTTTGCAACTTTTAATCCTTAAACACCTAAACCTTGTCAAACACATACAAGTTCATCATTAGCCCTCAAAACACCTAAGACAACATTATAGGACCATAAAACACAAAATTCATAATTCAAGCCCACATGGCCTAATATACCTCTAAGTTTATATGTGCACCTAAGAGGTTATTGACCACACAAAGGCATTTTATTACATCCAAGGTGAGATTTGAGATCCAACCCATTATTGTAACACAAGTAAACACAAGACAAGCACTAGACACCCCCAAGTCATGAAAAAACTGTGAAAAGTAGAGGTTCCTTGCACCATACTCCCCGGTCCAAAGAAACTCAAGTCCCTTGAGTTGGAATGTCTGCAATTTTAGTTCTTGTCTTCTCAATGGCCTTAGAAGTCATCCATATAGAATCTTCTAAAGGTTGATTCCTCCATTTGATTAATTATTCCAAATAAGTCTTCCTCCTTGTTTTCTTGTTGATCCTTTGATACAGAATACATTCAATCTCAGGTTTGATTTGTGTGGCAAGTCCTTCCATCATGTTTGTAGTAGATGAATCAAATTGACCTGCATCACCAACATCATCAACAGTACCCCTATATTCATATACATCAGAAACATTGAATATAGGTGACAATCCTACATCCGAGAGTAGATCTATTTTGTATGCATTGTTTCCATATCTTTTGAGGACCTTGAACAAACCTATATTCTTCATGAGTAGCTTGGTGTATTTCTCCTTAGGGAGTCTTTCTTTGTTGAGATGAATCATCACCATATCTCCCACCTTAAACTGAACATCTCTTCTTTTTAGATCTTTTGCTTGCTTGTATTTCTCAGAGGTGTGAATCAATTTGTCTCTTACTTGTTGGTGTATATCCTTCATGACTTCAGCAAAGTCATCTTCCTGGGCACTTCTTCTATCAATATTCTTCACATCTCTAAGTTCAAGAACACCCTTGGGATGTGTGCCATACACAATTTGGAAAGGACTTAACCCTATACTTTTGTTCACAGAGTCATTATAGAAAAATTTTGCCTATGGAAAAATGGCATCCCAAGTAGTTCCATGATCCTTGGTTAAGAACCTTAACAAGTTTCCAAGGGATCTATTTATTACCTTAGTCTACCCATCAGATTGAGGATGTCAAGTAGAAGAGAAAGAAAAGTTTGTCCCTAACTTATGCCAAAAAGTTCTCCAAAAATGTCCTAAAAACTTAGGATCCCTATCTAAGATAATGCTCAAGGGTAACCCATGAAGTCTAACAATTTCCTTGAAGAATAAAACTGCAATATTAGAAGCATCATGTGTAACCTTGCATGGAAAAAAGTGTTCCATCTTTGAAAACCGGTCCACCACAACATATACACTTTCATACCCTGATTTAGTCCTAGGAATGCCTAAGACAAAATCCATACTGACTGAATCCCAAGGTTTGGTAGGGATTGGTAAAGGACTATAGAGACCTGCTTTTGAACTTTTACCTTTAGCCCTTTGACACACCACACATTCTGAAACAAATTTCCTTACATCTGATTGCATTCTTGGCCAAAAATAGAACCTTCTAACCAACTCAAGTGTCTTATCAAGTCCAAAATGTCCTAATAAACTCCCATAATGCTTTTCCTTGACAATATTCTCCCTCATTGAGCAATTAGGAATACAAAGCTGACTACCCTTGAAAAGTAAACCTTCTTGATGCATATACTCAGAAAAATCAATATGATACCTTTCATTCATAGCTTGACAAACCTCATAAGCCTCCTTGAAATATGCATCTTCTTGGTACATATCCTTCATAGCAGTGATCCCCATGCTTTCCAATTGAATGTCTTGGATTACCAATCTCCTCCTACTAAGAGCATCTAAAACTTTATTTTCCACTCCTTTCTAATGCTTGATAGTGAATGTGAAAGCTTGAAGGTACTCCATCCATTTCATGTGTTTGTGATTGAGTTTCTCCTACCTATTCAAAAATCTTAGAGCATGGTTATCAGTATATACAACAAATTCCATAGGTAATAGATAATGCCTCCACTTCCTAAGAGATTGCACTAAAGCATACATCTCTAGATCATAGGTTGAATATTTTTGTTTTACTTCATTTAACTTATCACTGAAAAAGGCCACAGGCCTACCCTCCTAACTCAAGACTACTCCTATAGCCTTCTTAGATGCATCACATTCAATAGTAAAAACCTTATGAAAATCAGGGAGGATTAACATGGGCTGCTCTGCAATTTTTGTTTTCAAGAACTCAAAAGACTTATTAGCTTCATCATTCCAAGAAAATTGACACTTTCTTCCACCCTTGATGGTATCTATCATAAGTGCACTAACCCCACTGAATTTTTTTATAAACTTTCTATTAAAGCTTGCTAAGCCATGTAAACTTTTTACCTCACTTGTAGACCTAGGTGTTGGCCAATTGAGGATTGCCTCCACCTTAGATGGATCCATTCTTAGATTACCTTTAGAAACAACAAATCCAAGAAACACTAGTTCCTCCTGGAAGAAAACACATTTGTCAAAGTTGACCTTCAGCTGCTCCTCATTCAACCTTTTCAACACCAAATCCAAGTGCATTAGATGTTCATTTCTATCTAAACTGAAAATCAGTATATCATCCAAGTATACTACCACAAAATAATTTATAAAGGGCTAAATAACCTCATTCATTAACCTTATAAATGTACTAGGGGAATTGGAAAGCCCAAATGGCATTACCATCCATTCAAATAATCCTTCATTGGTTTTAAATGTTGTCTTCCATTGGTCTCCATCTCTGATCCTAATTTGGTGATAACCACTTTTCAAGTCTATTTTGGAGTAATAGTTGGCCCCTCCTAGACAATCCATCAAATCCTCTATTCTTGGCATTGGGAATCTATATCTTATTATTATCTTGTTAATAGATCTAGAATCTATACACAACCTCCATGTTCCTTCTTTCTTAGGAGCTAGCACTGTTGGGACTGCACATGGACTTATACTCTTTCTAATGAACCTTTTCTCTAGCAATTCTTGGATCCTTCTTGCAACTTCTGCATTTTGTTCAGGGGTCAGTTTATAGGCCACCTTGTTAGGCAATGTATCACATAGTATAAGGTCAATGCAATGATTGATTTCTCTTTGAGGATGTAAGGTATCTATGGTACTGTCTGCAACTATTCCCTTATACTTATCTAGCAAATCTTGAACCTCCTTAGGACCTATTTTCCTCTTTGCCTCTTGGCTCTTAGGCTTCTTCTTAGGTTCATCCTTAGGCTTGACAACTATTTCAAAGCAAGGGGTATCCTTCTCCTTCAAATATTTCATGAACTTCTTCTCATCTACTAGCATGACACTAGTCACAATGTGCTCATCCTTACTGTCATCCAGGAGAGGGGTCATGGCAAAGTTCTTTCCATTTTTGGTGATGGTGTAGAAATTATTCCTACCTTCATGCCTAGCATCTACATCATATTTCCAAGGCCTACCAAGTAACAAATGACAAGCATCCATTTCTACCACATCACACAATACTTTATCCTTGTATCCACCAATTGAAAAGTCTACCCAAACGTGTTCACTAATCAACACTTGTTGTCCTTTATTCAACCAAGATACTTTATAGGGATAGGGTTAAGGTATTATTTGTAGGTTAAGCTTGGTGACCATTTCAACAAAAATATATATTATTTGTGGACCCAAAATCTACAATGACTCTACAAACCTTACCTTGTACATTGCAGGTGGTTCTGAAAAGAGACTTCCTTTGAGGTGGTTCCTTGCTGATAGGTTCCTTCAAGAGTGTTCTCTTGATCATCAAGAGCTCTCCTTGCTCTAGTTTTGCAAGTCTTGAAGTCGATGTGTGGTAGGAGGTCATACTTTGACTATCTTCCTGTTGAATTAAATGTTCTCTTCTTTCACCCCCTTGGTGATGGGTTGGTGCTTGGGATAGACTAGCCTAGTCTATGCTCTTGGATCCTTTCCTTGGATCACCTAGTGTTCTCCTCACACACTAGGGTCTCTAGGGCTTACTTTTCTTGAGGAATCCCTTGATCTTGCCCAATCCACCCACCAATGAGTTTCTATGCTGCTCCCAAGGTCTCATCTACTCATGAGACTCAAAATCCCTTACTATGGCTAATAAGGGCTAAGTCTTGTTCCACACCTTCCAAGGTCTTAAAAAGGTTAAATCGGGTCTTAAACCATGTTTTACATCCCTCCATGTGCCCCCAAGAAGTTGCTACCTTCATCCTTTCTACCGATTTCACTGTTTTGTGTTTTTGCTTACAAAATAGGGCTACAAGGATTAGGACCAATTAGGCCTCCTACCTGGTCCTTTAGGGATTTATCTCACAAATGATGCATAAACAACCTAGACTCCCAAAATAGACTACCATTCAATTGGCAAGGGCTCAAGGATTTTCTACGTTTTGGGCCTCCAAGTGGCCGTACAGTGCCTTGGGCGAATTTTGGGGTTTTTAAGGGTTTTGTGGTCTGCTTGGGTCACAGTGAGTGTTTTGTGTTTTAGCCACTTTGTCTAGATTAGTGGAGGCTCCTCCTTCACAACAATTATTCTTAAAACACTCCTCTACACCTCCTCCAAAGGGTTTACTTTCCTCTATCCAACCTTGCTCTCTGAGACCTCTGCAGCTTAACCTCTCCTAGTCGGGCACTATTCAGTCTCACCTAGGATTGGGTCTCTTGATGGCCTCCCTGCATTTTCAAGAGCCATGCTTTTTTTTCAGTATGGTACAAGGTATTCACTCTCATTCCCCATGGTTTCATGGTGGTTCCATAATGGGGAATGGAGTTATGCAGCCATTTACACAATCCTGTCCAAAATTGGACAGTAAGAAGACAATTACAAACTATTTACAAACACACTCAATCTACAAATAAACACCTTAACTAATTGCTCGAAATGAAAGTATTTACACCATGAAAGACATTCCACATAGTTTTGGATGTATCTCAATCCATTAACTTGCTTCGTTGCTTCATTCAAACTGACTGGTAACAGTTTTACAGTCTCAGTCTGGTCTTTTTGCTAGGACCGTACAATGTCTGACATCCAACCCATCCAATTAGGGTTTGTAACATCTTATACCACCCATACCTCAGTTAGTGTGCCAAAATTAGGGCTCTCCATGCACAACAAGGGTCTTTGACCAGTTTGAGTGGAAAAGTTGCTTGACAACTTTTAAAAGTTGTCATGCAACTTTTGCATCTTTTGAGCAACTTTGCCATTGTTGCTTTTCATGACTCCTAAGCCTATTTTGGGCTATCCTAAGGACATCAACATTCCAATAAGGCCTAACACACATTCCAGGCACACTCAACCTCTCCTGCACAAGAAAGCACAACAAAAACACTAAGGACCTAAAACTAGGACCTAGTCTAGCACACATGAGCTCATGGCTCTTATTCATGTACAATTGCTTATAAAGAAGCATAACACCAGAAAAACAAATAAAGAGAAATAGTTTGGAAGGGTGCTCCTGCACCATACTCCCCCTCTGCACACAACTAAGAAATAGAAGAAGAGATGAGAGCCAGGTCTATTCCAAGTATCTTGAACCTGCTCTCCTCCACCCATGTAGCTTCAGATACTGGTTGATCTACCCATTTCACTAAGTTCTCCATGTAGACCTGGTGTATAGTAGACTTCTTCACCCTTGATTCCAATATCTCCTCTACTTTAGGCTTCTTCACTTGAGGTAAGGTATTTACATCCAAGTCTTGTAATACCTTAGCTTGGTTCTCAGTCTGCCCTGCTATCTCTCCCTTGTATATTACCATATCAGCAACATTAAAGATTGGTGAAATGGCTAATTCTAAAGGTAAATAAACCTTATAAGCATTCTCACCATATTTTGCCAGAATTTGACAAGGTCCTACTCTCTTCATCTGTAGTTTGGTAGGCTTACCACTTTGCATCCTGGCTTTGCTCAAATGTACCATCACATAGTCACCCACCTTGAACTAAACTTCTCTCCTTCTCTCATCCACTTTGGCCTTCATTTTTTGAGTGGATTCAAAGATGGCTTTCTTAACTTGCTCTTGAACTTCCTTGATGGTTTGAGTGAAGTCCTCTGCTTGCCCGCTCTTCATCTCCAAAGTACTAAGGTCTCTCAACTCTCATACTCCCCTTGGATGTCTGACATACACAACCTCAAAAGGGCTTCTACTAGTGGTCCTATTCACACTGTCATTATATGCATACTCTGCTTGAGGAATGATTAGGTCCCATGTCTGACCATATTCCTTAGTTAGACACCTCAACAAATTGCCTAACACCCTATTGATGACTTCAGTTTTACCATCTATTTGTGGACGGTAAGCTGAGCTAAATGACAAGTTAGTTCCTAGTCTCTTCCATAATGTTTTCCAAAAATGACCCATGAACTTGTTGTCCCTGTCTGAAACAATGCTTAAAGGGAGTCCATGAATCCTAACAATCTCTTTGAAGAAGAGATGTGCAACATAGCTAGCATCATGTGTAGTCTTACATAGAATGAAATGACACATCTTGGAAAATCTATCTACTACTACATAGATGTTGTCCAAACCTTTTTTAGTCTTGGGAAGTCCTACTACAAAGTCCATGCTTATACATTCCCAAGGTCTGTTAGGGACCAATAATGGTTGATAAAGACCAGCATTGTTTGATCCTCCTTTGGCTCTTTGACACACTCCACATTGCTCTACATACCTCTTTACATCTCTTGGCAACTTTGGCCAATAGTAGTACCTTTGTACTAAGTCCAAGGTTTTGTTGACTCCAAAGTGTCCACTTAAATTGCCATTATGTTTTTCTTGGATGAGGTTCTCCCTCATGGATCCTCTAGGTACACACAACCGGTTACCCTTGAACAAGAGACCATTTTAGAGAGTGTAATCTGCATACTCACCATGGAAATGGTTCTCAAACTCTTTGCAAACCTTGTAAGCTGAAGAGAAGTCTTCATCTCCTTCATAGGGGTCTTTGAAACCTTCTATGCCTATGCTCTGCAACTGTAGTTCTTGAATTGTCAACAACTTCCTGCTTAATACATCTGCCACCTTATTAAGTTGCCCCTTCTTATGCTTGATGGTGAAGGTGAAGGATTGGAGGTATTCCATCCATTTCAGATGTCTATTTCTTAGCTTCTCTTGAGTGTTAATTTTACTCAATGCCTAGTTGTCTGTGAACACTACAAATTCCTTTGGGAGTAGGTAATGCCTCCATTTCTTTAGAGACTGCACTAATGCATACAAATCTAGGTCATAGGTTGAGTACTTCTTCTTTGCTTCATTAAGCTTCTCAATGAAAAATGCCACAGGTTTTCCCTCTTGACTCAACACGCCACCTACTGCAATTCCACTTGCATCACACTCCAAAGTGAATATCTTATCAAACGTAGGTAGGATAAGGATAGGTTTTGTGGCTACTTCTTGCTTCAACAATTGAAATGCTTTGTCAGCCTGCTCAGTCCACTTAAACTTAGTTTTAAGGCCTCCTTTGATGGTGTCAAGGACTGGTGCACATATGCCACTGAAGTTCCTCACAAACTTCCTATAGAATTGAGCTAATCCATGGAAACGTCTAACCTAAGTCCCTGTTTTAGATGTAGGATAGTTTAAGATTGCCTCCACTTTGCTTGGATCCATCTTCAAGGCTCCTTTAGACACCACAAATCCTAAGTAGACCAGCTCTTGCTTCATGAAATCACACTTCTCTAGGTTGATGGATAGCTTCTCCTCATGTAACCTCTCTAAGACTAACCTCAAATGCTCAAGGTGCTCCTCTTTGGTTATGCTATAGATGAGAATGTCATCTAGGTACACCACCACAAATCTTCCTGTGAAATCCTTCAACACTTCATTCATCAACCTCATGAAGGTGCTCGAAGCATTGGTGAGTCCAAATGGCATCACAAGCCATTCATACAATCCTTTTGTGGTTTTAAAAGTAGTCTTCCACTCATCACCCTCCTTAATTCTTATCTGGTGATAACCACTTTTAAGGTCTAGCTTGGTGAAATACATAGCCCCTCCTAAACAGTCCATTAGATCCTCTATCCTAGGAATAGGAAACCTATACCTTATGGTAATCCTATTGATTTCTCTTGAGTTAGTGCAAAGTCTCCACTTACCTCCTTTTTTTTATGCTAGCACTACCAGGACTACACATGGGCTGATGCTCTTCTTAATCAGTCCTTGTTCCAATAACTCTTGCACTTGCCTTGCTACCTCCTTATTTTGATCAAGTGTAAGCTTATATGTAGCCTTGTTAGGTAAGGATGCACTGGGAACAAAGTCTATTTGATGACTTATAGACCTTCTTGGTGAGAGTGTTGTAGGTGCTCCATCACTCACTATGTCCTTATACTCTTGCAACATGTCCTTCACCTCCTTGGGTATCTCTGCTTGCAACTTGTCTTCTCCCTCCATTGGCTTCACAAAGATGGCACACTTCACTATCTCCTCCTCATGTAGCAAGTTTAAAAACTCTTTACCGGTAGCCAATAAAACGCTAGGTGTTCTTGAAGTTCCCTCATCATTCTCTGTCAAAGAATGAATCTTGAAGGTCTTGCTATCCTTCTTAAAGGAAATGGAGTTCTCCTCTCCATCATAGATCACCTTCCTATCAAATTGCCAGGGTCTTCCTAGTAATAAGTGACATGCATCCATAGGTAGCACATCACAAAGGATCTTATCCTTGTATCCTCCAATAGAAAAATCTACCCAAGTCTGCTCATTGACTAGCACACTCTGCTGATGATTCAACCATGTCACCTTGTATGGGTTAGTGTGCGGTATCCTTGTGAGTTTCAACTTCTTGACCGCCTCTTCTAATATGATATTGTCAGTTGAGCTTGAATCAACTATCACCTTGCAAACTTTACCAAGAATCTTGCACCTCACCCTAAACAATGCTCTCCTATGCTTGGGTTCATTCTTCTCTGGCTATCTTATCAAGACCCTATTGAACATCAGATTTTCTCCAATCTCTAATTCAATATGGTCCACCTTAGGTGTCTTGCTGCTTGAAGAGTCTTCATGTGCATATGCAACCCTCTTTCCACTATTTGATGATGTAGGCTTGTCAGGGAATCTATATGTCGGGTGTCCCAATTGTCCACAATTGTAACACTTCATTGTTGCAATATAGGAGGTACCTCTGCCGGTACCTCTACCCCTATTTGGACCACCATGTGCACCTCTTCCTCTAGAATTTCCTCCTCTGAGATTGGCTTCACTGCCATGCTCAGTCAACTTGGTTTCTCCTTGGTTCCTTGGCTCATTTGCCTTTCTTTGATAACCACCTCGGTGATTCACTTGATCTCTACCTCTTCCTCTACCCCTATGATTGGAGTCTCCTTTGCTTTTGTTCCTCTCTTCTACCTTGGCAGCAAGTTGATGACATTTTTGAACAGTAGTAGGAGTCCATAGGCTTATCTCCTCTTGAATGTTCCACTTTAGGCCGCTTAGATACCTAGCCACCTTAATAAATTCATCTTCTTGGACCTTTAATCTAAGGAAAAGTTTTTGAAATTCTTCGGTGTAGGAGGTTACATCAAGATCTTTTTGCTTCAAACCCTATCTCTTTTTATGAAGTTGGACTTCATAATCCTCTGGTAAGTAGTTCTCCTTAATCTTACTCACCATAGCTTTCCAATTTGCAATAGGTAGCTTTCCCATACTAACTCTTTCTTCTTGCAGGTACTTCCACCATGTCAAAGCTGCTCCCCTTAATCTTGATTTGGCAACTTTAACCTTTTGAGTCTCTGTCACTCCTTCACACTCAAAGTGGTTTTCCATGCCCTCAATCCATTCCATAACAGTGTCTATGTCCATTCGTCCACTAAAATGTGGCAATCCTTCAAAGGCTTTGGTGTTCAAGGCCTTAATAGCCTTCACAAAAGGTTCTTCATTGAACAAGGTATTTGGTTTAGGAATAATGTCATCTATGTCTATAGTTTTCTTGCCTTTACCCTTGGTGTCTTCATCCCAAGGTCCTTGTGTCCTCTGATCCACCACTTCCTGTAGTTTATCCGTTATCTCACTCATAGCTTCTTCAAGGAGTCTATTCTTCTCCTTCTGTTCTTCCACCTCTCTAGCCAGCTCTGCATTAGTGACCATTCTCCTCTCCCCTACTAATTCACTGGTATATATAGACATACACAGTCCAACAAGTCTTTTACTCACTCTGATACCAATCTGATGGGTTGGTGCTTGGGATAGACTAGCCTATTCTACGCTCTTGGATCCTTTCCCTGGATCACCAGGTGTTCTCCTCACACCCTAGGGTCTCTAGGACTTCCTTTTCTTGAGGAATCCCCTAACCTTTCCCAATCCACCCACCAATGAGTTGCTATGCTGCTCCTAAGGTCCCATCTACTCATGAGACTCAAAATCCCTTACTATGACTAATAAGGGCTAAGGCTTGTTCCACACCTTCCAAGGTCTTAGCAAGGTTAAATCAGGTCTTAAACCATGTTTTACATCCCTCCATGTTCCCCCAAGAAGTTGTTACCTTCATCCTTTCTACCGATTTCACTGTTTTGTGTTTTTGCTTACAAAACAGGGCTACAAGGATTAGGACCAATTAGGCCTCCTACCTGGTCCTTTAGGGATTTCTCTCACAAATGATGCGTAAACAACCCAGACTCCCAAAATAGACTACCATTCAATTGGCAAGGGCTCAAGGATTTTCTAGGTTTTGGGCCTCCAAGTGGCAGTACAGTGCCTTGGGCGAATTTTGGGGTTTTTAAGGGTTTTGTGAGGGTTTTGTGGTCTGCCTGGGTCACAGTGAGTGTTTTGTGTTTTAGCCACTTTGTCTGGATTGGTGGAGGCTCCTCCTTCACACCAATGATGCTTCAAACACTCCTCTACACCTCCTCCAAAGGGTCTACTTTCCTCTATCCAACCTTGCTCTCCAAGACCTCGACAACTTAACCTCTCCTAGTCGGGCACTATTCAGTCTTGCCTAGGATTGGGTCTCTTGATGGCCTCCCTTCATTTTCAAGGGCCCTTCTTGTTTTGCAATATGGTACAAGGTCTGTACTCTCATTCCCCATGGTTTCATGGTGGTTCCATAATGGGGAATGGAGTTATGTAGCCATTTACACAATCCTGTCCAAAACTGGACAGTAAGAAGACAATTTACAAACTATTTACAAACACACTCAATCTGCAAATAAACACCTAAACTAATTACTTTAAATGAAATTATTTAAACCATGAAAGACATTCCACATAGTTTTGGATGTATCTCAATCCATTAACTTGCTTCGTTGCTTCATTCAAACTGACTGGTAATAGTTTTATAGTCCCAATCTGGTCTTTTTGCTATGGTCGTATAATGTCTGACATCCAACCCATCCAATTAGGGTTTTCAACATCTTATACCACCCATACCTCAGTTAGTGTGCCAAAATTAGCGCTCTCCATGCACAACAAGGGTCTATGACCATTTTGGCTAGAAAAGTTGCTTGACAACTTTTAAAAGTTGTCATGCAACTTTTGCATCTTTTGAGCAACTTTTCCATTGTTGCTTTTCATGACTCCTAAGCCTATTTTGGGCTATCCTAAGGACATAAACATGCCAATAAGGCCTAACACACATTCCAGACACACTCAACCTCTCCTGCACAAGAAATCACAACAAAAACACTAAGGACCTAAAACTAGGACCTAGTCTAGCACACATGAGCTCATGGCTCTTATTCATGTACAATGGCTTCTAAAGAAGCATAACACCAACAAAAAAAAGAAAGAGAAAGAGTTTGGAAGGGTTCTTTTGCACCACTTGGCTACCATTCCTTTCTTCTCTGGACACCTAAAGGATTTATGTCCAACCTAGATACAAGAGAAACACCTACGAATGAAAACACTAGGTCCTCTTCCTCCAAACCTTCCTCTTCCACTTGCTCTTCTTCCTCTAAAACTACCTCTTTTCCCTAATTGTCCTTCATGTTCCTGACTACTTGTTTCTCCTTGGGGTTTAGGCTATGATCCTCTACCATTGAATCTACCCTTACCTCTGAAATTTGTTCCCCTTCCTCTATTATGGTGTTCTCCTCTCCTCTTTTTCTTCTCCTCAATTATAAGTGCCATTTGATAACACTTATGCACTGATTCGAGATTAAAAAAACTTAGTTCATCTTGAATGTTGAACTTAAGACTATTTATTTACCTTGCTATCTTTTTTTTCTCACTCTCTGATATCTTTGCTTTAAGTATTATTCTATGGAAAGCCTCGGTGTAAGAACTAACATCCAAATATTTTTGCCTCAAGTTTTGTAGTTTCTCATGTAGGATTATCTCATAATCCTTAGGGACAAATTGCTTCTTAACTTCTGCCACCATCTTCTTCCATGAAGTGATGGGGTTCTTACCTTCCACCACTCTTTCCCTTTGTAGGACATTCCACCAACTAAGGGTAGGACCCTTCAATTTTGACTTGGTCACCTTTACTCTTTCATTATCTACCACCTCCTTATATTCAAAATATTTTTCTAAGGCCTCAATCCAATCCATGCACTCTTCTGGATTCATCTTCCCTTGAAATATTGGTAATTCTGCCTTAGTGTCTCTTCCACCTACTCTCTTAAGGGCCTCAATAAATTGCCTTTGATCTACACGTACAACTAGATTCTCTCATTATTCTCCTCCTCCTTCTTCTTCAGAGTCTAAGACAACTTCTTTCCCAGCCTGATCCTTCTTCAACTTTGCTATTTTCGCTTCCATCTTTTTGTTCTTGGCTATTTGCTTCCTCACTATCCTAGCCAATTCTACATTGGTGACTATAGAGGGTATCTCCTCTTCATTTTGTCCCTCTTCCCTATCTCCCATGGTTTAAACTCTTCCTAAGTTACTTCTAGGGCTATGATACCACCTGATGCAGAGATATGTAGCAGTAGGGTGGCAAACCCCCACTCACACTCACCTTTCACTCTTGAATCCCAAGCCTTTAAAGGCTTCAACTCGCACCAAAACCAAATTTGAGCTTCTACCCCTCACAAGGATTGGAAAACACCTTTCTAATGTTCTTAGGTCCTGACAAAACCTTCCACAACTTTCTTGCTTCACAAGAGTAATGACTTTTCTCTTTTACCCCTAGTCACACCTACCCGGCTAGTAGCCCTATTTCCCTGCTTTTCTGGTCTTTACTCCAAAAAGTGCCAAACAAGGCCCCAAAATTTTTTTAGTTTCAAATAACTTTTTTGAACCTCTTCAACTCCAAAGAATCAGACCTCCAACCTGCTCCAACACTCCTAGGCACCTACTTGGGTCACGGACCTAGTTGATCAAATTAGGCATGGGTTGCAAAGGAAGTGTATGGGAATGGGATCAAAAGGAATATCCAATGCTTCAAAGGTCTTGTCTAATGTCTAAATACACCAATTAAATCATCTAACTCTATTTACCACTGATACCCATCTGTCAATCAATCAATCTTTGATTGTTCTAATCTAAACCCTCACAAAGTTTAGACTATGGCTTGGTGGAAAAATGTCAAACCAACTCTTCAGACCTCGCCCCTTTGGAATATCATAATAAACCCTCCTAAATTGAATTCTACCAATGGCCATTGAAAACCAATGAATATATTGTAAGTTAGGGCATCATCTGTACAACACCCTAGGAAAATGGAGGGTTTTGGACCTGTAGAGAGTAAATTGTCAATATCTTCCTTCAAGCACCACTTCAAGAGGTTAGACAAGGTTCATTTGAAAGTTAAATTAGTGTTATTCCTTACTAAGCCAAAATTTCACAAAACCATTCAATTCCCTGTATAGACAGTACATAAATGTATCATAGTTCTGGTAAAATTAGATTTGTTTATTCCAAACACTCCACCAAACTTCTCCAAATCATCGACCGATATCAACAACCTTTCTTCTTCAGTTGTGAAAGAATATAAGGGCTCTTCTCAATGACCACAACCAACTTTTAAATGGTTATGACCATTGGGGAGAAGCTACATTCCAACCGGCAACTTTTGAAAATTTGCTTGACAACAATGACAATAATTGTGCAATTTTTGCAACTTTTAATCCCTAAACACCTAAACCTTTTCAAACACATCCAAGGTCATCATTAGCCCTCAAAACTCCTAAGACAACATTCTAGGACCATAAAACACAAAATTCATAATTCAAGCCCACATGGCTTAATAGACCTCTAGGTTCATATGTGCACCTGAGAGGTTATTGACCACACAAAGACATTTTATTACATCCAAGGTGATATTTGAGGTCTAACCGATTATTGTAACACAAGTAAACACAAGACAATCACTAGACACCCCTAAGTCATGAAAACATTGTGAAAGGTAGAGGTGCCCTGCACTAGATCAGAAAGAGGAAAATATTATAATAATTGAGGATCCAAAGTCTCTTGTAGGTGAAGGAGAATTGGTTGTTGCTAGAGAGGAAGTTAGAGAATCAAATGATGAGTCAAATTTTCTAGAGATTGTTGGCAGCATAGATGGAATTATAAAAATTGGTAAAATGTGGCTGACTTATGTTGAGTTAGAAAGAATTGAAAGTGTTTTGATGAACCATTTGGTCTAGAATAGTATCAACATTGAAGACATTATCAATGTGCCTCTGTAGTAATTTGTTGAAGCTGAGGTTTTATAAGAGAAAGGTGTTGATATGCAGAGTTTATTGAAGGACTGTGATGATGCAAAGAAGAATCTATTTGTATGCACATAGGAAATGAGAGATTGTATTTGTAATGCCAATAGAGTCTACAAGTACTATATCTCATGGTCGACAGCTGCAGTTAAGAATAAAGCTAAAATCAATGTCATTGTAGATGGATTGAGTTCATTAGGTAAATCCTTTGATTTTTTAGATGACAAAGATGGTGAGTATAGAAAAAGAATAAATTCTCTTCAAGCTAAACTCTTATACTTGCAGAGGTAGAGAGAAGACTTTTTGAATGTGTTCTGGAAAGTAAAAGAGATTGTTGAGGCAAAGTTGGAGCATTTCTCAGCAATGCTTGGTAGTGTAGTTGAGTATGAGCAGAATCCATCTGCTTCAGACAGTTTTCCCCTGTTGTTGATTTGCTAGTAGAATACATGAGTCTTTCAATTAGCATTAATTTGGCTATAAATTCATGGGAGTCTCTTCTTCTAATATTGAAAGAGAAGTACAAGCTTATCTTTCCAAAGAAGAGCAGCTAAGAATTCCTTTGGGTTGGTTTTTGACACTTTTTTTTGTGTTGTATGTATCCTATTTTATTTCTTTTCTTTTTTTTCAACAAGGGCACCCTTTGTCCTTGATGTCAAAGAGAAAGAAATGCTTTTGGAGAAAAGGTAAATTTTGGAGTTAAGGAGAAATATTAGTTAGGGGAAGTTGAGTTGTATGCAAATATGTTTTTTGGAATTGGGATTTTTTCCATTAATGACAAAGTGGGAGATTGTTATACTTGTATGAGTTCTATCATTTTTGTCATTGATGTCAAACCAGTCATCCCGTTTGGCCCAGATGGCATATGTAGTTGTATGAATTTGGTGTGTGCAGTTTTTGCTATGAGCAAGTGATGCAAGTTGTCGTATTTCTATGGGATGTGATGCAAAAAGAAGTAATTTATCTACTAGAGTTATTTTTGGAAGATCCTTATCTCTGCAACTTTGAGTTGTGTCTATAATGGTCCTAGTATTAGTTGTGTGTTCTGGTATCAACCATTTTAGTTATATCTTTTCATATCTCATGGTTCAGTATCTATGGTAAGTGTGGAATTTGTATTTTAGAGGTTGGAGTTGTTATGTTTGGAGTTTTGTGTTTATGGATCAGTACCTATGGGTTTGTTTGACCCCTATCACATTTTGGTAATTAAGGTCTATGCATTGATGAATGCATTGTGTAAAGGAAAGCATGTAGAAATCTTGTCCAGGCTAACTTGGTTATCATGATTATGTTTAAGGCTCTATTGGATAACGTGTTGATCTAGGATGACATATTATCCTAGTGTGTGAGCTTTCTGGTATATATATATATATAAAAGTATGTGCTATGAGTATGTAATGGTGATGACATGGTGAAGCAAGTAGAAAAGCATGAAGTGCGAGTTGTGGGTAGTGAAGGTAGTTGATGAAAAGTTAGAGTGTAGATACTATTGAAATAATCCTTCACCAGATCTATTGTAGGTGTTTGTGGATAGTAGTATAGAGATATTTCAACAGATCTATTGTAGGGTTTGTGAATTGTGATCTAAGGTTAACTTGGAACTGATCTCATGCATTTGGAGACACAACTTTCTTTAGTTTAATTATACCTATTGCAGTGAGCATTCTAGAAATAAGCCACTTTTGTAATCCTATAATGAGCATTCCAATAGTGAACCACTTTTGTAATATGACAGTGAGCCATCATGTAGTGAGCCACCTTTTGTAAACACCATATAACTAGTTATATTCTCTTGAGAGTTAGCACTCTTTGTGGTTTTTCCCATTTGGGTTTTCCATGTATAAAATCTGATGTTCCATTTGTGGCTATGTTTTCATGTTTATTATGCATTTGTTGTTTCATGTTTGACATTCTTAATTAGATACATAAGAGATCTAGTTTTGGAGAAAATTTTAATCGGTGGGAATATTGATTCACCCCCCTCTCAATATTTTGTTTCCTTCAACCAATTCATTAATAAAAACTACTCAACATCAAGAACACATCATCAAGGACACCACATATTTCTAGACATCATGTTGACATCAATGGAAACACATATTGCCAACAAGATCCACCTTTGTCATTGATGAAAACACCATATATTATATTGCATAAAATCCCCCTATCAACAATAACTCTTCTCCTCATTAGGTCTATACCCCTTTGACTTCAAGGAAAAAGGGCACATAGATACACCTAGTCATATTCTAGCAATGATATCCCTTCTCCTTTTAATTTTGTATCAAAAATCATTCTACCTCTATAATAGAAACAAACCAACCACCTGCTCCCCCTGAGAGCATCAATCCAAGATTAAGGATATATCTTTAAATTCTCCTCCTAGATAGATGCACCTGTTGATGTGTTTTCATGCAACCCTCAGTCCTAAGGATTTCATCACATTCCAAGATGGGGATAAAACCTTCAATGCGGTCTCTAAACTATCAACAAACTAAGGATAGGGAATTCCAACAACATATGGATCTCACAACCTTCTTCACTTCGAGATCCATCATACTTAGTAGGGTGTTCCTATTTTGGGCATGCACAGATAATAACCTTGCAACATCTCGATCTACAAGCCTACTAAAGATGGAATGTTCTCAAACACATAAGGACATTACATACATTGCTTTATACTCGAGCCAAATCCCATTTTGTCTACCTCTGAGAATATATAAGAACACAAGACTGAAAAACTAAAAAGGGAATTGCAGGCAAGAAGAAAATTGGTTATGGAAATGTTTCTGAAATAAATCTTGGACTGGAACAAGCCAGTGTCTATCCCAAGGCACAAATTAGATTCTTTAATCATAAATACAAATCTAAATAGTAACTGATTTTGAACTAGTGAGCTTTTCATACATTAATGCATCTCCTTATGCTATTACATAAACCATTCTTATTTATCCATAAACTATTTCCTAAGTTCACAATGATTTGCATACAAATTTTAGATCCTTCCTTGAAGGAAACCCATAAACACAATAACACATTAACATGGAAAATGTCAAGACAAATCAAAACATCCTTAACATTTTGATTCATATGAAAATGGAAAATACAAATGGAGACATTTTTATAACAATATAACAATATTCTCATTTACTAATTGAAATTACTGCAAGATTTGTACATTCATTCCCTAAGGAATTTCCTCTAGTGAAGAGCTGCACAAAATCCTATTCTACCCGCCCACAAAATGAAAGAACTCAGAACCCCTAATATAACCTTGGTATTCCTTTTATAATAGAAGGAATGCACAAGCTACAGGATGTTTACATGTGTCCAGTTTATTCACCTAATTAGCCCTTTTCTTTTTGAGAGTTACCAAATGGATCTGGTCGCCTATATTTTATCTTGATGAGTAATAGTCTGGATGGTCATGTGTGGTAGCCTTCATGCCCAAGATAAGAGAGCATTAAATGGGACCCACGACCATACCAACCACGTCACCACCGACCATGGGTGGTTATAGACACATAAGATACTAGCTCAAGAAATTTTCACTACTTGTCTTAGTAGGGGAGAAATTTGAGAGTGTGGGTTTGTAGTGCTACCAACCCAATTCCTCAGTGTCTGCATCGCCCACTATTCCCCTGCACTTTTGCATCCAAAGGGAAAATTTTTCTGCCAAAGGAAATGTAGTCAGATGTAAACTATAAAATAGTATTGTATCTGCACATTAATCACCTTGTTCCTCTCTAGAATTCTAGTGCATTTTTAAGCCTCCTTTGGTTTTATGATGGATTCCTCACAGGTTTTCATTTAGGAATTCAACATATTTTTTGGATATGATCCATTTCTTACAAGGCCTTAACATAGTTGCAGACATCTCTAAAATTCTAATCTCCAATCCGTTCACTCATATACACTAATGACTTATTCATCCTCACATTGATCTATATATAAGAGCATTCTCATTGTCCTTACAAGAACGTATGTATACCACCCATGAAAACTCTAGCTTTACACAAATGATCACGATCACAAAATTAGCTTTCTGTGATTTTATTCCTTCGAAAGTGCATGAACAATCATGTACATCTTTGTAATTCTGACATCTGTTTGAGCGTAAAACTCAAACACTGACATTTTTCGAATGTTGATTGACTCGGACCATACTAATGGTCATGAGATATTCATATGATAGGCTTTCTAACAAGCAGATCATCAACCTTACCATGTTTGAACACAACTCAAGATTCACTAAAGATATCCTAAATATCTTGCTAGGTTGACAATTCTCATTCCTTTTCAGTCATAACACGACACATTTCTTCCTCTTACTTGAGGCTCGGTGAAGCTAAATCTGGGCACTTTCCGAGTGATGAGTTGACATTTCACATTTCTCTTTATATACAACCATTCTTCCTCCCTCTACTTGAGGTCTCGATAAAATTAATTAGGGTACTTCATTGAGTATTGAGTTATCAATTCAGACATCACACAATACACATTCTCTCAACTACTCGGGGCTCGCTGACGTGGAAAAACATTCCCATAGTCCCGAGTGGTCCTCGCACACACACACAACTGCAGAACATAGAGCTTGCCCAATCAGCAAAGCGGAATTCGATGAAGGTGAAATATATGACTTAGGTGAACTCACAATACTAGTTCCCACTTTTTGACCAACTTTGACACTTAGATGAACATTTTGAAAAAAACCTTCACTTTCTGACATTTATAACTTTTAAACTGTTAAGAATTTGAATATGATGTAAACTAGTCATTTGTAAAATCTTGTTTGTAGATTCTAAATATATTTTTTCAAATTTTTTTGAATAAGATTTTATTGATTTTTCCATCTCCCTCAAAAATTAGTTTTTACAACAAACAACATTTTTTAAGAGTGATGTGCATCCCAAAACGTATAAATTTTTTTCTATAACTGATAAAAACTTAATTATTTTGAATTTTGGTTTGTAACATCAATAGCTAGGGCATGCAGTTGGTTTGATAGTGATATGTTGAATATTTTTCATTTTAGTAAGTTTTCAAGTTTGACTAATTATAATTTAGATATAGGTGTACGTTTGAACACATAACTTGTTCTATATATATCAAAATTCAATTTTATTTTTTTTATTAGAAAGAAGACACCAATACCTAGTGCATAGATATTTTTCAGAATTTTTTTGAATTTTTTTACTATTTTTCCCAATGCATTGAACAAAAAAGTTCATGTTCAGTGAAAAACCTACTTTCATAAGAAATAAAATAAAAGTATATTAATGAAATTAAATATATTAAAAATTATACTATTTGGAAAGCTTATAATAAGGACTAAATACTTTAAAAAACAAAACTTCTAAATGAATTCATTTGAGCGCCCAAAAGCTAATGTATAATTGGTTTTTTATCAGCATTTGATAGATATAAAGGAGACTCCATTGCAAGTATGTTTTAGAAGTAGAGAGGTTCTATCCAAGAAATTTTGATCTAAGAGCCTTTGATCTAACTCTCTTCAATTAATTACTTCAAATGGGACCTCTTAAAGCTTAAATCATTATATTTTCTAAAAAATGTATGATTTCAGCAAAAATCAAGATGTACCAAAAAGTGGGAACCAACTTGTGAGTTCACCCTTTTTTCCATACGACTTGGGACTCGGCCAGATAGAAAAAAAATTTATGTCGAGGATCGATTTCCTTCCTGAGGGACACCTTGGAAAATTGAAGTATGTTGAATGGGATCACAGGACCCAGGACCCACCTCTGGCACGAGTTGTCAAGGATTTATTTTCACACCAGTCTGATTTTGAAAGGATTCTATTGGAGTTTAATGAGTTTTAATGGGGCCAAAATTCCAGGGCTAACAGTAGCTCTAGTTGGGGATGCATACCCCTTGTGGACAAGGAAAGAATCTAGATCTTTGGTAGAAGTGGACCATGCAATATCCATTGGGCTCGTAACCACTTCCTTTATTATTCTCAAATATCAAACCAAATTTTACCTAGTGGCCCCAGGCCACCAAAAAGGTAGAAATAGAATTTTCCTTTATCATATGTTTGATTTTCATCACAGAGTAGCATGCTCAATCTGAACATATAATTGAAAATCATTTGACCATATATATTATTACTGACACTACCCATCGATTTATCACACTTCACACTATATCCACATTGTTTATCAATCTGTGTTTTGTCATCAAGCATCAACTCAAACAACTTGAAATCATATGAGAAACAATTGCCACATCCATTATCCAAAACAAAATCATGCTAAATACAACATTCTCCATAGCTCAACTCAATGTCATGCTTTATGACAATTTTATCAAGCTGGAATGAAAAGTGAAGACATTCATACTCTATCATGCAACTGGTATCATCAAATCTGATTTCTCCATTTGTTTGCATCTTTATCATGTATTCTTCATTGGAACATTTTTACAAATCAAGCAAAATACTATCACATGCATCAAATGAGAAGCAATCATATGTTGATTCAACTTGTATATGCATCACATCGTACTTGCAAGAGTATATACTCAAACCTCTAAACTCAACATCTTTATTGGAAATTTCAGTGTCCTCCAAACACAAACTACTTATGTCACCATTCTTCATATTACACACAAAGACATCCAACTCTGGTTTCAGTATGTAATCTGTCTTCATTTCCATATCATAGGATGATTCCTCATGAAAACATTCAACATTTGGCCCATGCAAATCTAAAAATGCCTTATCATTTATACCTTTATGCAAACCTTCTTCATTTTGAATGCTTATTTGATCTGAATCATTTGTGCAAAAGGTTTCATCAATAGCATTGGTTTTCTCATAGTTAAACAATATCTTCGTATAATTAGGAACACCTATACTTTCAATTTCACAACTATCATGCATTTTCACATCTTTAACATTGGCAATGAAGCATCCATATTCAAAACCACTTACCATTGTATCAGTTGACTTGCCCTCATTCAAATCTAAAACCTCAATGTCTGAAAACTCTTCCAGATAACTAAAACTTTCTGTAGAGATTGACATTGATTCTTGATTTTTATTATGTACATTTGAATCAACAAGTAATGAAGAAGCACCATCAAACATCCTCATATCAAGACCTTCTTCATACATGCTTAATGATTCCATCTCAATCTCAATCAGATTACTTGGAGAAGCAAAGTGACAATCCTTATCGTTTGCTTCATAACTTGGGACAACATGAAGGAACTCCACACTTTCATACTCAACATCAACAATTGTAACATCACTATATAAGTAATTTTCATGCTCATAAGCTAAAAATACATCTAAATCAAACTCAAATAAATTTTGATGAACACTAGGATAGAAAGCATCATTGAATTCTTGTTCACTTGCAAGTGGAGGCACCCCTTCAATATCATCAACATTTGTGAACTCTTCACTTGAACTGCATTCATCGTATGGTTGCTCCTCAATTTTTTTTGATGTAACCTCTTCATTTTTTGTAGACCTCTTTGTCTCTTTATCAATCAATACTTGTCAATTCACTATGAAATCAACAAGAGTTGATAACTATTAATTCAAAATCTAAAACTTAGTCTGATTTGCATCAATAGATTCCATCTGATTATGGATAAAAATCTGATGTTTACTTGAGGTGGTTGTTTCAGGCACTTTCAAATTACTCATTGACTGATCATTTTCCTTTAACATGTGTGCAAGAGATATAATTGCACTCTTAATCACCCTTGAGTTATTTGTGTTTAGTTCATCACTTTGTGGCTCATTTAATGCATTTGTAAAAGCATTGTTGGCACTTTGATATGGAACAAATTTGGGATAGCAGGTTGGTTACAAATCTAAAAAATTCATTGAAGCCTCTGCACTCTTACATGCAACTCCATATGTAGCTCTATGAGGACCCACAACTTCAGAGTCATGAAAATTTAATATTCCAAACTTCATCATACCTTCTATGTCCACTGCCATTTGAAACGCATGGTACAAATTTTGAAGCTCTTTGTTTTTCAGCAGGTAGCTTATTTTCTTACCAAGTGCACCTAGATATATTACTAATGCCATCACATCCTGAGGTCTACAATTCTCAAGAATCCTCTTTAATTCACTCATGAATCAGAGATTGAATTTACAAACCAGATCCTCTTCTTGAATATGAATATTTATGAGATCATCTAACACTATAGATAAACAAATTTTCTCACCAAATTGTGCACTAAAAACTGACCGAAACTCTCTCCAAGAGCTGATTGATTTTGAAAAAAAATTCAAAAACCAATCTTTGGCTTCATCTTTCAAAGATTGCATAAACAACCTAATCATGACATCCTCATGATTAATTTCATAATCATCTATTAAATTACTAAATCTCTGAAGGTGTCTTTCATCTGATTCACATCTTTGACCACTAAACTTCGATGTCTCTTTTCTTACTTCAACCAGCATAATATTTAGAAATCCATACATATGACTGAAATCTATGGGTCTATACCTCTGAGCACTAAAAGTACTTTTCTCATTACACAACTAAGGCCAATTACAAATCATGGCTACACTAGGAACCATACATGGATGTATAAACTGAGACATCCTTAACTATTGCTCTTATAGATATTCTTTTACAACATGAGATCTTTAAATTACATAACACAACCTCCTTCAAAAATACTAAGATCTCTTCTTCTAAAACATTGTATATAAGAGGATACATCTTTTCATGATACATAGAAATCAGATAACAATTCAAAAGTATGCTAAAATTATTTTAATTCTTTCCCTAATCTAGTGCTTAGATCACCTGAAGGGAAGACTTGACATCTCCTTACAATTTTGAAAAATACTTGGAATATTGCAGCTGCTGTTTATCCTCTTTTCGACTGAGAATTTTGAATATCTCCTTCAATTTGTTGGTTCCCAAAATAAATGGGTTTACACTGCCATAGGGTAGAGACCAAGCTGATTCCTCCAAATACCTATGGAAAGCCACTTCCAACTATCAATATTTGTCAGGATTGGACCAACTTCAACAAGGATACAAGATCCTTCTACTCTTTGGGCTCTGCATAACCCAGGAGGGTAATCCCTTTAGTGAACTTCCTGATTTCAACAATAGTACTCAGGAATTTACTGAAAACAAAGCAAATTATCTCATAAAAGGGCTTAGCAGAAAGGGAGAATGCTCAAGGATGGAAAATCCTTCAGTGATCCTCGACCTTCGACCAGAGCATGAGATGGGTGGGACAACTTTTAGAAAATACATGAAAACTTAACAATGATATCTTGATATTGAAAGATTTATTTTGAGGAATCACAAACAAAATAGACTAGAAACCAAAAACCTAATGACATTTGCTAGTAAATACCAGTGCCTTGTTCATTTGGCCTACAGAGTCTCTAAAACCTTGCTGAAATCTGATAAAAACTTATCTAATAGTTGATTTAGTCTTGAACCATACTGCCTTGCAATATCATTCTATCTAGCATCCCTTACCTGAACTACCTATCAAATCCCGGTATAAGTCTTATTTCTTTGTAATCTCATTCAAGCATTTTAATTCACCCCTTGGGCTAAAGCATAGAATGGAAAATTACATAGATCATAACAATGCAATAAACAAATGAAACCCTTAATCCCATTTGCTTAAAATAAGATAAAATTGCATGCAAGAGAGTAAAGATTTGAGAATATATTTGTATTAATATCATAAGCTATCTTCTATCAGATAGTAGACAACAACTTCAATTATAGAATAACCCATTTGAAAATGAAACTTGTAATTACTTCATTACTTTTGCTCTGCAAAATGACATTACAGTTCCTACTATTTTATGACTCTCTAAAACTATCTAGAACCTAACCTTGCAGAATGGACCTACTTTTACAGAGATCCTTCTTAGAAAATTTGAAACCCTAACTTATGGCCTTGATTTCCCTTTTATAGAAAACAAGGGAGCGACAAGCTTCAGGCCAAAAGACACCTATCACCAAAAACCAAGCCAAAAAGGCTATACACAATTTTATTACAAAATATTCCTTATCCACATGTTGGTGCACATGATGAGGTGAAACCAAAATATTCAACTAATTATCAGTAGAAATGAAATCACTTGAGTCGTGCCGATATCACCTACACACTTTCGGATGGACCCTGAGATGCTTAGTCTTCTCTACACAATATTTCCCTTCCTAAAAAGGAAAACAGATCCCAACAATAAATAAAATTTCTCATGAATTAGAGGAAAATATGAAGCCTTTATGCCCTGGATCAGAGGAAATGGAAAGAGGAGCTTGGGGGTAAATATAATTTGTTGAGAAGGCATTGCAGCTTCCATGTCATTGCAGAGACGACTAGTTGCCAATCCTTACTCGAACAAATCCTTCATTCAGTTCCCTGTGAGCTCCCTCTTGGAACACTCTGCCAACAAATTGCACAGTAAGAACAGAGGAGATGTCCTGGGTGGCTTTTGATGATAAGAAAAGGCTTTCATGTCCCCTTTGACTAGAGCTTACTTTAGTGGCGAATATTCATCAATGGTGAATTTTTCATGTTGGTGACTTGGGAAATGGCGAATATTTTGTACCGACTCGGGGTGGCCATGTCGCCAAAAAATTATCAATTTTCATCAAATTTATGGCTTGATCGTCATATGTTTTATGTAATTAAATATTTCTATGTGAGGATTTCACCAATACAATATAGGTTGGGCACAAGGTAAATTTAATTTTTTCGCCTACACTCTCCGAGGTTGCCTTAATAGACGACCATAATTCGCCTATAGGCATGTGAAGATTTGTTCACTAGGAGAACCCAATTCGCCTAACATTTTTCTGACACATGTCTCCATTCACCCCAACTTTCGCCAACTATATTGTGTTTGCCAATTATTTGGATGACCCATAATCGCCTCGAAAATTACATGTCGTGTTATAGTTACGTAGGATTCGTCAAATATTTGTATACCATATAAAATTCCCATGGAATTCATCATATAAGGATTAGTATAAATACATACAAAGATCAGATCTATCTCTACACAACCTGGTGGGTTCTAGGCTCTGAATTCTGATCAATAGTGAAGTTTCAGACTAAGGAAATTCATTGTTGTTGACTGCATTGGCGACTGCTAGTGACCTAAAGGTGAGCAATCATATTTTTGAAGTGTTATAATGTTATTATGAATTTATCTATATTTTTTTGCACTGTTGAGTTCATTTTTATTTAGTGGCGACCCGTCAATGCCAAGTGGTCAACCGAGAAATTTAGACCTCAGACATCTAGATTGTAGGTCATAGGGCCAATGATACTTTATAATCTATTATTGCTTCTTCAACAAATTGATATTTTTTTGGCAGCCTTTATTTCATTGGAGATGTTGAATAGGAAGAAGGGTAGGAAACCTAAATGTGGGGAAGGCCATGAGAGGCCAATAAAAAGAAGAATGTTGTCTTCATACTTTGGCTTTGGAAAAGAGTGTGGTGAAAATTAGGAAGGTAGATCATCACAAGTACAAGTACAAAATTCGCAACCTACACTGCATGTTGAAGACAGTGGCGAACCTGTTATCTCAGATCAAGATGATCTTGAAGAAGATTATCTAGTAGATGCCCAAGTTATCCTGAATGATATAATTGACTTGGGTGATAATGCCATTGATGATAATGCATAGAAGGGGAAAAGAAAAGCCAGATCAAAAAAGGATGAACCACAATCAAAAAAGGATCGGGAGTGGGATATGTCGGTGAGGAATTTTTAAATTAATTGGGCATCAAAGTATCCATTCATTGAACCAGTAGAAAATCCAATTGAAGGTGAGCCTCCAATAGAATGTAGGTGTAAGATTTGCACTTGGAAACATAACAAGGAAATTAGGTTGCAGCTAAAATTTGACACCATAGAATAGCATATGGGTAAAGTTTATGAAAAACAAATGATAGACGGGGTCAAAAAATCAATGATAAGATGGAAAACAAAGGAGGAATGTAAGCATGTGAGGAATGCCAAAGAGTATTATTTTCATGAGAAAATACAGGCAAAGCCTACTGAAGTTAAAGGTTCCATTGAAGCTAGTTTTGGAAAAGAAATGCAAATAGAACAACTTGGAAAAGTTGTTCAATTAAGCGTTGTTTTTAATATTTTGAGCAGAGGGCATGCTATGACAATTAGTGTTTTATTACACTTTTTGAAAGCTCCTAACTATCCTAATAGAAACTGGTCAGTAAACAGTGGATGGGAATGGTCAAGTTGTCTTGCTGAGGTTGAAAAAGAAGATGTAAAGGAAAAAATAAGAGAGTCAAACTTTATTGCATTTTCTTTAGACAAAGTTACGGCAGTAGACAATAATTCATGGGTATGCATGCATGTTTATACTATAGAGAATCATACTCGCAAACCTCATCTACTATCTGTTGCTAAAATGAAGGAGAGTACGACAATGAAAAATTTATTTCAACTAGTAAAGAGAAGTTTAATTGAATATGGAGGTATGGATGACATGACGGTTGCCAAAAAATTGGTTTGTGTTGGAGCAAATGGAGCTTCAATAATTCAAGGTCATAGGAACGGTCTTTGTACAAAGATTGAAACTTCATTTGCACCGTACATTACTACAATTCACTGCATGGCTCACAAAATGAATCTAGCTTTTGGAATTGTGAGCAAGTTTGGTTTGGTAAAAAAAATTGAAATTTTAATTAGAGAGCTCTACTCACACTTATGTCGAAGTCCCAAGCGATTTATGGAATTTCAACACTTTGCTGATGAAATAACTGATGGGAATAAGCTTCTCAAGGATAATGATACCAGATTGTTCTCTTTGCATGGTCCAGCACATCGAGTTTTTTTTGAAAATCCATCCTTGATTGGACTATTTCACACAACTCGCGACAAATCAGATCAACCGAAATTTCCTGAACTTCTTCAAAGGTTAAGTAATCTAGAGACACTCTTAACTTTAGCAGCTCTTCTGCCCATGCTAGAGGAAATGAGGAATATTATGAAGGCTGCCTAAAAAAGAGCTTTGTATATTGCAGAATATGCTACGTTGTGTGAGATGACGTGCATGACCCTCGACTATCTCTATCGAAATCAACTAACACTATCTGATGAAAAATTTGTTAAGTGGCGGACACTCATAGATTTGAACAATCCTGATAAATTTTTACAAATCGGTGTAGATGGGGAGCTATGTGCCAATGTATGGGGAGTTGAGATACCAACGCACTTCTATGCCATGATTGAGCCCGAGGAACCAAGAAAGTGCCCCAGAAAGCAACTAGCAAGAGTTATAGGGGAAGATTTCGACAAGATTGTTGAGACTGTAACTATATCTATGAAGAAAATTGTGTATGTTCTTTCCTCACAAATTAGAAGTAGATTCCCTCTTGACAACCTACTCAAAGCCATGTCTATCGTGTTTCCTCATTATTGGAGCCTCAACAGTGCAGCTAATTTTCAAAGTAGGCTACTGACTTTGATAAAACAATTTTGCATATCCAGAGAATTGAATGGAGTAACTATAAATGGAATATTAGATGAAACTCATCTTCGAGAGAAATCATCTCATTTTGCATACACTATGAGAGAACAATATGGTAAAATGGGGAACCCCCGCGAAGAGGGATCAGTAACAAGGTTTTGGAAATATATAGCTGAGAACGCAGTGTTGTGTGATTCAATGCCAGAATATTTGAAGCTTGTTGATTTATGTCTTACCATGATATTGGGTTCGGTGGAAGATGAGAGAGTTTTTAGTGCTTTGGGGTTCCTAAAATCAAAGCTAAGAAACAAACTAGACAAAAATTTGGAAAATTGCTTGAGGCTCTCTACATCTAGGTATGATGTCCACACTTTTCCTTACGATAGGGCACTGCAAATCTGGAGGTCCAAATATGAAAGAAGAGGTTCAGGCAACACTTCAAACCAAAGTGCCAGTGGAACTATTGACTCATGTACTGGACCTAATGGTAGCATTGAGATATTGTTCAACGAAGGTATGCAGACTCAGAGTAAAGAAACCATAGACAAGAATCAAGAAAGCTCTGAATTTGATGAGGATGAATGGCAACTGTAAGAGATTGGTATTTATTAACCTTATTACTGTATCTCATCATTCATATTACAAAATCATATTACTTCTTGCAATTAGAATTTAATATTGATTTGTAATTGTATTTTTCAACTTTCTATTTCCATATTTAAAATAGCATAATAAAAGACCATAATGTGTTTATTGATACAGAGATGTTTATTGTTTATTTAGACATGTTTGAGAACTTAGATTTTCATTAATTCTTTCAAAATATAGCCATATGATACAATTCATTCAATAGTAATACACCAATTTGTGTGATTCTCCATGCAAATTGCAAAAGTGAATACAAAGTTTAAGAACCCTTTGCAAATGACCCTGGATTCCCTTTTATAGAAACAAGAGAGCAACAACCACTCCTGTGTGATTCTCCAATGTCCATGCAAAAGTGAATACAAAGTTTCAGAACCCTTTGCAAATGACCTTGAATTCCCTTTTATAGAAAAAAAGGAGCAACAAAAGCTTCAGGTTGAATTGCAAGTTTGCAACATGTGAAGACTCAACATCAAGATCACAAACTCAACACAGATTTATATGGCCATCATAGGTCGTATTAGCAATTTAACATCTGCTACATGTCCGATGTCTCCTGTTCAAAAAATAGAGTTCAAAATTAAATATTAATTCACACCATGACAAATTAAATATAAATAATAGAAGTGCCTAAAACCTAGTAATCAAAAATAGAGAATTGCATAAATGTTAAAGCAAGGGAGAATTTGAGAATACAAATTTACTAGCTGAAGTTTTGCACTGTGCATCATAGATTCATAGGCTGGATTAGAAAATTAGCAATAGCGAGTGCTGGTTTTTTCCTATTCACAAAACAGAGTTATTTCAAGCGATGCCAAATTCCAAACAAAGAAAAAACATAAAACCTAGAAATTAAGAATAAAAGAAGAAAATTGTGCAATACATACTATGATTCTTAAGATTTTTGTGCCAATTTTTGTAGGGTGCTCCACTCTTGATCTAATGGAAGGTCAATATTCTGTAAACTATGGAAAGTCAACTGCAACTTCTTCAACATCCCATAATTAGAAGATTGACTTGACATCACTGTTTCATCCAATACTAAATTTAGAGTTGTAAATGGTTGGATGAATTCCAGAAAGCTTTGGGAAGTTGTGTCCTTAGGAAGCAAGTCTAAATCAGACTTCATTTTTATCTCCATGCTTTTTTTGTAAACTTCTTTCCAATGAATTTATTTGATGGGTCAACGGTCTTAGACAAACCAAGTTTAATCAAATTATTTTTCTTTTATGCAGCTTCAATATCCCTTTTCCACATTTTTCCATAACTTTTGATGTTTCCCTTAGTTTCTTGCATTTTTGAATGATAGATGATTTCTTAACTGTGGCATCAATGCAGCTCTTAATTCCCTTGGATGCCAAGTAGTTGTCACTGGTACTGTAGACTACTTGCAGAATCTTTTTTGCCATATCCTCTTTTGAATAAACATGTATTCTCTTCTCAAAGTTGCCTTTGATCTTCATATAAATTACTCTCAAACTTTCACTCAATTCAAACCATTCACACAACTTGTCACTCCTCTACATTATTTTCCGCCAAATGTTTTCTTGTATATACTTCATTGTATTTTTCATATTATCTTTCAATCTATCCTCCAAAGTTTTTATTTTATCATTTGCATTCTGCAGGTCTTCTTTCATTTGTGCACATTTTTTTCTTTCTTCCTCTTGCAAATGTTTTTGTTTTTCCTTCCCACAATCCAATAGGTCCTGTATTTTTCTTATTTCAGCAGCAGCAAGCTCATAACTTTTGTATGATTTTTGAAAATTGGCTCTTTCCTCATCAAAATTTTTACTGCTTTTAGCCAGTTTTTCTGTCAGGTCCTTCAATTCTGCATCCATCTTCTCCTGCTCTACAATTTCTACTGCAGAGCTTGAATTTTTTATCCTTTTCTGTAAATCATTGCACTTGTTATCTGCTACTTTACTCCTTGGTTTTTCATTTGCCAGGTCTGCCTGTAACTTTTCTATTTGTTTCTCCAGTTTATTTTTTCTCTCTCCACCTTTAACAGTGAAGTGTAGACCACTTTGTTAGTCCTTTTTGACACACTAATTTTGTCCACATTATGTACTTTGGAAAAATCCATTTGGAGGGTGCTAACTTGAAATGCAGAGGGATCTATCTGACTGTGTGGTGGATTTTTATCTTTAGTTGGGGCCGGGGGCATAACAATCATGAACTCCATCATATCTTTATGTGGGTCATATGTTGGAAATACCCTGTTCCTTGCAGATTGTTCGTCTAAAACTTCAATCAAGGCAACCCTCTAAAATGTTTTTTTTTCTTTATTTTCTTTTGTTGCGTGTTCATATTTTTCATAGTAATCACGAAATTGAAAATCTGGGCTTGCTGAAGCAATTGAATATTTGAAAGGTGACATAGGAATAACAGAGGCTCCAGTTCCACTTATTCTTGTGGTTTTAACTAATGCTTCACTAGGATTACCAACAACAATTCCTAATCATGACCCACTCCCACTGACACTTCCATGTGTAGTTTTCATAATATTTCTAGGTGTGTGATCTGAAGCTACAAATGATTGTTTCGTAGTGTCAGTGGCACTTGATATAGGATTATAAATAGTATGAGTATCTACCACTAATGGCCTCTTGTGAGAGATATTTTATTGTAGCCCTTGTCCAACACCAAGACAACTAGTATCAGTAGTAGTACCCATGCCAACCCCACCAATCACAGCGGCACTTGACTGAACAATAATGGGAATACTATCCCCAGATTCCCCACCTGTGGTAGTGGTACTTGATTCACCACCAATGGGAATACCATGATGTGGTGGTGGTTGTGGATTTCAATCTGAAACAAATGTAGGTGGACCCTGAGGGTAATGAGTAGTGCCTATCTGTGATGAATCTGAAGAATCAAGTCCAATCACTGGTTAAACAGGAGCTTTTGATTTTGAATCTGATGGAAGTTGTACCTGAAGTGGATACCAAATGCCCTCTCCTCTAGGACCTATACCACCACCTTCAAAACCCATTTTTTTCCACAATGCTTGCCCCTTGGCTATATTTTTCTTTCATGGACTCATTGACTCCACCTAATATTTTAGAGATTGTAGTAGTTGTTGGAGTGGGCTCAACCTCATACTCATCATCATTTTCACTCATGTCATATGTTGTTGTGGGATGCTCCATATTCCACAATTTTCTAAACTCTCCATCCTCGTCAATGATCTCAAATTCTGCACTAGTCTTTGGTTCACCAAGATTCTTCCTCATAGTCCAAAAATCATTTATTTTTCTTTGAGTCCAGAAACTATCTTTACATTCTTGCAAAATTGATTTGGGAATAGATTTGTTAGATGAATTAGCAATTTTTTTGTAGAAATTGTAGGACCTCCTATTTCGGATGCCCTCGCCCTCCTCTGTTGTCCTCTGTCTGTGCAATGCCATAATTTGTGATGAAATTTGTTATGTTGAAATGTTATTGTCAGCTACAATTTTCTACATCTTTTTTTACCTCATCTTAGGAGTCCATGCTTCTAAGATTTTCTAGCAATGGTTTACTTTCATGTTGACATAACGCTGAAAAGTTCCCATTTTTCTTAAGCCTTGCTTGAACTACACCGATTGGATCATACTGCCAGAGACCCTCATCACCAAAGTTAAAAACTGTTAAAAAATCATGTGCCACATTGAATGCTTTTCTCTCAAATGTGAACCCTCCACATGAGAAAGGCAAGAAAGGAAATATGCTCTTCTTTTGCTAACCATGGAAGTGCCTATCTGTGCTCTCCAATTGTCGTACATACTCCAATGCAAATACCCTCTTTGTCATATGTATTGGAAGTATGTATGGTTTTACTATCAATTCGTAAAACCTTAACACAATGAATTCTTCCATGAAGAACCAGTCAGCCAATTCTATTTGACTTCCGAGTTGAATGCAATCTCTACAAGACACAGGCAACCTAGGCATTGGAGAGCTTGTAATTTCATTATACATTGGTACCAAAAAGAAGTCTACAAAATGGTTGTAGTTATTTCTATTATCATGCATCCTTATCTTTGGTTTCCATTCATATATTGGACACTCTGTTATGTTCTGAGTCTTCTCATCAATCTTATAGTTCACAATTTGAAGCTTATTGGTCTCGAATATTGCATGATACTTGGATAGAAGGAGATATCACAAGTAGGATGAGAGCCTAAATGTCTTACAGGAACCTTTTTTGATCATTAGTAATTATTTTTGCATGGATTCAATAATGTGCTCAATAAAATTGTATCTTATTGGTTGAACTACACAATGGATATTATAAATCATTTCAAGAGGGCTTGCACCCACTTCCCTATCATTTTCCAATCCTAGGAAAAACGACAGCAAGGAAATAGTATCCCCAACCCATGGAACAAAAATGTTAGAATCATAAGGAGGCTTATGATTCTAATCCAATAGAATACCAGTACCACTCTTTATTAGAGCTTTGATAAATGAATCTCTATGACCTGGATCGAGACTCTCATAATTCCCTGTTAGCTTTCCAAGGTCAATTTGGGCGTTTGAGTTTTGGGCTTCAAATCCTAGGTTCAACAAACGAGCAAATTATCCCTCGTTTATGGATAGAATTTCCTCTTTTGTATTTTTATTGACAATTGCTTTTTAATCTTCATCATAATTTTCAGTGCAGACCATGACAAAATTAGGGCAAGGGAATACTTCAGGTAACACCATGCTTCCCAATCCAGCATCCCACGATGCGATTTTATTTGTTCTTTGTTTTAACATTGGGTTGAAACCAGTAAATTTTGCCCTGGATGCATCTTCTGCCTTACTAGACAATGCATATCTAATATCTATGATACACTTTTCACCATGGATAGCAAGGTCATAAATATCATGGTATTCATCAGTGAAATCAGGTGATTTAATCAATTCAGTTAGGTACATTTTGTTTTTCACTTGGCTTCCTATTGAACTACTGCTTCCCGTTTTCCCCATCGCTGTTATTGTTAATAATTCAAAATAATGCTAGATAAAAACCTGAAAATGCTAACCCTCAAATTGGACCATGAGATTAAAAAAATTAAAAAAAGGCGGGATGTAGGTGTTCTAGATTTTACTCGGAATTTCTATTTCACTAGATTGGCACAGAAAGTCTCTGTTGCTAATTGCATTCCTCAATCTAGTAGTTGTTTCTGAATCTCCCTCGATTTAATGGTTTGTCCATGAAATGAAATACGATTATGATTTATGAGTCTCTTATTTTGAAAACTCTGAAAAGTACAAAAGTAATACCTAAAGAGAAAAATATCTAGAATCATGTTGTAATTTTATTAATTATTATTAATAACTATTCGATGTCGAAGGACAAAACATTCATTACTTCAGTATAAATCCTGAGGATATTAAATGTCAAACGTTCAATTCTGGACGAAGTTCTCACAAATGTGTTCACTTCCCACATTCGGGCCGAAATCCACCCTAAGCCGTTGATCTTTGCTCATCCAACAGATGATGGTACTTGTTGTTAGATGTCATGGGTCCCATGACTTTTGCCATTTTTCGAGCACATCACCATACTTGTGTCACTTTTTAGGACTGTTTTTTAAGTCTATTTAATCATTTTAAACTTTCGCCCGAAAAATAGTTTTATAGACTTAATTATATTTAATTAAATTTAAAACATTTAATTCTGGGTGACATTCTCACAAATGTGTTCACTTCCCACATTCGGGCCGAAATCCACCCTAAGTTGTTGATCTTTGCTCATCCAATGGACGATGGTACCTATTGTCAGATGTCATGGGTCCCATGACTTCTGCCATTTATTGGGCATGTCACCATACTCGTGTCACTTTTCGGTCCTATTTTTTAAGTCTGTTTAATCATTTTAAACTTCCACCCAAAAAAGAGATTTATAGACTTAATTATATTTAATTAAATTTAAAACGTTTAATTTCGAGTGAAGTTCTCACAAATGTGTTCACTTCCCACATTCGGGCCAAAATCCACCCTAAGTTGTTGATCTTTGCTCATCCAACGGATGATGGTACATGTTGTCAGATGTCGTGGGTCCCATGAATTCTGCCATTTTTCGAGCATGTCACCATACTTGTGTCACTTTTTGGTACTGTTTTTTAAGTCTGTTTAATCATTTTAAACTTCTGCCCAAAAAAGAGCTTTATAGACTTAATTAAATTTAATTAAATTTAAAACGTTCAATTCTGGGCGAAGTTCTCACAAATGTGTTCACTTACCACATTCATGTTGAAATCCACCTTAAGTCGTTGATCTTTGGTCATCCAACAGATGATGGTACCTGTTGTCAGATGTCATCGGTCCCATAATAAGAGACATTTAAAGATGTGAAATAGTTTGAGATAACTATTAAAAATATAATGTTAATATTATTTGTAAAAATATGAAATTCAAAAATAGTATAGAACACAAAACTTAGTTTCTAGAATAAAACAAATAACTAAATATAAATATAAATTTTGATATACAATTTGAAAGGTAAAAGTTAATATAAAAAAAGAAAACATTCAATATTAAATCGAAAATATTAATTTAAAGTTTAACAAAAATCTTTAAAAATATGTTTACGATATATAATTTTAAAAAATAGTTTAAAAATATATATAAAAGATCAACATAAATTTATTGTAATATAAATTTTAATTTAATAAATAAATAAAGACTAAAAATATATATTAAAGTTAAACATAAATTTAGTTTAATATAAATTTCAATTTAATATTGATAAATAATGTGGTGAATCTTATTGATAAACCTGCACCTCCTAAGGACCTATGCAATATGCATTACCTTTGATCCTAGTGAGACTATTGGAAATTGAAATTTGAAACACTTGATGGCCCACTATGAGTCTATATATCACCTACAAAGATCAAAGACATACTCTCATGAGGGGTTCTCATTGATGATTGGTCCAACATGTATGGTGAATGTAATAAGTTAAGAATATCTTTATACTTTATAATTGCATGAAGTAACATATTGATATGATAAATTTTATTTAGTGGTTAAGATCTTAGATGGTTTCTCTTGTCCTACTATAGGTTCTATTACTCTTCTAGATCCCATTAAGGTTGGTACTAAGTGCTTAGATGTCATTTTTGCTATCATTCCTAAATCCTACTTCAGATCAATTTTGTGTGAAGTTGGGACATCCTTGCCCTTTGTTCTCTTCCATGAAAGCGATCCCATCTACCCTTCATAAATGTCTCAAATTTCTTCATTATGACAAAATCTTAACTATAAATCATAGCATGTACCCAGTACCAACCCACACATGCACTAGTTCAAAACTTCAACAACAAGTAAGTTGGAGTTTTAGTTCAAATCTTAACTATATATTTATAAAATTACTATCAACCATAATCAATGTACAAATAATTAATGGAACGAACTCAATTTTTGTTTTTATATATTAAATATAGAGGAAGAAGCATTACATAAAAAAGATCATAGTATTAAATTTATTTTCATTGTTTAACAAAATATTGAAATAATGTAGCTCATACACAAAAAGCATTTGGAAAACTTTCATTAATAAAAATGAAATAGAATTATAGAAAGCATTTTTATATCCATAAGACTTTAAGAGGCAAACAGAAACAAACTGGAATTTGAAAAATTATCATTAATATTTATGCTTTGGAAATTTACAATTTTTACTTCTGAGATTTGAGTCCCTCAAAAACTTAAAAGACAAAATGAGTGAGCCACTGAGCCTGTGAGGTTTCGAGGACATAGGTAAAAAAAAAACTACTAGGGGGTTGGGGTAGGGCACAAGTAGTGGATGATTTACAAGTTTGCCCTAAGAATCTGACCCTCCTTCCATGTAGAATTATTCTGAGAGAATAAGCTGAGAGAATTATTCAAGCTACTTGGAGTTTGGAAAGTCGTCCAATAGCAACCATTTCCAGAGGAAGTCCCTTCCAATCCGTGCCCATTTCCTATGACACGTCAAGTGCTTTGCATTCAGGTTCAGGAGAAACGGTTGCCTAGCCATTGGCACTGTTTGGTTAGGGAGGAGAAGCTTGGATAATTCACTCGCCCAAGGGATCCCTACCCCTACTTGTGCAAGGATGAAAATAGTAATGTCGTCTCCAAGGAAGTCTTCCTTAAAAACCTTCCTCAACAACATCAACATATCCACCTTGTCTCCTCCCAGGTCCAGAAGAGACGCTAAGAACCGGGATGTAATGTCCGTGTTAACACGGTATCTATTTTTGTTTCGCAGAAACTCTCTACCCAACACCATCCGCACAGCCTCATTGGTGAATGACCCAACCTCCTTGCAGACTGATTGGAGGGTTGGGTCTCTCACGGAGCCTAGAAAGGCCCTTTGGTCCTCTACAGAAATGCTTCTCAAGCAGATGGGAGTGTCCATCTTGAGAAATAAGATTAACAAATTAAACAACCTAAGCCTATAAACCTAAACTAGAGGAAGAATTTAAATACCGTGAGCTCTGATGATTTATCTAGCAAATGGCAAAGGCTAATTAAAGATGAAAGAAGCAGAGATCATATATAAATAATTGAAGCTCTTGATTGTAATATTTACTTCTCTAGCCATATTAATTGCTTTAAATTTTTTTAAATATTTCGTTTCTCTGCAAATCTTTCCCATAAATGCACAAGTGTGCAAATTGGAAACAACTATAAACCAGTACCAAGTTGGCAAGTACCACATTGGAAGTCATGGGGACAAAGTGGATTGCAGTAAGTGAATAGATATATATTAAATGATCAAAATTATCGATCATCATTCGTGACATTTGATACATGTGTATTGAATCCAATTCCATTCCGGGCACTTTCTGGTGAGCTATGTTCTCTTCAGAAAATTGGGCCAAAATAAAACTTTAGCCATTGATCTACGATCATCGAATGGTTTAAAATCATTGATGGATTTTAGGTATGTGTCACCCTTCACGTGTCAAAGAGGCCATGCTTATTGATACATTGTGCAGAGTCTAGACTCAATGTGATGTGATGTGACTTGTCTATTAATGGCAATGAATTCATGAAATCGCCAATAAATTGTACATTTTTCTATAAAGAACAAAATATTTGTCAAAACAAATTAAATAATTTTTAAGCGGTGGATAAAAATCACCAATACATTTAAATAATTTTTCCTTCAGAGTAAAAAATTTTGCCCATACAATTATATATTTGCTCCTTTTAACAAAAAATATTCGCCTCCTACAATATATATTTTCTCCATAGAAAAAGGTATAATTCGCTAGAAATTTATGGAATTTTCATACCCTAGAAAAAAATCACCAATACAAAATATTTTTTGCCCTATTTTGAAAAAAAAATTCGCCATCAATATAAAAATTTCCCCCCGAAAATAATGTTTGATTCTCCAGGATTTTACACAGTTGCTCGGGGGGTGGTTTCTTAAAGTTATCCCAGCCTTTGACAATCCTCGGATCTTTCACAACCCCTCTGAAATGAGAAACCTCATACTAGAGAAAAAAAATCCATCCAACGACTCCATACATAATTCTACTGGAACACCATCTTCTTACTAATGAAAAACTATTCTCAGAAAAATGAAGAAGTTTGTATCCATTTCTACCCATTCTATCACCAGCCTAGTAAATTTATAATCAGAATTCCATTCAAAGTGGCGGTGCTAATCTATGTGAAGAATCATCATCTTGATATTTTCTACTCAACTTGCCAACTATGGATTCCAACAATCATGCCTACAACTCAAGTCACCACCATTTCTAGGCCATCACTCCATTGCCACCTACATATGCTCACCTTGCATGAATAATTTTTTTCTGATCTTATTCCTTATTGAGGGTACAGTATTCTTCTTTAGGATTCCTGTCAACAATCAAATCTCTGAATTCATTAGAGAACTCATGATCCATCATATCTAAACCTGGAGCTTATCCTGATCATTTCACATCTCATTCTTAATTGTCTAATCAGTCCTTTACCAAACAAGAACTTCGCACAAGCTTCCTCGGGGCTGAGTTGATATTCAAAACTTCAAACTCATCGCCATCAATCCTACATCAACAAGTCTGCATCCTATTCATCCTATCTTTCCCAAGTAGGCTATGACCAATGTCTTTAATGATCCCTTTTAATCTCAAATTTGAAACTCAGTCGTAGATCTTTCCCAACCTGCCAAATCAAATGATCATTATTTGTCGATGTGGCACTTGACCTTCCATTTGTATTTGCAGACCCATGAATTCATGACTAATCAATGTCATATCATCTTTTGACCAGACTTTGTCAGCGGCCCCACCGTAGTCTTCCTAGTCAGCCTGAGTCATGTGGCATCATCTTGCAAAGTCATGGTTTGTAACCTCCTTGCAACTTCCATCACAAGAATAGGGGGGTCATCGAATCTATTCACACTTTTTTGCTCTGCACAATTCCCATTAACCCTTTCAGAATTAAAAGTCGGGCACCTTTTATCTTAGAACATAACATCGTCGTTCATCTTGAACACATGCCAATTGATAGGACCATTAGTAAACCAGTTTTTACCACCTGAGAACCAGTGACATGAGGCTTCAGTAGGTTACACCACCAGCTTGTCCTTTGCACTGAAGACACATGGCATCATCTCGTGATGTCGTGGTCTTTATCTTCACTGCACTTTTAACCACGGGGAAACACAAACCATCGGATTTGCTTTGCTTTTATCAACCACCTAAAATACTTAGGAATTTAAACTTAGGAAAAATGCGGGCACAAGCATAAATATGACTATAGGGAAATTTAGCACACGACTTTAGGAAAATCATTTCTAAAACCAGTCTACCACAATTTAGCACTTAGGAAATGAAAAGGCCCTACCAACAGAATACAACCCTCGGCCTTAGTGGGAAAAATTAATGACAAAATATATCGTTGCTAGGGTTTTCTTCACAAGACAAGAAAAATTGATAAACCCTAAACCCTAGACCTTGGACTTTGACATAGGGTGCAAATAAAACTAGAAATATCAATATTTAAACTCAAAAATTGAAAATTCTCATGCAATCAATTTTCAAGGCTATCAGTGGCTCTAGTTGGGGATGCTCATTTCACAAGAGTGAGGTGAGAAAACAAAATCTTTGGTGAAGTAGATCAAAAAGAAATTACCTAGACAAGGTAACTTCAATAGAAAAGGAAACTATACTACCAAAGAAAACCTATTTAATGCTCATGGATAGCAGTTACTTTTAAGATAAGTAGAACCTCAAAAATTGTCCATGAACAAGCAATTCAAGAGGGAATTATTAATCATTACATTAGGCATAGAGTCAGAAAATTTACTCTACCCCAAATTACTTGTGGCCTGCAGGGTCAAACCACACGTGATGGCCCAATGTCATATGTCAATATCAACCAATGTTTTCCTCTATCGAAAAATGTAGTTATGATCACATTGCATCTTGAATAGTCTAGAGACATCACTGATATAATTGTTCCTTCCTCAACATGTCATAAAAAACCCTTATCTCGGTGCACTATCCATTTATCTAAACCTTGTTATCAAACATTGCTTGAAATAAACAAAACCCATACTCAATATCTGAAATGGAGATGTGCTGACAACAAGATTTAATAGGTTTCATGTATGCCTCATCAGGCTGACAAGGGAAGTAAAACACTTCATACTTTGTTATGCAATTGTCATCATGAAATTTAGTTTCTTCATCTATTTGCACCTCTATAACATGCTCATCATTAAATAATTTTTGCAAACATGGTACAAACTCATTATGAAGATCAAAAGAAAATCTCTCATATGGAGGTCCATCCAATATGATAATTGTTTTACAAATATCTATATCTGAACAATCGATATTTGAAAACCATTCTAATTCACTTCCATTTTCCATTGTTGTAGCCAGTGGTTCTTGATCAACTTTGTGTACATTAAGATCACTGTATGATGAAGAAACATCATCATTCACCTTTTCAACAAAAATATCCTCATGTACAATAAAACATTCCAATTCTGGTTTCAAAATGTCATGTGGAGTAACAAAACAACAATATTCTTCATCTATTGCATAATCTCGATTAATATCAATGAACTCCACACTCTCATATTCAATGTCAGCATTCGTAACATCATAAACAAAGTCACCCTCATATTTTCTAATTACAAATTTTTCTAGATCAATTTTATAGAAATCTTGAAGAGTATCAGGACAACAGGTTTCAGCATAATCTTTTTCATCTTCTTCAATCTCCCACTCTTCATATGAAGCAAACTCCTTGCACAGAACTAGTTCACTACAGGGCTGATCCCTAAAGTGGTCTAATAAAATCTCCTCATTATTTGAACACACCACACAACTATCTATCTCACAGATATTATCAGTAAAAGTTGATGGCATCTCATCATCTGAATTATCATTATTATGTATAACTACTTCCTGAGAGACTGAATTAATATCTTCAAAATCTTGCATATTTGCATCTATTTCAAACATAACACTTTCTAACTCTTCATACTCATTGTTGGATCTACCTAAAGCACAAGACTGCGGACAAATATCCAGTGGGATCTTCTTCCAGGAGCAACTACTATTGTTGTCATTTGGTGAAGTGATTGAAATTATCTCCATCTCTATATCCAAAATGTCATATAATTTCTCATTAACCTTCTCTACATCAACATAAGGAATAACCACTATCTGGGACAAGTTCTCTCCACTCACATTTTTGTTCAATTCATAATCAATAATAGGGAAAATGTGATCAATAGGGATGTAAATGCCTTGATATTGATCTTTATCTTCTGACTCATTCCTTTCTTTAACCTCTATTATTTTTGGATAGCATACCCTTGCAGATAAATGACCCCTAGGGATTCCATTCTTCAAGTTGTTTTCAATATCCATTGCTATCCTATAATCCTGGTGCAAGGTTTTAGGATCTTTATCTCTCAGCAGATAACTCTCTTCTTCATCAAATGCAGCCAAATAAACAACTAAACATACTGCATCATTTGGTCTATAACTACTAGGAATGTCATCCAATGCCCTAGTGAACCTGAGATTAAAAGTAGGTACTAACTCATCTTCTTCCTTCTAGATATCCATGAATTGTTTCATAACTAAGCTTGGATTAATTCTTTCACCAAACTGTTCCATGAATGCTACCTTTAATTCATCCCATGATGAGATAGAACATGCTGGCAAGTAAGAAAACCAACCTGACATTTTCCTTCAAAGATTGAACAAACAAATTCATGAAAAACATCTTCTTGATTTATCTCAAAATCTCCCATTAATTTAGAAAACTCTTGCAAATGTTGACGTGTTGATTTTGATCTTTTCCCACTGAATTTTGGCAATTGCTCACTAACCTTTGTAGGAACGGGATTTGGGAAACCTTGGATACCATTAAAAATCAATGGCTTATATTTTCCATAAATAAATCTCTATGGTGATTTGGCAGAGGTTGCACATATATACTCAACATTTCATGGGGAAGCACATTCATTTCCCTACTTCTTTCTTTTTTCCATAAATCTTAAACTATTGCATTGTACAACTCAAAACATACTCCATCTAACTTCATACAGAATGTGAAAAATTATATCACAAAAGTATGTAAAATAATCACTACCATTCCCTTCCTTAGTGCTTCTCTCACTCTCTAGGGAACATTTCTACACATATTTTTCATGAAAAATATACTTAACTCATGAAAATCAAAATACCTAGAAATGGTGAAGTTGTTGCTTCTTTTTTTTTACTAGGAATTTGAAAGATCACCTTCACTCATTCAAATCTTTAACACTGATCTTTGACAGAGTTGCCACCTCCTTGCAGAGGATAAAAACTCAAACAATTGGAATTTTTTCACGTCAGATTTGTTTCAACACAACACTGCAACACATCCTCATCATCAAATGACATTATACAAATTATGTCCTCAACCTGTCGGGCTACTTCATCATAAGAGCTCAAATTTTCTTCATCTCTTCTACCAATTCCTTAGTTCTTCTTCAAACAAATGCACACTAGTGCATATATCTCAAAGTTTCAAAGTCGTCACCCACAACTTGTGAGATATTACAAATAATCTTAAAACATGGACAGATCTAGACAAAAAAATTTATCAAAAGACAAATTATAGAAGATTCTTTGACAACATTTATGAGAATTGACTCAAACCAACAAGGGACATATTAATAAATTCTTCTCTCTATGGGCAAATATTTGAGTCTTGTGACGCAGGAGAAATGCTCAACCATCAAATCACAAAAAAAAAACCAGACAACTTTATACAACATTCCCTGACAGAGTCACCATTTTTGCTGGTGACTCAGATGGGATAGCCTCAACTATAAGAAAATCCTTTTAACCAGAGATTCTCAGCAGTTCAGTCTTCCCCAGCAGAGTTGCCATTTTTGTTGGTTCCCAAAATAAATGAGTTTACACTGCCACAAGGAAGAGACCAAGCTGATTCCTCCAAATACCTATGGAAAACCACTTCCAACTATCAATATCTGTCAAGCTTGGAACAACTTCAAAAAGGATACAAGATCCTTCTACACTTTGGGCTTTGTAGAACCTTGAGAGCATAATCCCTTCAGTGAACTTCTTGATTTCAACAACACTAATTAGAAGTTTACTGAAAAATAAAGCAGATTATCTCATAAAAGGTCTCAACAGAAAGGGAGAATGCTCAAGGATGTAAAATCCTTTAGTCCTCCTCAACCTTAGGTTGGAGCATGAGATGGGTGGGACAACTTTCAGAAAATACATGAAAACTTAACAATGATATCCTGATATTTAAAGATTTGTTCTAAGGAATCACAAAGAAAATAGACTAGAAACCAAAAACCTAATGATATTTTCTAGTAAATACTAGTGCCTTGTTCATTTGGGCTACAAAGTCTTTTAAATGTTGCTGAAATCTAATAAAAACTTATCTAATAGCTGATTTAGTCTTGAACCATACTACCTTACAATATCATTATGTCTAGCATCCCTTACCCGAACTACTTATCAAATCCTAGTATAAGTCTTATTTCTTTGTAATCTCATTCAAGCATTTTAATTAACCCCTTGGACTAAAGCATAGAGTGGAAAATTACATACATCATAACAATGCAATAAATAAATGAAACCCTTGATCCCATTTGCTTAAAAAAAGAAAAAATTGCACGCTAGAGAGTAAATATTTGAGACTATATTTGTATTAATATCATAATCTATCTTCTATCAGATAACGGTCAACAACTTCAATTACATAATAACCCATTTGAAAAGGAAAATTGTAATTACTTCATTACTTTTGCTCTGCAAAATGACATTATAGTTCCTACTATTTTTATGACTCTCTAAAATTATCTGGAACCTAACCCTGCAGAATGGACCTACTTTTACAGAGATCCTTCTTAGAAAATTCAAAACCCTAACTTTTGGCCTTGATTTCCCTTTTATAGAAAAAATGGGAGTGACAAGCTTCAGGCCAAAAGACACCTGTCACCAAAAACCAAGCCAAAAAGGCTATACACAATTCTATTACAAAATATTCCTTATCCACATGTTGGTGCCCATGATGAGGTGGAACCAAAATCTTCAACTGATTATCAGTAGAAATGAAATCAATTGAGCCATTCTGATATCACCCAGACACTTTTGGATGGACCCTAAGATGCTCAGTCTTCTCTACATAGCATTTCCCTTCCTGAAAAGGAAAATAGATCCTAATAATAAATAAGATTTCCCATGAATTAGAGGAAAATTTGAAGCCTTTATGCCCCGAATCAGAGGAAATGGAAAGAGGATCTTGGTGGTAAATATAATTTGTTGAGAAGGCGGTGAAGCTTCCATGTCATTATAGAGACTACTGGCTACCAATCCTTACTTGAACAAATCCTTCTTTCAGTTCCCTGCAAGCTCCCTCCTAGAACACTCTGCCAACAAATTTTAGAGTAAGAACAAAGGAGATGTCCTAGGTGGCTTTTCCTGATAAGAATGGCTTTCATGACCTCTTTGACAATCCTCTAATCTTTCACAACCCCTTTGACAATGAGAAACCTCATACCAAAGAAAAAGCATCCATCCAATGTCACAAAATATGCAATGACTCCATACATAATTTTGTTCGAACACCATCTTCTTATTGATAAAAAATTATTATCAGAAAAATGAAGAAGTTTGTATCCGTTTCTACCCATTCTATCACCAGCCTAATAAATTTATAATCAGAATTCCATTCAAAGTGGCGGTGCTATTCCATGTGAAGAATCATCATCCTAATATTTTCTGCTCGACTTGCCAACTATGGATTCCAACAATCATGCCTACAACTTAGGTCACTGCCATTTCTAGGCCATCACTCCATTGCCACATGCATATGTTCACCTTGCGTGAATGGTTTTATTCTGATCTTATTCCTTGTTGAGTGTATAGTCTTTTTCTTTAGGATTCTTGTCAACAAGCAAATCTCTGAATTCATCAAAGAAATCGTGATCCATCATATCTAAATCGGAAGCTTATCCCGATCATTTCACATCTCTGAGATATCATTCATAATTATCTAATTAGTCCTTTACCCAACAAGAACTTCACACAAGCTTCCTCAGGGCTGAGTTGACATTAAAAACTTCAAACTCATCACCATCAATCCTACATCGACAAGTTTGCATCCTATCTATCATATCTTTCCCGAGCGGGCTACGACCAATGTCTTTAATGATCCCTTTTAATCTCAAAATTAAAACTCAGCCACAGATCTTGCCCAACCTAGTAAATCAAATGATCATTATTTGTCAATGTGGCATTTGACCTTCCATTTGTATCCATGAACCCATGAAGTCATGACTAATCAATGCCATATCATCTTTTGACCAGACTCTATCAGCGACCCCACAGTAGGTCTTCCTAGTTAGCCCGGGTCACATGGCATCATCTCATGATACCACGGTCCATAACCTCCTTGCAACTTCCATCGCAGGAATACGGGGGCCATCAGATCTGTTCATGCTTTATTGCTCTACATAGTGCCTATTAACCCTTTCAAAATTAAAAGTTGAGCACCTTTTATCTCAGAACATAACATCATCGTTCATCTTGAACACGTGCCAATTAATATGATCGTTAGTAAACAATTTTTACCACTTGAGAACCAGTGACACAAGGCTTTGGCAGGTTATACCATCAGCTTGTTCTTTTTTGCTAAAGACATGTCGCATCATCTCATGATGTCACAGTCTTTACCTTCACTGCACTTTTAACCATAGGGAAACGTGGACCATCAGACCTGCTCTTCTTTTATCAACCGGCTGAAATAATTAGGAATTTAAACCTAGGAAAAATGTGGGCGTAGGCATAAATATTAAAAGAGACCAACTATAGGGAAATTTAGTACACTACTTTAGGAAAATAATTTCTAGAACCAGTTTACCACAACTTAGCACTTAGGAAATGAAAAGGCCTCGCCAACGGAATACAACCCTCGACATTAGTGGGAAAAAGTAATGACAAAATATATCGTTGTTAGGGTTTTCTTCACAAGACAAAATAAATTTTGATAAACCTTAAACCCTAGACCTTGAACTTTGACAAAGGATGCAAATAAAACCAGAAAGATCAATATTTAAGCTCAAAAATTGAAAATTCTCATGCAATCAATTTTTCAGGGCTATCACAATCATCAGGTTTTTTACTGACAGAGTCACCACCTCCCTAGCAGAGAAAAAATTTCAAACAGTTGGGAGCCATTTGAAGCATAATTCCATTCTGGGTCTTTCTCAACAACAAAGTCATACATTCTTCTTTAAACTAGCTGTCGATAAATCTTCTCCAAGTCTAAAAAACTCTAGATTTGAAATAAATTTCAGATTTATAAACCTTTCTTGACTCCTTTTCATATAGATAATTCCTTGGTTGAGTCCCCAGCAGAGTCACCATCTTGTCTATGTGTTTTCCTACAACCCTTAGTCCTAAGGATTTCATCACATTCCAAGGTGGGGATAAAACCTTCAATGCGGTCTCTAAACTATCAACAAACTAACGACATGGAATTCCAACAACACAAGGCTCTCACAACCTTCTTCACTTAGAGCTCCATCGTACTCAGGAGGGTGTTCCTATTTTGGGCCTATACAAATAATAACCTTTCAACATCTCAATCTACAAGCCCAATTTTGGGCCTATACAAATAATAACCTTTCAACATCTCAATCTACAAGCCCACTAAAGATGGAATGTTCTCAAACACACAAAGACATTACATACATTTCTTTATAATCAAGCCAAATCCCATTTTCTCTGCCTCTAAGAATATATGAGAACACAGACTAAAAAACTAAAAGGGGGAAATAGACAAGAAGAAAATTGGTTATGGAAATGTTTTAAAAAAAAATCTTGGACTGCAACAGGCCAGTATCTATCCCAAGGCACAGAGTCAATTATTTAATCACAAATGCAAATCTAAAGAGTAACTAATTTCGAACTAGTGATATTTTCAGACAGTAATGCAACTCTTTATGTGGTTACATAAACCATTCTTGTTAATCCATAAACTATTTCCTAAGTTCACAATGATTTGCCTACAGACTTTAGTTCCTTCCTTGAAGGAAACCCATAAACACAATCACACATTAACATGGAAAATTTCAAGACAAATCAAAACATCCTTAACATCTTGATTCATATGAAAATGGAAATACAAATGGAGATAGTTTTGCAACAATATAACAGACTGCTCATTTACCAATTGAAATTACTGCAAGATTTGTACATTCATTCCCTCAATAATTTTCCTCTAGCGAAGAGCTACACAAAATCCTAGTCTACCTACCCAGAAAATGAAAGAACTCAGAACCCCTAATACAATCTTGGTATTCCTTTTATAACATAAGGAATTCACAAGCTACACGTTGTTTACATATGTCTAACTTATTCACCTAATTAGCCCTTTTCTTTTTGAGAGTTACTGAATGGATAAGGTCGCCTATATTTTATCATGATGTGTAATGGTCTGGATGGCCATGTGTGGTAGCCTTCATGTCCAGGATCATAGATCATTAAAGGGGACCTACCACCATACTGACTACATCACCATTAAACATGGGTGGTTATAGATGCAGAAGATACCAGCTCGAGCAACTTTCACTACTCATCCTATTAGGGGATAACTTTGAGAGTGCGGGTTTGTGGTGCTACCAACCCAATTTCTCAGTGTCCGCATCGCCCATTGTTCCCCCGCACTTCTACATTCAAAGGGAAAATTTTGCCTCGAGAGAAAATCTAGTTAGATGCAAACTGTTAAATAGTATTATGTTTGCACATTAATCACCTTGTTCCTCTCTAGCACTTTGGTACATTTTCAAGCCCCCTTTGGCTGTATGACAGATTCCTCATAGGTTTCCTTTCAGGGCTTTGACATCTTTTCTACGATACAATCCATTTCTTACAAGGTCTTAACATAGCTGCACACATCTCTAAACTTCTAATCTCTAGCTCATTCACTCATATACATTAATGACTTATTCATCCTCACATTGATCTGTATATAAGATAATTTTAATATCCATTACAAGCACAACTGTATACTACCCATCACAACTCTAGCTTCACACAAATGATGGTGATCAAAAAATCATCTTTTCGTGATTTTTTTCCTTCGAAAGTGCATGAACAATCTTGTGCATCTCTACGATTCTAACATTTGTTTGAGTGTAAAATTCAAACACTGGCATTTTTTATATGTTGACTGACTCGGGCCATACTAATGGTCATGATATATTCATATGATAGGCTTTCTAACAAGTAGATCATCAACCTTACCATGTTTCAATACAACTCTGGTTTTGCTAAAGATATCCTGAATATCTCGCTAGGTTGACAATTCTCATTCCTTTTTAGTCATCACACGACACATTTCTTCCTCTTACTCAAGGCTCAGTAAAATTAATTAGGGAACTTCACCAAGCATCGAGTTATCAATTCAAACATCACACAACGCACATTCTCTCATCTAATTGGGACTCGCTGAAGTGGAAAAACATTCCCACCGAGTCCCAAGTGGTCCCACACACACAACTACAGAATACAGAGCTTCCCTAATCAACAAAGTGGGATCCAATGAAGGCGAAATGTACGACTTTTTATCATACGACTTGAGACTTGGTGAGAATGAAAACATTTTTTGTTGAGTGTCGAGTTCCTTCCCAAGGGACACCTTGGAAAAGTCAAGTATACTGAATGGGATCACAAGACTCAAGACCCACCTCTGGCATGAGTTGTCAAGTATTTATTTTCCCACTAGTCTGATTTTGAAAGGATTCTACTAGACTTTGATGAGTTTTAAAGGGGCCAAAATTTTAGGGCTAACAACACCACTATATGCATCTTAGTTGGAAGGAGGGACAATAACCCCTAGCTTCAACACACCTGCATTATTATCACCGATGATCTAATCTTTATAGTGATTCTTTTGAACATATCTTGCTAGAGTCTTAGGGGATTTTTCTGATTCCTTTTCCTCTATTTATTTTTGTCTTCTCATTTTTCTTCTTCTTCTCTTTAGCATAGGGAACAACATCAAGACCATAATCCTCAGGTACTAATGAAATCTTATCCCAATCTTCATCTACTTTTACATTTGCACATTCTACTATCTTCCAAAGTATTTTATACCAAAGCTTATAAGGGGTCTTTGAATGATTAACTCACTTGAACACTATGCTAATAATATATACTGCAGCATGCACAACTTCCTTCCAATACATATATGATCGATGAGCATCTTTCAACATTTTTCTAGCTATCTCTTGAATAGTCCTATTTTTCCTTTCAGCAATCCCATTTTGTCGTGGTATCCTAGGAGTAGACAAATGTCTCCTAATGCCATTCTCTTCACAAAATATTTCAAACTTATTTGATGTAAATTCACCTTCTCTATCAACCCTTAAGCATTTTATATTAGTATCTATTTCATTCTCAACCATAGATTTGGAAATATTAAATCTATCTAAAGGTTTTGATTTATCCTTTAAAAAAGTAACCCATGTCATTCTAGAATAATTATTAAAAAATATCATAAAGTACATTTGACCATTAGGTTCCCTTATTCTCATAGATCTACTTAGATCAATATGTATTAGCTCCAAAGGTTTTGAAGAAGAAAATTCCTTGCTCTTGAATCTTGCCTTTGTCTGTTTTCCAATATAGCATTCCTTACATATAGTGTTTGCAATGTTAGAGTAATTGGGTCTTTACTTGATTAATTAAACATTATTTGTTTAATTATTTAAGTTCCCAATTATCTTTTTACACTTAAGCTAACATTAGGTGCATATAATTAATTATTATGTGCAAGCCTAGGGTTTTCCCTTTTTAGGGTTTCTTGTCCTATTAGAGGTTTATTTTTCTTTTCATTGTATTATCTTTCACAATACATTTTTTGGTGAATTGGAGGTCTCATATTTTGAGAATATTTTTCCTATGTTTTGTATGTTCTTTAGATTTTGCTTCATTGCTTCTCCTTGTAACAGGTTATTTGGCTTGTAGAAGATCTTCAGGCTACTGTGGGGTTGTATTTCTCAACTCCTATATGGTATCAGAGCAAGAGAGCTAGGAGGAAGGACAAATTATTTGCAGACAGATTTCTGAAGAATGGAAGTTGACGTAAACCTCTATTCACGGGCCTTGCCTTCATCTTCTCCTTTGTGACACATCATTTCAGTGGACTTGTCTTGTTTCTCCTTTATCATATTATGAGGGAGATTTTATGTTGTTAGTGCTAATGCTTCTTGGTTTTGTTTCAAGTTTGATCAGTTCACTGTTGGCACCTGTATTTTCAACTAGCAGCTTCTTCTTGCATGGTTGAGTAGTGTCGTTGGGGTCACTCATTCAGATTCATGTCCTACTTGCATCTTCGAATGTTAGATGTTTTTCTTTTGTATGCCATCTGATTATTGTTCGAGTAGTGTCGTCGGGGGCACTCATGCAACTTCTTGTTCTTGATCATCATCTTGGCTTTTGAGGAGGCTCTTCATTCAGCACTATGGCAGTCATCATTTGACAGTTGTCCACACTTTTCTTGTATCTCAAAGGATGTTCTTTTGCACTTCATATAGTTGCATCTTTGTAATTTTGAGGGAGGATTTTGTTCCCACTGGGTTTTCCCTCTTCCTCTCATCTTTCTTCTTTTCTTACCTCTTTTCTGTCTCCTTAGTTAGACTTTAAGGGGGGTGTTAGTGGTAATTTTGCTTCAATGCATTTCATGCATCACAGAACTGATAGTGTGCTTCTTCTTGGCACCTTGCATAACTGAATCTTCTTCTCCATAATTTATGGGCAGTCAGCTCATGCAAATTACTACAATAAGCTAACTAATACAATAGTGTGTTAGCCTACTTTTCATCAGCTTCTTTCACCGTAATTTCTTCCTTGAAAGCGGTGGACATTATTTGTATATATAATACTTTGGCATATTGTAATGACAAAATGAATTAAGATGAATTAATAGAGTTTCTTTTTCTTTATTCTTTATTCTGATTTCTTTTGTAAGTTTTGTTTTCTCTTTCCTAGCTAGATCTATATTTTTGCTTTGCAGAAAATTTAACATGGTATCAGAGCATGTTAAATTTTCTACATTGTAGAATACAGATCTAGCTAGGAAGTAAGAAATAAAACTTCTAGAAAATAGAGAAGAAAAGAAGAGCTGCAAGAATGAAATTATATTAATTCATTGTGCAAATTACAATTGTAAAATGCAAATTTATACAAATAAAGAACTCTCATAAGAGCTGAATTCATGGAGGAGATGAGGGTAATTTCAGAAAAGCCAGAGTTAAAACTGAGACCTTCCTTCATTAGCTCAAATCTAATTTTGTTGCATTGTTGTCCTAACAGGCATGCAACTGCAACAGTCTCACCATAAATCACCGTAAATCAAGGAGAAGACTGAACATGAAACATGCAATCAACAGTTTTCCATAATTAATAGAGAAGACTATGATAGAACAAAGGTTGAGTTCTTAGTTGGAGTTAACATTACTCTAACACCCCCAATTAATTCCAACTAAGGACAAAAGGACAGATTCATCTCTCATAGCACATGTAGATTCAGTGAGTAAGCTTTGACATGAGCGATTGGGCCATGTCAATTACAGATATCTTCAGTAGATGAGTACACAGGCACTTGTTCTTGGGCTCCCATAGATTTCCTACACTAATGGTGTTTGTCATGGTTGTGTTCTTGGCAAGCATCACAGAGATCCCTTTCTGAAGGGGAGAGCCTCTCGTGCTTTGGCACCCTTGGAGTTGATTCACAGTGACCTCATGTCATTTCCCACTCCTCCTTTTTCAAGGGCTAAGTATGTACTCATGTTTATTGATGAGTTCTCCAGACGCACATAGGTGTACTTTCTTAAGTACAAGTCTGATGTCTTTGATTCATTTTGAATCTTCAACACATATGTCAAGAAGCAGTCTGGCTGTTCTATTCAGCAGATACGTACAGATAATGGGGGGGAGTATGTGAATCAAGCTTTCAGAGATTTTTGCATTGAGCATGGTTTGCAGCATTAGTTTACTATTCCCTACACCCCTTAGTAGAATGGTGTCGCTGAACGTAAGAATAGAACTTTACAGGAGATGGTGAATTGTATGATTCAGTCCAGGTCCATGGATTCATCTTTTTGGGCTGAGGCAATCAATTGTGCCAACTATATTCAAAATTGGATGCCTCACAAAGCTATTCGACATATGACTCCTAAGGAGGCTTGGTCTCATGACAAGCCTGATGTTTCCTTTTTTTGAGTATTTGGTAGTGAGGCATGGGCCTTTTTATTCCTGATGCTCAGAGGAAAGCCATGGAACGGAAGAGCCAACCTCTCATTTTTGTTGGCTACTATGAGGATGTTAAGGCATACAGGTTGTTTGATCCTGATTCCAGAGAGGTCCTGTTTCGACAGGATGTTCAGTTTGATGAGTGTCTTCCCACAATGGATACCCCGACTCTAGTGTCTACTCCTCTGCCTACTTTGGCCACTGCACCCCTTCAGGATCTTTTTGAGGATAATTCTGATGATGGTGCTGATGATCCACCATCCCCACCTCCACCTGCTCCACCTTAGATGCCCAAGTGGGCTCGCCTTACTATTGTGGTGGTAGGTCCTATGGCTGGTGATCCTTTAGATACTTGTCACACTCGTTCTCATACTATGGGTTCTAGTATTTTGAGTCATGCTATTTCAGATGATCCTCAGAAGTTTTCAGAGGTGATAGGTCACCCTGAGTAGGATTGTGCTATGGAGGAGGAGTATTCTTCTTTGATGAGGAATCATACTTGGGATCTCTATCCTCTTCCTAAGGGTAGAAAGATGGTTAGGTGTCGCTGGTTGTATCGCACTAAATATGTTGCTGATGGTTCCATTGATAAGTACAAAGAACATCTTGTTGAGAAGGGTTTTTCACAGGTTGAGGGTATTGATTACTCCGAGACATTTGCCCCTATTGCCAAGATGAATTCCATTTGCTTTGTACTATCTCTTGCAGCTTCTCGGCATTGGCCTATTTTTCAGATGGATATGAAGAGTGCCTTATTGCATGGGGATCTACAAGAGGAAATCTACATGGAACAACCTCAGGGATTTGTGCAGGATAGTTCTTTGGTTTGCAGACTTTGTCGTTCATTGTATGGTCTCAAACAGGCCCCTCGGGCTTGGTATGAGAAGATGGACTCTTTCTTGCTCTCCATTGGGTTCTCCTATAGTCATTCTGATCACACCATCTACATTCAGCTTCTTTAGGGTGACATCTTGATTCTTATGCTATATGTTGATGATCTTCTCATCATAGGTAGCTCATCATCTATGATTCAACATATTCAGTGTGACTTGATGGATTACTTTGAGATGACAGATCTCGGTCTATTGCACTATTTCCTTGGTCTTCAGGTGATTCAATCTTCTGATGGGATCTCTCTCTACTAGTAGAAGTATGCTCTTGACATGCTTCAGTGCTTCGGCATGCTTGATTGCAAGCCTGCTCCCACTCCATTTTAGTCAGGGGTTTTTTTTACTACAGCTTGTCCCACTCCTTCAGTTGATTCTACACTTTATAGGCAGTTGGTTGGTAGTTTGTTGTACCTGACTCACACCCATCCTGATATTTCCTTTGTGGTTGGTCTTGTCTCTCAATTCTCCCATGATCCTCATGAGAGTCATTGGCAAGCTGCCAAACATATTTTGAGGTACATTCAGGGCACTAGTTCTCATGGCATTCATTATACATCAGGGGAACCTCACATTGTTGGCTACACTGACTCAGATTGGGCTGGTGATGTCACTAATTGGAAGTCTACTTTTGGCTTTATTTTTTGTCTTGGCTCTGGTCCTATCACATGGTCTTGCAAGAAGCAGACTGGTCATGCATTATCATCTACAGAGGCTGAGTACCGAGCTAGTGTGCTCGCTAGTCAGGAGATCTTATGGCTTCGACAGTTGATGACTGAGTTTGGTTTTCCTCCTGATAGTCCCACTGTTCTTTGGTGTGACAATCAGAGTGCTATTCATATTTCCCGCAACCCAGTAGAGCATCAGAGGATGAAGCACATTGAGCTTCACATGCATTTCATCCGTCAGTTGATTTAGGATGGTGTTCTCATTCTGGAGTACATTCCCACTTTTGAGCAGGTTGCAGACATCTTCACGAAACCTTTTGCATCGCTGCGCTATCTTCAGTTGTGCTCTATGCTTGGGGTGAAGGAAGTTGTCCTTGGGGGGTCTTTATGAGGCCTTCCTTCCTTCTTCTTCTTTCAGCATGTTCTTTTATCTCTTTTTGGAGAGGATTTTTTTCTCACTGGGTTTTCTCCTTTGTCTCCGTTTCATAGAGATTTCATTGTATTTGGGTACCTGATCAGGCCTTGTTGTCGGGACCCATCTTTCATGCTTTTAGTAGTTGTTATAGGTTTTAGCTTCTCCCTAAGTCTAGCTTAAGGGGGGGTGTTAGTGTAATTGGGTCTTTACTTGATTAATTAAACATTATTTGTTTAATTCTTTAAGTTCCCAATTATCTTTTTACACTTAAGCTAACATTAGGTGCATATAATTAATTATTTTAATTAATTATTATGTGCAAACCTAGGGTTTTCCCTTTTTAGGGTTTCTTGACCTATTAGAGGTTAATTTTTCTTTTCATTGTATTATCTTTTACAATACATTTTTTGGTGAATTGAAGCTCTCATATTTTGAGAATATTTTTCTTGTGTTTTGTATGTTCTTCAGATTTTGCTTCATTGCTTCTCCTTGTAACAGGTTATTCGGCTTGCAAAAGATCTTTAGGCTACTGTGGGGTTGTATTTCTCATCTCCTATATGCAAGTTTGGTAATTGTACATCAGGAAAATCGGGGTTAGTTTAGTTAGAGAAAATCAAAACCAAAGCATGAATGTAAACAATGTCTAAGCTAATCACAAACTTAACAAACATGCTAACTAGTCCTATTCTATTCAACAAAGACATTGAATTTTTTTAAAAAAAATATGAAAATAAACATTGTTACCATCACATCCCATCAATGTGACCTCGTTATTTCCTCTTTCATCTCTAATGAATATTCGTCACTCTCTATATGCGGGGATGCATGAACACAAAGGAAGTAAGTTCTGATATGATATCAAGATTTTACTAAAAGTATGTGATTAATTGACAATATGATTGCTATGCTATTTCAATAGAATGACGATAAAAAAATTATTGCTAGACAAATTGACAAAATGAAGATGCATAAAGTTAGTTAATTTGACAAAGAAAGAGCTCTCAATTTATAGAAAACTCAAAATTTGATGGATTGGTAGGATTGAAAATATTTTTTATAAAATGGATTAACCTAATTGAACACACAAAAGAGCTACCATTCGAGGAAGGATGAAGATAGAAAAATGCAAACAAAAAGATATTATGAGAATAAACAATAAAATGTTTAATTATCTTCTCATAAATATCAAATTAGGAGGTTGAAAATATCATAAATATTTTAATAATTAAAAATTATTAAATATCTTCTTTCGGAAAGATAAATAGAAGAATTAAATATTGAAAAGGAGGGAAAATATCCTCATATGGGAGGATAAATAGAGATAATTAATAAAGAAAATTTATTAATTATCTCCTCACAAAAAGAAATTTTTTGAAGATGCATACCTCATCTTCTAAATTAAAATTAGAATTGATTAGATTTTCCAAAAAGATGGATTTTTTGAAAATCAAAGAACATATTAGTTTCCCCTTTTCAAAAATTAGGAGGATAAATAGGACAAATAATTAAATAAATAAAGACATTTACTTGATTATGACACAACTAGCTAATTGAATATTGTAAATAAATTATTCAATTATGGAGATAGAAATTGAACATAAAAATAAACTATGAATTTGAAATTAATTAAATAATATAAATTATTTAATTAATATCAAAAAGGAGATGTATAATGATGAATGATTAAAATGATTAGGAAGAATAATTAGTAAAGAATGGATTAATTAATTAAATAATTAATTAAACCTAAAATGATAAATTAGTCAAATTATCGTCCAAAGACCTTAATTAGGTCAAACTAAGTCAATTTTGGTCAAATTGGGAAGATTTGGGAAAAATTAGGTCTGTAAAGACTATGCACGTGAAATGTTAAAAATAGGAGACATAGGCATTTGCCAATTTTTAGTGTCTACATTTTTCCCCTCTTTGAGAAATACGATTTTGCGCATTGTTTCAAAGAAAATTGGAAAAAAAATTTATGCCCTAGTAGACCAAGGGATGCAAGTAAGATGCCCCCTTGAGAGATTGCTTATATATGAAAGAAATGAGTAATCTCTCGAAAGAAGAGAAGAATGCTAGATGAGATATTCAAAATATGATGAAATAGGAAAAAGGTTAGTAAGAAGAAAAAAATATTGGATGAGGAACAATTAGTAATGATAAAATCCTTTCTTTCAATTGTGCACCCTTAGCAATAGAGAGCTTTATTAATATGGAAAAAGGATACATCACATCGTGGTTGTTGGCTTGATGATGATGATGATGTAATAGGTTGATTGATGACTTGTTTTTTGTTGTCATTGATGGCAACCATGTTCTATTAATCATCTAAGTCATTTAGTCTAACCAATAGAGTCAAAATAGTAGAGGAAGCAATTATACAGTGAACCTGTAGGGACAGTGCTATGATCAAGTGACCGGTATGGTAGATCAATGATGAGTCAAGTGTTGTGGTTTGGAATGCATGTTCATGACATTGGGAGGAGTCTATGACTGGAACTGCATCAATAGATTCAAAGTTTGGAGTGAGCTATGATGTACTGAGCAGTCAGTCAGGAAGAACAGTTAACTGGTAGAGCAGAGTTACTTAGATAATGTGCAATATGGTCTAGATACATTGCACCTAATAAATTGTTCCAAGGATATTAGCTAACTTAGCAGAATTTTTTATAAAAAGGTGAATATTGTGTGATGATGTATGAGATGAAGGATCTACAATGAGAATTTTATTGTGTGGTATAAGGTGAAGCTTTGTATTAATGTTTAATCGATGCTAGAATAAGAACTGAAGTGAATCTATCAGGCACATAGGTGCTATATGCAAATAATTTACCTATTGTTCCCTGACACTTGCAACAATATTAAAATCCCTTAACTGGGTAGGCCCTAACAGGCCTTATCTTGTAAATCCCTTCACTGGGTGACTCATTAATTTGGATTTAAATCCTTTACCAAGGTTACTCCTAATAGGGTATAGCTCCTTATAGGGCTGAGGTTGAAATCCCTTCATAGGGTGATTCCTAACAGGGTCTTCTCTTAACCAAACATTATTGTAAAGCTCCTAACTGGGCTAGGCCTTTAACAGGGTACATTCTGAAAGAGTACATATTTTTGTGGGTGCTAATTCCCACCGTGGTTTTTCCCATTTGGGTTTCCACATGAAAAACATTGTGTTATGTGGTGCATGTTTTATTGGTTGTTTGCATATGTGATTATCTTTCTTGCATGCTCATTGATTTTGAAGTTGATTAAAGTGGTGAGTAGATTTATACAGTTTTTGCTTGCACTACTCCCCCCCTCTCAGTGTCTTATAAGTTTATCAATTCATATCAAAGCCTAATTCCCTTAAGTCTTAACCACTTGGGAAGGATACTTAAGGCTATCATGGGGGATATGAGTTATAGAGAGCTTTCTTACCGGCTTTCAGAATCTGAAGAAGCCCTAGGTGAACTGAGGGTCAAGTACAAATCTTCATTGGCTAAGAGAAGAGATTTGGTTGAACAGTTGTTTGAACTTAGTGAAAATAGTTCATTTGAGGAAGAAAACATTGATGCATTGGCTAATGAAGTGGAAAAGTTGAATGATGAGAAGTCAAATCTGAGGAGAGAGTTGGAAGCCCTTATCATTAGGATGAGTCAAGAGTTAGAAGCCAGGAGGACTATTGAAGACAAGATTAGAGAGAAGGAGCATGGGATCTTTAAACCAAACCAAGAGGTTGGTACCTTGACTGTATATCTTCAAGATGAAAAAGAAGAAAAATAGGAAGTGAAAGCTGATCTAGACATGGCTATGTCTCTTAGAGAAAGTCTTATGAAGAATAATGAAGATCTTACTAAGGAGTTGGCTGATGCTAATGAGATATTGGCTAAATACAACAAGAGCACTTCTATGCTTGATGAGCAGACTCATTCACAGAGGCAAAAAGGAGAGACATAAGGCTTGGGTTACAAAACTTTTGACAAAGGAGAACCATCTAGTACTAAGGACATCATTCATGAAGATAAATCTGCACCTAAGAACAAGAAAACCACCAGTAATAAATCCTACAAACTAGTATGCTTTAACTGTCATAAGGTAGGCCATACTGCTAATGTTTGTAGAAGTAGATATAGTGTTGTTAACAGTTATAGACCTAATACATATGATGGATATATGCCTAGCACTTTTAATGGTTATTGCTACAATTACAACAAGTATGGGCATAGATCTGTTGAGTGTAGGTCTGGAATGAATAATTAGATACTTTACATAAATCAGAGGTGTGGTGGTGATTGGCAGAGATCTTTTAATGATCAGAGAAACCCTAATTGGCAGAGACCTTATGTAAATGGGTCTAGTCCTTATTAAATGGGGAATATATGGAATGTGATTTTCACTATTTGTCATAATTATATACATGTAGCTATGAATTGCAGAAGAAGAACTGGTAGAGGCAATGCTGGACCCTGGAGAGCGTCTGGAATGGCTTGTTTTCATTGTCACAAACCAGGACATATTGCAAGGTTTTGCCAAGCAAAGATGAACCAACTAGTAAATCAATCTGCTGACTGAAAAGGGAAGAAGAAAGTTCATGTGGAAGAGACCATGGCTGAGATGGAAAAGATCTGGAGAAAGAAAAGTGAGGAGAAACCATCAGAAGATTCTAATTCTTCACCTAGTGTGGAGAATCCCTCACCAGTAAACTAAGCTATATATAAATCTTAGGGGGAGCTTATTGTCAAATCTATTTCTAGACCCCTTGAATGATATGCAGTAAGTTAAAATTATATATTTTCATGCATTATGATGTTGTGAAGTTATTTTGTGTTGAAACTGGTAAGATTGAATGTTATACAGCTATCGGTAAGCATGTTTTAGGGTTGATGGTGTTTAGGGTTTGTTCAACCGGGTATAACATTTAATGCGGTAGGTGTTAAGCAAATAAAAGGAAGTTTTTCAATCTTATTTGTCACCTAGCATCCTTGAGAGTTCTTGGAGAGAAAATAAAGCAGAGAAAGAGCTTGTGATTACTGCATTGGTAAATATTGACAACAGATTGAGAAGATTTGTGAACAGTGAGTTGGTGAAAGTGCATTTAGGTGTAGAAACCCTAGCAATGAAAGAAGTAAAAGATATTGATTTGGAATCTGATTCTTATTTTAATATTTTGTGATGGATACGCCACACATTCTAGATGTTATTGTTGGGTCTCGACTAGAATTCAAGAGGCATCCTCACAAATCAACTGAAACTGATCCCATTGGATCCCTATCCAGTGTTCCTTATGGTGTTATGCATGTGGAAGATGTCAAATCTTACATTCACTGTAAGTTGGAAGACTTAGGTATTTTTGCTATCTTTGATCAATACAAGTTAATGTGTGATAAGGAAGGAATTTTGAAAGAACGATTCAGATGGGTTACCAATAAAGGTTTTCATCATGCATTGAATTTTCTAGATGATTTTGAGGAAAAGCATGTTAGATATGTCTTAAGTAGAATAAATGATCAGTTTATATGATTAGATAGATTACATAATATTACCAATGAGGCTATTCATGTTGTCATCAGAGTGTGGGCAACTGGTGAAGTCCCTGCATTGAGATCAATCCCTAAGGATGATGTGACTAAACTGATAAAATCTAGATGGGATGGATGAGTTATGACTGTGAATGAAATTGAGGATCCAGTAGTAAAATATGCATCTATGGTCATCGGTTATAGGGTTTATCACTCTAGCCAGATGAATAGTATTCCTTGTGCTACGATTCATATTGCCTATAGGATGATTAAGGATAATATAGAATATGATCTTTGTGAAGCATTAAGAGCATAGTTGATGTTGAATCTAGAGTCAATTAAGAAATACAAAAGACAAAAATTCAAATTTGGACAGTTGATTGTTGGTTTATTTTTCTACTTTCAGAATTTATTTCCCTATGTAGGTGAAATACAATGGTCTGATGATACACTGACATCCCTGCAAATAAATAATAGTATCAAGATGCCTGGGAATGAATCTAATAAGACCATTTGGGGTTACTTTAAATATTTTCAGAAGAGGATGCATGAAAAAAAAGGATACCAAAAAAGTGTTCTGAAGAAATATGAGGATTCGATCTGTTTCATGGTGGATATTAACACTTGTCAGATGGAGGCAATAGATCCTAGAACTTTATGAGTGATTCCCATGGGATATGAAGTGAAAGAAGATATTTTGATTATGTATGTTGATCATCTCCTTGTACAACCAGTAGATCCTAGTGCAACAAGGTTTGGAACATATAAGGAGAAATCTATAGAAGTACATTCTGAGTTGGCCAAACTAGTTATTGCAAAGAAAGTTAGAAAAGAGGTTGAACAATTTGCAATTGAACAAGGGTTCACAAAAGAGATGATTGTTGAAGCTAGAGAAAATTTGGAAGCAAGACAACAAGGATCCTCTAGTGCCTCAACCGATACTAGCACCGATAGACAAACAAGAAGTACAAATTTTAAGGAGAAGCCCCCTCCTCCTCCTAAGATCTAGATTAGAAGAAAACCTAAGGAAGCTAAGCCTCAAGTTCCTAAAGTGAAAGAAGTGTATAGGAAAAGGAAGAAACAACAAGCACAAAAAACTCTTGAGACAGTTGCAGAGGATATGGAAGAAGATACTGATTTTAAAGGTGAAAACAAGGGATTAAGAGCTAGTGGCAAGAAATCCAAAGTGGTTGGATCACCTACTATTAAATCTGTAAAGAAAATAGTAAGTAAACTTACTTCATTTGAAAAGATGTTGGAGAAAATAAGCAGTATGGTATTTTGGTTGATATAAAGAAACATTATGACAATTCTGATGAAGATGAGCAAAAGAAAATTGAAGATACTATTGTTTGGTTTATGAACAAGTATAGTAAAGCATTGATTGAGTATCAAGGTTTAATATCTAATTCTTTGTACAATAAATTGGAAGCAAGATGGAAAACTGCTATTAAGCAGGAAAAAGAATCAATTGAGTTTGTATTAATGCATTTGTAATCGGAGACCTCTATGGAGGATATTCAAGAAATTATTTCTAAGGAAAGGCCATTATTTCTTACAAAGAAAAGGTTCACAAGATTATTAGTTGGTGAATCTCAGTTGGTACATGCTGAGACTGAGCAGATTTTGAAGAAATTTTTAGGATTGGTACTTGAGGAAGAGGAATTGGAGAGAATAAAGGGAGAAGATATTCCTAACAATTTGAACATTAATGATATCATATTGGATGAGACTGTGTTTGATGGCACACTAGTTGATATATACACTAGGCAAGAACCAATCAATATCACTAATGAAGAGACAAAAGTAAATCCAATCGGTACAGATGAAATGATGACTAAAGAAAATGCACAAGTTGATGATATAAAAATCTTTGAGCCCCTGACAAAGGAACAGATGCAAAAAGATATAGATGTTGAGCAACTGGTGAATACAGATGTTGAGCAAACTAAAGAGCCATCATTAAAGATAGATGAGAAGACAGAAGAGAAAGTTGAAGAAAAGAAATAAGGGTCACCGGTAAAAACAGAAGAGAAGTCGAAAGAAGAAGAGAAGGAGGAAGAAGAATCATAATATAAAGTGACCTCCTGGTCACTTCTAAGAAAATTATTGATGATGATGCAGAAGATGACACTATATCCAGTCAAGGACCAATCAACATGGATATGCTAAGTCCTACTGAGCTGATGGAGATTGCATCTACTATGCAATCTAAGGCACAAAAGAAAATTATGAAAGCACAAAGAAAAGAGGCTTAAACTATTCAAAGTGAAATTGATATACTTTCCAGTATACTATCAGAGACTGATATTGACATTCTTCCTACACCTATTGACAAACCGGAACAACTGGTCACATCAGTAGGAGAACAAATGAAGAGTTTGGAGGAAGCAACAATGCTTAATATGAAGAAGGAATATAAGAAGAAGAGAATTGAGCAATTGATGCAAGATATTGATAAGGACAGTAGATCTCACTGTTAACATGGACCTAATTAAAGGAGCATTGAAAACCAGAGGTAAAATACTTTCCATAATTGCCAATTTTTCATTGTTTTGTGGTGATTTAGAGAAGAAGACACATGAAGCTCAATAGGAGCTGAAGAAGTTAAGTGAATCTTATGATCCAGTAAATGATTCAGTGATCAAATTTGGTAGATTTGTAGCAGCTTTACAACATAAATTGAAGGTATATGAAGCTAAACAGGTTAAAAGGACAACTTCTTTATAGGAGTTACAGACCCAATTGATTCCTAAGTTGGAGATTTTGTAGAGAGGCTACAAGGAAACAAAGGCAATTTTATCAACACCAGAGATGAGTACATTAGATGCCATGGAAGAACTTTCCTACCAAGTCAGGATTCATAGTGAGATCACTGCTACACTTTTGGAGACATGGGAGAATGACTTGACAATCATGAAGACACATTTTGGTGACATTTTTCTGAAAATGACATTGTAATATTTTGAACTCCTATACATTTGATAATAGAAATTATAATGTGTTATATTCATTTCTTTAAAATGTATTTACTTACCTTTGTCATTTCTATCAAAGGGGGAGTAGTATGTCAGTCAAAATTTTGTAAAGGGGTAGTAGTAAATTTTTGTAATAACATGTAATTGCTAAGGGGGGGTTTTGGTTTGAGTCATTTTTCTATTGTGACACTTAGACAAAAAAAAAATTATCAAGTGTTGCCATCAATGCCAAAGGGGGAGATTGTTGGTTTGATGATGATGACATGATGTAATAGGTTGATTGATGACTTGTTTTATGTTTTCATTGATGGAAACCATGTTTTGTTAGTCATCTAATACATTTAGTCTAACCAGTAGAGTCAAACCAGTAAAGGAAGCGGTTATATAGTAAACTGGTAAATAGGGATAGTTCTATGATCAAGCGACCAGTACAGTAGATCGGTGATGAGTTAGGTGTTGTGGTTTGGAATGCATGTTCATGACATTGGCAGGAGTCTATGATTGGAACCGGATCAGTAGATTCAAAGTTTGGAGTGCATTACGATGTACTAAGCAGTCAGTTAGGAAGAACAGTTAACCGGTAGAGAAGAGTTACTTAGATCGGTAAACTTGATGTTTTATTTTTGAGTTATGATGTATGTCACCGACATGAGTAAAGCGTAATGTGCAAAATTGTCTAGATACATTGCACCTAGGAAATTGTTCCAAGGATATTAGCGACATAGTAGACTTGTTTATAAAAAGGTGAATATTGTGTGATGATGTATGAGATGAAGGATCTACAATGAGAATTTGATTATGCGATGTAAGTTGAAGATTTGTATTAATATTTAGTCGGTGCTAGAAGAAGAACTAAAGCGGGTCTATCAGGCATAGAGGTTCTATATGCAAATCATTTACCTGTTGTTCCACAACAATTGTAGCACATATTAAAATCCCTTAACTGGGTAGGTCCTAACAGGCCTAATCTTGTAAATCCCTTCACTGGGTGACTCATTAATTTGGGTTTAAATCCTTTAGTAAGGTTACTCCTAACAAGGTTGAGGTTGAAATCCCGTCACCGAGTGACTCTTAATAGGGTCTACTCTTAACCAAGCATTATTGTAAAGCTCCTAACCAGGCTAGGCCTTTAACAGGGCGCATTTTGAAAGAGTGCATATTTTTGTGGTTGCTAATTCCCACCGTGGTTTTTCCCATTTGAGTTTCCTCCTGAAAAACATTGTGTTATGTGGTGCATGTTTTATTGGTAGTTTGCATATGTGATTATCTTTATTGCATGCTCATTGATTTTTAAGTTGATTTAAGTGGTGATCAGATTTATATTGTTTTTGCTTGCACTGATTCACCCCCTCCCCCTCATTGCCTGATAAGTTTATCAATGGCATATGAGGTCAGAGTGATAATATGATCTCTTTGTGGAAAATATGACATAAAGAAAACAAGGAATGTTTCAATCAATTTTGAAATGTAGGGTGTGTATGCCTACGGTCGAGGTATGTGTGATAGTCACAAAGTGAACGTACCAACACAGACACCCAAGACCTATTTGCCCTAGAATGTCATAAAAGCATCCCACAAATAGAAGAGAAAAACAAAAAGATCATGAACCATCTTAGCCACTCTCATTGCTTGCAGATATCCTTGAGTAGCATAGGAACATAATCAAAGAAAGAAATAAGACTCACTAGACTAGGCAAGTCAATGACCATTTTGATCTTATTGTCAAAGTTGATACTTTGTCTAATGGGATGATCATGATGTCTAGTTTTAGGAATGGAGTATCTTGTTTAAGACATGTACAGTCTAGTTTTGAGTATACTACACCATGTATAAGACACATGATAGTCAGATAGGGCTAGTTTGATAGGTTGGCTAATTGATATGACAAGTTGATCCCTTTGATTGTTGACTTGAGTGATAGTTTGCTTGTTGATGCATGATTTGATAAGCGCAGTGTTTTATGAGTTTTCCATCTGTGTCTACTCAAATGTCTATCTGTTACAAGGACATGTTTATTGAGGGAACGCAAATTGATTTTTTTGGAGTTTTAGATTGTTTTGAAATTTTTAGGGTTTTGTGGCTTTTTGATGTTTTTGGAGTGTTTCTTAAGGACATTTTATGAATGTTTTTGATCTTTTGTTTTTTTAGGACATTATTTGGATGTTTTTGATACTTTTAAAGGACTTTTAACTATTTTTTAATAATTTTTAAAGGACATTCAAACTATGTTTTTGGATTTTTTGGGGTATTTTACCATAGTACAAGATTCATACTCTATATTTTTACAATAAGGACTCCACCAATTGACCACATTTAGAAAATTGCTCCCAGAGTCTAGCAAGGTAGGGACATTATGGATGGATGAATGAACTGGCAGAATGGAAATAGATAGAGAAAAGATAATGGGAGCTTATGATGGCATTGAAGCTACTTTGATTATGAGGGACTATTCGATGATGGGATGACATATTTTTGCTGAGCTAAGGGATTAGACATGATAGGATAAGATGATAGCATGGTGTGCTAGATGGTGTGTGGTCCATACAAAAGGACATGTCAAGTGGGTTTTGAATATATATTTTTTTATTTTCTCCCTTATTCATGTTGGAAACCAATAACACTGAGAGGGGGGATGAATCAATGTTATGCCAGAATAATAAATTTTAGCCTTAACAAAATATTCATACACCAATCGATATACTAGTATAAATAGAATTGAAAGAAGTAATGCAACCAATAATCCAAGCACATAAATGAGAAACATAACACACATATTTATACATGGAAAACCTCAAACAGGAAAAACCACGGTGGGATTTACATGACCCACAATATCAATTCATTGGTGATATGAAGAGATATTACAATATATGATGGACATGCACTTGCAGGAAGGCTTACTACCTAGAGCACACTTATCATCACATTAGGAGCCTCACTGACTACATAACAATCCAAACAATAATTCGGAGAAGTTTGAACTTCTTAAGATAGCATCTCCTAGGCCAAAATACAATTCTGGTTTAAGCTCTGTTTGTTCCGGTTAAAACCCTAAACCTCAGTACCAGAATAACCCTTACAATGAATTCCTCACATACATAGTCTCTCTGATATATTTCACATTACATCACATCCATATAATCATTCCACATGTCTATCCTTATTTTAAAATGATCTAATCAATCTCCCCTATATACCCTATACAAATTTGTGCCTTATGCCGACTTACAAAGATATATACAATATCATATTTACATGTGGGCCATATAACATAAATGAATAAAAATTAAAATAAGTTGTTGATGACGGATCCAAGATGTCTCAGCCTCCAATACCGATGACCTTTACTAGACCATGTCGGTTTGCATTTCTAGTGACCAAAGAAATCTTCTATCCTGTCGGTGCTGGTGTCGGTGCCGGTGTAGAGTTTGTGAAGTGCCTGTTGGTACACCATATGAAGTTGGAACCCAAAATCATGTTTCCATCAATGAAAACATAGTGAAACCAACCAATAGAGTGTCAATTGCCAACAATCTCCCCCTTTGGCATTTATGGCAACACTCCTATGAAAAATGGTCATGGTTTCAATTGTCAGTTTCATCTTGCCTTGCTCCCCCTGAGCTGAATATGCAAAATGCTCCAATACTCCAAAATTGCAAAAAATCTATAAGTCCCCCTTATGTATGCAACCCTTCATTCTTTTTCACATGTATACTACTCCCCCTTTGACATCAATGCCCAAAAAATTGTAAAAATATGTCAAAGAATGATAATTGTACACTGAATACCTCTAAAAATGTCTTATTGGAGCTTGACCAATTTCAAGATTTCTGGGTAAGCCTTCTCTAATAACTCCACATAAGTATCCGAGCCGAAGATGGATACAATTCCACTCAATAAATATACAAATGATTCCTTCTCAGTGACTTATGTCGGTGTGGGCTTACCAAGCATATCCATGCATTCCTTCTTATGTACACCAAGTGAATCCAATCTTGGACTCACCAAGCCTCTGAGATTTTTGGCTCTCTGAATAATCTTATCTCTTTCCTTTTCAAGACAAGAAATTTGATTCTCCAAAGTCAAAATTTGTCCATCAATAGATTTGGTTAGTGAAGTTAGTCCATCAAAAGAGTTAGCAATACTAGCAATTTTGTCATGTATCTCTTTTATCTTTTCATCTACTTTTGTTGTAAGAATTCCAGTATTGCAACATACCCTGTATATGTTATTACCTTGTTTCAAAGAATTTTTAATCAAAGTTAGCTTCTCCTCAATCTTTTTCTTCTCACTCTCAATGATCTGATCAAAAGCGACTCTCTTAGCCAAAGTGAATTTTTCAAGTGCTTGTTTGTTAGAGATCCGTTGTAATGATTGAAAATCTTTAGAGATGTGCTATGTTATTACCTTAAGCTTTCCAGAAGGGTCATTCTCAATCTTACATTTCAGGACCAATTTATGCAAAAAAAATATAGATTGATATATAATTCCTTTATCTATGGTTCCCTCTTTCATCAGTTTTTAAGCAAGCATCATCATTAGTTTTGTGGGACACATCTTTGTGATGTTTTTCTTCTCAACTAGAGAATTGTCAATTTTCAATAATGATGTGCCAGCAACTGGTTCCCTACTAGATTCCCCTATTTTCTCTAGTGATTTAACTTTTATTGCCTCCTCACTTGCACCAGTGGCTTCGCCACTTGGTACAGTCTATGCAACTGTTGGTTCCTCTCTAGGAATAGTATCCTCAACCTGTACATTAATATCTGGAGGATGAGTTTCCTTAATTTTAGTATCCTATACAATATTCTCAGCATTAACCGGTGTTTCAATATTTATCTGTACATTTGTGTTAACCGGTGGCTCAATTTCCACTATCTTGATATTCTTCAAAACTGAGGGTGGAGTACCCATGATTTATTTACCTTTCCCTTCAACCTGTGTATCTACAGTATCATTCTTTCTCTTTGGTTAAGTGAAGAATCCTCTATGCTCTCCCAAAAATTTTATCCAAGCCTTTGTGTTTCCTTTATTATCTCATTCATCCTTCCTAACATCAGGCTAGTTAGTCTATGTTTTCTATTGAATACCTTCCTATCTATAGTTTTATTTGTCTTTTCCATTTCATCTGGAGTTATAGAAACACACATAGCTAAAATTTATTGCATCTTAATGTGTTTTTCTTCTTGCATTGCAGATAACCTTCTAGCATCTAACATGTTGTGTAGTTCTATCGGTATTTGATTTTCTATTTCAATTAATGCTTTCTTATAGATATCTAAATATAGAAGAATTGCTTCCTCTACCTCTCTATGTTCATCAACTTCTAATGTATCACAATAAAACTTAACTTTTTTCAGCATCCCATCCCTAGTTATTTCATCAACAATTTCAGCACAAGTCATGGATGGTATAATATTCACATTACTAGTTTCTAGTGCCAAATCAATGTCACTATTCATCCTCCTTCTGGCAGTACTAGATGCAATTGATGGTGTTGCCTTAGGTCCTTCTTTTGTGACATTAATTTGATGGTAACCTTCCTAACTAGTTGTTTCTTTGCTTCCACCTTAGGTTCTTCTACTTTCTTCCTCACAACCCTTTTGAATGCTAATGGTGTGTCATCTTCAGGCTCAGAATATGAAATCACAGGTTCAATGTGAACTACCGGATCCTTCCTCTTTCTCCCTTTCTCTGGGACAACATCAATGAGTGCCTTAATGACCTTAGAAACTTCCTGTACAAACTTTCTTGCCTTACCTTCTTGTTTTTCCCTCTTCTTTCAGTTGAACTCAGTTTCAACCTCAAGAATCTTTTGTTATGTTGTTGCACGAGGTTTTTTTGCTTCATCTATATCTGCATCAAGTAGAATTTTTGCATATGCATCAAGGATTAATGCATCCACCTTATAGCCCATTTCAACTATCCAAATCTTTCGAGGCTTGACTGCCTGCATGAGGGTCTCATCTTTCTTGACCATGAAACATATGTCGGTAGAGTATTTCTCTACTATATGCTCATGTACTCTTATTCTAGACCTCATAAATTTCTAAAAAGCCTTGAAGTAACCCCATACCTTATCATCTCTAAGACTTCCCAATTCAGCAATTGATTGTTTTATCTATCTTCCTACCAGGATGTCAAAAGCCCATTGCTTCCTTCCAGAACTAGGAGTATCATTCAAAAAATATAGCATTAAGAAGACCAAGAGATTTCCATATCAAAAGGTGCCCTTCTTCTCACCTTTAAGCTTCCCTAAATTGATCAATATCTCCTCAAGCATCTAGTCACAAAGATCTAACTTGATATTTTCTCTCATCATCCTATATGAGGCCAAAATACATGAACTAGAAACTAAATTCAGTTAGTTAGACTGAGTTACCTTGTAGCCTATGATCATGCTTCCAAACTTGATGTCAGTGTTGGTGATGGTTCTCACCTTCATCTATCTCTTATATGATGTGGCATCGATGATCTTCCTTACAAAGTCATTTGATACTTTCTTATCCGGATGCGGCCCTACTGATGACAAGCCACTAATTGCCTGGATGGCTTCCTTAGTGATTTTGTAGCGTCGGTCCATCCATATGAATTCCCCATGTACTATGCTTAGTACATATCTTATTATCTCATCCTCGAACTCCAAAATATTAGTGCACCCTAGATCATTAATGTGTTGATATGCCAGTTTTATTTTACCAGATTCTCCCATGAGTTCATTCATATACATCCCCTTGATCTCCAAAGTGCCTAAGTCCTATATATGACAATGAATATAGGCCCTAACATCTTCCACATATACCACTCCCTTCGTAACACAAGAAAACGCTTCAACTGAGTCTTCCTTGGTACCCACATGTGGATACCATTTGAAAATTGGTTTGGGGCGGTCCTTAACTTCTACTACAATTGGATTTGCAATGAAAATAGGAGCAGAAGATGATCTTGATTCCATGATTCAAGATAAATACCTTTAGAACACTTCCGGTGAAATCCTCTAACAAATCCTTCCACATGTCGGTGTGATCGCTAAAGAAGAAATCTGGTCACCTCTGAATAGCTTTTGATTACACTAAGTCACTCTGAATCACTCTAAAATCACTTTGAATGCTGGGTGAATAACAATGAAGTGTAATCTATTGGCATTATGTGAACCGGCATGAGCCTTATGTAAAATTGGCATGAAGACATAATGATATTGTATGTTGTCATTGATGTCAATATGAGACATAGTGTGAACCGGCACATGAGATAAGTGAAGAAAGAGATACCGGCATATGTGTGAACCGGTATATGCCAAAGTGAAGCGGCACATTTGTTCAAAGTGAACCGGCATGCAGTTATGGGAACTGGCACATGGAAGCACTATATGACTACCAGTTGGTAAGGCAGCTTCCACTTCGGGGTTTCCGGTTGGAGTATCTCAAGTCTGTGTGACTCAATTGGTGATCTTTGTGTGATGAGTTAGTAGTATGATGGAGGACAGATCATGTTGCCACGTAAGCTCTGTGCGCATGATCTTGCATGAAGAAGACTATTCCTATCTACCTCGGGAATATGCGAAGTTTGTCAAATTGTGATAACGCGTGATGGGTTATCAGGCGCCATAAAAAAAGTGGATAATGGATGATGGAGAATGTCTTGAGATTGACTCAAGACTAGTGCATCCAGTGCAGTATGTTTCAACAGTCAGGATCAAACCATTTGAATTGCTCAACCTAATAGGTTTAGGGTTTAGGGTTTTTGCTACTGACCTGTATGTTCCCTATAAGGTCGATGTTAGGTTTCTGTCTAAAGTTGTTGGCAAAAAGTTGTGTGTATCCAATGAAAGTGATACAAGATTCTTGTCAGACCATAGGAGAAAAGAGATACCTGCAAAGTGTATGTGCAGAAGGAAAAGAGGAGCCTAAACGGATCTGTATTAGTATTAAGTATTGTTAACAGGTCATTGTAATACCTTTTGATTTCTAACCACTTCAATAGTTGCAAAATCCCCTAATAGGGTAGCCTTAACTGGCTTGATTCAAAATCCCTTAAATCGGGTGGTCTTAACCGGCTTGCTGTAAATCCCTTAACCGAGTAACTTGAAGCTAATGAGTTCTGAGAAGCTAGAGAAGCTTAGGAGATCCTTTCAGCTATTGAGTTCTTAAAATCCTCTAACAAGGTGACCCTAGTGGGTTTAACCCTTAACCAAGTATCCCTTAACCAGGTGATCCCTAACAGGATCGGTTCCTACTAGAACCTATTGTAATGTTCTTAACCGGACAAGGCTCCTAATAGAGCGGACTTCTAAAGAGTTCAAAAAGAAGCTTGTGGGTATTCATCCCCACCGTGGTTTTTCCCATTTGGGTTTCCACGTGAAAAATATGTGTGTCATGTGAAATGCTTTTGTCTTGTGATGCTTTGTTTTATCTGTTAAGCACATGAAGTTTCTATGTTTTATGCCTGTCTATAAAACATATTGAACTTGCTTTTGTGAAGATTTGATGGTTAGGTCTACTAGTTCATGCATGAGAATATTATGATAATGTGGTATTGAGCTAAGAGAAAAGCTTAGTAAGTGATCGGTTCATGACTGTTTGAGTTATTCTGGATGCTACCAGTTGCACTCTGTTTTACCAGTATCTATGTTTATCAGTCATTGTGAGTGTTTTCTGTCAAACTGGTTTTGGACCACATTTTGTGCCTATACTGATTCACCCCCCCTCTCAGTACCGGTTTGGTACTAGTGGTTCATCATTGAGTTATCATAATCAACCTTTTATCCATCAAGAAAACCCTTATCTTTCATTGACATAAATGATTTCCGGTGAAAGATATCGGATGTCATTCTGAACATATCAATGTCAGATAATCCTCTCCAATATCTAGAACATCTTCCAAAATCTCCTCTAGGGGCACATGCATCATCTTCCATGAAATTTCCCTACCCCTAAGGCATCTAACTTAGTTACCAGATGAGCTCATTGTCGATGTAGGAGCAGCCTCTTCTATCAGATAGGTTATCAGGACATTCCCATCTGAGGATTGTTCTTCAGTCCTTCTAACCCATCTCTGAGTCTAGTCTTGCCGGATTTCACTAACCTTCTCTTTGTCTTTATCATTTGATCCTACATTGTCAGCCGGTGGATCTCTGTTTCTATAGAACTTAGCAATATGTCCAACTTCATTGCATGAATAACATGTAATATTGTTCTTTTGAATTGCCTTGCTAAAACTAGTGAAATTGCTTGACTTGCATTGATTAGCCATATGTCCAAATTTTCCACAAGCATAGCATTTTACATTCATTCTGTAATCTTTTGTCTTATGACCAATTTTATTGCATTTAGAACATTTACCAGGAGCACAATCAAGGTTCTGATTTTATCTATTTCTACATTGCCTAGCCATGTGTCCAAATCTATTGCAAACAAAACATCTACCATTGAATTTATAAGCATTGAATTGCCTTACTAGTGCCTTATGGTTTTGATCTTCATTAACATACAAAAACTTTGTCCTTGCTCAAATCCAAGTCCACTGGAATCTCCAATCTACCTCTGTCTCTTCAATAACTCATCAAGTTGTGTTGAGTTGATCTTGAATTTTTCTTTGTACTTACTTGCAGCAGTTAAGTCATCTCTTAGCATTGACATTTGTCTCTCAAGCTCTTTCTCATTTCTCTGGGATTGTACCAAATCAGACCTCAACATCTCATTTTCATGAACCAACCTACCACATTCTTTGAATTTGTTCTTCAGGGATACAACAAAATTTTCTTCCTTTTTATTTTTGTCCTCAATCTCCTTAGACATCCTCATAGTCATAGCTTGCACTTCATTCTTCATAACCATGTTCTCCTCACTTAATTTCTGACATTGTTTCTTAAGTGCATTTTTCTCTTCATCATCCTAATTTTGCAAAAGTTCCTTTCTCCTAGCTTGAACAGATGATAGTCTCTCTTGTAGGACAAGAATAAATTCTTTAGTAGAATTCAACTCATCTTGTAGCTTTAAGTTCTTCAATATTTCAGCATCATAATCTTCAAGTGCCATCTCAAGCTACTTCTCCAAAGCCATATTCAATGATTCTGGTTTCAAGATCTTCCTCAGGTTGTTAAACTTCCTCCAAGGCACAAGGCTCTGATACCAATTGTTGGAAACCAATAACACTGAGAGGAGGGAGTGAATCAGTGTTAACAAAACATTCATACACCAACCGGTATACCAGTATAAACAAAATTGAAAGAATTAATGCAACCAATAAGCCAAGCAAATAAATGAGAAACATAACACATAGATTTATATGTGGAAAACCTCAAAGAGGAAAAACCACGGTGGGATTTGTGACCCACAATATCAATTCACTAGCCATATGAAGAGATATTACAATATATGATGGGCATGCACTTGCAAGAAGGCTTACAACCTAGAGCATAGTGCTCATCACAATAGGAGCCTCACTGATTACATAACAATCCAGACAACAATCCAGAGAAGTATGAACTGCTTAATATAGCATCTCCTATGCCAGAATACAGTTTCGGTTTAAGCTATGTTTGTTCCAGTTAAAACCCTAAACCTTAGTACCAGAATAACCCTTACATTGAATTCCTCACATACATAGTCTCTTTGATATATTTCTCATTACATCACATCCATATATTCATTCTACATGTCTATCCTTATTTTAAAATGATCTAATCAATCTCCCCTATATATCCTATACAAATTATATACAATATCATATTTACATGTCTGCCACATAACATAAATGAATAAGTATTAAAACAAGTTATCGATGTCTAATCCAAGATGTGTCGGCCTCCAATACTGATTACCTTTACTATACCATGTCGGCCTACATTGTCGGTGACTAAATAAATCTTCTATCCCGTCGGTGCTAGTGTAGAGTATGTGAAGTGCTTGTTGGTACACCATATGAAGTCGGAACCCAAAATCATGTTGCCATCAATGACAACATAGTGAAACCAACCAATAGAGTGTCAATTGCCAATAATTCCATATCAAGATCAAGGGATGGATTTGGAATATGGATAGAGATGGGATATAGATAGGACAAGAAATAGTGGGAATGGATAAAATAAGGTATATGGATTGAAGGTTGTGATAAGGTAAATGAGACTAAAGGGATGTGGACAAGGTGAAATAGATAGGACATATGGTGCTTAGGAAGATCCTTAGCCTTGTCAAGATCAAAGGTGGAAAAGGGAAGGATTCCAATAAGGGTGATGGACATGAAGGATAAAGGATAATGAAGGACATAATGAATAGGACATGCTAGGATAAAATGAATGGAACCTTCCCCCAAGTATGCAATTCAAGAAGATGAAGGATTACGCATGACACATGTTTACTAGGTTTTCATCATGGTGCTTTACCAAGGTTCCTATTTGCCACGTTTTCACCAATGGACAAACTATTTCTCCTTACTTTTTTTTCATGATCCTTTTCAAATTTTTCGTACTTTTTAAAGGACCATTTTTCAAATTATTTTTTTGGTCCCTTTTCTAGAAGACAATGGACACATGATAGGACATGGAGGAAGGATTCAAGCATCTCGTTGCTTGGATGGTACTCTTGAAATAAATGTTGCAATAGACCATGGTCATAAAGGTATGCTCAAAGATGTTGATAGGATAATAAAATGGATGATTGGATGAAATGAGATTGGGATTTATATAAAAGATTGTATAAGAGGGATGGAAGGGTTGAAAAAAGGTGTTGGATAATGTATTGGATGTTGGAAGACTTGTGCATTAGTGGAGGAAAATGTAGGCAAGATCAACATTGGTACACACCTTGAGGGGTGGTGGAGTAATGGAGGAAAAGTGGATTTTGGATTTTGAGATTTTGATGGAGGAACGACTATGGACTTTGGAACATAAGGACTCAAAATGGATTTTAAAGGTTGAAGGAATTTAGGAACGATTGCAATTTTGGATGCCAAATTTGATTTTTCTTTGGGACATTGTGCTTTGAGGATCCGCTTGGGAATCCACATAAGTTTTGATATTTCTTTAATATGTAGTTCCTTGGAATGAATTTCATGTACAATGGAATTAGGAACCCATATGGCTTTTGAATTTTCTTTGTTTTTTACAATGGGCCTTTGTAGCCTTTTATATATTTCTTTTTCTTTTTCGTGTTTGATCATATTATACTTTGTTCTTTTCACATGTCGATTAGATGGGACATGTTGATCCTTAAATGCATGTGGAGTTTTGGGCTTGTGGATTTTATTATTGGCATCCAAATTGCTTCAAAATGGAAAAAAATTTATGGATACATAGAAATGATATGAAGGTCTTCTAGATGGATTGATGTAAGTAGATGGTCGGAAGGTTCTCAAATGCGTGTGCCTTTGTTGATCCTGAATAGGGAATGAAAGAATATAAGTACATAAGATGGATGGAAGGGATGCAGGATTTGATTTTGGGATATGGGGACCAAAAACATATTTGAAGGATGAGGAATATTCATGCTTGGACTTAGATGGATGGATGTGGGATTTAGCAGGGTTATCAATGTCTTGAGAGTGAGCTATATAGCCAAGGCCATGGACAACATAATTTTCTTGATATGGAGGGGTTCTAAAATGCCTTGTTAATGTAGACCTAGCATGTTTCCTTGATAATGAATGCTTTGATAAATCTTTTTACCAATGGGGTAATTTTTATTTTTGCAACAAGACACAAGTCCATTTTGAGATGGATATGGTATGGGATAAATGGTAGGTGCATGGAGTAAACTAGATAGGATAAAGGTGGAGTAAAATATTTAATATGTAAGGGGTTCATGGACAATTTGCATAGACATGTTGGGCTCATGAGGGGGACTAGGATAAATGGAAGGTTCATCTAGTGAGATAGAATCTTATGGGAGACATGGAGGATTATGACATTGAGATAAAGGGATGGAGGGATATTGATAGGGATATAAAGGGATGATGGGATCTTGTGGTAGATATGAAGGTGAAGGGATACTTTGATATTGACTTGGATAGGAATCATTGGACTCCATTATAAGAGTGCTTTGCACCTGAATTTGAATGGAATCATTAGGAAAGATGGAAGGGACATAATGATCTTGCTTAGGAAGAAAAGTGTCAATGAGATTTGAAAGGATATTGTGTTTTTGAGGAAAAAAGGGATCATCTCGGATACGATGGTCAGGGATAGTGGAATCGTCAAAAGAAATGAGATCTTGGTCAAATGTTGGATGCAATTGGAAAGAATAAAGTTCTTAATCTTGATCTATTTCAGGACTTATTTCTTTATTTTCTAGATAATACTCTTGACAAGGGTATGATTTTGAATATGTGTGGGGGATTCTAGGAAGGAATCAATGCATGAGCGAGATGGACTTTGCATGGAACTCTCTATAATGGGAGCATATGGTTGCATTAGATCCTATATTTTGGAAGCATGGAAGGGACTTCCATCATACATTGGATTATCTTGGAAACCTATTGTGGATAGACCTTGGGAGGTTTCATCATTGGATGGAGATGGTGTAGACGGCTCTTGTGAAACCTTAGGAGATGAATGAATGGTGAGAGATATGGAGGCTAATTGAGGAGAAAAATTTTGATGAGAGGATGGGCCATTGCTAGACACGGGAAGATGATCATGTTTAAAAACAATCTCCTATGTCCAACTTAGTTGTTGAAGAAAACTACCAAGAAGTTCAGGTTGGCATTTTTCATTGTTTGGGTTACCTTGTTTATGATATCATTCCAATGTTTGTGTTTTGTAAGGTATTTGTGGATTGACCTTTTTGCATGATAGGTGACACATTGCCTATGTTTGGTTGATGTCCAAAGCGTGGCATGTTTGTAACTACACTTGTGTTTGTTTAAAACACCCTTGATGGTGTGTTTGAAGACATAAGAGAATATTTACTAATGTGTTATGTGTTTTGAAGTGGCAAAATCTGTTGTGTAAATGGGACCTTGAAATGGTTTCACTTGTTTACACAATTACCTGTGGTACTAGGGGTTGTGTTGTTTGTTGGATCGATTGTTGGACTTGTGTTGTTGGTAAAGGAAGATATTGTTGTTGCTAGCGTTGTTTCAACGAAGCTATCATTATTTGTTGTTGTGCCCCTAGTTGAGTAATTTGATGTTGAAATCCAAGAACTTGTGACATTTGTTATTGATATTGTGGCACGTATTGTTGTTGTACTTGTTGAAATTGTGGGTCTAGTTGATATCATTGGATGGTGGGTTGTTTTTGTGTCATTTGGTTTGTAGGACCAACATTTTGATAAGCTTGGGGTTGGAGAGGTTGATATTGGATGTCTTCTTGCATAGTTATATGTGTTTGTTGTTGCTATTGGTTTCACATGTTTATTTGTGAGAGAAGAGCTAGTATGTTTGATCATGTGACGAGAGCTTTTACAACAATTGGCCCTGAGTTTGTATTTAGACCTCTAAATTTTTGGAATAGTTTGGATATTTGGGATCTACTCTCTTCACTTTTTTCAACTTTTTGTTTCAATATCTCTATTTCTCAAGATAGTTTTTCCTTTAGTGACGGAGAGATAGGGATGACATTTATCTAGTCATGATAGGTTTGATCCAAGTTTTGGGACATGTACAAGTTGGATTGATATGATTGATCATCTAATAGTAGTGATGTAGTCCCATGAGAGTAGGAATATTAATATGGGGAATGTAGTCTCCTAGAAGTTTGAGATCTTGTTTCAACCATTGCACTATATGACATTTTTTGGATTTTTGAAGTTTCAGGGATCATATATGCAACTAACGGAATTGTAAATGCAACATAAAGGGATAATAATGCAACTTATTTTTTTTGGAATTTTATGTTTTGGAATGACAATAAGATGCAACTAAGTGAAATCTTAGAGGATGATAATGAAATCTATGTTTTTGAAATTTTTGAGAAATTGGACTAAGGAATTATAAGGTGCAATCCTAAAGGATGACAATGCAACCTATGTTTTTGTTTTTTTTGAAGATTATGAAAAACCTTGGGAATGCAAGTCTAAAGAGATAACCTATGTGATTGAAATGGAATAAAGAAATTTAAAGGACACAAGGACACATCGACAAAGTCTTACCTATTACTTGGATACTAAGCTAGGCTTGATGAGATATTGTTGTTGATAAAAGGACAAGGGTTGAAAGGTCAAGACTCCCTAATAATGACTTTGGGTATGATCTAAAGATTTGATTCTTCAAGTTTGACAAATCTAATTTTGGAGACTAAATGAAAATTTAAGTTGATGATAAAAAGTAAGGACAAATCAATGATATGATATGATCAAGACCTAGGAAATGACTTTAAGACTTAGATGCAAAAGTGATAATGATAATGCAATGGACCACTAAGAAAGGTAATGAATATGTTGTAATACCTAAGGTTGGACAATGCAAGACCTAACCTAAAATGACATGAATGTTGAAATCAAGGAGTCTAAATATTTGATAAGCCATGTTATTGAAAACCTTTTCAAAATATTGGGTGATAACTTTGATGTTTGAGACCTTGTTTTGATGTGAATTTTTTTTTTTATGTGATCTTTGTTTTGATATGTTAGCAAACATAGAATACAAAATGGCTATTTCAATTTTTAGAAAAATAAGAACACATTCAATTACAACCTAAAAGTTTGGCCAGGACAATACATATTGAATCCCCTTTCCCAAAATACCACATTCAAGTGGATAGATAAAAGCTTGGAAGCGTTGGCTCCCCCTTGCACGACTCTCACTTCTCAAGCATACCAAGCTTAAAATTTATAAAGACCCAAAGATCTTGAGAGATTTTCTATCTCGAGTTAAAGAGTACATGAGAGGTTTATTCGGAATGCATGTATCATAATTCCTTAGTCAACAAGTAGAAGGTAAGGCTGCTAAAACAATTTGGCTCTTAGTGGGGGAACTTCAGCGGAAACTAGTGTCTACCCATGCGGTGGTGACTCACTTAAGATATTGTCTTAGTCCTCGTTAAATCAGTTTTACGCATCTCACACAAGTGTGGATACTGAGGGAACCGTCGATGTAGATACACATCACAAATCAGTCATGGTTTTCACCTGACTTTTTAATTTATATAGTGGGCTAGAGAAGTACCGCTTGGGTCATTCCCTCTCACCCAACCTTAATGGCTTCTCGAGAGGTAGGCCCTTCTAAGAAAATACAAAATTTGATTATTGCTAACACTTTTCTCTTGCAATTAGAATCTAAGTGCAATTTGTCAACTTAAAATTGAAACTCAATTAACTGCCTAATTAGATCTATGTGCAATCTCTCAACTAAAATCAAAACTCAATAAACCACCTATTTAGAATCTAAGTGAAGATTGATTGCTCATTCTAACTAAGCTAGATTGAGAAAGTTGGATCAATAAATTACCTACTTAGGCTAGACAAAGGTTAATTGACTAATCTAATTAAACTACATAAAAGTTATTGATCAAAATTGTGTCTCCATTTCTTTTTATGAACCTATTATCACAACAACTCACAAGAAAAGAAAAGAAAGATTATTAGAAAAATGCACGTTCACGTCAAGGTCACTAGGTTTAGATCAAGAAAATTGAGATTAGTTTAGTTAGAGAAAACTAAAAGCAAGCCATGAATGTAAACCATGTCTAAGATAATCACAAACTTAACAAACATGCTAAGTATTCCTATTCTGACCAACAAAACAAAATGCAAAAAATATAAAAAATAAACACTATTACCATGACATCCCTTCAAGGTGGCCTCATTGTAGTGCCCTTCCCTAGTTCGTCTTTTCTTTTATGCATTGACAGACTTTATGAAATTATCTCAAACTCTTTTATGGTGCTTTTAATGGATGATTATGGATCTATACATATTTTGGATGCTATAGTTGATGCTTGACATATCATAAATTAGCAATGGATACATTATGGTTTATACCGATGATGATACATTCAAGACTTTTATATTGATGAACATATGTTTGGTTATCTATATGCACACTTTATTCATATGTGAGGTTAATATCTACTTATGATGATATATGATGATATTATTGGGGATGTTATGGTTTCTATGATTATATTATCGATGTATTCATGAAAAAGACAATATTATACCTCATCTATGAGCTAGGAATGATGTCGCAGCTCTCTTCCACTTGTCTGATTATTTTATGATATATGCAATGCATATGTTGTTGTATAGATATTGTTGTTGTGCAAGGTTGTAGGTACTAGACATCAACTCCACCTAGTTTCACAGGTCTAAGCATGTCTCTAATCCCAATGGAAAGTTGATCAAAGGTGACATGAGACCCTATCTGACACACTTGGCTTAGTTGGTACCTTGTTAGTCACACATCTTAGTTAGAGTTGCCTTGTTAGGCATTTGTCATATTTTATGTGTTCTCTATGTTTTGAAGCCTTATATAGTTGTGGTTATTAAATTATTAATTAATTGATTTACATAATTTATTAATAACATATTAAATTAATGGTTGGTCCTAATATTTTAATATAATGTGGATTTAATTATTGAGGGTTATTATAATATGTATTAATGTTATTTTGTGGATTTATATAATTGATTATTCATATTATTTGAACATTTGGTTTATTTGATTTATTGGCTATTGGTTATTTTTATTATTAATCATTTTATCCATTTGTTCTATTATTTATTTTACCTACCCTCTTTTGCTATTGGTTTTGAGAGTGTGAGTTGGATATTAATATTATTTTATTATTTTTTACCTTGATTTTTGATATGGTCAATAAGGTTTATTGTATTTTTCATTATTTTTTATTGGTTATGATGAGTTATGGTTTTTGGTTGATTTTTATTTATTTGGTGATGTGAGGTTTTTTGGCAGGTTGGTTGGTTGAAGATTTTTATTGAAGTTTTGGTTTTTAATGGAATTTTCTGTGAATATGTGAAGTGTGGGGCTTGGTTGTGGATCACTCATCTGCAACTTTCTTCTCCATATTCGTCAATTCTAGGTTGGAGGATTTTAAACCTTCAATGTATTTCATTTTAGAAATATTGTTTGTTGTGTCTGTGGAAAGAAGAAATTATGATTGTTGTGCGTGAACAAATTATTTTTTATTTCATACAATTATTATGGTTATACTTCTCTTATTTGGGATTATTGGTATATTTTGAGCTTGAGTCTTCTATTGTTGTGTAATGTAGTAAGGGTGGCTTGTTGGTTTGATATTGTTTCTTTGGAAAGTTTGGCTTTCTTGTATTTTGTTTGCCAGGAATGAAGTTTTCCTAGATTGTTGGGAATGTGACTCTGTGTCATGTCAAACAATATTGTTGTGCCTTGATCTGATTTATTTATTCCTTGGTTATAATGTACACTTGATTTGATTTGTTTATCACCCTTGTAATCTTCTTTAGAAGTCATGTTATGCATTTGAGTCATTTTTGGACTTAATAATTAATTTATTCTTGCTTCTGAGTTAATTTTGATCCTCTATTGTAAAAGTGCTAAACTGGTGAACAAATGCACTAAATTATTTCGTATATGCGTTATCTACTCTATCAAATGCACCATTTTATACCTTGTATGGACTAGACTAGGTGTTGAATGCACCAGTTTGTGTATCATAGGTACCATTCTATTATTCTTATGCACCATAGTTTTGTATGAAAGCAATGTTTTGTTTCACAAATGTGCTAATATGGTTAATATATGCACTATAGTTCTATCTGGATGCACTGTTCTAGTTGATGAATGTTCTAGGGAATATTTTATATGTGTTGGTTCAATCTATGATTGAGCCAATCTATTGTATTTGGTTTTCTAAGTTTATTTTTATTATCTAAGGCTTAATTTATGTCAGACTAGAGGCTTGCTTGTTTCTATCAGTATTATGGTGATCTCTTTGCCATTCCAGATCATGTTCTATTTGATCTGTGAATTGAATTTAAGTGGCTTTTGACTTTTGCAATGATGTTTTAACTGATAGCATATCATGGAATTCTGTTTAGGCATTGTATCATGCTTAAGGGTGTTGGCTCTTGGTCATATATATTATTTGAGATTTCTACACTATGGCAATTTTGAATCAGTTGTGTTATGATGTAGTTTGGATATGGATCCTATTGTGGATACTTGTGATATTATTTTGGAAGAGCCTCATTTGCAAGATTATGTTATGTTATACCCTAATTTTAGGAGCATGATAAGGAGAGTGGCTTTCAAATGAGTGTCGAGGTCATGAGAGATAGGTTGCTTGGAGATGAGTTGAGATAGATGTTAGGGTCTAGACTACCAGGAAATATCGTTGGAAGTTTCCTACATGTAAATGAGTGATAAAAATGAAAATTAAATTAATCTAAATGGGAAGGGTAATAGGATTTCATACTAACAAGATAATGAATTGATTTTTGGTGCCCAAGCCATGGCCTAGAGTGCTAGTACAGGCTCAAGATGAGATTTGGGAAAGACTAGAGAGGAAACTAAACTCTCTTAATTCTCTTAAAGGTTGAGATGGTTCTGCATGAGTATCATGGGTGCTGGGGTAAGAGACCACCAAGATCATCCCTTTTTGAGGTGATATCATGTGATGGCACTCTTCCCTATGCACATCCTAGTTTATTATGCTTGGATTTGGTTGGAAACCTCTAGAGTTTTGTTATCTTTTTGTCTTGTGATTTGTGTTTGAGCCTTTTGTTGTGGTTTTGGAATCATCTTTGTGGCTAGTAGCTAGTTATGTTTATGTCCTTTGGTTGTTAGGTGTTAGCCTAGGTTTAGTGTGTGTGTGGGATCTCATGTAATTCTCCAAAACATGGGGGGTGGACCTTATTGGTTCCACATGGTTGGGTGATTTGATGCCTTCTTCCATTGGGATTTTCTTTTTGTTGGATGTTTTGTGTGAGGAATGGATTCTCTCTCTTTTTATCTTGAGCTTGGATTCTTGGAGTGAATTATTATGTAATATTGTGGATAGATACATTATTGTAATCATGTACTTTGGATAATTGTAATTGTAACCTTGAATTATTACTCATTATTGTAAGAGTATATAAAGTAGAGTACTGATAATCCTCATGTATTATATATGATGTGTAATGGGATATTGATAGTGTTGGCATGATGATGATTTTTGTATTTGATGACTTTATGTGTTGTCATTGATGGCATACATATGTTTTGATTGTCATAGTTAAGATGAATCGGTATACTAGTAAGTCATATGTATTGTTAACCGGTATCTTAGGTCTAACTAGTATGAGGATGTCTAAACCGGTAGATGTAGACAACCGGTATATGCAGTTAAGACAATCAGTTTTGATCAGATCCATTGATTACCAATTTTGAGATGCAACAAAGAGAGATAAGGAAGTGTGTGGAGACAATCAGTTTGTGAGTTTGATGTGGTCAAAACTCAACCAGTATCAGTGTTCCAACTGGTTTTCCAATTTGTGTGATGAGTTATCATTGGTTGTGATGTGTTACCACCAACCAACACTATGGTGGTGATCTATCTCATGTTAAGGAAGATTGTCTAGATTCACTAAACCTAGGAAATTATGTCAAGGTTCAAGAGTTGACATGAAATATAATGTCTATAAAATGACATTGTGATGAGTTATTTTAGATAGAAGATACGATTGATGTTATGAGTTGAAGTAGATGTGATTTGTTGAAGGAGATGCAGAGTATGTTAGTGATGCAGTAATGTGTGAGAGGAACATGATCTAAACAAGAAAAATGTGTTATTCTTAGATCATACCACATGTTGTTTTCTAATCACTATAGTAGTTAAATCCCCTAACTGGGTAAGCTCTAACAAGATTGATTGTAGAAATCCTCTAACAAGGTGATTCATTAACTTGGATCTAAATCATCCACTGAGGTTACCTTTATCCAGGTATAGCTCCTAACAAGGCTTGGGATCTTTAACAGGATCTGCTTCTAATAGAGCATTTGTAGACCTTAACCAATCAATTACCTATTCTACAGATAGTTAACTTGTGAGTTCCATCTCATCGTGGTTTTTCCCAGTTGGGTTTTCCACGTATAAACATTTGTGTTATGGTGAATGTTTTACTTGTGGTGAATTCTTTTATAACACTTTGGATTACATGCAAAGTCATTAGTAAATTGGTTAAATGTTTTTACCAGACTACAATTAAAATGTTATTGTTTTTGCTTTCACTGATTCACCCCCCCTCTCAATGGTTAATAAGTTTATCAGATAGTATATCTTAAGAGTATGATTCATGATCATGTTAGATGTATATAGGTGAAGAACTTAATGTAAGAGAAGATTCATATTCTAGATGATTTTTGTTCTTGTAAAATTAAAAATTAAGGTTCTGGTTGATGTAATTGATGTATATGCAATAATTGCAATGTGAGTTGTATATTGTGAAAAAGATATATGTAATATTTCTATTAGGAAATGGTTAATGTTAATACTTTAGAAATTTTAGGAATTATCTTATGGTAGGATTATTGAGTAGGAATATTTGGATCTGGGGCTTTAAAATAAACATTTCATACTAGGTGTGCTCTATGCTTTAGTTCTATGGGTAAATGATACTGTGGGCAATGGATATTGTAGAAGGAAATTTATTTTATGCTTGAATGATAGTTTAGTAAAATGGTTATTGGTTTATGATCTTAGATATGTTCAATATTGAGTTAATATAGGAAAGAAGTTGTAAGGTTATATGATGTTTTTTATTATATTAGGTTAAGTAATATCATTGAGATACCCTAGGGAAATATAGTTATATGATGTGATTTAATTTTTGTATGTGTAATTAAGTTCTTATGATCATCTTTAATTGGGTATAAATGTTTATCTTGAGTTTACATGTATATTATTAGATCATTTTAAAAAAATATATCTCTATTCCTCATTTAGTTGGTTAGTTTCTGTAGGGTATTTTGGCAACCATTACATTTGGTATCAAAGCCCATGTTCATACACTAGGTACTATGGTTTCATGTTGAGCTCATTGTGCATAGTAATATTTTAGGTGGGGTTAACTGTGAAGTTATTCTTGCTAACTTATTTTCTTTGTACTAGTTGCCCTAGATTTTTATCTTATAGCCATGCATCTTGTTCAGACAAGATTCCTCATAGGAGTAGAGATCATGAATGAGGTGATTGTATGGGTACTCAATAGAACACTCATCCAAAGAATTTTAAGGAGGCTTATCAAGATGAGTAGCAGTTTGACCGTCATGAAGAGGAAGCCCAAGTTGAGAACCGATAGGGTAATGATGTGGTGTCTCAATTGATTAATATTCTTTAAGAGCTTCTTGAATGTTTGGGACTGAAGTAGGAGGAGGATCAGCATGAAGAGTCTCATCTTTTTGATCATTTGGATAGATTTACATATTAGGAGAGAGAGGGAGAATTCACCTCGAAGGAGATATGATGCAACATTGGATCGGGATGCAATTTCAGTACGTCATATAAGGGATCTTCTAAGGCCTCAACCTCCTACTTTTGAGCGATCTAGTAGTGGGATAGAGAGAGAGACTTGGCTCTTGGATTTGGGTAGGTTTTTTTCTATGCATGCGTACATAGAAGTACCACCAAGTCTATATGTGCTATCATGCAACTTAGTGGATTTTCTTCCACTTGGTGGCATCTTGAGGAGTTGAAGCCTCATTTGGCTATTGCTTCAGTATCTTGGGAGATGTTCTTAAAGCGGTTTTGTGCTTGTTTTCTATTAGATTTTTGGATCCAGAGGAAGGCAGATGAGTTCCACGGCCTGAGAAAGTTGACTATGTTAGCTGAGAAGTACATGAGTATAAGTTCTTTGAACTTAAGCAGTATGCAGGGATAGTGGATTATGAGGCCAGGCTTGTGTAGAATTTTGTTAGAGGATTTAATGCTTATATCAATGGAGGAATTTAGCTCTTTGAACCTAAGACTGTGGAGGTATCCATGGAGAAGGCATGTTTGGTTGATGAGAATTTGGCTATGACTTTAGGTGGCTAAATAGGAGTGGAAAGTGGTAGTGCTCTATTTTTAGGATGAGGTGTGAGAGGCACACAATCATAGGTATCAGAGTTTTCTAGGAGTCACCCTTCATTATTTAATGGTGGATGGTTTCGCTAGAAGAATAATTTTTAGAGTCTGAACTTTGCTCATGGTGGTAGATCTCTAGTAGATAGAGAGAACAATAGGTAGCGTATTAATCATTTTCATTATTCTCAAGTAGTGTAGAGTTAGTTCTTAGCAAAACTCTATTAGAGGCAGTTACCAGCAGTCTAGTGCAACTTCAACTAGCAGAGGTTCTAGTAGAGGAGGTTGTTTCACTTGTGGACAATGGGGTCACATTGCAGTGCATTTCCCTTGGAGATCCACATAGATGTCAGGATAGAGGCTAGTAGCTTCAGATCCTATGGTAGGATATGTAGGGAGATCTCATCTAGTCTTTGTCATAGTTGATAACCACTAGGTTGAGCATTAGGGTACAATTGTGGAGACCACAAGTGAGATAGATGGTATTTCTTTCTTAGTGTTGTTTGATTTAGGTGCTTTAGATTATTTTATTTATCCATGTTTAATAGAGAAATGTAGAATCTAAATGGAAAAGAAAGATGATAAGTGGCAAGTTGAGTTAGCTACAGGTTCTAGGATGGCAGTGGACTCTCTTGTTCAAGATTACATGCTGGATTTAGGAGTTTGTTCCACTGATATGGATTGTCGTGTTCTTTCTTTGAGGTTCTATGGTGTTGTGTTGTGTCTGGATTATCTTGAGGCACATAAGGCTAAGATTATTTCTCATCATAAGAGGGTACAATGTCTTGATGATTTTTGTGAGAGAGTGGAGATTGTGGGTGTTCAGTGACCTATTTCTCTTCGCATGATCTCTACTATGCAATTGAAGTGGTTTGCATGGAAAGGATTTCAGTTGTTTACAATGATGGTGAATGATAAGGATGAGGGAGAGAGTTATGATTATCTCTTTAATCAACATCCTATTCTTTAGGAGTTTTGGATGTGTTTCCCAGTGATATTTTGGGTATGCCACCTAAGCATGACATTGATTTTATGATAGACTTTATTCTCGAAGTAGAGCTAATTTCTAAGGTACCTTGTCAGATGACTACTCAAGAGTTGAGTGAGTTATAGTTTTAGTTGGAGGAGTTATTAGCTAAGGGAATCATTTGTCCTAGTGCTTATCCATGGGGAGCACTAGTTTTGTTTGTTAAGAAGAAGGATGGGTCTCTTTGTTTATGCATAGATTACTAGTAATTGAATAATGTGATGTTGAAGAATCATTATCCTTTGTTGAGGATTGATGATCTTTTCAATCAGATTAAGGATGCTCGGTTCTTCTCTAAGATTGAACATAAGCTAAGATATCATCAGCTACAGATTCATTAGATGAATATTCATCGAATATATTTTCATACTCATTATGCATATTATGTGTTTATAGTGGTTCCTTTTGGTCTTACTAATGCTCCCTCAATTTTCATGAGTTTGATGAATGGAGTATTCATGGCTTACCTTGATAGATTTTTTCTTGTGTTTCTTGATGATATATTAATATATTTGAGAACTATAAAGGAGCATCAGGAGCATATGACCCAGGTGTTGTAGTGTCTTTGTGAGAATCAGTTGTATGGAAATTTGGCTAAGTGTGAGTTATCCTATAATGAGGTGAAGTATCTAGGCCATGTTATTTCAAGAGAGGGTATCATAGTGGATCTTTGTAAGATTTAGGTGATTGTGGATTGGCTAGCGCCTACTAATGTGGGTGAAGTTCATAGTTTTATGGGTCTTGCAGGATATTATTGTCAAATTGATCAAGTTTTTTTGAGGATAGATCATCCTATCACTTCTCTTCAGAGGAAAGGGAAGAATTTTGTTTGGTCAAAGAAGTATGAGATAGCTTTCTGGATCCTTAAGGAGTTTCTAAATAGTGCACCTATCTTGGCAGTGCCAGATTTAGAAGGAGATTTTGTTGTGTGTACTGATGCTTCTTTGGAAGGTTGGGGAGTAGTTCTTATGTAGGATGGTCATGTGATTGCCTGTGAGTCTCACAAACTCAAGGATCACAAGTTGAACTATCCCACTCACAATTTGGAGTTAGTAGTAGTTCTTCATGCTTTGGTCAGATGGAGGCATTTTCTTCTTAAGCATCGATTCGAGTTGCAGTGATCATCATAGTTTGCAGTAAATCTTCACTCAATCAAACTTGAATGGTAGGCAATGATGATGGATGGAGTTCCTTTGTGAGTATAATTTTGAGGTTAAGTACTTTCAGGGAAATGAGAATGCCATGGCTAATGTGTTGATACATAGGAGGCATTAGTTATTAATGATGACTCTCAGTGTTAATTTGAGGAGTTGAATTTTTAGTGCGCTTCCTTCAGATGCTTTAGAAATTTAGCACAAATATCACTTTAGGAAGAGCTTTAGAGGGGAGATTTATAGGAAATTCCTTGGAGATAGATGATCTTCTTTGTCAATTAGGACATATTTATTTTCCATCGTTAGATGGACTTTGTGTTTTGATCTTGATAGAGGCATATCGTGCACCTTACTCGGAACATCCAAGTGTCAAGAAGATGCATGCAGATCTTCGAAAGTTGTACCACTAGTCTGGTATGACGCATGATATAATAGATTTTATATCTCATTGTTTAGAGTATCAATGGGTAAAGGAAAAATACCAACATCCAACAAGTTTGTTTTGATTAAGTAAAAGCAGGTATTTGAAAGGTACCTGAACCTTGTACAAGCCAGGAGATCAGAATTACAAGAAAGAAAAGTGCCTGATCACTTCAAAAAAATAGAAAGATCCCACTCGAAAAAGGGATCAGCTTACATAACATAACATAAAAAACCAAAAATAGACAACGAAAGGAAAGCACAGCAACAACAAAAGGATAGAACCAAGGACCCCTACAGAAATAGAGACAGAGACCTAAATACTTTTCATGATTTCCTCAGCATGAATAACCATTTGTTTCATGTTGTTCACCGAGGACTTTAATTCCTCTAGCTCATGACCTTTGATGTCGCCCTTGATCTTTGTATTAGCTCTAGTCCTCTTTTCGTGACCCTTCTTGTCCGGTTGCTTTTTATCACCATCCTTCTCTGCATTGTTCTCAAACCTTTTGATCAAGATGTTCATGTTATCCATCGAAGCTTTGAGGATCTAAAAATTTTGAACTGCAATCTTCTTAACATTGAGTTCCAGTCTATCGATTATGCTACCCAAGTTGTTCATTTTATTTTCCATTTCCTTGTTATCTCCCATCTCATTGACCTTTTTTCCATTGCTATAATTTTTCCCACCATACATTCAATAGCTTCTGCATTGTGCAGAATAGTAACCAGTTCCTTAACATGTTCTGCCAGGGGCTTATCACCAACCGTAACTCTTGTGATAGCCTTCGTATCAGTCTTCAAACTATTGATATCCTTCATTGTGGTTGTGATGGTATCACAGAAAGATTTTATAGTATCATTATAACCAATACCACTTTTATCCCCTTTATCCTACTTCTATAGACTTATGGTATTCGAAACCTCAATTTTGCCTATCACTGGGTTATCCTCCCCCTCTTTATCCTGACCCTCATCCTTCTTGTTCTCCTCAACATCCTCCTCAGAATCAACTAGAACATGGTTGATGTCTTTATTGTTACCCTTTTTAGTGTTCTTCCTCTGAGTCTATTTTCCAGTTGCTTTCCATTTTTTCTTTTCAACATTTTTTTTCTCAAAGGATTTAGTTTCAAACTCCGACATGTCTAAATCCACCACAATCCTTTTCCTCTTAGCCTTATTTATGAGATAGGGTTTGGGATAGACTTTCCTAGTCTATGCTCTTGGATCCTCTCCTTAGATCACCAGGTGTTCTAACCACCCCTAGGGTCTCTAGGACTTCCTTTGCTTGTGGAATCCCTTGACCTTGCCCAATCCACCCAACAACAACTTGAAAAACTACTCCTAAGGTCTCGCCTATGCATGAGTTTCAAGGAAGCCTTACTTAGGCTAATAAGGGTTTGGCTTGTTCCACACCTTCCTAGGTCTTAGCAAGGTTAGGTCAGGTCTAATACATGGTTTTTCCACCCATTCATGTGCCCCCAAGAGGTTTCAAGCTTCCTAACCCTTACTGATTTCACAATTTTGTCTTTTGCCTACAAAATAGGGCTACAAGGATTGTGACCAATTAGGCCTCCTACTCGGTCCTTTAGGGCTCCCTCTTGCAAATGATGCACTTGCTTGTGAAACTTCCTAAGAGACCTGCTATTGATTTGGCAAGGGCTCAAGGATTTTTTTGGTTTTGGGCCTCCAAGTGTCTGTACACTGCCCTTGGTGGATTTTAAGTTTTTTAAGGGTTTTAAAGAGGGTTTTTAGGCCTACCAAGGTCACAATGTAGGTTTGGTGTTCTTGCCACCTTGTTTGGATTAGTGGATGCTCCTCCTCTTCACCAATGGTACTCCACTCACCCCTCTACAACTCCTCCAGAGGGTGCCTCCTCCTCTGATCTTCCTTGCTCTCCAAGACCTCTGCAACTTAACCCTTCCTAGTCGGGCACTGTCTAGTCTCGCCTAGGAGTGGGCCTTTAGATGGCCTCCTTTCATTTTAAAGGGCCCTCCTTGCTCTGAAGTATAGTACAGGGTTTTTACTCTCATTCCCCATGGTTTCATGGTGATTCCACAATGGGGAATGGAGTTATGAGCCCATTGACACAAACCAGTCCAAAACTGGACAATGAGAAGCAAATTTACTAAATATTTACAAACACACACAATCTGCAAAAAAAAACCTAATATAATTGCTCACAATGGAAGCAAATACACCATACAAGACTCTCCACATAGTTTTTCTCAAAAATCAATCCATTAACAATCTTCCTTTACTCCATCTGTGCCAACTGGCAACAAAATTGCAATCACAGTTAAGTCACTTTGCTTGGGCCGTACAACATCTGACATCCAACCCATTATCTTAGGGTTTTTAACTACTTATACTACCCTTTCCTCAATCTGTGTTCCCATATTAGGGTTTTCCACACTAACCTAAAGATTTTGACCTCTAGATGGAAAAGTTGCTTGACAACTTTGAAAAGTTGTCATGCAACTTTTGCAACTTTTGACAAACTTTCTCAATGTTGCTTTTCTTGACTCCTAGACCCACATTGGGCTAACCTGAGGACACCACAATGCTATGAAGGACCCCTAAAAACCTCAAAGTCCCACATACCCTCTATTTTCAAGAAAAGCTCAATCTTGACTTATGACCCTAAGACCAAACTAGGACCAATGAGCACATGGCTCTTATTGTATATACAATGGCTTCATAAAGAAGCAAGAACACAATCAAAAGAAAATGGTGGGAGCCCTTTGAAGGGTGCTCCTACACCATACTCCCCCTCTACAACAAACTAAGGAATTAGGGGAGTGAGAAGAGTTGGATCAATGCCAAGCTTCTTGAACTTGCTCTCCTCCACCCAAGTAGCTTCAGACACAGGTTGACCTACCCATTTTACCAAGTGCTCCATGTAGACCTGGTGTCTAGTAGACTTCTTCACCCTTGACTCCAAGATCTGCTCTGCTATGGGCTGCTTCACTTGAGGTAAGGCATTCACATCCAAGTCTTGTAGTACCTTGGCTTGGTTCTCAGTCTGCCCTGCTATCTCTCCCTTGTACATTACCAAATCAGCAACATTGAAGACTGGTGAAATGGCTAAGTCTGAAGGTAGATCAACCTTGTAGGCATTCTCACCATATTTTGCCAAAATTCTACAAGGTCGTACCCTCTTCATTTGCAGTTTAGTAGGCTTGCCACTTTGCATTCTAGCTTTGCTCAAATGGACCATCACAAAGTCACCCACCTTGAATTGAACCTCTCTCCTTTTCTCATCCATTTTGGCCTTCAGTTTTTTAGTGGATTCAAGGATGGCTTTCTTGACTTGCTCTGCAACTGTAGTTCTTGAACTGTTAACAACTTCTTGCTTAAAGCATATGCCACCTTGTTGAGTTGCCCCTTCTTATGCTTGATGGTGAAGATGAAGGATTGGAGATATTCCATCCATTTCAAATGTCTATTTCTAAGATTCTCTTGAGTGTTAATGTAACTCAATGCCTGGTTGTCTATGAACACCACAAATTCCTTTGGAAGTAGGTAATGCCTTCATTTCTTTAGAGAATGCACTAATACATACAACTCTAGGTCATAGGCTGAGTACTTCTTCTTTGCTTCATTGAGCTTCTCACTAAAAAATGCCACAGGTCTTTCCTCTTGACTCAATACACCCCCTACTACAATTCCACTTGCATCACACTCCAATGTGAATAGGTTGTCAAAACTAGGTAGGAGTAGGATAGGTTTTGTGGCTACTTCTTGCTTCAACAATTGAAATGCTTTGTCGGCCTGCTTAGTCCATTTGAACTTAGTTTTAAGGCCTCCTGTTATGGTGTCAAGGACTGGTGCACATATGCCACTGAAGTTCCTCACAAACTTCCTATAGAACCACTTTTAAGGTCCAACTTGGTAAAATACATAGCACCTCCTAAACAGTCCATCAAATCCTCTATTCTAGGAATAGGAAACCTATATCTTATGGTAATCCTATTGATTGCCATTGAATTAGTACAAAGTCTCCACTTGCCTCCCTTCTTTGATGCTAGCACTACCGGGACTGCACATGGGCTGATGCTCTTCTTAATCAGTCCTTGTTCCAATAACTCTTGTACTTGCCTTGCTACCTCCTTGTTTTGGTTAGGTGTGAGCTTATATGCAGCTTTATTAGGTAGGGATGCACTGAGAAAAAAGTCTATTTGATGGCTTATAGACCTTCTTGGTGGGAGTGTTTCAGGTGCTCCATCACTCACTATGTCCTTATACTCTTGCAACATTTGCTTCACCTCCTTGGGTACCTCTACCTGCAACTTATCTTCCTCCTCCTTTGGCTTCACAAAGATGGCACACTTCACTATCTCCTCCTCATGTAGCAAGTGTATGAACTCTTTACCAGTAGCTAATAAGACACTAGGTGTTCTTGAAGTTCCCTCTTCATTCTCTGTCAAAGACTGAATCTTAAAGGTCTTGCTATCCTTCTTGAAGGAAATGGAGTTCTCCTCTCCATCATAGATCACCTTCCTATCAAATTTCCAAGGTCTACCTAGCAATAGGTGATAGGAATCCATGGGTAACACATCACAAAGGATCTTATTCTTGTATCCTCCAATAGAAAACTCTACCCAAGTTTGTTCATTGACCAGCACACTCTGCTCATAATTCAACCATGTCACCTTATATGGGTTAGTGTGGGGTATCCTTGTGAGTTTCAACTTCTTGCTTGCCTCCTCTAATATTATGTTATCAGTTGACCCTGAATCAACTATCACCTTGCAAACTTTACCAGGGATCTTGCATCTCACCCTAAACAATGCTCTCCTATGCTTAGGTTCATTCTTGACTGGTTGTCTTATCAAGACCCTATTGAACATTAGATTTTCTCCAATCTCTGATTCAATATGGTCCACCTCAGGTGTCTTGCTAATTGAAGAGTCTTCATGAGCATAATCAACCCTTTTTCCACTCTTTGATGATGTAGGCTTGTCAGGGCATCTATAAGCCAGGTGTCCCAATTGACCACAATTGTAACATTTCATAGTTGCAAAGTAGGAGTTACCCCTGTTGGTACCTCTACCCCTACTCAGACTACCTTGTGCACCTCTTCCTCTAGAATGGCCCCCTCTGAGATTGGTTTCACTTCCATGTTCAATCAACTTGGCTTTTCCTTGGTTCCTTTGCTCATTTGTCTTGCTTTGGTAACCACCTCGGTGATTCATTTATTCTCTACCTCTACCTCTGCCCCTGTTATTAGAGTCTCCTTTCCTTTTGTTCCTCTCTTCCACCTTGGCAGCAAGTTGATGACATTTTTGGATAGCAGTAGGAGTCCATAGGCTTATCTCCTCTTGAATGTTCCACTTTAGGCTGCCTAGATACCTAGCCACCTTGATAGATTCATCTTCTTGGACTTTGGATCTAAGACAAAGTTTTTGAAATTCTTTGGTGTAGGAGGTCACATCAAGGTCTTTTTGCTTCAATCCCTATCTCTTCTTATGAAGTTGGACTTCATAGTCCTCTTGTATGTAGTTCTCCTTGATCTTACTCACCATGGCCTTCCAATTGGCAATAGGTAGCTTCCCCATGCTAACTCTCTCTTCTTGCAGGTACTTCCACCATGTCAAAGCTGCTCCCCTTAATCTTGATTTGCAAACCTTAACCTTTTGAGCCTCTGTCACCCCCTCACACTCAAAGTGGTTTTCCATCCCCTCAATCCATTCCATGACAGTGTCTATGTCCATTCTTCCACTCAAATGTGGAAATCCTTCAAAAGCTTTGGTATTCAAAGCCTTAATAGCCTTTACAAATGGTTCTTCATTGAATAAGGGATCTGGTTCAGGTATAATGTCATCTATATCTATAGTTTTTTTGCCTTTATCCTTGGTGTCTTCACCCCAAGGTCCTTGTGTCCTCTAATCCACCACTTCCTGCAACTTATCCCTTATCTCACTCATAGCTTCTTCAAGGAGTCTATTCTTCTCCTTCTAGTCTTCTACCTCCCTAGCCAGCTCTGCATTAGTGACCATTATTCTTTCTGCTCTAGTTTCAAGGAAGCCTTACTTAGGCTAATAAGGGTTTGGCTTGTTCCACACCTTCCTAGGTCTTAGAAAGGTTAGTTCAAGTCTAATACATGGTTTTTCCACCCATTCATGTGCCCCCAATAGGTTTCAAGCTTCCTACCCCTTACTAATTTCACAATTTTGTCTTTTGCCTACAAAATAGGGTGACAAGGATTGTGACCAATTAGGCCTCCTACCCGGTCCTTTAGGGCTCCCTCTTGCAAATGATGCACTTTCTTGTGAAACTTCCTAAGAGACCTGCTATTCATTTGGCAAGGGCTCAAGGATTTTTCTAGTTTTGGGCCTCCAAGTGTTCGTACACTTCCCTTGGTGGATTTTAAGGTTTTTAAGGGTTTTAAAGAGGGTTTTTAGGCCTACCAGGGTCACAGTGTAGGTTTGGTGTTCTTACCACCTTTTCTAGATTGGTGGATTCTCCTCCTCTTCACCAATGGTACTCCACTCACCCCTCTACAACTCCTCCAAAGGGTGCCTCCTCCTCTGACCTTCCTTGCTCTCCAAGACCTCTGCAACTTAACCCTTCCTAGTCGGGCACTGTCCAGTCTCGCCTAGGAGTGGGTCTTTAGATGGCCTCCTTGCATTTTCAAGGGCCCTTCTTGCTTTGAAGTATAGTATAGAATTTTTACTCTCATTCCCAATGGTTTCATGGTGATTCCACAATTGGGAATGGAGTTATGAGCCCATTGACACAAACCAGTCCAAAACTGGACAATGAGAAGCAAATTTACTAAATATTTACAAAAACACACAATCTACAAAACGAAACCTAATCTAATTGCTCACAATGGAATTAAATACACCATACAAGATACTCCACATAGTTTTTCTCAAAAATCAATCCATTAACAATCTTCCTTTACTCCATCTGTTCCGATTGGCAACAAAATTGCAGTCACAGTCAAGTCACTTTGCTTGGGCCGTACAACATCTGACATCCAACCCATTATCTTAGGGTTTGTAACTACTTATACTACCCTTTCCTCAGTCTATGTTCCCATATTAGGGTTTTCCATGCTAACCTAAAGATTTTGACCTCTAGATGGAAAAGTTGCTTGACAACTTTGAAAAGTTATCATGCAACTTTTGCAACTTTTTAGCAACTTTCTCAATGTTGCTTTTCTTGACTCCTAGACCCACATTGGGCTAACCTAAGGACACCACCATGCTATGAAGGACCCCTGAACACCTCAAAGGCACACATACCCTCTATTTTCAAGAAAAGATCAATCTTCACTTATGACCCTAAGACCAAACTAGGACCAATGAGCACATGGCTCTTATTGTATATACAATGGCTTCATAAAGAAGAAAGAACACAATCAAAAGCAAATTGTGGGAGCCCTTTGAAGGGTGCTCCTGCACCACTTATTCCTTCCTTTTTTTCTAGTCTCTTCTAATTCTCCCTCAGTCTTCAGAACAAAGTTGAATCCATTGGCTTCACTCTTCGTAGTCTCATCTCTTGCATTTTTTCCTTTAATAGGATTTTCAATGCATTTCCCCTTAAGAATTTTATAAACCAGGACCATAAGCCCCTAGTGGAGGGCATGGTCACCTTTGGGATCCTTCTGAACCTCCTTGATAGTGTGGTCCATAGAAGAGGAAAGGTAATAAGGCAAGCTCACCTTTTCCCCATGGCGGAAATGGTTGAGCAAGACAAAGTGATGACCATAGGATCTAGTAAACCTACCATCCAAAGTAATGTAGGTGATAGAAGAAAATAAAAAAAACCTCCATGGCCTTGAAATCCTCTTTGGAGCATGGTAGGAGTTGTCAATTTTCACCATCTTTCTCCTCTCTTCGTCCGTGACTGGGAACTTATCTACTACTTTATCTGATATGTTGCAGTCCTTGTAAAATTTAATTCCCTCAGTAATCATCGTTGTGGTCTCAATAAATGACCTCCTCATCAACATTCACCATCTAGGACCTAACCAGGATTTTGCCATTTTTCCAGTTCTTCATGAAATAATTGGTAATAGTGGGATCTTTCCCACTTAGCCTCTCCATGAACACATTCAAACCCCCCTACTGAAGGATCTCCCAAACTTTGTTGTTCTTTCTCCAGTTAGAGCAAGAGGTGGGTTCGAATCTTTTCTTGTTACCTCCCATTTTTTCAGCATTTTCCTTAAAATTCCTTCTCTCATCTTGAAAACCTCTCCTCTAGTTTCTATGGATGCCCTATAATAATTCCAAGAATTCATGCCATATATTTATGATAAGACACCTATATAAATGCTCATTATCTTTGAAATAACCCTGCATTGAAAAAGATGGAAGAGGCATTTGAAATAATGATTAAAAGTACCATGTTACCTAGCCTGGCTACAGTCCAGATTAAGCAGGGATTTCATTTCACTTGCAATCTCACTTTCACCATAACTAGTAATGATGTCTTTCGATTGGCAAGCCAGGTTGGCAGCCCAATCAGTGCAGGAATTGGCCTCCCTATACACATGTGTAAAAACACACATTTCAAATTCTTCTTTGATTTTCTTAGCTGCTTTAATATCACTACTAATTGACCAACAAGGTGGGAATTTCATATTTAAACAATTGATTATGTCCAATGAGTCTCCTTCACACCAAACTTTAGTATAGTTAGCTTCCTTACCAAGGATAATCCCATGGTAAGCCTCCATTGCTTTGGCAACATGATTTGTCTGATTTCCTATGGGAATACTTTTTTGTGATTTTGTATGTTCCCCATTTGTCCCTAAGGACCACTCCACATCCTACAACACCTAGATTACCCTTTGAGGCACCGTCAAAATTAATTTTCATCCACCCTTTGGGCGAACTGACCCATATCACACCCTCTCTAGGATTGATCTGAAAGTGATTGTGACCCTTTAATCTCCACTTTTTGTAGATAAATTAATCATCCTTATCTTGAGGATTATCAATGCCTCCTATGATATTCATATTTTCCACTATATTTCTATTTATTTTTTCAAACACAATTTTATCCTTAGAAACCTTTTCTCTGAAAACTTTTTCATTTCTTTCTTTCCATATACCCCAACACATATGAGGTAAGCAAGTTTCCACAATAAAGTTGTGGACTTATTCCTTGAAGGATGATGCCAATAGTTGAAAACCTCCTGAATCGACTCAGGGAAACCCCAACTAATTTTGAAGTGCTCCAGACAGCTTCCCCAGACATTAGCAGAGAAAGGGATATGAAAGAGAATATGATTAATGGTCTCCTCATTCTACTGACATAGAATACATTCACAAGGCATGCTAATACCTCTTTTTCTAATATTCTCAATTGTTAGAATTTTATATTGTAGGGTTGTCCAGACAAAAATGTTAATCTTGGGGGTGAGGACTTTCACCCAAGCCTTAGCCCAACATGGGCTTTCCATGTTAGAGAATTGTTGATGATTCAGAGAAGCCACAGTGAAAGTACCACTTGCTATGAGTTTCCAAATTGATTGGTCTTCCTCTTCAACCCTTACCATAGAGTTCATAACTTTGTTCAAACCACCCAAGGACTTATCCATCTGAGATAAATCCTTCCACTATCCATCTTCCCAGTAATTATCCACCTTAGATCCAAATCTTTCCTTGCACTGGTTTTGAAATCTACTCCACTCAGGGTTTTCATTCAAAGGGGACTCTAGCAACCAAGAATCATCCCAGAATTGGATAAGATTCCCTTTCCCCATTTTCCATTTTGCACCTCTGACAATTAAGTCTCTTGTTCTAGAAACATTTTTCCAGATATTGGATCAAATTGGGATATTTTCTGCTTTAAGGAAGCTTTGAAGAGTCGGACATTGACTTTTATATTTGTTATCCCACATCAGTTTCCACTCTCCTTGATTTTTATACCCTCTCCAAATCTGCTTGGCCATAAGGAACTCATTTATGTCTCTTATTCTTCTAAGGCCCAATCCTCCCTTTTTTATAGGCTTGCATACCTTCTCCCAGACAATCAAATTCATTCTCTTCTTCTCCTCAACCCCTGTCCATAAAAAATTTCTCTGAATCTTTTCAATAGCCTCTGCATACTTATCAGGAATTCTAAAGAGACTAATGGCATAAAGTGGGATACTTTGGAGAGTAGATTTCAGAAGTTGAACCTTACCAACTTGGCTAAGAAGAGTACCCTTCCAGCCAGAAAGCTTCTTGTGGAATTTATCCACCAAAGCTCCACAAAAAGTATCAGGTGGATCATGGCATAAGGGGAGCACCAAGTAAGAAGCAGGAATACTTCCAACTTGACAACCCAGGATATTACTTATTTTAATCCTCATTCTCTCTGGGGTATTGATAAAATAGACAAAACTTTTAGACCAATTAATAAGTTATCTAGTAGCTGAACCATAGCTATCTGACAGCCTTCTTTAAACTTCTAGAATCCTACATCGTACCTTTCCCCATTATTATAGAATCATCAGCAAATTGTTGATGAGAATAGATTTGATCCGCAGAAGATGGATTCAAACCACAAAACTCCCTTTTCTCAACCAGCTTCCCAATACATCTCCCCAGACACTCCACCATTATAATAAAGATAATCGGGGATAGGGTATCCCCCTGCCTGAGGCCTCTAGAAGCTTTAAAGAAAGGAGAAGAAGATCCATTCATTAAAACAGAGAAAGAAGCCAAAGAAACTAATTGTTTGGTAAGAATAATACTTCTAGAGTTGAAGCCAAAAGAAGAGAGAACATCCATCATAAAATCCCAATCCACTCTGTCATAGGCTTTAGATAGGTCTAGCTTCAGAAAAAAACCATCTTTTTAAGAGTAAGACAAAGAGTGGATATTTTCATGGACTGAGATGATCGAATCCAAGATTTATCTACCCAGGACAAAACCACTTTGTTGAGGCGATATGATAGAGGGAACCAACTTTAGGATTCTAGAAGTAAGAACCTTGGAGATTATCTTATAAAGAGAGTTGCATAGACTTATAGGTCTAAAGAGATCCATGGAATTAGCCCCCATCTTTTTGGGGATAAGAGCTATTAAAGTACCATTAACTTCTTTCAAAAAAATTCTAGCACCAAAAAACTCTTTTACAGCTCTGGACACATCATCTCCAATAATATGCTAGTACATTTGAAAGAAGAACATGGGAAAACCATCTGGGCCTGGGGCCTTGTTGCCCTCAAAGGAGTTGACAGCTATTATAATTTCATCATGGGAAGGGATAGCAGTCAAGTGAGAATTATGATCATCCCCTAAAATAGTAGCTATGCTATCCAGAAGATTCCTTTGGGCTTGCATATCCAAATTCTGATCCTTAGAAAGTAAATTGGAAAAAAAATCCATAGTAGCCCTGCTCCTGGGTTCATCTTCTTCAACACTTCTACCATTCACTTTAATTTGATATTTTCTATTAATGGCCTTATGTCTTAGGGTGGACATGTGGAAGTATTTAGTATTCCTATCCCCTTCCTTCAACCAGACATTTCTTGATCTTGGTTTCCAATAGGTTTCTTCTTTAGCTATAATGTCATGATATCTCATAAGAATAGCATCTTCAACGTCTCTTGAAGTATTAGTATAACCATTATTCTGTATCACATCCTAAATATCCTTAAGCTCTAAGAGAATTCTGGTTTTTTAGGCAAATATATTCCCAAAGCATTCCTTATTCCACTTCTTAACATTATCTTTTACAATCTTTAGCTTTTTAACCACTATGTACATGGCATTTCCTTCAATACTGACCTGTCACCAATCCTTAATCTTACTCTCCATATTCGAGTGTTAGGTCCACATTCTTTCAAATCTATAAGGGAAATGCCTCCTTCTATTCTTTGCTTCAGCCGTAAAGGTAATTGGATAATGGTCTGATCCTGCCCTTATGTGAGAAGATAAGGAACAAACATGAAGGTTAAACCAATTTAAGGTTAGAAGAGCTCTATCAAGTCTAACCTGAATCAAATCCTCACCACTTCTTCTATTAGTCCAAGTAAATTTAACTCCTTGCAACTCCAAGTCATGGATAGCATTATTGTTAATAAAGTCCATCAAGTCCAATCTACTGTCCAGATTAGCTTGACTCCCTCCCTTTTTCTCATTTTCCTTCAAGAGGGTGTTGAAATCTCCCATAATAATCCAACTGTCCTCAGCAAACCTGTTTCTTAACCCAGTAAGATTTCTCCACAACTCACATCTACCAGTCTTAGTGTTAGGAGCATACAAATTAGTTAAGACCCAAGTAGTACAATTTTTAAGGTGCTTAAATCTAATACAAGCCAAATTGTTGTCCTGAATCAGCACCTCTTCTTCTACATTATTTTTGTTCCAGAAAGTAATAGTTCAAGCTGAGGCACCTTCTGAACTCCCTCCACTAACTCCTCCATTTTTTAATATCTTCAAACTTTCTACTTTATCTTTTTCCATCTTAGTTTCTTGAACCAGAAAAATATCAGCGTTTTTATCTCTAGTCATACTTTTAACTAAATCATGTTTGTGAGGACTGTTCAGTCCTCGAATATTCCAAGAGATATTCTTCATGGTTTTTTAGAAATACCTGCCCCAAAGATGGTTCTTTGAGTTCCATCTACAATAATCCTTCTTGTTTCAATTGATCTCTTCTTTGTATTTGAATGTCTTCCTATAGAAGTATGTTGTGCCCCCACATCCTCAAGCCTGCTTCTGGTATTTCTAGTTAGCGTACTATTGATAATGTTATTGTTATTATTTTTTTTTGCTTGTTCTTTCTTTTATCATTTGCTACTTCTTCTTCCTCCTACTTTGTTTTACTCTTCCCTAGTGCCTTTTTGATGTCTTCCTCATCTCCCCTATTTGGTACTTTTCCTCTGGAAAGGTCAGCTTTACTTTTACTGGGGAAGCTAATGAGATTTCCAACAACCCTTGATCCAGAATGTTATCAGGTTGGGCCTTCTGGAACCAATATGTTTCTTTATCTAGTTCCTGAGAGTTTGATACAAGGTTAAAATTATCTCCTTCCTCTTTGTTATCTGTGGATTTTTTATCTCCTTTACTCTCATACTTATCTAAGACTAACTCTGTCTTATCCTCTTCTGATTCCTCATTCTATTTATTATCTTTTTCTCCATGCTTTGGATCCTTACCACTCTGCTCCATCTCCTGATGATCTATTTTTTTGCTATCTCCTTTCTTCAGTTCATTTCCCATTTCACTGATGAGTTCTACCTCCATCCTTACAACCTGAGACTATTTTTCCTGATTTGGATCATTAGACTCCGAGGCTTTTAAAGAGCTATCAACTTTTTTCCAAACCTTAGCTTGAGGATAAGATTTACCCTCATTATTTGGGCATTTTTTAGCCCAGTGTCCTACTTTTTTACAATGAAAGCAGGTAAAAGGGATTGATTCATAAACAATATTCTACCTCCACTTCCCTAGTTTAGATTATATCTTGATTTCCTCTGGCATGTTCGTATCAGGTCCAACTCAAACACAAATCCTAGCATAAATTAACTTCTTCTGGATGTCATGACCTGGTCAATAGCAATAAGCTCTCCCCAGAGGTATTGGCTATTCCTCCAAGCACATCTTCCTCCCAAAATTTCATTGGGAGCCCAGGGAGTTTCATCCAAACCAAAACTTGAACCAGAAATTTTTTTTCTTTTCCCACATTAGGGTGCCACTTCTAGATGTACATGATATATTTTCCTATTTCCCATGAACCACTACATATAATGTTTCTTCTATCCTCATCACAAGAAAAAGATAAGGATAGACAGCCTTTGTTCATTGCAACCACATCTACCTGGCCTTTCAAGTTCCACTTTCTTTTGACAAATCCATGAACGATCTCTCTATTCGGTCTAGTCCCAAAAAAATTACCAATCAAAGTATTTTCCATTCTAGCAATGTTATGGTCTATGATTTGGTCTGGAATAGAGATAGAAAACTTGCCCTGAGACACATTCGAGGTATTTTTAACCAAGGGCAATGAGGAATTACCTTTGGGTCTGACCCCGAACAGAGAGGACCACTTGCGAGTATGTCCATTCAAACTGGGTCCCCCCTTAAGATCCTCTAGGGTCGTCGGAAGATCCTTTCCAGGAGATACTTTACCTTCCATCATGTTCTCTGAACCACTAGCTGCTTGTTGTCCTAGAGATCCTTCCAAGTTGTCATCTTCTAATTTTTAAATTTGAATCTGACCTTTCCCACTATCTCCTGCTATCCGCTCTTCACGTGGTCTTGATCCTCCCCCTAGGTCCCTCAATTCCAAGGGAGCATTGAGATCCTTACTACCTAAGCTCCCTTCTTCTGTACAAATCTCTAAATCATCTACAACAAGCTGTCTCAACACCGAACCAGAACTCCTACTCAAATTTGAATTCTGGACCTGACCGCACTCCATAAATGAAGATTTTGTTATTTCTTTTCTGGTTTATCCAACGAGTTTGTTGCAATCAAACATGGTTCCAAATTGGAAATGGGATATCATTTCGATGGACTCCATCTATGGTTTTCCAATGTCTTCTCATCATCATGATGTTATCATAGTCACTATTGATAGGTTGACCAAGGTGGCACACTTCTCTCTAATTCAATCTTCTACATAGTAGCGATAGTGGCTCAAGGTTTCATGGAGGATATTATGAGATTGCATAGAATTCCTCATCGAATTATATCAAACCAAGATCTAGTATTTACTTCAATGCTATGAACTTCTCTTCAACATGATTTAAAGGCTTAATTGAAATTTAGTTTAGCATATCATCCAAAGATAGATGATCAGATTGAGAGAGTTAATCAGGTTCTTGAGGATATGCTTTAGATGTATGTCATGGATCACCAGTTGTGATAGGAGGACTACCTATATTTGGTGGATTTTTCTTATAATAATTTTTATTATAGTTTGATTGTTATGTCTCCTTTTAAGGCTTTGTATGGTTGACCTATTAGACAATTCAAATAACCAAAGGACAACTGAGAGGGGGGGTGAATCAGTTGTCACCATATTGTTAAAACCTTAAGCAACTAAATCTTTATTACCGAAACACATAAGATAAATATCGGATTACATAAACCAATTACCAAAATAGAAGATATATCAATTAAGCACAAGCAACAACTAGAGAATAGTTACCATCCACATGACACTAATATTTGTACATGGAAAACCTAGTAAAGGGAAAAACCACGGTAGGAAGCCTACCCACAGTCATATAATACTTCTATAGTAAGTATGTGATTACAACTTAAGGGGCCTGCACTTGCAGGAAGGCCAACAGTCTAGGGAACACTTCTCATTACAAAAGGAGTCTCATTGACTATATAGAAATCCAAACTACAATCTGGAAGGAAGAATGAACTGCAATAATAGCATCTCCTATTCCTAAGTATAGTTTTAGTTAAGCTCAATACCAGAGGTACTAAACCTCTTACATAAACACAACTTGATCACCTATGATTGACCAAATCCTCTGCGTGAATGACTATTACATTATTCGCTTCCATACCATTTTCTACAATGAGATCATACACATATATATACAAACCCTTGACCTTAAACAATTAGGCCAGCCACCCAAACAATAAAACCTATTACATAATTATAAAAAAATGTCGGCCTCACGCAAAACAAATATCATCCAACCCATAAGTCATCCCGAAAACACATCGAGAAGTCCCAACAACACATTACATTAAGTCGGTCCATAACCTAGATAGAACAGAATATGTCTAGTGCCAAATGCAACACCATCGATCAACTAGGACATGAATATGATAACAATCAGCATCCTGAATCCCTACTAGAAGCCGCACCAACACCACTTATCCATAATATCAAAAGATCTTCAACAAAGCTCTACCGATGAAACCCTCACCAGATCAATAAACTAGACTTCCAACATATAAGATAGTATTTGATCACCAAATCAACACCAACTAACTAAACATATATCTAAGTAGCATGAATAAAATATCTAAGCCAATTCCATAAGCCAAAACATATCGAAGTATACTGGATCAACATGATCTTACCAACTAGAAACCAAACATCCTACCAGGACCAAAAGGATACCAGTAAACAGCCAAAGCAGCTAGTGTTGACATCAATGACAAAACATCAATGCAATATATAATCAATTCCTCCAAATTGCCAACAATCTCTCCCTTTGGCATTGATGACAACACTAGATGTGAAAACATCCAAGTGCCAAGAAATGCCAAATAAATCTCCCACACAAGAATATAGCAATGAAGTTTTGATTCATACTCTCCATGTAGATGATATCACGGTTAAGTTCTACAAATTTCTCCCCCTAATGTATATAACTCCTTAAGTTTTTCACATGAATATCTCTCCTCCTTTGACATCAATGCCAAAGAACTGAAATAAATATCAAAGAAAAATCATAAACCACTGAATCACAAGACTAACTACTCCCCCTGAGTAGTAGCATCACCACATCAATCTGGAATGAATAATAGCTTGAATAATGCATGTCAAACTGATGCCAAATAACATCAATCGGTTTTATGTTGAAGGGGAAGAAACCCCTATTCTGTCTCTGAGGTACTCAAATGATTCTTTAGGAAAAGGTTTAGTGAAGATGTCTACAATCTGCTCTTTAGTGTTCACATAAACCAATCTAACTTCATTTTCTTCCACCTTTTCCTTCAAAAAGTTATACTTGATAGATATGTGCTTTGTCTTAGAGTAAAATATTAGATTCTTTGATATGTCTATAGCAGCAGAGTTATCACAGTGAATAACTACTGGTTCATTGCAATGCACTTTAATATCCTTTAACATTTGCTTCATCCAGAGAACTTGTGTATAGTTATTAGCAGTAGCAACATACTTAGCTTCAACAATAGATAAGGAAGTACATGATTGTTTCTTGCTAATCCATGAAATAAGTTTCTTTCCAAGAAAGAAAGCTCCACCGAAAGTACCCTTTCGATCATCAACATCACCTGCCCAATCTACATTTGTATATGCACATAAAGTAAAGCCATCATCTTTAGGATACGGAAAACCATATTCAAATGCTCCTTGTAAGTATCTAAAAATCCTTTTCATCGCACTCTCATGATTTTCTCTAGGATCACTTTGATATCTTGATGCAATGCAAACTCTATTCATTATATACGATCTAGTCTGAGTCAAATATAGCAGACCTCCAATCATAGACTTGTATCTTGTAGGAGTTACCGGTATTGATTCATCTTTCTTTGTCAATTTCTTACTTGTAACCATAGGAGTACTAACCAGTTTAGAATTTTCCATACCAAATTTATTCAACAACTCTCTAGCATACTTAGTTTGATAGATGAAAATACCTTTATTAGTTTGAGTAATCTACAAACCTATGAAAATTTTCATTTCCCCAATCATAGACATCTCAAATTCTTTCTCCATATTGTTAGAAAATTCCATGCACAACTTATCTTCACCTCCAAAAATGATGTCATCAACAAAGACCTCAATAGCCAATATATCATCATTAGTGACTTTATAATATAGATTACTATCAGCATTACCTTTAGTGAAACCAAGTTTTAAAATATATTTGTCCAACCTTGCATACCAAGCTCTAGGTGCTAGTTTTAATCCATATAATGCTTTATTTAACCCGCAAACCATGTTTTTATCATCTAAAAGTGAAAAACCATCAAGTTTCTCAATATAAACTTCCTCATCAAGATCCCCATTCAGAAAAGCACACTTAACATCCATCTGATATACCTTGTAGTTTTTATGTGCATCATAGGCAAGAAATAATCTTACAGCTTCAATCCTAGCTATAGGTGAAAAAGTTTCACCATATTCAATTCCTTCCTTCTGAGAATATCCTTTATAAACCAATCTAGCTTTATTCCTCACAACTTGCCCGTGTTCATTTAATTTATTCCTAAAAAGCCATTTAGTTCCAATAACATTCTTATTTTTAGGTCAGGGAACTAAAATCCATGTGTTATTCTTTTCTATCTGATCTAATTCTTCTTCCATAGCTTTCATCCAACATTCATCTTTACATGCTTCAGTTACTGATACCGGTTCAACTTGAGAAATTAAACATACCTCATCAGTTGCCAATCTTCTTATTGTCATCACTACTTTCTTCTTATCTCCAATGATCTGATCTTCTGAATGATTCAATCTTACATACCTAGGAGTCTTCTAACTTTCTATTCCTCTTCCCTAATCTTCAGTTACTGTAAAAAAATTTGATACTATCGGAGTAAGTGGTTTAGCATTTTTTTCTGGTAAAGGTGTTACCGGTTCAGTTATGATCATTTCCATTGCCAGTTCTTACTCATAAATTTTGATTTGACTTTTATTCTGCTCATCCACCCTGACATTAGCACTCTCCACAATTCTCTGCAATCTTTTGTTATAACATCTATATGTTTTTCTTTCATTAGAATAACCAGGAAATATTCCTTCATCACATCTAGGATCAAACTTGCCAATGAAATCATCTCTCTTGATATAACATTTACTACCAAAGATTCTGAAGTACTTAACTGTAGGTGTATTGCCAAACCATAAGTCACAAGGTGTCTTAACAGTTTCTCCTTTGATATGAACTCTATTGAATGTATAAATTGTTGTCCTCACTTCTTCTCTTCAGTATATAAGAGGTAGATTACCTTCCATTATCATGGTTCTAGAAGCATCCAGGATAGTTATGTTCTTTCTGTCCACAAATCCATTCTGCTGAGGTGTCTGGGGAGCAGAAAATTATCTCCTTCTGCCATGCTTCTCAAAAAAGTTATTAACCTCACCAGATGTGAATTATCCACCATGATCTGACCTTAAGCAATTAATCTTCAATCATGTAGTATTTTCAACCTTACCTTTAATGATTTTAAACTTTTCAAAAGCCTCAGATTTTTCCCTTAGAAAAGTAACCCATATCATTCTACAATAATCATCAATGATTAGCATAACATATCTATCATCTTGAAAACATTTGATTCTAGAAAGACCAAACAAATTGTTAGACACAATGCACCACCGAGAGGGGAGTGAATTAGTGGTTCTCAAAATTTTCCCTTTAACTATCCTATGTGAGCATACTGGTTAATAGATCTAACCCAATGCAGACTTACTCGTTAGTAGGGAGACCAACACAAATGCAATCACACAAGGGACATCACATAACACCAATATATATGAGGAAAACCCAAGATAGGAAAAAACTCAGTGAGAAATGTTGTTGGAGTCTACTGCTCCAATCTAGCCTCACAATGAAAACTCTATTACAATGTTTAGGGCACCCACCTAAGGAGCATCAACCCCTGATTTAGGGAGCCAACCCAAGGAGCACCAACCCCTAACTTATTTATGGGTTACAACCCAAAGGATCTACAACCCCTGCACCGAGCTACAACTCAGTGTTCACAATGTAAACATCAATTACAAAAGTAGTTATCTTATTACAAGTAAATCTTGTAACCATTTCATATACCTTACTCTATCAGTGAGATCCCTTCTCTACTACATCGACTCACTCTTCTACTGCTCACATCTACTTCTTTGCTTGACAATAAACTCTACCTATTCACCTCTCTTCTGTTAGGCTCTTACTGAATCTCCTCCTCACTACTCTACTCTTCACTAGTACTACACTTTGTCGGATCTATGTCTTTCTACTCTGCAGCTTCCTTCACCTCTGCTCTACTGGTTGAACACTTCAACTAGGTTCTCCCTCACTCTCAGTCACTTTTTAGATACTCATTGAGTGCTTGGCTAATTTTCTCTCACATACAGAAGTAATATACTTCACAACAACATAATATTCTTCTATACAGCAACACTTAACTATGTCTTTGGCCTACATATTTATAGTCTAGTTTTCCCACCAAAAGCCAATTCAAAATATAGGCGGTTAGAGTTTCCTCATCACCTTTGAGACATACCAAATTCAATCAGATCTTCCCCGATCTGTTCTCTCTAACATCCAATTGTACAACTCTACCAATAACGTACCTTACAATACACATTTTCCAAATGTAGCAAACACGGTCATATATCTCGACCTGCCTCTGTCAAAATGTCATTAATGTTTTTTTTGTTTCCTCCTTGAGGTCTTCTCATAGTCTGGTCTTCTTGCTTCGATCCAAGTGCCAACAACTCCCTGATTTATCTCTGTTGTTCATTCTTCCTCAAGCCACACTCCTCTAATTCGATCCATAAATCATAGGATCCATATTCAATGCACACCTATAGAAAAACTTATCTCTGCACGGTACTTCACCAACCTCTGTAAGCTTGCCACCTTGACTCCATATGGCATCCATGTTGATCATCTACTAGCTTGACACTTCAGGTTGGTCTAGATAGGATCACCGACCAAACACTCAATTAGTTTCTCTTCTCTGCCAGTTTACTAACCCTACCGGTATTTCTCATTCTACCGGTTAACTCATCATGTCTTCTCTTGTTGAACTTTTGGTGGAACACCTAAACCGGTCATCAAACATGTCTATCCAAAACATGCACATTCCCACAAACTGGGAAGTCTTGTGCATCTCCATCTTTCTCATAGTATTGATGGACTTACATACTGGTAAACACTCTTGATGAAACCATGTCATCAACCTTCACCAGACTCCATCTTCAATCTGTCCATTCTCCTCTAACTGCATCTACTTAGCCTTTCCTTCTCCAGACCGGCTCAGACCAAATCTCAACTAGTTTTTCATGTTGACAAACTCATCACTCTTCATCTATGTTGGCATCTCAACATTCCTTCTCAGTCAATCTAGTGCATATCTTTGATTTCATGCACTTAATTCACACCTCTTCTTCCTTATCTCACAAAACTATGTTGCACACAATGCATGATAGGAGATAAGTTCCACTTACTCATGGAGTGGCACCTTGTCTTCTACATCCTGCAGTGTACTCATGTGACTTCCCTATTTGTGCAACATATTTTTAAACAAGCACATGTGATCTGGTGTGGGTACATTCACTATCAGTCATTGCTTCTCATGATGATTGCATCTTCATCGGGTGGGAGTCATGTTGTCTTGTAACCTTACAATACACCTGTGATCTGTTCATTCTTCTCCTCCAGTGTTGATGTGATTTAGGTAACATTTAGCCTCTTCATCACAAACAACATCCAATCACCTTCCTCATCCTACTTGTACATTGGTCATGACCTTTTGCAAGCTGACAACCACTCACTTGGTTTATTTGACTTCCCCATGTCAACACAACACTTACTTGTTGGCATTCTTTCCTTACCGATGATGCACTATACTTGTACCGATCACCTTATCATTCCATCCACATAAGTCATGCACCAACTTGTGTACTGGTGACTCTCAGGGTCATCTTCCTTACCTTATCGGTTGTCTACAACACAAGGTGATATCAAAGATATCTCAACCTGTACTCCTCCTTGACAGTGTTACACATACATCTCTCATATCGGTAGTCATCCCATACCGGTTGACATCAATGAAAATGCTATGCCAACAATCTCCCCCTTTGGCATTGATGTCAACTCATGTAGTATCTGACATACTACATAATCCTTCTCCCCCTTTCACTGATCTATGGATTCTCAGCACATGTAGTATGCAGTATACTACAGACTATTTCTCCCCCTTTGACAACAATGGCAAAGGGCATTGTCAGGGTATCATTCCTCCTTGTATTTACTAGGCACTGACAATTCTTTCTCCCCCTTTGTCTTTATCGAATGTCTCTCCTTCTTTGATACCAGTTGTTACATTTTGTTGCATTTTTCTCAAGTCACAACACTTGAGATGGAGGACTCAACTATCAATTGACACCAATTAAGCATGCAAATGTCATACCAATTGAGCATGCAAATATCATACCATTTGTTACACTACTTAATTTCAGAGGGATGTGCCAGTAAACATTACTCACCTGCAGGTCAACCTGCATCACCTCCTGTTTGATCCCAAAATTCTTAAGGAAGCAAATGAGATTGTACTACCAATACAACCAACCAACCAAATAACAAGTAGGAATCAAATGTGATTGTACTATGAATACAACCAACCACATGACAGGTAGATACCCCTAGCAATGAAATTCTCCTGAGTATTCCTACTGTGACTTTTCATCATCTGCTATTTTGGACAGTTAATGCACTTACTCTTCTAAGTTCAAGCATCCTATCTTTGCATCATCAGCACCTGAAATCCCCCTGAGTCATACATCTCAAGTTCTCAACTCCAATCAGGTCCAATACTAGGGGCTCCAGTCTTCTCCATATACTGGTTGAGTTGTATCTATGTGATCATCTAATGATCTTTTAGTTCCATTAAATCCACCACAGCTTATGACATGATCCTAAAACCACTCAATGCCATACAATGACATCACCATGCCATAGATATAATTGGTTAGCCCATAAATATTCATGCCTGCATGGTCAACCACTAGGACAACATATGTCATTCAAGTCTTTTCCAATACCACTTGAGACATGAAATCCACATTGCATGCTACCGGGGCTAATGCAATGATTTCCAACTTCATTTTCTTATATAACTTGCAAGTACCTGTAGGCATCTATATCGGTAACATCCTACACATACTAGTTAACATTTGATACCAATTGTTAACCTCCACATATTGACACATGCAGTAGTGATCCAACACTGATCTGTAGGTGTGTAGTTAAGGCAGCCTCTACACATACTTATCATATCATTTCCATCCTTCATACCAGCAACAACATGTTCTTTCATGTTGTCTTCTTCACTGAGGGGGTGAATAATAAATTCAATGTGCTACTCCCCCTAAGATCTTGTATCTCCTTTAGGCCTTAGGAGATGTCACATGTGCAATGGGTGCATAGTGCTATTCCATGGTCTTCTTCCTCCATACCTACTTATTCTCATTCTTCTTCCCATTTTCAGACTTGGGAGCAGGTCTTTCCTTCTTCAGTTGATGGGTCCTTCCATGTCCTAATTCTCCATCACAACTAGAAGTAGTGCTATAGTAGCACACAACATCCATCCCAACTGCATTATTGGGGAATCTCTTGACATACTAGTGTGACCATCTCCTTCTATTCATGTTGTTGTGATTGGCAACCAAAACTGGTGGACCTCTTGCTCCTATAGGGACATTTCTCCTTTGGTTCTATCTAGGTCTCTAACTTCCAAATGCTCTGAATTCACCTTTTTGCAAAGCATAGTTATATCGGCCTCCATGTGAGTGCAGGCTCCTCTTCCTGCATTCAGATTTTATATGGCCAAATCCATTGCAGTTATAATATACAACATTTATATTATTAGGAACAACAAATGGGTTCTTTCTAGCATAACTGGGATAGGGGACATGCATGTTGATGGACTTGTAAAGCATTGAGAGGGGGGGTGAATTAGTGACACCAAAAACAAAACTACTTTAAACACTGACCGGTAGAAATACTTAACAAGTTTGTTAAACAATATGCATGCAATCCAAAATGATATAACAACATCCACAATAAGTATAACATCCACCATAACACAAGTGTTTATACGTGGAAAACCCAAATAGGTAAAAACCACAATGAGATGGGACTCACAAGTTAACTATCTACAGTAATAGATAACTGGCCAGTTAAGGTCTACAAAGTGCTTTGCTAGGAGTGGAGCGAATCCTGTTAAAGATCCCAAAGCTTAGTCAAAAGCTATACCCTGTAAAAGGTAGTACCCTATAAGGAGTAACCTCAGTGCAGGATTTCTAAATCCAAACTAATGGATCACCTGTCTAGAGGATTTGTACAATGAAGCTTGTTAGAGCTTACCCGGTTAGGGGATTTGACTGTTGCAAAGATTAGAAAACAACAAGTAGTGTGATCTAGTAATAGCACAACTTGCTTGTATAGATCCTCTTTTGCATAGTCAACACTTCTTTACCATCATACTCTACAACTTAATACTCCTGCCTTCACATATAACATATCTCCTTCGCTCATACAAAATAATTCATTGTGATGTCAATATATAGGCATTTAACTTTCATGTCGGCCTCTAGAAATCATATCACAATTATCTAGGTGCAATGTATCTGGTCAAACAATCATAACGCATCACAAAAATACCGCCAAAACTTGTCAGTAAGGATAACTCATCACGACTAGTGATAACTCATCACATAATCAATGAATATGGGTTGGAACAATCAATACTAGTTGAACTTAAACATATAAACCATTTATCCTTTGATGCTCCTTTGATAATCTCCACTGGATCTTCATGTTGATGTCAAATTAAGTATAATCATTGGTTGTCTCCATGCATTTATCAGTTGTCACCATGTACCGGTTAGATATAAACCTCTAGTATACCGGTTGTAGAATAAACAACTTTGAAGTCACACCGGTAGACAATATGAACATATGTGTGTGTATGTGTTTCATCAATGACAACATATGATGAAGTTAATCATTACAATCATCAACAAGCCAACAATCTCCCCATTTGGCATTCATGGCAACACTTAGAAAATTTTACAATAGTACCACTAAGTGTGCTTACAAAAAAAAATTATACACATATACATATAATCCCCCTTACTACATACATCATACAAAATTTTCACAGCACATGTACCTATTTCTACTCCCCCTTTGACAACAATGCCAAATTGAAAAGCAATATATATATATATAGAAAAGTTTGTATCAAAATATTTTACATATACAAAAACTTGAAAAACTGAATCAAGATTCATGCATTGCTAGTCTCATAAAAATAGCATTAAAGTTTCTCTTCAATAGAGATAAAGCATGTTCCCATGTCTCCAGCAATTTCTTAGTGAACTCAAGTGTAGACATAATCTGAGTATGAAATTATTCCATTGAATCAACTGTACAGGCTTCTGGAGTAGCTAAAATAGCTTTCGTATTCTTGTAGGCTCTTTGCAGTAATTCCACATGGGATGTGAGTAGACTCTTCAATTCCTTCAGTGGCCGGAGTCTTTTTCTTTTTCAAGATCAAAGGTATCTAACCTGTTTTGCAAATCATCCATAGATTTGCTAAAAGCAAAAATAGAATCTTGAAGTGGTACATATACATTGCATATCTTCTCTAGCTCTTGCTTTGTTTCAGTTCGCCTGGTATTGATATCAAAATAAAAGAGTGAAACATTAGAAGTAGAAGCAAGATATTTCCCTCCTGTTTCAATAGCTTTTCTTAATAAATATTTATTAAGAGATAGAGCAATTTTTCTTGTATCAATTTCTTTCATAAGTTGCTCTCCACGCTTCTTCCAATAACTCTTCTCAGCATAAGTTTGCATTGCTTCTTCTAGGGACTTAATTTGGTTAGATGCATCAGCAACCAATTGACCAAGTTTTCTAAGAGATGTTGTCAAATACCCTGTAGTAGTTTCTGGTAGTAGACTTGACAAAATATCCACTGCATTCTGAATGGTTTCAACTTCCATTCTCTGTTCATTAAGTCTCTTCTTATGTGCCCTAGATTGCATGATAGTTGCAATCTTCAACATTTCAGATGCACTCATATTATCAACAATTATAGGCCCTGAGATGCCTAATTAGTCATCATCATCTTTATCAGTCTGTTGTAAAACTAATGATGTTTCCAGTTCAGAAGATGTTACCTTAACAATCTCTTCTTTCTCTTGTTCTTTCTCTATTTCTTGTTCAGAAATCCGTGTATCAGCTTTTTCATCGGATTTCTTTTTCTTTCTTTATTGGTTCCTCCCATTTATTAAGAAAAATAGTATACAAGGAATTAGAGATATCCTTTTCAAGATCATGAGGTTATCTATTATAATAGCACAAATAATTTATTACCTCTTGAATAATTTGTTCCTTTTCATCTTCATTGAACAAATCAAAATGATCTTTGACATTATTAAATCTGTTTCTTCCTAATGTCTTCATTGTCCTCTCAAAGGTAGTGTCAGGCTTGTAAGTTGAGATATCAAAAGGTACAGTTGCCTTTGGCACTTCCTTCACTTGCTTAGCGGTTTTACCAGTTGCTTTCATTTTCTTGGGTTCCTCCTCCGTATCAATTCCTTCAGATTTTGCTTGGAGAATTAATTTCCGACCTCTTTTCTTTGATGCAGTCTCCTTCTTTGCATATACTTTAGGTACCAGTTCCTTTTTGGTTTGGACACTTCATGTCACTCTTGTACTTTTTATTACCGGAGGTGCTTGCTCAACCTTCTTCTTCTTACCTTTACCTTTACCACTTATGGATGGAACAATACTAGTTTCAGTTGTTGTAGTTTGAACTTCAACTGTATCCAATCTTGCCTTCTTTTTGTCCACTCGAGATGCTAAAAAGTTATTGGCATAACCAATCAATAAGTCATAGTTGACCTCATAACTCATGTCTTCCATTTCTTCTTCTCTAGTCTCAATAGCCTCCATCAAATAGAAATCAATGGTAACTATGAAAATAATGTCCTTAGCGAAGTATTTTACTACATCCTTAGGCAATCTTACTCTCATACTCATTTTCTTTTGAAATTCATTGAAATATTTATACATGGCAGTAGAGAAGGTGTTCTTCATAGCTTTGATGTTGTTCTTAATATGGGAAGATACTAGTAGATTCTTAGACCATTAGAGATCACCTACTCTCGGTAGGAAATTCTGGAAATAAAAGAATAGACCAATCAACAACTATCCAAATTTAAACTTTAGACTGGTATCCTTCTTGATAGATTGAAGATTCAACAATAATTGGCTCCTTATGGCCTCACATAGGTCATAATTAGAATTTTTAGCTATCATCTTGTAAGCAGTATACACCGCTGCTAATGGAACACTATTCAATCTGCTAGAATAAAATACCTGGTAGCCTATAACCATAGCTGCCAACTTTACCACTAGCTCCCTTATTTCACTTGTGCTACCTCATTTACCGGTTGAATACTCAAGCGCACACTAGTTCAATCTTCACCAACCTTCAAATTAGCTTGATTACTCAAATCACAATGCAACTTCAACTAAAATCAGCTAAAAATCCTTTCTTAGCTCTACAAGCACTAAAAAATTCTTTCTCGTATGCGTTAGGATAAAAATAACAAAGTGAAAACTTTCTTTTATCCTTTTTACCTACTGCATTAAATGCTCGCTCGTTAGGGTTACAAGCCCCAATTACACCGCTTAATAATACATACAATTTTGACAGATTTAAAACCGGTTGATAACCGATTGATAGAAAGTTATCAAAATTTCATGCATTCAAATTTTCTTACCACTCATTCATCTCAAGGGGTCTAGAAGTGGATTTAACATTAAGCTCCCCTTAGCCATATTGAAAAGACTTAGTTCACCGATGCAGGATTCTCTACACAAAGAGAAAGAATAGTTTCTTCTTCAGGTGAATCATCACTTTTCTTCTTCCATATTCAATTCATTTCTTCTCTGGCTTCTTCAATATTGACCGGTTTCTCTTTCTGGATCTATAAAATTTTGCCAAGTGTCCCGGTTTATGGCAATGATAGCAGGCCATTCTAGATGATCTCCAAGGTCCTACATTACCTCTCTCAATTATTCTTCTGCAATTCATAGCCACATGACCAAAGTTGTTATAGATGGTGCAAATGACATTTGTTACCTTTTTCATCTCAAATGGACTAAACTGGTTGTCGTAGGGTCTTTGCCAGTTCATGTTAACCTGGTTATCACAATTTCTCATCCAGTTGCCATTTGGTCTTGCATGCATATGTGGTACTGGATTGTTTACTCCATATTTGCATTCTACAGATCTATGTCCATACATTTTGCATGTGAAGCAATGACCTTCAAATTTCTTGGATACATACCTGGCATTTGTATTGTAGCTTGCATTTCCATTAGGTTTGTTTCTACAAACATTTGCAGTGTGACCAGTTTTATGGCAAACAAAACAAACAAGTTTAAAGACCTTCTTACCGGTAGGCTTTTTGGCCTTAAGAGCAGATTTGTTCTTATGAGTGTTGCTCTTGGTACCAGAGGATTCTCCTTTTTCAGATGTGTGAAAACCAAGTCTAGAGGTATCACCATTCATTCTTTGTGATTGAATTTGTTCTTCAAGCAAGGTAGAACTTTTTTTGAACTTTTCCAATTTCCCATTTGCTTCAGTAAGCTGTTTGATGAGATCTTCATTATGTTTTGACAGGTTCTCTCTCAAAGATGATGCTAATTCAAGATATATTTGTAAGTTCTCTTTTTATTCTCTCTCTACATTCAAATACTCATGCAAAGTAGAATTCTCTCACTTGATCTTGGCAATCTCGTGATCTCTTTCCTTGATGAGATCTTTAGCAGTTCTCCTGGCTTCCAATTCTTGACTCATGCAGATAGTAAAACCTTCTAGCTCTCTCCTCAGATTTAGCTTTTCATTGTTTATTTTTTCAACTTCCTCAGCTAAAGAATCAATATTAGCCTCATCTGAAGAACTATTATCAGATATTTCAACAGTTGTTCAGTTAGCTCTCTTCTTTTGACTTGAGAAGCTTTCAGTTTAATCCTTAGGGTTTCAAGCTCATTCCTACTAGCCTCAAGCTCTCTATCCATCTCAAAGTAGCTCATATTCCCCATGGTAGCTTTAGGGTTTCCTTCCAAGCAAATAGGATTTAAATAAGTTAGGCTCTGATACCAATTGATGGACTTGTAAAGAACTGAGGGGGGGTGAATCAGTGACACCAAAAACAAAATATTTTAAACACTGATCGGTAGAAATACTTAACAAGTTTGTTAAACAATATGCATGCAATCCAAAATGATATAACAACATCCATAATAAGTATAACATCCACCATAACCCAAGTATTTATACGTGGAAAACTCAAATAGGTAAAAACCACGGTGAGATGGGACTCACAAGTTAACTATCTGCAGTAATAGATAACTGATTGGTTAAGGTCTACAAAGTACTTTGTATTGGCATATGTGTAGAGTTTGATGTCATGATGATATTGTATGATTGCCATTGATGTCAATATGCTGAAGAGTGAACTAGTATATTGATCCGATATGATCGGGTATGATGTAGTAAACTAGTATATGTGAAACAGTGAAAAGAACCGGTATGATGTAGTGAATCGATATATGTTGGAATGTGAACCAGTATATGGAATGTTTTGTATTAAGGCTTCATATGGTATGACTACTGGTCAGTAGTCTTAGCTTCAGGGTTTCCATTTGAAGTGTTCCAAGCCTGTGTGATTCAACCGATGAAGTTGTGAGATGAGTTAGCATTGTAATGGAGAACAAATTGTGTTGCCATGTCAGCCTTGTGTGCGTGAAGGATCTTGCATAAAGGATATTGATCCTATCTACCTCGGGAATGTGTGAAGTCTCTGTAAGTGGTGGAGAACACGTGATGGGTTATCTACCTCCAAGAAGCGGTGAAAGACAAATGATGGAGAATGTCTTGAGGTCTGTTCAAGATCGTTGTATTCAATGCAAAGTGTTCAATGATCAGGATTGAACCGACTGAATTGCTTAACCTAAATGTTTAGGGTTTAGAGTTTATGCTACCAACCTATTTGTTTCCTATAAGGTCGATGTTGTGTTTCATGTTGAAGTTGTTGGCAAATGTTGTGTGTGTATCTAAGAGCAGAGATACGTGATTCTTGCCAAACCAGATAAGTGAATAGATACCTGCAGAGTGTGATTGCAAAATGAACTGAAGTAGATCTGCATTAGCATTGAGTGTTTTTATGAGATCATTGTAATACCTATTGATCTCTAACCACTTCAACACTTGGAAAATCCCTTAATAGGGTAGCTTTAACTAGCTTGTTGTAAATCCTTTAATAGGGTCACTCAAAATCATTGAGTTCTTGAAATCCTCTAACAAGGTAACCTTTGACAGGGTTTAACCCTTAACCGGGTATTTAGCCATCCCTTAACCGGGTGATCCCTAGCAGGATCAGTTCCTAACAAAACCTATTGTAATAGTCTTTAATCAGACCAGGCTCCTAATAGAACGAACTTCAAAAGAGTTCAAAGAACAACTTGTGGATATTCATCCCCACTGTGTTTTTTCCCAGTTGGGTTTCCACGTGAAAAATATGTGTCATGAATGATGTGTTTTCATGTGATGCATTGTTATTTTCTGTCAAGTGGTAAATCATGTTGAACTAGCAGGTTATTATATTTCTGATTGTAGAATACCAATGTATGCGTATGGGTGAAGTGGAAATAAGATGTTAGATTGTGTGGAAAGCTAAGTGTTACCGGTTTTATGTCCTTCACTGTCTCACTGTGTTTAACTAGTAGTAATCTGGTTTAGACTAGTGTTAGTGATTGCCAGTCAAGTGCATTGTTTGTAGTCAAACTAGTTCACGAAGAGTGATTTTTGTTTGTACTGATTTACCCCCCCTCTCAGTTTTGGTTTGGTACTAATTGTTCATCATTTATTCATCACTCTGCTAGGAGTGAATCTTGTTAAAGATACCAAAGCTTAGTTAAAAGTTATACCCTATAGAAGGTAGTACCCTATAAGGAGTAACCTTGGTGGAGGATTTTTGAATCCAAACTAATGGATTGCCTGGTTAGAGGATTTGTACAATGAAGCTTGTTAGAGCTTACCCGATTAGGGGATTTGATTGTTGCAATGATTAGAAAACAATAGGTAGTGTGATCTAGTAATATCACAAACTGCTTGTATAGATCCTCTTCTGCACACTCAACACTTTTTTACCATCATACTCTACAACTTAATACTACTTCCTTTGCACATAGCATATCTCCTTCACTCATATAAAATAATTCATTGTGATGTCAATATATAGACATTTAGATTTCATGTCGGCCTCTAGAAATCATATCACAATTACCTAGGTGTAGTGTATCTGGTCAAACAATCATAACGCATCACAAAAATACCACCAAAACTTGTCAGTAAGGATAACTCATCACAACTAGTGATAACTCATCACATAATCAATGAATATCAGTTGGAACAACCAATACCGGTTGAAGTTAAACATATAAACCATTTATCATTTGATGCTCCTTTGATAATCTTGATTGGATCTTCATGTTGATGTCGAATTAAGTATAATCACTAGTTGTCTCCATGCATTTATCGGTTGTCACCATGTACCAGTTAGATATAAACCTCTAGTATATCTGTTATAGAATAAACAACTTTGAAGTCACATTGCTAGACAATATGAACATATGTGTGTATGTGTTTCATCAATGACAACATATGATGAAGTTAATCATTACAATCATCATCAATCCAACACATGTATCTACTCTTGGATATATTTTGCTCATATGCATGTTGTCTATGAGATCCTAGATTATTCCTTCTAGATCTCTTTCTACATTCTTCTTCCCTATGGCCATAAGCACTACATGCTAAGCAGTAACCGGTAAAGGATGGCATATGACTTACAAATTTATTTTTCCATGCATGAGGAGATCTTACCGGTTTACCATCCCCATTTCTTCTTCTTTGAGAATGGATCCTTGGTTGTCCATTTTGTGCAGCTCTTCCATCTGGTCTCTTATTTTCCCACACTTGTTTAGCCCTGTGGGTGGTAGCATTTCTTTATCCTTTGGTATTAGGAGGTATTTTTTGCTGACTTCTCATGTTCCCGCTTTCAGTGAAGTTGTCTTCTCCCATCTTCTCTTTTCCTTTGGGATCTTAAGTGTTCCTTCTTCTTGCAGCACCGATCTTCTTTCTTGTCTGCAAGTCTTCACTGGTTGAACTTAGATCAACCTTCTTCTGGGGAGCATTTCTAACTATGAAGTTTTGTCCCTTGTTCTCTTCATTTGAGGAGACAAACTGAATGCCATTGTGAGGGACAATCTTGCTGGTGGAGCATTCACCAGGACCACTTCCTAACCCTTTAGTGTCCTTGGCATGCCTTTTCTTTTTCAACATTTTGTCCAAGGCATCACTGCTACCATCAAACCAGATTCTCACCTTGACATCATCCCAACACTTCTCAAGGTCAGTTCAGAGAATCTCCATTTCTCCAGCCAGCTACAAATATTCTTCATTCTTTACTTCTAGCCTAGATGGTAGATCTTCACACTGACACTCCTTGGTGTTCTCTACCTGAGACTTCAACTCTGAGATGCATTTCTCAGATTCCTCAAGGCATTTTGTCAACTAGTTCTGCTCCACTATAGCAGCATTCTTGAATAACTTGTATTCATTTCTCAAGTTCTCCCTTTCAATTTCCTTGGAGTCCAAGACTGGTTTCAAATCATCAGTTAATCTTTTTGTCTCTTCTAGTTGAGAGGTCAATAAGCCAACCTTTTGGTTTCACACATCAAGGAAGGTTCTCAACTAATTGCAATCCTCATGAATTGATCTTTTATAGATTTTAAAATCATGTCTAGCATTTTGAAGCTCTTCTAGAGCACTTACCAGTTCACACTCAAGATCTACTTCTGCATCTTCTTCTCCTTCCCCTTCACTATCAAATAGATCTTGTTGGTTAGATCTATCTACCTTGTTTCCTTCTTCCTCATCATCACTACCAAAAACATCTTATCAATGGGATATATCTGCCTTCTCACTTTCAGATGTGTGCACCTCATCTTCAGATCCTTGAGTCATGAGGAAATGGGTTCCTTCTTCATCAATGTTGCAACTGCTAGTGGATCTACCTTCATCATTTTGCACATGTATCTACTACATTGTTCTTCTCACTTCCACACATTGATCCAGTAGTGCAGGGTTCATTTCCATAGAGCTTCCTTAGTCTATCCCATAGACTCTTCACTGATTTACACTTATCTACTTGTGAGGAGACATCACCGGTGAGTGCATTGAATATGGCCTTCATGGCTTCTTCATTACACAAGCAATTGATAACCAACATCCATACATCAAACCCTAGAGAGGATAGGAAGACTTCCATTCTACAACTCCAAATAGTATAGTTTGAGCCATCAAACACAAGAGCAGGAATTGACACCAAACAAACCATTGTGTCCTTAAGCCAAAATCTACCCAAGCTAGAGAAATCTTGTCTAGCTGGGAACCTACTCTCTCATACCAATTGTTAGACACAATGCACCACTGAGAGGGGGGTGAATCAGTGGTTCTCAAACTTTTCCCTTTAACTATCCTATGTGATCATACCGGTTAATAGATCTAACCCAATGCAGACTTATCGGTTAGTAAGGAGACCAACACAAATGCAATCACACAAGGGACATCACATAACACCAATATATACGAGGAAAACCCAAGATGGGAAAAACCTCAATGAGCAATGTTGTTGGAGTTTACTGCTCCAATCCAACCTCGCAATGAAAACTCTATTACAATGTTTAGGGCACCAGCCCAAGGAGCACCAACCCCTAACTTGTTTATGGGATACAACCACTACACCGAGCTACAACTCAGTGTTCACAATGTAAACATCAATTACAAAAGTAGTTGTCTTGTTACAAGCAAATCTTGTAACCATTTCATAGACCTTACTCTGTCGGCAAGATACCTTCTCTACTAAATTGACTCACTCTTCTACTGCTCTCATATGTTGCTTTGTTTGCCGATAAACTCTACCAGTTCACCTCTCTTCTATTCTTCTCTTATTGAATCTCCTCCTCACTTCTCTTCTCTTCATCGATACTACACTTTGCTAGTTCTATGTCTATCTACTCTGTATCTTCCTTCACCTTTGCTCTAGCAGTATGGACACTACTGGTTTATCTCTTCTATCGGGTGAATACTTCAACCAGGTTCTCCCTCACTCTCACTCTCCTTTTTAGATACTCATTGAGCACTTGGCTAATTTTCTCTCACATGCAGAAGTAATATACTTTGAAGCAGCACAATATTCTTCTATACAACAACACTTAACTATGTCTTTAGCCTACATATTTATAGTCTGGTTTTCCCACAAAAAGCCAATTCAAAATCTAGGTAGTTAGGGTTTCCTAATCACCTTCGAGATAAACCAAATCCAATTAGATCTTCCCCAATCTAATCTCTCTGAAAGCCAACTATACAACTCCACCAATAATGCACCTTCCAATACACATTTTCCAAATGTAGTAAACACGGTCATATATCTTAACCAACCTCTATCAAAACGCCATTAATATTTCTACTATTTCCTCCTTGAGGTCTTCTCACAGTCTGATCTTCTTGCTTCGATCCAGGTGCCAACAACTCCCTGATTCTTCTATGTTGTTCATTCTTCCTCAAGCCACACTCCTCTGATCCGATCAAAAAATCACGGGATCCATATTCATTGCACACCTGTAGAAATACTTATCTCTACACGATACTTCACCAACCTCTGCGAGCTTGCCACCTTGACTCCATGTGGCATCCATGTTGACCATCTGTCAGCTTGGCACTTCAGGTCAGTCTAAATAGGATCACCGACCAAACACTCTACCAGTTTCTCTTCTTTGTCGGTTTACTAACCCTACCAGTATTTCTCATTCTACCGATCAACTCATCATGTTTGCTCTTGTTGAATTGTCGGTGGAACACCTAAACTGGTCATCAGACATTTATATCCAAAACATGCACATTCCCACAAACTGGGAAGTCTTGTGCATCTTCACCTTTCTCATAGTACTGATGGACTTACATACTGGTAAACACTCTTGATGACACCATGTCATCAACCTTCACCAAAGTCCATCTTCAATCCATCCATTCTCCTCTGACTGCATCTTCTCAGCCTTGCCTTCTCCTAATCAACTCGGACCAAATCTCAACTAGTTTGTCATGCTGAAAAACTCATCACTCTTCATCTGTGTCAGCATCTCAACATTCTTTCTCAATCGATCTAGTGCATATCCTTGATTTCATGCACTTAATGCACACCTCTTCTTCCTTATCTCACAAAAATATGATGCACACAATGCATGATATGAGATAAGTTCCACTTACCGATGGAGTGGCACCTTGTCTTCTACATCCTGCAGTGTACTCATGTGACTTCCCTATTTGTGCAACATATTTTCAAATAGGCACATGTGATCTGGTGTGGGCACATTCACTGTCAGTCATTGCTCCTCATGATGACTGCATCTTCATCAGGTGGGAGTCTTGTTGTCCTGCAAGCTTATGACATACCTGTGATTTGTTCATTCTTCTCCTCAAGTGTTGATGTGATTTAGGTAAAATTATGCCTCTTCATCACAGATAACATCCAAGCACCTTGTTCATCCTGCTTGTACAATGGTCATGTCCTTTGCAAGCTGACAATCACTCACTTGGTCGATCTAACTTCCCCATGTCAACACAACACATACTAGTTGACATCCTTTCCTTACTAGTGATGCATTGTACCGATATCAATTAATTCCATCCACATAAGTCAAGAACCAACTTGTGTACCGTTGACTCCTAGGGTCATCTTCCTTACCTTACCGATTGTCTACAACATAAGGTGATATCAAATATATCTCAACTTCTACTCCTCTTTGACAGTGTTGCACATACATCTCTCATATCGGTAGTCATCCCATACCAGTTGACATCAATGACAACCCAATGCCAACACAAATCAATATGAATTAGATCGAGAACATCATTAGCTTTTTCTTGTATACTCTTAAAAGAGGTTTTAACCTATTTTTCCATTTGACATTCCTTACCTACCGGATTATAAGGCTTCATAATCTTAGGTATATCTCTAACTCCCTTAGCCAAACTTATTTTTAACATACAATCAAAATTCACATGACATATCCTTTTATGCCAAAGGCAACTCTCGTCAATTTGTGCAATCAAACATGTCTTCTCACCGGAATTCAAATGAAATATATTACCTTTTGTCTGAATACCTGTAGCAATCTCCAATCCATATCTATTAATGATCTTGCATTTTCCATCCTTGAATTGTAATTGAAATCCCTTATCCACCAACTATCCTACACTCAAAATATTATACCTTAAACCTTCAACATAATAAACATTATTAATATTGTGCTTACCATCTAATGATATGGTTCCTCTTCCTTTGATCATGCATGCTTTGACATCTCTAAATCTAACTAGACCACCATCAAATTCTTACAAAGATAGAAACTTCCTTTTATCTCCAGTCATATGATGTGAACATCCACTGTCTATTACCCATTCATCCTTATCTTCAGGTACATTCTCTTCCAGTGTCGGATCATCTTCCTTGATAGCCAAGAACACCCATTCCTTTCCATTTTTAGAACCACAAGTAGAATCTTGTGTCGGTTCATCATCATAGTTAATCACACCTTCCTCATCCACAAAGTAACATGATTTGTCTTTGTTTCTCCTATACTTATTCTTGTTCTTATATTCAGGGTTAGGCTTAAAATATCTTCAAGCTCTTTCTTCAAATCTTGAATTCCTTTCAAGACATCTAGATGCAAAATGACCTATCTTATTACATGCAAAACATTTAAAGGGTGATTTTCCTTCATACTTACTTCCTACCGGTCATTTACGTACTCTTCTAGCAAATAGGGCTTACAGTTGCTCAAATTATTCATCTTCCCTCTTCATATCATCCAATTCCTTTGCATACAAAACTTTCCAATATTGCTTGCCAGTTGATGATGTAAATGCATGAAAAGTAGGTTCAGACTTCATAGCTCCCGAAGGTCCAAATTCTTCAAGCTCAAAAGAAGATAATTTCCAAACCAAGGTATCCCTATTGACATAAGTATTTCTATTGTTATCAATTCATTCATTGCAGTAGCCTTCATCTTATAAGCTAGTGGTAAAGCTCTCAAAACTTTGGAAACCATTTCATATTCACTCAGAGATCCACCACAACATTGAAATCCCATGACAATTTCATTTACCCTTTCCATGAATGCAGTAATCCATTCACCTTCTTCCATCTTAAAATTTTCATATCTCACCAGGTAACCATCAAGTTTAGCAATCTTAATAGTAGGGTCACCTTCATTTAGAGTCTACAACTTGTCCCATATATCTTTTGTTGTAGATTTGTCAGTCAATCCCATTATTTGTCAATCAGAAAGTGCACACAAGAGGGCTTCTCTATCTCTACAATCATTCTCAATCTCCTTATCGAAGTTTACTAGAGGAGGATTACCAGATGCTGGATTAAAAGGGGTTACACCATTCTCAGTGATCTCCCAGATTTCCTTACTAAGACATCTCAAATAAGTCTACTTCCTAATCTAACATACTTTGTAATTTGTTTCATCAAGCCTAGGAATTTCTCTCTGAAAGATAGCTATAGATGAACTAGATGAACTTGAACTATTAAATGCCATAGGATCTTCCTAAAGTGGTTAAGCTTCTATATAGATGACCAAAGCTTCGATACCAATTGTTAGACAGTTCAAATAGCCAAAGGACAACTGAAAGGGGGGGGGTGAATCAGTTGTCACCAAATTACTGAAACCTTAAGCATTTAAAACTTTATTGCTAGAACACATCAGATCAATACCAAAATACATAAACCAATTACCAAAATAGCAGATATACCAATTAAGCACAAGCAACAACTAGAGAATAGTTACCATCCACATGACACCAAGATTTGTACATGGAAAACCCAGTAAAGGGATAAACCACGGTGGGAAGCCTACCCACAACTAGATAATACTTATGCAATAAGTATGTGATTACAAATTGAGGGGAGTGCACTTTCAGGAAGGCCAATAGCCTAGAGCACACTACTCATTATAAAAGGAGTCTCATTGACTACATAGAAATCCAGACTACAATCAGGAAGGAAGAATGAACATCAATAATAGCATCTCCTATGCTTGAGTACAGTTCTGGTTAAGCTCAATACTAGAGGTCCTAAACCTCTTGCATAAACCCAACTTAATCACCTATGATCAACCAAATCCTCTGCATGAATAATTATTACATTATTCGCTTGCATACCATTTTCTACAATGAGATCATACACATATATATATACAAACCATCGACCTTAAACAATTAGGTCGGCCACCCAGACAATAAAACTTATTACATAATTATAAAACATGTCAGCCTGAGGCCAAACAAATATCATCCACCCACAAGTCATCCTGGAAACACATCAAGAAGTTGCAACAACACATTACATTAAGTCAGTCCATAACCTAGATAGCATAGAATAGGTCTGGTACTAAATGCAACACCACTGATCAACTGGAACATGAACATGATAACCATCAGCATCCTAAATCCCTACTAGAAGCCGCACCAATACCACTTATGCATAATATCAAAAGATCTTCAACAAAGCTCTACGGGTGAAACCCTCACTGGATCAATAAACCAAGGTTACCAGCATATAAGATAGCATTTGATCACCAAATCAATACCAACTAACTGAACATATATCCAAGTAGCAAGACTAGAATATCTAAGCCAATTCCATAAGCCAAAATATACTGGAGTATATCAGATCAACATGATCTTACCAACTAGAAATCAAACATCCTAGCAGGACCAAAAGGATATCGATAAACAACCAAAGCAACTAGTGTTGACATCAATGATGAAATATAGATGCAACACATAATCAATTCCTCCAAATTGCCAACACAACCTTGTCGTATGACTTTGAGTTGGGATCATTTGGAGGATAGAGTGCTCTTAGGATCAGAGATGCTACAAGAGATGGAGCCTTAGGTGACTCATATTCGTGAGCATTTGATGGCAGTGCAGGACAAACAAAATAAGTTTTTGGATGCTCATCATATGGATTGAGATTTTTCCATTGGAGATAAGGTGTTTTTGAGGGTTCATCCATGAAAGAGTACTATCCATTTGGAAAAGGCTCTAATTTGGCACCTCATTTTGTTGTACCATTTGAGGTTTTGGAGAGGATCGATCTTGTAGCTTATCATCTTTTTGTACTGCCCAGCTTGTCTTGCATCCATGATGTATTTCATGTATTAGTTTTGAGGGTGTATTTTCTAGATGTGACCCATATTTTGGATTGGAATTCTTTCCAAGTAGAGGATAGGCAGCTTTCGTTGGAGCCCATGCACATTTTGTAGTGCTAAGGGCTAACCCTTAGGGGTCGCGATATAGAAGAGGTAAGGGTCCAATGGGACGCAAATGAAGAGTCTTTGGTGACTTGGGAGGATGCAGCGTGGATGAGAAATCTCTTTCCCTATTTGTTCTCATGCTTCTAGGAGTAATCCTAAGCAAAGGGGGGGAGGATGTAGATCCCCTCCCTAGTTCATCTTTTGTTTTATGCATTGATAGACTTTATGGACTTAGCTTAGACTCTTTTACGATGCTTTTGATGGATGATTATGGATCTATTTATATTTCAAATGCTATAATTTATGCTTGACATTTCATATTGGTAGTGGATACATTATGGTTTATACAGATGATACATTCAAGACTTTTATATTGATGAACATATGCTTGGTTGTCTATATGCACTCTTTGTTTATATATGAGGTTAATATCTGTTTATGATGAGATGTCATGATATTATTGGGGATTTTATGGTTTCTATGATTGTATAATTATTGTATTCATGAAAGAGATGATATTATACCACTAATTTATGAGATAGCTATGATTGTAACTCTTTTTCACTTGTCTGATTATTTTATGATATATGCAATGTATATGTTGTATAAATATTCTTGTTGTGTAGGGTAGGAGGTACTAGACATCGACTCCACTTGGTTTCACAAGTTTGAGTATGTCTCTAATCTCAATGGCAAGTTGATCAAAGATGAGACCCTATCAGATACTCTAGGCTAAGTTGGTACCTTGTTAGTCGCATGTCTTGGTTAGAGTTGCTTTGTTAGGTGTCTCTGGTATTTTATGTGATCCCTATGTTGGTAAGCCTTGTGGAGTTGTGGTTATTAAATTATTAATTGATTGATTTATATAATTTATTAATATTACATTAAATTAATGGTTGGTTTAAATATTTAAATATAATGTGTATTTAAATATTGAGGGTTATTATAATATTTATTAATATTTTTCATTAAGGCAAAAAAAGGTTTTGAAGGGACCTGAAACCCTTTATAAGAAAATTACATATAACGTATCATCAAAGCCCAAAAAACAAAATAGACTAAAAAGACAACAGGACTAATAGAAAAACAAGACAAACAAAGAGAAACCCAACCTAACACCATCAAAAAGACAACAAAAAGCTAGCAGAAGAAAACAACACCAGCAGAAGAAACAACACTAATCTAGGTTCTCTAAAGTTTCAACAACTTCAGCTTCAAGTCGATTCATCTTTTGGGCCACTTCCTTCAACTCTAGGATGTCTTGAGGTAGATTAGCAGTCTTCTTCTTTGTACTTGCCTTAGTTCTCTTTCTCAAACCTGAAGTATCCTCATTACCCAGATCTTTATCCTAGTCCAAGTCAACAAAAACCCTATCCTAGTGAAGTTTTTCAAGCTTGGCCACCACAGTACTCATATTTTTAGTCGAGGATTTAACAATTTTATGACTATACTCCATAATATTATGCAGGGTGGTCTCACATTTATTGATCCTCTGTTCCACTTCCCTAAATTGGTTATCATACCTATCCTTCATCTTTTCAATTGCTTCCACATTCTTGGTTAAACAATTTGCCATCATTTTCTTCTCTTCTTCATTCCAAAGGGAATAAAAAGAGGTCCCTTGAGGCTTCTCCTTCACACCACTAGAATGCATGGGCTCAGTAGTAACCTGCAATTTCTCCCCCAGATCCTCCTTCGCATGTAAGTGTAGACGTATAAAAATTACCATATTCTTAAATGAATATTTTATGTTCATTTCTCTATTTAATTAAATCCAATTTAATTAAATTACCTGCATTCCTCTATTTAATTAAGTAAATTACTCAATTTATTTAAATTAAATTCACTATACCCATTTAATGAATAAATCATTTTATTCAATTAAATTCCCCCTATCCACTTTTAATTAAATTCAAATTTAATTAAATAGTTATCCTAAATTGAATAAATCTAATTTATTTAATTTCTCCAAATTGCAACCAAATTGAATTAAAATACTTTATTTCAATTAAATCCTATTATCCCTCCATCCACTTGCAAAATCCTAAACCCCTTTCTAATCCCTTCTAGAATCTTCTAATCGCTTCTAATTAACCTAACCCCTCCTCTAAACTTTGTCACATTCCTAAGCAAAGGGAAGTCACTTCTCAAAACCTCAAAGTCTTTGATAACCATTAAAGGCTTCAAGTCTTCAACCACTTAATTCCTCAAAGTCTTTGATAACCATTAAAGGCTTCCAACTTTCAACCACTTAATCCCCCAAAGTCTCCAATAACCATTAATGGTTAACTCAAACCCTCCTACATGGTTAAAACATTTGTTTTGACTCAACCTTCATCCAACCCAAGGGTCTCATTAGGCCTTTAATGCTTTGACCATGATTATCTCTTAATCATTTGTACAAAGGTTTATCCTTGGATTAACTCTTAATCCAATGGGTAATCCTAACTTAAGCTTGACCCTTACCCTCTAGATAACCATGAGGTCTTCTCAAGCATTTAATGTTTCCAACCCCTTCTCTCAACCCAACCCTATGTTGACACTTGTCACCATTTCATTGGTGCCAATTACAAACATGGATCCCCAACTTTCAAATTCAACCCTTGATTAAACCATTCAATCTTGACCATCCATTGCCCTGTTTTTGCTATAAATAGAGCTCTCATTCCTCCATTTTAACAATCATCCTCCAAATTTGTAGTATCACACTTATGCTCAAATACATTCAAGCTTTCTTATATCATATATGCTCATCATTTTAGCCTCTCTTTTAACTGGAAATTAATCTAAATATGCATGTTTAGAATAATTTCTTTATCATTTTAGCTCAATCATAGACAAATATATTATGTTAGGATAGTATTTATACTAACCTTGTCATCTTATAATCTAGTTTATTGCATTTTAAGATCATGCATAGCTTAGGATGCATTTCATTTTAAAATCTATCAAAGCATCCCTTGTTCTTGCATTTGCCATCCCTAAACCATTTTGCTCAGTGATCTGAGAGCAAAAACATTGGTTTGAGGGACATTGTGAGATAGAGAACCATGGGACCCACCTTGGGAAGCTGAGTAATACTTTGTTACTCCATAGATTGCATCAAGAAGTCTTGTGTGTGTGTGTGGACAAGTCTTTTGGAACATTTTTCCACATATTAAGTTCTATCGACCCGCTTTTCCCGCATACATTTCTGGCGCCCACCGTGGGGCCCGACCCCAAATATCAAATTGGTTTTTGAAACTAATCACTTTTGCAGGTCCGCGGGAAACAAGAATCAGCGCATGGGAAACATCCCCTAGCGCATCTAGTTAACAGTCTAGCACATTCCGCTTACTGTTTAGCGCGTGGGGTCTATACTCTAGCGCGTGAAGACCTTTCCTCAGTGCATGGCTCCCTCTAATATTTTCCTATAGGTCTCAGCGCGGAAGAAAACCAAAGCAGCACCTTTGGTGCACAGAGTAGCGCATCCAATAAATAGTGTAGCGCATCTGGCCCATTATTTAGCACATAAAATCCATCATCTAGCGCGTGCCATGAATAGATTAGTGCGCCAAATCACTAATTTTCGGAAGAAAACCAGAGCAGCGCCTTCGGTGCATAGAGTAGCGCATCCAGCAAATAGTGTAGTGCGTTGATACTTCATTTTAGCACAGCGAGGGTATATTGTAGCCCATGTAGTCTGTTATGTAGCGCATCAAAGACATAAACAAAAATTGTAACCAAAAATTAAATTTTAGACTTGTTGAAGTCCACAAAATCCTCTGTTTTTCTAACTACTGTGGTGGTATTTTGCAGGATTTCTGACATTTTATTGTTGGGGGAGGAGATTAGTGTCTTTTTTTTCTTTTTTTTTTAGAACTATAAATTGTTTAAATTTTACTAGCTTGTTCAAGTTAGTTAAAATTTAAAGTCTTTTTAATTTTAGTTAAATAAAATTGAACTCACCTTACTTTGGGCTGTAAAACGAACCACAACAAAACAATCTTTATTTTTGCAACAAAGAGATTTAAAATGAACTTCACCATCCTTTGGTGCATAAAAGGATTCACTTCAAATTTCTATAAAGTAAAAGAATCACACATGTCCAGAGTCAGTACAACTAAAGAGGGAAGATCTTCCCCTTTTAAGCGATTTCTTTTGCTGACCAAAACATCGAATTTACTTTGTTGACCAAATTTCTTTTCATAGATCAAAAAATCATTGCCTTGAAAGGATAAAATAAACACCATGTTTTTGTGCAGCGACATCTCCACATAGATTTTTAGCAAATGACTGAATTGAAAGGCTAAAAAGAACCAACTTGATTGCTTTGTCTCGAAAATGGAAGGCATATGCTCTCCCCTTAATTGGGTGATCAAAAATCTAGACCACTCTTACAGCTTTCTTTACTTCAAGCAATAAAACCTTTAGCAGGCCTACCTTCCCGAGGAGTTGGAATCAACTCTTAAAGCCGTTTATAGTCGGTGTGAAGGGAACGACCTAAGTGGGGAATGACTTTGACGCCAAGAATTCCAACCCACTATAATCAAATGTGGAGAGTGACGAAAGTCCTTTTCAACGATTGCATGCAGCAATTAGCCTTCCCCCAGTATCCTTGAGATACGTAAAGTCTTTGTTCTAAAGGTTGGGAAGCCTCCTAAGGGAGTTTATCACTGACGGTCGAACAGGAAGCCTGATTACAAACCCTAGAAATAGAAGCTTTGAGTCGAGTCAATAACCAGACATTTATAACATCATAGTGCAAGGGTGGGGAAGAATCCGCCCCCAAGATTACTCACCATATATCTCCCAAGATAACTACTCAACTGTGAAGCAATTCACTTTGAGTTAATTTTTGGAAAAAGGCAAAAAAATGAGTGCCCTCTAGGGGGTGACATGACTATTTGAGCTGACGGAGTATCGAAACTAGTGGGCTATGACGTTATTTATGACCCTTGACTAAAGAGTCTTTTTGAAGTGTGTTACTTGTATCAAAACCTGTTAAAACATTGGGGATTTGAACACATCCTCGCAGAACATACACTTTTTGTTAGATTAGGAAAAATGGTTGTACTTTTTATGCCATGTTTGCATTTATTACTTCAGAAAATCATCCATAAAACTTGAAAAATTTGCAGCAAAAATTCAAAATTCACAAAAACCAAACCAAAAAAAAAATTCAGTGCAGTTTAGCGCATAAGAGCAACTTCTTAGCGCGTGGAGTACTTTTGTTAGCGCATCCAAACCGCAAGTTAGTGCATTGGTTCAAAACAGTAGCGTTCCATCTTAAGGCAAAACAATGTAAAATCCTTTAGCGCATCAAAAAAATAGTCTAGCACGTGGAAGCAACAGCTTAGCGCATGGAGACCAAACATTAGCACATAAAGTCCAATAGTTAGCGCGTGACAGACCCAGGATAGCGCATAGATTTTTCAACAACTAGAAAAATAATTTTAATAGTCCAAAAACTTTAGCGTGTGTCTGGGGGCAGCCTAGCACGTGTGGTTATTATTTTAGCGCATAAGGGAATTTCGGTAGCGCATGTAGTCTCTGTTCTAGTGCGTGATCAAAAACAGAAAAACAGAGGGCAAAAATCGAGAAATTTTTTGAAATTTTCAAAAACATTTTTAGAAGCCTTTTTTATCATCATTTTTCATCAAATGAGAGTGACAAAAACAAACCACTAAACCTATTTCTTGAGCAAAATTTGTGTCAAAATGAACATTGTCAGAATCTTAAACGAATCACGCAATTGAGGATGTCTCTCCTATCATAATCCGAAAATCTCATCATCAGTATCAACAGAATCCTTTACCATCTTATGGATTTTTATCTCACAAACCCCACTTGTTTAAAATTTTCAAATTGTCAAATCAAGTTTCCAGATTGGGAGGCTTTTATCCATATCATTTGACACGCTTTGTCGTGAAGGGACATCTAAACCTTCACTTGGATAGAGTAAGATTTGAAATTTTCAAAAACAAGAATCAACTAAATCCAAACAAATCAAAGGAAACCATTGATCACTCATGCATGACTAATCCCCTTATTCTGAGAAGAAAGAACCTCTATCATAACATCATGTTGAAGAAACAACAACCTAGTTTTTCCAAATTCATCAAGAGAAATAACTTTTTATACATCAATCGTCAATTGTTCAAATCTCATTGTGTATTCCTTTATCACGTCAAACAGTATATCCAAAACAAATCTAGCGAATTTGACAAAGAACCTTTGAAAACAAGAGCATAATGTCAAAAGTCTGCTTTTAATCAAATCATAAACCGTAGAGGAAAGATCAATCCAGCATTCTTGCCTGACGAGTGCATCACATATAACACATCTCGACCAGAACCACCAACCCCCGAGCAACACATCGAAGAGGATTTTGTCCCTTTCATCACTGAGAGTTTCTACTAAAATGCCTTTTACTCGCTCTCAAAGAGACAAACAAAGTGAGGCACACGCTGAGTCTAGTATGAATCGCAGATTATCAAATCCTTTTGAAGTTCCACCCGTAGAAGAACCTGAAATTACTGAAGCACTTCTTCAGGAATGTCAAGAAAACCCTTCCTTCCAAAAGCTTGTAGAAAAGCTCATGGAAAATGACAAAGAAAAATATCTGCTCATGCTTACGAGTAAAGGCGTTAAACTTCCCGAAGATTTAGAGCCAAACATCTTTAAAACTGGATCTCGACAATATGCATATCAAGAACAACAAAGAGAAGAAGAAACCCATAACTTTGAACAACATATACCTGAGAAACACATTCCAGAACAACGCATACCAGAGATGCATATACGTGAACTAGAAACACCAGAGCAAACTATACCATTTACTACACCTTTTCAGCTAAGAACCAGTACAAGGCAAAACTTTTCCCTCGACAAGACAATATACCTTTGACAGCCCTTACTCAACAAATGCAAATGTTGCAAAGGCAAATACAGGATATGCAACAAGGGACGACAGTGCGGTACTCTTTAAACGAAATCTGTCCTTACCCATTTGACAGAAGATTGAATATGGTGCCTTTTCCTCCAAACTCAGACGTTCCCAAATTTGATAAATATGATGGGAAAAGTGATCCCCGAGATCATGTTCGGGAATTTTGCACACTAAGCCTTGAATTTGCTCATGATGACACCTATTTGATGAGGTTATTCCCCAGAAGCTTGGGAGGGCAAACCATGGAATGGTTATCCAAAATTTCGCCACCTGTCAGATCATTTGATGAATTGGTTAACAAATTCATAACCCACTATTCCTACAACATCCAACATGCCATAACCATGCTAGATGTTTACAACACCAAACAAAAGAACAACGAAACATTCATGGTGTTCCTTCAACGCTGGCGATGCATGGTATCACGATATCCTCGAGATATTCCCAAAAAGGAGAAAATGGAAATCTTCATCGATAACTTGAATGGCGAAATGAGTTACAGACTAAAACTTCAATGCATACCATCTTTCGCTAAATTGATTGAAAATGGCATTCAAGTAGAAGAAGCATGTGTCAAAAAGGGCACACTCAAATTCTACAAGGAAGGAACAAACTCATCAAACTACAATAATCAGAACAACACCAACCTTGACAAATCTCGATTTTGGACTCAAAACAAAAATGAAGGCAACAATGAATCATATGATCCCAAATCTAAGCAACCAGTGCTTGCATTATCTCGAAATCCTCAAAATACGAAAAATCCTAAAAATGCTACTCCCAGTGCTAACACATATGCACCAAACAATGATCAACGACAACTCAACACAAACAACACCAATGATACTCAAAGCAAAAACATGAATCCAAGACCTAACAACAATTTACGCAACAACACGAATAATTTCCAAAAGTGTATCTTCACACCACTGGGACAATCATTAGAATCTGCATTCAGAGAACTTTTGGCAAACAAGATTCTTTCTTTGCCTCCAATCAGCAACTATGAACCTCCCATCAAACCACCTTGGTGGAATGATTCACACTATTGTGATTTCCATCGCAACAAGGGTCATAGAACAAACGAGTGCATGAGATTGAAACACATAGTACAGGACATGATTGATCGAGGTGACTTAACAGTGGATGGTCTCAAAACAAATGGTGATCACGGAGCCTTCAAAAATCCTCTCCCAAATTACAACAAAGATGGAGCATCAACTTCAGATGATACACACGGAGCTCGTATCAACCACATCTACAACAACACGATCAATCACATATCAGCTGAAGATCATCAAGTCAATGTCATCACCATTCGAGATCAGCATGATCATGAATCTGTCAATGTAACAACCCGAACTCAGAAATATGTCTTGAAGGGACATACTACACCTACAACTACCACACCAAAAATCTAATATGACTTGGTTAGCCAACTACACAAGACTCCAGCTCAGATATCTATCCTAGAATTATTGAAACTATCACCAAAGCACAAGGATATATTGGAGCAAGCGCTATTGGAAACAAATGTACCTCAAAATCTGGATACAGACAGATTTCAAGCCATGGTCGCCCATATGACAGGACCTCATAATCTCACCTTCTCAGAGCATGACAATACTTCCTTGAGTCATCCGCATAATACTCCTCTCCATATTGAAGTAATTGTTTGCAAACACCGAGTAAAAAGAGTCTTAATAGATGGAGGAGCTGGACTTAATATATGTACTTTAATGCTTATCCGTGCATTAGGCTTCTCAGAAGAATCTATTGATCCTTGCAAGAAGATTACCATAAAAGCATACGATGATGAGGAAAGGTCCTCTAAAGGAACAGTGATATTACCTATTCAAGTAGGACCAGTACAAAAGGATACTATATGTCAGGTCTTAGATATTGATCTCACCTACAATATCTTGTTAGGACGACCCTAGATACATGAAATGTAAGCAGTACCTTCTACGTATCACCAGTGTGTAAAGTTTCCTTATGATGGACAAGAAATCTCCATATCAGCTAATCATAATTCATTTCAACATTGCAATGCAATGGGGGCAGCCCAAGATAGTTTGGTTCCTCATAATAGAGAAAAGCAGCGATCTTCAACATTAGATCCACAAACAGCAAATCCCAACTCCTTATGGGAAGACTTCAAGCAGAAGATGCAAATCACAAACCAAGGCATGGGAGAATACTCTTTGGAGCCTTTATGTTTGGCCAAATTACCAACATCACCTAGATCGCATGGTTTGCCTACTACATCAACACATCTGGCCACTCAGCCCATCACTAAATTTGATGGTACCTTCATCCAATTGGGTACTCTAGCACATGAATTAGAAGACAAGGATGTTCTTAGCTGGTTATACAAAGATGAAGAAGAAGATCATACAGCAGTCGCTCTGAACATTGTTCTACCAACACACCTGTATGGAAAAGGCTACTTAATCATGAAGCAAATGGGATATGGCGGTAAAGGACCTATTGGGAAACGCAAAGAAGGAGTCACTGAACCTATAGATCTTCCTTCACAACCTAGTAGAAACAAAGTGGGATTGGGTTCTAAACTCACGTTCCTATTGAAAAGACCACCACACATGATTACGAAACCTCAATGGAAGGTGAAGACGAAGTACAAAGAAGAATCCTGGCAGGAAGCACTCTTTGAATCAGCAAAAACAATCCGCAAGGCACGGGAACGTCAAGATCAGAAGTTGCATCAGGGAAAGCTTCTAAGTCATAAGAAGGCCCTATCTACAGCAGTAGCTCATATTCAAACACCAATGTCTCAAAAACAAATCATGTTATCTCCAGTTATCATTATTCCTCCACGAGGAAGTACAGTCTATGAACAAATCCAAAAAGTAGAAGACGGATCTGATACAGAATCAACAAAAACCATCAAAATGGTATCCATTATCAAAGATTTGTTTTCACCATACAACATACCAGTTTGCAGCAAAGATAGAATCTGGGATGATGCCTATGAGATAGATTCCAATGAATATGAATGGGGAACCTGCTCAATGCTACTACAAATATCCCTAATGATACTAATTCTATATCCCTTTCTCAAGAAGAACATAACGCAGAAGATAGACCTCTTGAATTTGGACCGCAAAATATCTATGACGCCACAGAAAGCGAACAGGAACATTATGACCAAGTCTATGTCGAAGATAATACCATCAAAGACCTTGATGAAATCCTGAACTTCTTTAAAAACAAAAACAATCACGATGAAAACTCTGTCCTAACACTTATAGTAGCAGAGCTTGATCCACCCAACGATTCCTTACCGCTTGTCTTTCCTGACCTCATCGACTGGGATGAACCTGAAATCCATGATATACCAATTTTCCCAGATGATGAATCTATTATCCATTACCTATGTACCGTAAATCCAGAAACAGGCTCTACCAGTGAACAAAATAACGATGTCTGTCAATCAGGGGGTGCCAAGTCTCTTAGTCGCAAAAATGAACTAAGTAAAGGATTTGATGCTAAAAACCAGTCAATGCCAGCTCTAGATCACAAAAAAGTAAAAATAAAGGACGTATCTAAGGGTGAAAACCTTTTTAAGGCACCTAACGATGGGAGACTTGACACTCTTCCCGAGCACTTTCATGAGTGATCACCCATTTTGATTGAGCCCACTCAATCAATCAACATTGGTACCACAGAAGTAGCCAGAAACATACACCTTGCAGAATCTCTGACAGAGGAAGAAAGATCGGCATTCATCATCTTCTTTAAAAGACAACAAATCAACTTTGCTTGGTCATATGCTGATATGCCCGGAGTAGATCCACACTTAATCATGCATCACTTGTCCATCTCTACAGGAGTTAAGCTAGTCAAGCAAAAGCTACGAAAGATGAATCCACAGGTGGCACTCATGGTCAAAACTGAACTAAAGAAACTATTAGACGTCGGATTCATCCGACCCATTGACTATGCAGAATGGATTTCCAACATCGTTCCAGTATCAAAACCAAATGGTAGTATCAGAATCTGCACTGACTTCAGAGACGTCAATAAAGCTTGTCCAAAAGATGACTTTCCTCTACCAAGTATCGACATAATTGTAGATCTCACAGCAGGCCACGCAATGCTCTCACTAATGGACGGTTTCTCAGGCTATAATCAAATCAAAATAGCTCCTGAAGATCAAGATAAAACAACATTTACCTATCCTTGGGGAACGTATTGTTGGAATGTTATGCCTTTTGGCTTAAAGAATGCAGGGGCCACTTATCAAAGAGCAATGACAACAATCTTCCATGACATGATGCACACATTTATGGAAGACTATGTGGATGATTTACTAGCTAAATCTTTCACCAGAGCAGAACATCTCAGCATCCTAACAAAGATCTTTGATCAATTGGAGAAATTCCAGGTCAGGCTCAACCCTAAGAAGTGTGTCTTCGGGGTTACATCAGGCAAGTTACTAGGCTACATAGTCTCAGCTAAAGGTATTGAAGTAGATCCAATAAAGGTACAAGCCATTATGGGCATGCCACCACCAAAGAATATCAGTCAACTTAGATCTCTACAAGGATGACTTCAATCCATCAAATGATTCATCGCTCAGCTAGCAGATAAAAGTCTACCATTTAACCATTTACTACACAAAAATGTACCCTTCAAATGGGAGACCAAGTGTGCAGAATCTTTTTACCAAATCAAACAGTACTTGATGAATCCACCAGTTCTGGTCCCACCAATCGCAGGAAAGCCTCTTATCTTATATATCTCAACAACAGATATATCACTGGGAGCACTATTGGCACAAGAAGATCAACAAGGGAAGGAACACGCCATATATTATATTAGTAGGACATTGAATGGCTATGAACTCAACTATACATTCATTGAAAAGGCTTGCCTAATAGTGGTCTTCGCATCTCAGAAGTTCTGACATTATATGCTAGCACACACCATTAAGCTAGTCACAAAAATTGATCCTCTCAAATATCTACTCAGTAAGGCAGCTCTTACAGGTCGATTGGCTAAATGGGTCATGATTCTCAGTGAATTTGACATCCAATACATAGAAAGACGAGCCATCAAGGGACAAGCAATTGCAGATCAGTTGGCTGACGCACCACTCCCCGGCAAACACACCATGGAGATTGAATTTTGAGACAGAGACGTTCTTGTTCTTTCTACTAAACAATGGATCCTATACTTTGACGAATCCTATACACAACATGGTTCAAGTGCTGGCATTCTGTTCATCACTCCTGAAGGACACACTATACCAAAATCATATAGGCTCATGTTTCCATGCACAAATAATGTGGCTGCATATGAGGCACTGGTCATAGGCATCAAAATGGCCGTAGAATGGAAAATCACAGAGTTAAAAGTCTATGGAGACTCACAACTAGTCATCCATCAAATCAACAATGACTATCAGACAAAGGATGACAAGCTACTACCCTACAAGCGAATGGTGGATGATTTCAAACAGTATTTTGTGCACATCACCTTCGAGCAAATACCAAGATTAAACAACAAAGCAGCCGATGCAATGGCTACAATCACTTCATTACTACAAATTCTAGAACAACAGAGTCATTACAAGTTCCTAGTAGAGCAACTGTTTTCCCCCGCTTATGACCACTCTGAATCCCAGGTTATCTATGCCTTGACTGGTTCAAATTCTCTGTTATATGGACCAATATACAACTACCTCAAGCATAATATCTTACCCATTGACCAATCCTGTAACCAAAAACATAACTTTATCTGACAAGCTGCCCGTTACACCCTTACCGCTGATACTTTGTATCGTCGAGGTCTAGATGGTACTCTTCTTCGTTGCCTTGATCGTAATGATTCTGATTCTGCTTTACATGAGCTTCATGAAGGTATTTGTGGCACACATTCAAGTGGCACTACTCTTGCTAAAAATCTTCTACGGATGGGATACTACTGACCTACAATGGAGAAAGACTCATATCATTTCGCCAAGAAATGTCCTAAATGCCAGATCCATGGCAATCTGATACATGCACCAGCATAGGAACTGCAACCATTTACAACATCCTGGCCCTTTTGTCAGTGGGGACTAGACTTGGTTGGCAAAATTCATCCTTCATCATCAAATGGACACAAGTTCATTATAACAGCAACAGAATACTTTACCAAATGGATAGAAGCAGTTCCCATGACCACAGTGACCAGGAAACAAATTGCCTCTTTTATCCTAAATTATCTGATTTGTAGATATGGTATTCCAAGTTCAATCATCACAAATAATGGACGGCCTTTCAAGAATCAAGATGTCCAAGAACTATGTGAAAAATTTAAAATCCAACATAGGTTCTCTACACCATATTACCCACAAGGCAATGGTCAAGCAGAAGCATCTAACAAGACGATACTGAAAATCCTCAAGAAAACAGTAAATGATGCAGAAAAAGATTGGCACATACAACTCAATCCAGCACTTTGGGCATATAGAACCAGCATCCGCACACCTACAGGAGCAACACCATACTCATTGGTATATGGATCGGAAGCTATTTTACCCCTGGAGGTAGAAATCCCATCTCTTAGAGTCTCTTTGAAAGATTTAATCCCAGATGAAGAGTATCGAGTTAACCGACTGCAAGAACTTGAACTATTAGATGAAAGATGCCAACATGCTTATACTCATCTCAAAGCATATCAACAACGCATGTGCAGGAGCTACAATCACAAGGTCATTCCCCACAACTTCAAGGTTGGTGACCTAGTCCTCAAAGAAAATCCAAGAAATCAGCAAGATCGAGAAAAGAAAGGGAAATTTGAACCTAACTGGTTGGGTCCCTATGTTATCATATTCATCTATAGATCAAGTGCCTATCAGCTAACAAATTCTAAAGGAGATGTGCTCGATGAACCAACTAACAGCATCCATCTAAAGAGGTACTACACTTAAGTGGCCTAGTGCACGGAAGAAGCCAAAATAAGCAAAAAAATCAAAAAAGTCTAGAAAAAGCAAAAACATAAAGTACAAATAAAAACAAATGGTGAAAACCTGGTAAACAGACGCTCTTGTGAAAGAATGGCTCCTCCATCTATGTCAATACCATTTTATCCATACAAACACTATCAGCCATCGCCCAACACTTAGCACATATCCATTCAAGACATACTTAGCGTAGTCACTATCCTGATTTGTTTATATATATCCTCTTACCACATCCCACCATGGCTTGGAAATCACTATACATGATCATATCAAGAGGCACTCAGTTAGGGGCATTCACTTGTTCAAAAACTTGCAAACATTCAAGACATCACAACTATTGCAAAAACTCAGACGCATGACATCCAACAAACAAAACTACGCTTCATCACAAAAACCAAAACAAAAAAATTCACAAAAATACCAAGGATGGATGATTTTCTGAAGTACTAAATGTTGCATTCTTGCATAAAAATCTTGACTATTTTTGCATTTTGAACTTTTTCAAAATTTGGATTTTCGTTCTTATCTCACGAAATGCTTCAAAGCTAGAGATCAAGGGGAACTTCCAATATTTTCTTAGTCTTCTGTCTGGGAGGCGATCACTTGTACTATGTGAATACATGCCTCGAGACGTGATACATCGAATATCACTGAAGGTCTGATTCCACTTCACGCATACAAATGATCTAATCTTGTCTGTTTACACAATACGCATTCAGGTCGTCCTAGTTCAATTATACGTTGACGCTTGTGCTATCTTGCAAAATCAAACATCATGTAAATTTTTCTCAGGTCATTATGGTTCAATTATACCATTATGCTTGTATAAATTTTCAACATATCCTAAACAAATCAATGCTCAATGATGATATCTATAAAGCAAGCAAACGAATGGCTATATCGGATGGCAAATACAGAATGAGGGATGCTCCAAAAAAAACATTAGTTTGCATATCATTTTACAATTAGTTGCATATCATTTTAACATCATTGCATATCATTTAACATGTTTGCATATCATTTTAACATCATTGCATATCATTTTACATTTAGTTGCCAATCAAATCATCTATGTCATTTTAAGATACATCACACAGCATATCCAATCATACATCTCATTTTCACGATACATCTCATAGCATATAAAAGCATACATCCTACATCATACATTACATCATATATTTAAACATTGCATCATCCTAAAGTAACGAAATCGCCCACATAAATGCATCCATATAAACACCCCACATGATCAACAAAAATAGTGCCGAATATATATATATATATATATATATATATATATATCTCAAAATGATCCAAATGTACAAAATGTGTCAAAACACTGTGTCCAGTACAAAGAATACAATGCTCAAAAATACAAACAGAGACCATGTCTCTCAAGTATGACTATCCCCTGACAGAGATGGTCTAGCTCTAGATGTGCCTGAACCTGGATCTCCCAAAGGGTCCTGTCTCGGTGGCCCTGTAACACCTCAACTCTCAGACCGTGACCCAGTGGCTCGAGATCGACTAGATCTCGACTATGCAAAACTCTGTACTCGCCGGTCCCTGGGTACTGCAGCCTCATAGTGCCGTCGATAATACTCTGCCTCTTGGGCTCTCAATGCCAGCTCTCTCAGGGTGTCTCTCATCAGACCACCCACCGTTGTTCTCTACATGTTGGACACCACCTCCTCCGCTCATCCCCGCCGCTCTATCTTGGTATCTCGCTCAGTGGTCAACTGAGAAATCTGCCGCTGATAGGTCAAAATCTATGCCTGCAGCTGCTGAATGGTAATCTGTAAGGTCCGTATCTGCGCATCCTCCATATGACCCGGGATCCGAACCCATAGTGGTACCTGTGCTAGAGGAACCCCTCCCACTCGACCTATCCTTGGTGCTGGAGGTGGGAGTACATCCGTCCTCCTCCTCTGCGCTGGTCGCCTAGGCTCATCCTCACCCCCCACTGCAGCTAGCACCTCCCCCACTCTCCCCTCTCCACCGGCTCCGATAGCCAATCCACCTCTCCCCCTATCTATCCTCCCCTATCTCACCGCTCTATCCACACCTCTATCCCCTCTCCTCCCTCTATCTCCCTACCTCCCTCTAGCTCCTCTCCCTCGTCCTCCTCCTCCATCCTCCCCATCATCTCCGTCGTCTCCCCCGTCTCCCTCCTCCTCATCCGAATCAAAGGCTGAACTCATCTCCTCAGGATCAGATATCCTGGCCATCGCCCGCGCAGCAAACAATCGAGCAAACTCATCCGTCATGCTCGCATCCTGAATCTCAGGGGCATAATCCCACATCTACCCAGCCAACCCCACAAACTCCTCCACCGCCACTGCACTATCAATGGTCGGCCCCCAATCCGCTACATCTTGCTGCCACCGTGCAAATAGGCACGCTCCTTGAGGAATACCCTACTGGCGCCCAAACTGCCTCAAAACTCGGGTAACCACAAACCTCTCTATAACGAACGGGGTCCTCCCGATCAGGTACCTGGTCATAAATACAAAGGGCATCTCCAGCACATCCTCGGCCCACACCTCACATCCTGTATACGGTCGCCAGGTGACCGTATCTATGTCATCCAACACTCTCCTCCAATGCTCCAGTTTGCCCAGCTTACGCTGGACAACTAGACCCCTGTATCCATAGGCATATGCACATCCTGCGGGCCTATCCCTGTCTGCTAGTGGCCTCGCTGCTGGAATATGCTCCCAGCACCATACCTGTAATAATGTCACGCCAGCTGACAAACTGCCGTAACTGAGGTATACTACCTCATGCAAACTCCTGTATAAATGGGCCAGCATAGCTGACCCCCATGCAAACCTCCGGCCCTGTGTAACCATCTCCTCCAAAACCAGCCCCCATCCCACAGAAAATCCCTTTGACCTGCGATCAGGACAAAGGAATCCACCAATAAACCCTGCTAGTATGGATGGCAGTGGTGTGTAGTCCAGGTCTAGAAATTCCTACCATGGGATCTCATAGCCATAGACTGTATCATCCTAGAAAATGCGGCGCAGTGCCTCTGTGCCACCCTCCTCCGACTGCTCATATGGTAGTAGTGCACCTACTACAGGAATGCACAGGATCCTATAACAGTCCTCTGGTGTGACTGTCATCTCTCCAGTGGCAAAATGGAAGGTGTTAGTGTCACTATGCCACCTCTCTGCCAAAGCTGTCAGTAACCCTCAGTTCACAGTGAACCTAGGCATATCCAAGAGGGAAGTCAAACCACATCTCTCGATGATATCGAGATCAGCCTGCGACAACCGCGGTATCAATGTCCACGGTCTGGGAAATCTCTCCCGCGACTGAACCACGCCCAATCGCTCCTGTCAACAAGCAAAACAAATCCAATATCAGTTTCCACATCAAAACAAAGATATCAAAATCAAACTTACATCAACAACATGAAACAATTTGCTCATCTATATCAAAGTTCAAAATCCTATCATTTCATATCAACTTGTAAAACAACTCAAGTTCTCAAAAACCATATCAAAACTTGTAACACAACTCAAGTCTCCAAAATCACATAACTTGTAAAATGACTCAAGTTTCCCACCCATATCAGCTTGTAAAACAACTCAAGTTTCCAACCCATATTAGCTTGTAACACAACTCAGGCTTCACACATTGAACTTGAAACACGGTAAGCAAACAAATCATATTTTGATCCAAACGCCACATTGATATCTATACATAACTTGAAAAATCGCAAATCAAAACAAGTTATATCGACACTCATATTGGACAAATCCATAAAATCATGATAGACAGGCACGACAAATTTACAAATCGGCTCATCTCGCAAAAAATTTTCTAAATGCGCTAAAACAGACTCCCACTGCCCTAAAACTCTCCCATGCGCTAGGTTGTTTTTCCTACGCGCTAATCTATTTACCCTATGTGCTAGATTGACTCTACACGCTAAAATTTTCCCCCCATGCACCACCTAACCTACTCTATGCTCTAAACTCCGTCTACGCGCTAACCTACACTTCCTAAGCACTACCCGTTTGACCCTATGCGCTAGGTTAACCCTACGCGCTAAACCCCCTTACCTATGCGAACCCCTGCGACCCCTATGTGCTAGGTCTACCCTACGGACTAACCTGTTGACCAGATGCGCTACCCGATGGTTGCCATGCGCTATTCTACATATATGCGCTAACTTATTTGTTTTATGTGCTATCCTATCTATTTCGGACGCGACCCCTAATATTCAATTAGATGCGCTACTTTAAACTTTGTATGCACTAATCTATGCCCTAGACGTGCTAAACCGTAAACCCGAACTTTGAAAATCAAAAAATGATAAAATGAAAAGTCAAAAGAGGGTCAAAAATGTTGACTTACTGGTGGTCCACGCGCTGCAGGTCTCTGGTACCTCCGAACGCGCTCGAAACGGTGTCTATGATATGGAATAGGCATTTTCTCTGCAGACCAAATTCTCTTTCTTCAAAGTCAACAAAGCACAAATGAATCTAATTCAAGCCCTTTTCCCCTTTTATAAGAGGAAAATGAAATTAAGGTTAGCCAAATGGACCTGTAATATGGTCGCGATCTCCCCTATACCATAACATTTGTAACTTATCGGGAGATGAATCAATTTGCACACATTTCACATGCACGAAATCATACATATCATACGCAACTCATCAAATTAAATCAAAAAATTTCAAAATATTGATTCATCTCTCGAGGGGGCATCACCATCAAATATCGAATCTGGGGCATCACACATCAAATAAAATCGGGGGCACGACTGACAAATCATAAGAACGACACAAAAATTGCATTTGATCATAAATCACAAAAACACATCATTTTCTTTGAAATAACATGTGCACACACGTCACTTCAAAGAGGGGCAAAATGTAGACGTATAAAAATGACCATATTCCTAAAGGAATATTTTATGTTCATTTCTCTATTTAATTAAATCCAATTTAATTAAATTACCCGCATTCCTCTATTTAATTAAGTAAATTACTCAATTTATTTAAATTAAATTCACTATACCCATTTAATGAATAAATCATTTTATTCAATTAAATTCCCCCTATCCACTTTTAATTAAATTCAAATTTAATTAAATAGTTATCCTAAATTGAATAAATCTAATTTATTTAATTTCTCCAAATTGCAACCAAATTGAATTAAAATACTTTATTTCAATTAAATCCTATTATCCCTCCATCCACTTGCAAAATCCTAAACCCCTTTCTAATCCCTTCTAGAATCTTCTATTCGCTTCTAATTAACTTAACCCCTCCTCTAAACTTTGTCATATTCCTAAGCAAAGGGAAGTCACTTCTCAAAACCTCAAAGTCTTTGATAACCATTAAAGGCTTCAAGTCTTCAACCACTTAATTCCTCAAAGTCTTTGATAACCATTAAAGGCTTCCAACTTTCAACCACTTAATCCCCCAAAGTCTCCAATAACCATTAATGGTTAACTCAAACCCTCCTACATGGTTAAAACATTTGTTTTGACTCAACCTTCATCCAACCCAAGGGTCTCATCAGGCCTTTAATGCTTTGACCATGATTATCTCTTAATCATTTGCACAAAGGTTTATCCTTGGATTAACTCTTAATCCAGTGGGTAATCCTAACTTAAGCTTGACCCTTACCCTCTAGATAACCATGAGGTCTTCTCAGGCATTTAATGTTTCCAACCCCTTCTCTCAACCCAACCCTATGTTGACACTTGTCACCATTTCATTGGTGCCAATTACAAATATGGATCCCCAACTTTCAAATTCAACCCTTGATTAAACCATTCAATCTTGACCATCCGTTGACCTGTTTTTGCTATAAATAGAGCTCTCATTCCTCCATTTTAACAATCATCCTCCAAATTTGTAGTATCACACTTATGCTCAAATACATTCAAGCTTTCTTATATCATATATGCTCATCATTTTAGCCTCTCTTTTAACTAGAAATTAGTCTAAATATGCATGTTTAGAATAATTTCTTTATCATTTTAGCTCAATCATAGACAAATATATTATGTTAGGATAGTATTTATACTAACCTTGTCATCTTATAATCTAGTTTATTGCATTTTAAGATCATGCATAGCTTAGGATGCATTTCATTTTAAAATCTAGCAAAGCATCCCTCGTTCTTGCATTTGCCATCCCTAAACCATTTTGCTCAGTGATCTGAGAGCAAAAACATTGGTTTGAGGGACATTGTGAGATAGAGAACCATGGGACCCACCTTGGGAAGCTGAGTAATACTTTGTTACTCCATAGCTTGCATCAAGAAGTCCTCTGTGTGTGTGTGGACAAGTCTTTTGGAACATTTTTCCACATATTAAGTTCTATCGACCCTCTTTTCCCACATACAGTAAGTATTCAATATTTTAATAAAGGGCTCTCTGTTTGAGGTTGAGGGTTTTAATCTCATGAAAATCCAATTTGAAGAGTCTAAATAAATACACATAGCTATTTTTGGCAATCTCCAAAACCCTAAAAGCAATCTCTTGCTTGGGTTGAAAATCTTGAAAGCTCAATTCCATAGATGCCTAAGAATTCCCCTCCTTGTCATGAGGAGAAAGAGAGTCCTCAGAGTCCAGAGGGGATATAGGAACATCATGTTCCTGGGAACTATCTGATATCACAAGGGCATAACCTTTCCCTTTCCCCTTGACTTTCTTCGCAAACTTAGTTCCCCCCGTTGAAGGAGAACCCTTGCCCTTGTTGGTCCCTATAGACAAATTCTTTTGCACCCTTTTAGGTTTCTTGGGAGGAGGGAATAGCCTCTTCCTCCTCATCTGTAGTGTCCCATCTCTCACTCTAAGAGCTATCACTATCTTCCCCATCATTTTTTGAGACCAAGAGAGCCCGATTAGGGTTCTTAGAGGCCCTAGCCTTAAAATGCTCATAGATTTACAAGATTAACCCTTGATGCAGAACAAGGTTATTGTGGAGATTCTCCCTATAATAATGAATGTTGGCATTCAAAGAAGAGAGAAAGTAAAAGGGAAATAAAATCTTCACCTTATGTCTAAAGTGGTTGAGCAAAACAAAGTGGTATGTACCCATAAATCTTCGTGAACCTGTTGTCTAGAGTGAAGAATTCCATAATTGCTTTAAAAAGTTCCCTCCAAAAGGGATTTATCTTCTTTTGGCTCAAAGTTATACTTATTAACCTTCACCAAAATTTCCTTCTCCTTAGTTGTCTTGTGGAGCTTCTTAACGACCCCATCCAAGATCTTTCTATCCCTGTAAAACTTAATACCCTCCATGGAGAGGTTGATAACCTCTACAACAAGTCTCTCATCCACCACAACCGCCTTACCAAATAAGTTAAGCTTCCCATTTTTCCACTCCACAAAAATCTTAGTAACTCTCTAGTAATTCCCATGAAGCCTCTCCAAATAAGGCATCACCCCACCTTGCTGCAACTGATACCAGATGGTCGCATTATTTTCCAGATCGCAAGTTCCACCCTTTGTCTATTTCCACCCATCTTGCCAAACAAAAGAAAATGAGCCCAAAATAGGTAGGAAAACAAATAGCTCTCTAAAGAGCCAACACACCCAATAAAGCCAAGAACAACCTAGAAAGCATGTGAAGTTATAATATTTATTAATGTTATTTTGTGGATTTATATTTAATTGACTATTTGTATTATTTGTGCATTTGGTTTATTTGATTTATTGGCTATTGGTTATTTTTATTATTTATCCATTTAGCCATTTGTTCTATTATTTATTTTACCTACCCTCTTTTTCTATTGGTTTTGGGAGTGTGAGTTAGAGATTAATACTATTTTACCTTGGATTTTACCTTGGATTTTGATATGGTTGGTAAGGTTTATTGTATTTTTCATTATTTTTGATTGGCTATGATTATTTATGGTTTTTGGTTGATCTTTATTTATATGGCGATCTGAGATTTATGACGGGTTGGTTGGCTGAAGATTTTTATTGAAGTTTTTGTTTTCAATGGATTTTTCTGCAAATGCATGAAGTTTGGGGCTTGGTTGTGGATCGCTCTTCTACAACTTTCTTGATCATATTCGTCAATTCTAGTTTGGTGGATTTTGAACCTTCTATGCATTTCATTTTGAAAAGGTTATATTTAAATGATTGTTTGTTGTGTCCATGGAAAGGAGAAATTATTAATGTTGTGCGTGAACAAATGATTCTATATTTTATACAATTACTATGGCTATACTTTTCTTATTTGGGATTATTGGTATATTTGGAGCTCAAGTTTTCTATTGTTGTGTAATTCCATAAGGGTAGCCTATTGGTTTGATATTGTTTCTTTAGAGAGTTTGTCTTTCTTATATTTTTTGTCAGGAACAATATTTTGCTAGATTGTTGGGAATGTGACTCTGTGTCATGTCAGACAATACTATTGTGCCTTGATTTGATTTATTGATTCCTTGGTTGTAATGTACACTTGATTCAAGTTGTTTATCGCTCTTGTAATATTTTGTAGAAGTCATATTATGCATTCAATTTGTTTTTGGACAATCGTTTATTTATTCTTGCATCTGAGTTGGTTTTGATTCTCTTTTGTAAAAGAGATAAACTGGTGAACAAATGTGCTAAATTATTTTGAATACAGGCTATCTAATTTTCCATATGTGTCAATTTTACCTTGTATGTGCCAGACTGGGTGTCAAATGTGCCAAACTAGGTGTCGAATGCGCCAGTATGTATGTCATATGTGTCATTCTATTAATCATATGCACCATAGTTTTGTATCAAATCGTTGTTTTATATCATAAATGCGCTAATTTGGTTAATATGCACTATAGTTCTATCTAGATGCACCATTTTGGTTAATGAAGGCGCTAGGGAATGTTTTATATCCGTTGGTTCAATTTTTTATTGAGACAATATGTTGTATTTGGTTTTTTGAGTTAATTTTCATTGTCTGAGGATTAATTTATGTCAAACCAAAGGCTTGCTTGTTTCTGTCAATGTTAGTATGATCTCTTTGTCATTCCAGATACTGTTCTATTTGATCTGTGAATGGAATTAATGTATCTTTTGACTTTTGGAATGTTTTTTTAACTAACAATGAATCATGCAATTCATTTTAGGCATTATATCATGCTTAAGGGTATTGGCTCTTGGTTATATATATTATTTGAGATTTTTGCACTATGGCAATTTTGAATTAGTTGTGTATGATGTTGTTTGGATATGGATCATCCTATGGTGGATACTCGTGTTATCATTTTGGAAGAGCCTCATTTGCAAGTTTATATTTTTTCACCCTAAGTTTAGGAGCATGATAGAGAGAGTGGCTTTCAAGTGAGTGTCATGTTCATGAGAGATAGGTCAACTAGAGATGACTTGAGATATATGTCGGGGTGTAGACTACAAGGAAATCTCATTGGAAGTTTCCTATGTGTAAATAAGTGATAACCATGAATAATAAATTAATATAGATGAGAAGGGTAATATGATTTCATACTAACAAGACAAATAATTAATTTGTGGTGCCCCACTCATGGCCTAGAGTGCTAGTACAGGCTCAAGATGAGATTTGGGGAGGCCTTGTAAAGTTAACCAAACTCCCTTGATTCTCTCAAAGGTTGAGATGATTCTACATGGGTATCACATGTGCTAGGACAAGAGACTACCAAGATAATATATATCTAAGGTGATAGCATGTGATGACACTCTTCCCTATGTGTGTCCTAGTTTCTTATGCTTGTATTTGTTTGGCAAGCTATAGAGTCTTGTTATCTTGTTGTCTTGTACTTTGTGTTTGAGCCTTGTGTTGTGGTTTTGGAATCATCTTTGTGGCCGGTAGTCAACTATGTTTATGTCCTTTGGTTGGTAGGTGTCAACCTAGGTTTAGTGTGTGTGTGGGGGACGTCATGTCATTCTCTAGAGAAAGGGGGTGGACCTTATTGGTTCCAAATGGTTGGGTGGTTTGATACCTTCTTCAATTGGGATTTTCTCTTCATTGGATGTTCTCTGCATGGAATGGATTCCTTATCTCTTCAACTTGAGATTGAATTCTTGGAGTGGATTATTATGTAATCTTGTAGATAGATACATTATTGTAATCATGTAATTTGGATAATTTTAATTGTAACCTAGAACTGTGACCCATTATTGTAAGAGTAGATATAGTAGAGTAGTGATGATCCCCATGTATTATATATGATGTGTAATGGGATATTGATATTGTAGCATAAGAGTATGATTCATCATCATATTAGATGTTGTATATAGGTGCAGAAATTAATGTAAGACATGATTCATATTTTAGATGATTGTTGTTTTTGTAAAATTAAAGATTAAAATTCTGGTAGATGTAATTGAGAACTATATGCAATAATTGCAATGTGAGTCGTGTATTGTGCAAAATATATATGCAGTCTCTCTATTAGGAAATGGTTAATGTTAATGCTTTATAAATGTTAGGAATTATCTTATGGTAGGATTATTGAGTAGGAACATTTGGATTTCTTGGTATTTCATAATGGTTTTGTCATTGATGTCAACACCTACTAAAACACTATCACTTTGGAGATCCAGCAACATTCACCGGCAACCAAGTAACTATTGCACAGTTACTGGTATCTGATACACCAGCAAGATATAATGATCACCAGCACTTGGAATGGCATGGAAGACACATGGTTATGTCGAAGACATCATTTGGACATCTTGTCTTGGAGTTTTGTTCAATGGTATATTCATAGTTGCACATTTGTTGTTACTAGCAAATAGGTCTAGGGTTACACCAGCAGGTTTATCTTTTCTAGATCAACATGGCATGCTATGGAGATGATTAATTATTGTTGTAAATTCATTAAGCCGACATGTTCAATCGGTTATTGCATCGGATATTATATTGTTTGTAAAATGTTTTTATTGTAATATCTTGTAGAGCCGACCTACTAAAATTGGGCTTAGGTTATGGTATAAATGTAAGATCTTATTTGTAAGATCAAATGTGGAATGCGAAAAAGGATTGTGTGAAGGTATATGCAAGATTAAGTAGAGATATACATGCAGACATCATCTGAAGATTGAAGGAGGTTTTTTGTGGAAGCATATCAGCATTACACCGGTACTGATTCCAGCATATGAAGATACTATTTTGTGCAGTACATTCTTATTGGATTTAACCATCCAACTGTAGTCAGTGTGACTCCCATTTTGTGATTGAGTAGTGAGCTCTAGGTTGTTGGCCTTTCTGCATGTGCAGACCCCATTTGTGTACACTTACTATCTGCAGTAGTATCATCTGATTGTGGGTAAGGTTTCCCACCGTGGTTTTTCCCCTTACAAGGTTTCCACGTAGAAATATTGGTGTTATGTGTTGTGAATGACTTTGTGTTTATGTTTCATGCACTAATCCTTACCGGTATAGAAATTAACTGTTATAACTATCTACCAACATACTTAACTGGTTTACTAGTATTAAGCATTAAGTTGGTTAAATTGTTTTTGGTTTAAATTTATTTGACAACTGATTCACCCCCCCCTCTCAGTTGTCTCTAGGACCTAACAATTGGTATCAGAGCTTAGTCCTCTTTTGTAGAAGTTTAACAGCTTGAGGAGATCCAATGTCTACTAATTATTTCAGGAAGGACAGTCCTAAACTTGATGGAACCAACTATGGCATATGGAAGATTAGAATGGAGACACATCTAAATTGCATTGGAAAAGACATCTGGGAAATTACAAAGAAAGGATATACTGTTGTTGTACCAAGTTAGTCCAATCCAGCTAACTTGACAAAAGATGAGGAAAATGATTGCAAAGCAAGAGAAGCACTTTTGAGCGCATTATTAGATCAACAAATCATGGGACTATCAGAAAGGTCTACTGCTAAAGCTATTTGGGATCATTTGGAAACACTGAATGAAGGAGATTCCAAAGTCAAAATTGCAAAACTTGAAAGCTTCCGAGTTAGGTATGAACATCTGAAAATGGAAGAAGATGAAAGGATTTCTGCTTTTATGGAAAGAGTAAATGAAATTATTTTGGGTATTAAATGTTGTGGAGGAACCTTAAGTGAGGATGAAATTGTTTCAAAAGTTTTAAGAGGATTTTCACCGGCATATAAAATGAAAGTAACTGCTATAAATGAGTTAAGAACAATGCCTAATACATCAGTTACTAGGGATACATTGATTGGGAAACTTTCAGCTTTTGAAATTGAAGAATTTAGTCCTGTTGCTACTATAAAGACAAATTTGGCCTTTAAAGCATCAACATCATCTACTCCATCATTTGACAAATCTGATTGGAAAGCCTTTTATGCAAGAGAACTTGAAGAAAGTAGGAAAGAAAATGAAGAACTTGAAGAACTTGAAGCACTATTTGCAAAGAAAATGCCTAAAGGTCCAGTTGGAAGTAAGTATGAAGGTAAAGCACCCTTTAAATGTTTTAACTGCAATATGATTGGTCATATGGCTTCAAGATGCCCTGATAGACATGCTAGACTAAGATAAGAAGCTAGAAGAACATAAGAGCCTAACCATGAATGTCAGAGATACAGATTTAAGAAGAATAAAGAAAAATCTTGTTACATTGTTGATGAAGGTGTGACTAATGGTTCTGATGAGGATCTGACAAACAATGGATGGGTTTTTGTTGCTATAACAGAAGATCAACCAGCACCTACTACTCAACTGGTACTACAGGCCCTGGCAGCTAAAGTTGAAGTAAAGGATGAATGGATCATTGATTCAGGATGCTCACATCATATGACAGGAGACAAAGGTAAATTCTTGAACTTTCAAGAATACAATGGAGGCTTAGTGAGATTTGGAGATGACAAAGCTTGTTCAATCAAAGGTAAGGGTTCAATATCTCTTGATGGTAAGCATAACACTGATAATGTCTACTATGTTGAAGGATTAAAGCATAATCTTTTGAGTGTTGGTCAATTAGTTGAGAAAGGATTTCAGTTACAATTTAAAAATGGAAAATGCAAAATCATGAACAAAACTGGTTTGGAAATTGCAACTGGTAATCAGACTAGAGGTAATATCTTTCATTTGAATAATAATGAAAAGACATGCTTAATTGCACATATAGATGAAAATTGGTTATGGCATAAGAGACTTTGTCATGTAAACTTTGATTACATGATAAAGATCAGTACTACTAAGGTAGTTAGAGATTTACCTAAAATTGTCAAACCTCAGAATACAGTATGTAAGGAATGTCAATTTGGAAAACAAGCTAGAGCTAGTTTCAAAAGTATTCTAGAAAAATCAAATAATGCTCTTGATTTGATTCACACTAATTTATGTGGTCTAGCTAGAACTAAAAGCTTACAAGGTGATAGATATTTCATGCTAATCATTGATGACTATTCTAGAATGTGTTGGGTTACTTTTCTCAGAGAAAAATCAGAAGCACTTGGAAAGTTCAAATTGTTCAAAGCATTGGTTGAAAATGAAACCGGTAAGAAAATCAAATGTTTAAGATCAGATCAAGGAGGTGAATTTACATCTAAGGAATTTAATACATTCTATGAAGTGAATGGAATCAGAAGACAGCTATCAGCACCTTGGACACCATAGTAGAATGGAGTTGTTGAAAGGAAAAATAGAACTATCTTGGATATAGTAAGAAGTATGTTATCAGAAGCAAACCTATCACATGTGTATTGGAGAGAAGTAGTTAGCACAGTGGTCTATACATTTAACAAAGTTCACATCAAAGGTGAAACCAGTAAGACCCCTCATGAACTATGGTTTGGTAATACTCCTACTCTTAAGTATTTCAAAATTTTTGGAAGTAAATTTTATATCAGAAGAGATGAGTATATTGGCAAATTTGATCCTAGAAGTGATGAAGGATATTTCTTGGTTATTCATCTAAGAGAAAAGCATATAGATGTTTTAACAAGAGATTGCAGAAAATTGTTGAGAGTACAAATGTAAAGATTGATGAACAATTCAAAAGAACTTCAAGGTATATAGACTCTGAATCGGCAACAAAATTTTTGACAAATGAACCTACTCTAAATCCACTGGTACAGAATGAAGATCTAGTTACCCAGGTATCATCTGAGGATTCCACAGTAATTGAGGAATAACAACAAACTAAGAGACCCCGGTATGTAAGACTGAATCATTCTAAAGATCAGATAATTGGAAACAAGTTTAAAGGAGTTATGACAAGAGGAAGATTGGCAAATGAAGAGGTATGTCTTATTTCTCAAATTGAACCATCATTTGTTAATGAGGCATGTGAAGATAAATTTTGGATTAAAGATATGGAAGAAGAATTAGAACAAATTGAGAAAAACAACACTTGGACATTAGTTCCCCGGCCTAAAGATAAAAATGTAATTGGAACCAAATGGGTATTTAGAAACAAACTTAATGAAGATTGTAAGGTTGTCAAAAATAAAGAAAGACTAGTGTGTAAGGGATATTCTTAGAAAGAAGGAGTTGATTACAATGAAACCTTTGCATCGGTAGCTAGAATTGAGGCAGTCAGATTATTTTTGGCTTTTGCAGCACACAAGAACTACAAAGTTTATCAAATGGATATTAAATGTGCATTTTTTAATGGAGATCTTGAAGAGGAAGTATACATTGAACAACCTGGTGGATTTTCTTTGACAAATGACAATGATATGGTTTGCAGGTTAAGAAAAGCTTTGTATGGACTAAAACAAGCTCCAAGAGCTTGGTATGCAAGATTGGATAAGTATCTTTTAAAGATTGGTTTTACTAAAGGAAATGCAAACAACAATTTATATTATAAAGTAACTAATGATGACATCTTGATTATAGAAGTATTTGTTGATGATATAATCTTTGGAGGAGAAGATGGATTATGCAAGGAACTTTCTATTAAAATGCAGCAAGAATTTGAAATGTCTATGATTGGAGAAATTAAATTCTTTTTTAGGATTGTAGATTTCATAGATTGATAAAGGTATATTCTTGAGTCAATCCAAATACTTAAAAGAGTTACTAAAGAAATTTGGGATGGAGAACTCTAAACTAGTAAGCACGCCTATGACAACAAATGACAAATTATCACAAAGGGATGAATCTACACCTGTTAATCCAACTAGATACAAATCTATGATAGGAGGTTTACTGTATTTGACACAAACCAGACCTGATATTATGAATGCAGTATGTATTTTTTCAAGATTTCAAAGTAATCCTAGAGAAAATCATGAATCAGCAGTAAAAAGGATTTTCTAGTACTTACAAGGCACTATAAATCTTGAATTATGGTATCCTAGAGATGAAAACTTTGAATTATGTGCATACATAGATGCAAATTGGGTAGGAGATGTGGATGATAGAAAAAGCACCACTGGCGGAGCATTCTTTCTTGGAAATAGACTAGTTTCTTGGTTGAGTAAGAAACAAAGTTGTACATCTTTATCAACAGCAGAATTAGAATATGTTGCAGCAGCAACTAACTATACACAGGTACTATGGCTTAAGCAAATATTGAAAGACATAAAGGTAAAATGCATGGAACCTATTACTATCTATTGTGATAACACTGCAGCAATTGATATATCTAAGAATCTGGTATTACATTCTAAAACCAAACATGTTTCTATCAAATTGAATTTTCTAAGGGAAAAAGTTGAAGCAAAGGAGATAAAACTGGTTTATGTGAATACTAAAGAGCGGATTGCAGATATTTTCACTAAACCTTTGCCTAAGGAGACTTTTGAATATCTCTGAGATCAGCTTGGAGTCATACCACCGGTAGAGACTTAGACAATTGATGATTGTCATCAACTGGTAGAATTAACAGAGAAATATTTCATTCTAGTCTTTGATGAGGAAGCTACTTCTCAGGGGGAGTAGTTGGTATATTGAATTGATTGGTATTTTGTATATGAACTTGGTTTTATTGTAACTTTGGTATTTGATGTCAAAGGGGGAGAGATATATATGGAAAAACACATTATCTTTATTATCTTTTGGGGAGAGATTGGTATGGAAAAACTTTGGAAAACACATGTTGCTCCCAGGGGGAGAGATTGTTGTTTAGGAGAGATTATTACTTTCTGGTTATAATCTTTTTGGAGATTGTTGGTGTTTGGTACTTGGCATTTCTGTTTTGGCACTTTGATGGTTTTTCCATCTTGTGTTGCCATCAATGCCAAAGGGGGAGATTGCTGGTATTTTGGTATGGTTTTGTCATTGATGTCAACACCTACTAAAACACTAGCACTTTGGAGATCCAGCAACATTCGCCGGCAAGCAAGTAACTATTGCACAGTTACCGGTATCTGATACACTGGCAAGATATAATGATCACCGACACTTGGAATGGCATGGAAGACACATGGTTATGTCGAAGACATCATCTGGACATCTTGTCCTCGAGTTTTGTTCATTGGTATATTCATAGTTGCATATTTGTTGTTACCAGCAAATAGGTCTAGGGTTACATCGACGGGTTTATCTTTTCCAGATCAACATGGCACGCTATGGAGATGATTATTGTAAATGCATTAAGTTGACATGTTCAATCGATTATTGCATCGGATATTATATTGTTTGTAAAATGTTTTTATTGTAATATCTTGTAGAGCCGACCTACTAAAATTGGTCTTAGGTTATGGTATAAATGTAAGATCTTATTTGTAAGATCAAATGTGGAATGCGAAAAAGGATTGTGTGAAGGTATATGCAAGATTAAGCAGAGCTATACACGCAGACATCATCTAAAGATTGAAGGAGGGTTTTTGTGGAAGCATATCAGCATTACACAGGTACTAAATCCAGCATATGAAGATGCTATTTTGTGCAGTATATTCTTATTGGATTTAACCATCCAACTGTAGTCAGTGTGACTCCCATTTTGTGATTGAGCAGTGAGCTCTAGGCTGTTGGCCTTTCTGGATGTGCAGACCCCATTTATGTACACTTACTATCTGCAGTAGTATCATCTGATTGTGGGTAAGGTTTCCCACCATGGTTTTTCCCCTTACAAGGTTTCCACGTAGAAATATTGGTGTTATGTGCTGTGAATGACTTTGTGTTTATGTTTCATGCACTAATCCTTACCAGTATAGCAATTAACTGTTATAACTGTCTACCGGCATACTTAACTGGTTTATCGGTATTAAGCATTAAGTTGGTTAAATTGTTTTTGGTTTAAATATATTTGACAATTGATTCACCCCCCCCCCCCCCCCTCAGTTGTCTCCAAGATCTAACAGGATTTGGAGCTTTACAATGAACCTTTCATGCTAGTTTTGCTCTATGCTTTATTTCTATGGATAAATGATATTGTGGGCAATGGATATTGTACAAGGAAATATATTTTATGCTTGAATGATGATTTAGTAAAATGGTTGTTGGTCTATTATCTTAGATGTATTGAATATTGAGTTAATGTAGACAAGGAGTTGTAAGGTTATATGATGTTGTTTAATATATTATGTTAAGTAATGGCGTTGAGATACCCTAGGGAAAGATAAATATATGATGTGAGTTAATTTCTAATTGCGTAATCACTTTGTTATGATCATGTTTAATTGGATGTAAATGTTTCTTGAGTTTACATGTATTGTATTAGATCATTTTATAAAAAAATATCTCTATTCCTTGTTTAGTTAGTTAGTTTCTCTAGGGTATTTTGGCATGCATTACACTCATTTCTTCTTTCATCTCTAATGACAATTTTTCACTCTATGTATGCGAGGATGCATGAACACAAAAAAAACAAGTACTGATATGATATCAAGATTCACTAGAAGTATGTGATTAATTGCCAAGATGATTGCTATGCTATTTTGATAGAATGATAATAGAAAGATTATTGCTAGACAAATTGACAGAATGAGGATGCATAAAGTTAGTTAATTTGACAAAGAAAGAGCTCTCAATTTATAGAGAACTCAAAATTCAACACATGGAAATGATAGAAAATATATTTGATCAAATGGACGAACCTAATTGAACACGCGATAGAGCTGCCATTTGAGGAAGGATGAAGACAAAAGAAAACAAATGGAAAGATATTATGAGAATAAATAAAAATGTTTAATTATCTTCTCATAAATACCAAATCAGTGAATTCAAAATATTAGGAAGATTTTAGTAATTTAAAATTATTAAATATCTTCATTCGAAAAGATAAATAGAAGAATTAAAAATTGAAAAAGTGGGAAAAGTGTTCTCGTATGAGAGGATAAATAGAGATAATTAATAAATAAGATTTATTAATTATCTCCTCACAAAAACTAGATTTTTGAAATTTAAAATTAAGATTAATGAGATATTTCTAAAAAGAAGGATTTTCAAGAATCAAAGAGGATATTAGTTTCCCATTTTCAATAATTAGGAAGATATAGGACAAATAATTAAATAAATAAAGATATTTATTTATTATGACATAATTAGATAATTGAATAATTTAAATAAATTATTCAATTATGGAGATAGAAATTGAACATTTAATTAAAAAGTGAATTTGAAATTGATTAAATAATATAGATTATTTAATTACTATTAAAAAGGAGATGGTTAATGATGAATGATTAAAATGATTAGGGAGAATAATTAGTAAAGAATGACTTAATTAATTAAATAATTAATTAAACATAAAAGGACAAATTAGTCAAATTGACATTTGAAGACCTTAATTAGGTCAAATTAAGTCAATTTTGGTGAAATTAGGAAAAATTGGGAAAAATTGGGAAAAAATAGGTTAGTAAAGACTACGCATGTGATATGTTAAAAATAGGAGACACGGGTGTTTACCAATTTTTAGTGTGTACATTTTTCCCATCTTTAAGATAGTGCAATTTTGAGCTTTATTTCATAGAAAATTGAAAAGAAAAATCATGCCCAAGTAGACCGAGGGATGTCGGGTAGATGCCCCCTCAAGAGATTGTGTATATATGAAAGAAATGAATAATCTCTTGAAAGAAGAGAAGAATGTTACATGAAAGATGGAATATGATGAAAGAGAAAAAAATTAGTAAAAAGAAAAAAAGACTAGATGAGGAACAATTAGTAATAATGAAATCCTTGATTTCAATCATGCGCCCTTAGCAATACAGAGTTGTATTAATATGGAAAATGGATACATCACATCATGACATAAGAGGTTAGAGTGATAATGTGATCCCTTTGTGGAAAAATTAACATAAAAAAGACAAGGATGTTACTACTTACTAAGATTGCCATTATTCTTATGTTCAAAGTTATTCTATATACTCTAGTCGGTTATCTCTACTAAAACATTCAGTCAGTATGCACAGTACAGTCAGTTAAAGAAGAAAGTATTCACCGAGCCCAGTATACATTGAGTTGTCTACCGAGTATCATTCCATGTCTACCGAGCAGCAATAATGATATACCGAGTTGATATACACCAAGTGAAACATTTTACCAGATTTAGTGAACCTAGACATATATGGGAAACATGTTACAAAGATCGAGGAACAAGTAACCGTTATCACATTGGAAATTGCACTTAAAGATTGTGTATGATTTTGAGGTCATCTAACCAATGAAATATTTTGTATAGTTATTCATTCAAAAAATCATGTTTGTAAGATCGAAGCAATAATCAGATCGCCGACATAAGAGATCTATTTATACAACATGGATTGAGATCAGAAAATATACATGCAGTGAAAGAGAGAGATATAGTGGTGTATGAAGCAAGACATGTGAAAGCACTAAGTGTTATGACTGTTACAAAGACATAGAGGTCACCGAGAAGGATTTTAGAAGAACAGTCAAAGAACAGAGAAAACAGAAGGGTTTACCAAGTTACTTTATGGGTTACCGAGGTATGCTATAAGCAAGGTAATCTTATTTTGAGCACATAGAATCTGCTATAACATTCCAGATGTAAAGTTGTAGATATTTGTAATGATTTATTGTAATATTTTGAAGTTGTAGGAGAAACCTTTAACAGGGTAAAAGACTCTAACTAAGTCTATAAATTGTAAAGCCTCTAACCAGGTACATCATTTAGAATAAGTGTTGTAAAATCCTTTAGCAAGGTAGATCTAATAGATCTTGATACTCCTAACAAGGTAAGCTATCAAAAATAGATAAACATGTAACTCTAACTGAGCAACCTTTATTATTGCAGTAGTGAAGTTGTGGGTGTCATCCCCACCGCAGTTTTTCTCTCTAACCAAGAGTTTCTGCATAACCAAAATATATGTGTTATGGAGTGAATCATGTATGATTGTCACTTATTTGTTTTAGCATTATATTATGTTAATGCACTATTCAGTTTATGCTTAACAGTAAAGTTATTGTTGAAGAAAAGTTTTGAAGTACTGATTCACCCCTCCCCTCTCAGTACATTAGCTTTCCATATTGGGCCTAACAATTGGTATCAGAGCTTCAATCTTGAAAAAGGGTTTAACTGCCTAAAGAGAAAGATCTTATCAATGGAAGGCTATAAATAATCTCGGAGAATTGTATATCTGCAAGAAGAGTTGGATCATGCTAATCAAGTGATTGAAGACATGCAAAGACAAATGCAAAAATCATTGAAAGTGAGAAGAAGATTATCTGATGATTTGCAGCACTCTCAAGAGTTAGTAGAACAAATTGAGACATCATCTGAGAATAGTATGTCTGAAGAGACTAAAGAAATGATTGAAGTGTTGAAAGAAAAGAACAAAGCACTGACTGATTAGCTAAAAGCAATGAAAAGAGAACATGAGCATTTCAACACATAGATGACTGAAAATCTTGATGCATTAAGGAGAGCTGAGGATAAAGTAAGAGATCTAGAAAGAGAGAAACAACAACTTGAAGCATTGGTATCTAAAAAAGAATGATGAAATCATAAGAATGACTGGGATTCAACAAAATCTATCAAATTAGCTAGGTTATGCACATCATGAAGCAAATTTGAAAGATGATGAGAATCAAGCATTGAAACTTGAAGTATCAAGGTTGACGATGAACTTGAAATAGAAAAGAAATCCAAAGAAACACTGAAGAAGAGTTATGAAGCATCAAAGATGTTGGATGAGCAACTGAATACAAGAAGACCCAACAAAGATGCAGGACTCGATTACAAAGGAAAAGACTCTACCAAGAAGGGAATTCATACTACCGAGAGAGGAGAATCATCAAAGCAAGCTGAAATCAAGAAGAACATCAAAAGAAAGAAGCCTATTTGCAACTACTGTGGAAATCAAGGTCATACTGCCAACATGTGCCAAATCAGAAAAGGTAAGCAACCGAATGTCACTAAGTCCAACGATTATTGTTACAATTGCAATAAATATGGTCACACATTTAACCAATGTAGGACAAAGTCTGCTAGCAACAATAAGAAGGCAAAATTCAAAGGGTTTTGTAAAAACTACAATAGATATGGACACAATATTGAGAAGTGTTGGTTTAAGCAGAAGAACTATATGTGGTCTGCACACCGAGCAAATACTAGAAGCTACCGAACTCACAGAGAACTTAACCAGTCATATGTTGCAGTATCATGGGATTACAATACAAGGATATGGTGTGAATGTTGTGGAAGATATGGACATATAAGTGCCAACTACTTTATAAGGTTTGGAATGAACAACCAAAGATCATGGAGAAATCCTGGTATGGCATGTTTTCATTGTCATAAAGTTAGACACTTGGCTGGAGATTGCAGAGATCAACCTAGAGGAGACACTAAAGAAATAAAAGGCAAATTACAAATGATTTGGAAAAAGAAGGAAATTGTGTCAAATGAAGAAAGCACCTTACCTACTGAGTTAGGTGCACCTATTCCAAATTAATCAGTAAAGGTATGAAGGGACTGTACTCTCTCAAAAGATTAAATCTTAACTGTTCCTACTTTATTATGTACTTAAGTCAAAATCTGCATAGTTAAAGATGTATTAGTAAGTTTAAAATTCTATCAAAGTCTTTTGAAGCACTATACAGGAAACCTGTCAAGTCGGTAACTACATGAAGCCTGTCTAGTCGGTAAATGAAGGAAATCTGGCTACTCGGTTAAACTGGAAAAAGGAGAGTAAATCGGTTTAGTGGAACCGAGTACATTTAATGTTTTACCCTAACCTGCAGGAGCCCGATATGGTATATTGTGTACTTAAAGCATTTAAGCGGTCATTTTTCACTTACCAAGTTTTCGAGAGAACAGAGCAAAGCGAATCCAAGGCGATCAAACCTCCTCCGAAGTGAAATTCAAGGTATTTACATCAATCTCAATGCATTGTTAAGCTGGTTTACTGATCATATCTGTTGAAGATTTTTGTTTCATATTTGTTAAGAGGAAAAGCGTCTGTCGTTTGAAAGTTTTCAAACCCTAAGGATCTTTTGATAATTTCTATCTGAAATCTACAATGGTACCAAAGATCCAAGAACCCGTTATTGTTAAGAATGTTGAAAAGCCCTCACTAAAATACTCTCTAACTCCCAAAGTAGCATCAGAACCGGATGATAAAACTGCATTTTCACTCATCCCGGATAGAGTTTTACTAGTTGAGGATGTCAAATTCTTCACCAAATGTCGAGTTGAAGAACTAGGTCATGTTGAAATCAAAGACACCTATGATGAATTGTGCATCGATGGAAAATTGGATTGCAAGTATGAGCACATTAAGATCAATGGATTGACTGAAGCCCTAACCTATCCCTGTGTCTTCAAACCCTAGTGGATCAAGTTTGTTCTAAGCAGAGTTCACGATGATTTCATGTGGTTAGAGGAGCAACCATTCAAAATCACCAAGGAAATCATTCATCTGATCACCGATTACCCTATTTATGATCATGTCCGAGCTCAAAAGATGATAGCACAAAAGGAATTGATCACCTTAACCAGAGTGGAATCAGATTGCAGAGGACTGAAACTGAACAATGTCATTGATGCAGAACTAAAGTTTTCTATTAGAGTAATAGGTTATTGTTTCTTCCAATTGGTAAGGGAAAACAGTGTACCCTGTGCAGCAGTTGACTTAGCATACAAAATTGTGAAAAAGGGAATGAAAATTGATCTTTATGAAGTATTGCTGAAAAACCTGTTTGAGAATCTGAACACCATCAGGAAGCTAAAGAAGAACAACTCGGCTAATACACTAAAGTTTGGATCACTGTTATTATGCATGTTTTTCTATTTTGAAAAATTCTTTCCAACAGTCGGTAAAGTAGTTTGGGAGCTACACCGACCAGTCACCCATCAAATCAATGACTTTATCAATCGTCTAGGTGACAACTTCAATGATATTGTGGATGATTATTTCAGTAAGTTTCAAGAGAAGATGCATAACAGGTATAGAATTCCACCCCAGCTAGTGGAAAATACAAAGATGACATATGTTTTGAAGTAGACACCGAATATTGCTATGTGAATGCTTTGGAACCAAGAACTCAATCTTTGCCACCTATGGGTTATGAGGTTGACTTTGACATCACACAACAGCAGATAGATGTCTTTCTTACACTACCAAGGCATGCTACCAAGCTGAAGTATGGAACATATGAAGAAGTGAAAGAGAAAGTAAAGATGAGCATTGTAGTACCAAAAGCTACAAGAAAAGCAACAAAGATGATCAAGGCACTATCAGAGAAATTTGGAGAAGGTTCTTCCTCCACACCTATCAAGGGCACGCTAGTAATCACCGAGGAGGAATCAGAAGCCCAAGAGGCTGCTATTACACTAAGTACCAAGTTTCCTAAAGGGAAAGTTCTGAAGAGGAAGAAATAGGACACATGAAAGGCATCACCGACTCCCTCAGTAAAGCTCCCAAACACAAGAGCATCTGCAGTGTCACCGAGTAAGAAACCAAAGACTATTGTTGTTCCTAAGGTAACAAAGACCTACAAGAAATCTACTCAGAGACTCATTTTGGCAAAAGAGTCCAGTGACACAGAGTCTAAAGATGCTAGCAAATTTCAGATTGTTAAGAGCAAGAAGGTAAATGTACATAGTGTTGAAAATTTTTGTGCTAATCTGAAAGAATATGGTGGATTTGGATCATTCAGATATGTAAAATATGAATCCAGATCTGATGATGAAAAGAGACAAATAGAAGAAGCTATCATCTGCACACTTCTAAAATTTTGATTGGCTCCATTGGAACTATCTAAGTCACTTCCAAATGAATTATATTTACATATTAACAATAGGTGGAAGTATGCAATGGACTCGAAGAAACAGGTTAGAGAAAGAAGTCTGGTACATCTCTTTCCAAACATGTCGGTAGTTGAAATAAAAGAACATCTGACAAAATACAACACAAAGTTCCTCGTCAAACAAAGAGCCTTAAAACTGATGAATGGTCTTTATATTGAAGTAGAAAATGAGACAAAAGAAAAGTGGCAGGAAATCTTTAGAATCAAGGATGCTGGTGAGCAAGCTGAAGTTGAAATAGTTGATGTCATCGAGAAAGATCCTGATGTCACCGAGCAAGACCCTACTGACACCAATACAAATTGATGAAGACATCATGGACACCGAGGCACCAGAATATGAAATGATAGAAGACAATGCCTATGCAAAACTGGTATCTAGTGAGTCATTTTTGGAACAAGTTCAGCCTTATCCTCCGATCACTCATTTTGCTGCAACCGAGGCCCCTCAAGATACTAAACAAGGTGTAGAGGTTCACAAGTCTATAGAAGGAGAAGCTACTCCTCAGGTCACCAGGGAACAAACCTCTCAGGATCCTCCTAACATTGAAAATGTTGCAACTGAGACCCTGAGCACCGAATCACCGAAGGACTCAGCAAAGGCTAAAGAAATGGACAAAAGTGTTGCCTCCACTGAGCAACCTACCAAGGATCCCCAAGCCTCCCAAGCTATTGTATTGGTTCAACTGACCAAATCTAAAGAAAATAAGATGAAAAAGCATAGTTTCAAGGTTGATATATCGAAACCAATAGTGTTCCCAATGTAGACATGTCAAAATTAAAAGGGCAGGCACTCATTGAATTCAGTGAACTATGCAAAGCAAAGGCCGAACAAGAAAAAAAAATGGCCATACAAAAGAAAAATAAAGTACTTCAGAAGGTAAAGACACTATTATCAGATATGCTACTCGCAACTACAGTGTCAACAGATGCAGCCCTCCATATTCAACTGGATGAACTCCTCAATCAGATAGAAACATCTGGAGTAGATGCATCTGAATATTTGAGAAAGTTAAAGGACAAAGAGCTAACTGCAAAAATGATTGAAGAGGTACAGAAAGCTATTGCACATGGCAAAGTTAAACTTGTCAAATTTATTGCTGAGTTGTCCCCTCAACTCAAGCACATTCTTTATTTATTTCAGAAACTCTGTACATTCAATTTATTCATTAAAGATATAAAAAATAAAACAAAAGCAGTTGAGAAAGAGATCACCGATCTCTCAAATAAGTTGACCACCGAGCCCAGTTCTGTTCAGAATTTTTATACCAAGTTACAACAGCTCATGGCTCAACAATTGGAACTCGGGAATGAAGAACACAAAATAAGGATGGACATTATGACTCTTCAAACCTTATTCATTCCACACTTGTCCTCCGTTCAAGAACAGATCAACCGAGCCACTTACCTATCTACTACACAAGAGGGAAGCACATTAGATGGCTTAATTTCTCTATTGGCTAACATTCAAGCATAGAATTCTTTAATGGACAGTGTCAAGGATGCACTCTCTATCGCCCTCACCGAAGCAAGGACAAAGTATAAATCCATTTTTGACCAGTTGCCTCCACCAAATGGTAACTAAATTTTGATGTTTGTCAAAATGGGGGAGTGAGTATCATATCAAAGTATACATGGGAATGTAGTATACAGGGGGAGTATACTGAGCAGTGAACAAAGTAGTAAGCAAAGAACCAGAGTAGCACACAGAACATTGATCACCAAGCATGCAAAATCAGAGTTATGTACAGTATATTGATAAGGGGAGTATATCTAAATATACTATTTCATTGACAAATGTATATATTGTCAGTTTAGTCAAATTTTGCAAGTATATAGATTTTTGAGTTATAACTTTGAAAGTAGTTTTTGTCAAACATCTCAACTAATGTCAAAAGGGGAGATTGTTACTACTTACTAAGATTTCCATTAGTCTTATGTTCAAAGTTATTCTATATACTCTAGTCGGTTATCTCTACCGAAACATTCAGTTGGTATGCACAGTACAGTCAATTAAAGAATAAAGTATTCACAGAGCCTAGTATACACCGAGTTGTCTACCGAGTATCATTCCATGTCTACCGAGCAGCAATAATGATATACCAAGTTGATATACACTGAGTGAAACATTTTACCTAATTCACTGAACCTGGACATATATGGGAAACGTGTTACAAAGATCGAGGAACAAGTAATCGTTATCACATTGGAAATTGCACTTAAAGATTGTGTATGACTTTGAGGTCATCTAACCAATGAAATATTTTGTATAGTTAGTCATTCGAAAAATCATGTTTGTAAGATCGAAGCAATAATCAAATCACCGACATAAGAGATCTATTTATACAGCATGGATTGAGATCAGAAAATATACATGCAATGAAAGAGAGAGATATAGTGGTGTATGAAGCAAGACATGTGAAAGAACTAAGTATTATGACTATTACAAAGACACAAAGGTCACCGAGAAGGATTTCAGAAGAACAGTCAAAGAATAGAGTAAACAGAAGGGTTTATCGAGTTACTTTATGGGTTACCGAGGTATGCTATAAGCAAGGTAATCTTATTTTGAGCACATAGAATCTGCTATAACATTCCAGATATAAAGTTGTAGATATTTGTAATGATTTATTGTAATATTTTGAAGTTGTAAGAGAACCTTTAATAGGGTAAAAGACTCTAACTAAGTCTATAAATTGTAAAGCCTCTAACCAGGTACAACATTTAGAATAAGTGTTGTAAAATCCTTTAGCAAGGTAGATCTAATAGATCTTGATACTCCTAATAGGGTAAGCTATCTGAAATAGCTAAACATGTAGCTCTAACCGAGCAACCTTTATTATTGCAGTAGTGAAGTTGTGGGTGCTATCCCCACCACAGTTTTTCTCTCTAACCAAGAGTTTTTGCGTAACCAAAATATATGTGTTATGGAGTGAATCATGTATGATTGTCACTTATTTGTTTTAGCATTATATTATGTTAATGCACTATTCAGTTTATGCTTAACAGTAAAGTTATTGTTGAAGAAATTTTTTGAAGTACTGATTCACCCCTCCCCTCTTAGTACATTAGCTTTCCATATCGGGCCTAACAAAGGAATGTTTCAATCCATTCTAAAATGTAGGGTGTGTATACCAAAGGTCAAGGTATGTGTGATAGTCAAAATGTACCAACACAAACACCCAAGACCTACTTGCCCCAAAATGTCATAAAAGCATCCCACAAATAGAAGACAAAAACAAAAAGATCATGAACCATCATGTCCACTCTCATCACTTGTGAATATCCTCGAGTAGCATTGGAACATGATCAAAGATAAATCAAATAAATAAATAAGGCTCACTAGACCAAGCGAGTCAACAAATATTTTGATCTTGTTAAAAAAATAGATAGTTTGTCTGATAGGATGATCATGATGTTTGGTTTCAAGATTGAAGTATCACATTTAAGATGGACACAATTTGGTTCCAAGTATACCACACCCTGTATAAGACACATGATAGCCACATAGGGCTAGTTTGATAGGTTGGTTGATTGAATAATGTGGCAAGTTGATTATTTTAATTATTGACTTGAGTGATATGTTGTTTGTTGATGCATCATTTGATAAGCACAGTGCTTTATAGGTTTTCTATCTGTCTACTCAAATGTTTGTCTATTGCAAAGCAAATGTTTATTGATGGAATGAAAATTATGATTATTTTTGGAGTTTTTTATTGTTTTGAAATGTTTAGGGTTTTGTGGTTTTTTTATATTTTTGGAGAGTTTGTTCGAGACATTTTCTGAATGTTTTTGATCTTTTAATTTTTTAGGACATTATTTGGTTGTTTTTGATATTTTTTCAGGATGTTAAAACGTATTTTTTTGTATTTTTTTCAAGACATTTAAGCTATGTTTTTGTATTTTTTAGGATATTTTTCCATGTATAGGAGTCATACTCTAATCTATTTACAAGGACTCCATCAATTGATCATGTTTCAAAAATTACTTCCAGTGTCTATCAAGATAGGGACATTATGGATGGATCAATGAATTGGCAGAATGGAAATGGATAGAGGAAAGATAATGGGAGCTTATGATGACATTGGAGCTTCTTTGATTATCATGGACTATCGGATGATGGGATAACATGTTTTTTCTAAGCTAAGGGATTGGACATGACAAGATAAGATGATAGCATGGTGCACTAGATGGTGTGTTGTCCATATGAAGGAACATGTCAAGAGGTTTTTTCATTTTTTATTTTTTTCATTTTCTTCCTTATTCTATATCAAGATCAAGGGATAGATTTGGAATATGGATGGAGATGGGATATAGATAGAAGAAGCAAGATTAGAAATGGATATGATAAGGGATATTGATTGAAGGGTGTGATAAGATAAGCGATATGGACTAAAGGGATGTGGACAAGGTGAAGCAGATAGGACATATGGTGCTTAGAAAGATCCTTAGCCTTGTCAGGATCAAAGGTTGAAAAGGGAATATGGATGCAAATAAGGATGATGGATATTTAGGATGAAGGATAATGAAGTACATGATGGATAGGATGTGTTAGGATAAAATGAATTGAACCTGCCCCCAAGTATGGAATGCAAGAAGACGAAGGATTACACATGACACCTATTTTCTAGGATTTCATCATTGTACTTGCCCAAGGCACGTGTTTGCTAGGTTGTCACCAATGGATGAATTATTTCTCTTTTCTTTTTTTTCAAGATCCCTTTTCAATTTTTTTGTACTTTTTTCAAGATCATTTTTCAATTTTCTTTTTTTGGTACCTATTTTAGAAGGCAATGGACACATGATAGGACATGGAGAAATGACTCAAGCATCTTGTTGCATGGATAGTACCCTTGAAACATATGTTACAGTAGACCGTGGCTATGAAGTTATGCTCAAATATGTTGACAAGATAATAAAATGGATGACTAGATGAAATAGGATTGGGATATATGCAAAGGATTGGATAAGTGGGATGGAAGGGTTGAAAAAAGGTATTGGACAATGGATTGGGTGTTGGAAGACTTGTGCATGAGTGGAGGAAAATGTGGGCAAGATCAACATTGGCACACACCTTGAGGAGTGATGGAGTAATGGAGGAAAAGTGGATATTGGATTTTGAGATTTTGATGGAGGAATGACTATGGATTTTGGGACATATGGACCCAAAATAGATTTGAAAGGTTGAAGGCATTTAGAAGGAGAGACATCAATTTTGGATGCCAAATTTGATTTTTATTTGGGATGTTGTGCTTCGAGGAGCCACTTGGGAATCCATTTGGTTTTTGACATTTCTTTCTTTTGTGTATCCTTGGAATGCATTTCTTGTAAAATGGACTTAGGAACCCAGATGGTTTTTGACTTTTCTTCCATTTTTGCAATGGGCCTTTGGGGCCTTTTATATATTTCTTCTTCTTTTTTGTTTTAGATCATCTTATTCTTTGTTCTTTACACATGTTTATTAGATAGGACATGTTGATCCTTAAACACGTGTGGATTTTTGGACTAGTGGATTTTATTCTTGGCATCCAAATTGATTCCAAATGGAATGGAATTTATGGACAAATAGGAATGATATGAAGGTCTTGTTGGAAAGAGACACTGCACAGGTAGTAAGATATTGTCATTGGTGGCAACTAATTCTAATGCACCCATCCACAATTCATGATTTGTTCATACTGAAAGAGTGTGAGTTTTGGTTAGGTCCGGTGAGATAGAACGAGACATCCGATAGAATATAATATTTTGGTTGGAAGTTCATTTCTAGTAAATATCTTGTGTTTCGGAGCTAGAGGAAGACATTTGGAAGTCTAGATTACCTTATTCCAAGTTTTTGGCCTTCGATGTTGATTCTAGAGTGAGTTAGAAGATCTGGTATACATGTTTTTTGGATAGAACAGTGTTCATTAGCAGTCTCATGTGAATAATCATTGTGCAAATTATGTGGATCAATTTTGGTGGTTGTTTTTGTGTTCGAGGATGTTTAGTCATCATATGTGTAGCATGTGGACAATTCTTTTTGGTTCACATATGCATTGGATTTCGGATTCAGCCGACTTGGTATACACATTTCATTTGTGTGTTATGCATTTTTGGGCCGACATGTAGATGATCTAATTTCTTCTTGCAGATATATAAGAGCGATTGATATTGTCATTTTTGATATTGGTAGTGGTGTGGAAAGTGGTTGTGATCAATTGTGCGTAGTTTCACATGTACAAGTGAAGGATTTCTACTCTAGATTATTGAAGAACAGTAGAATAGAGTAGTGTAAGATTATGTATTTTGTGCTTAACTGGAACTGTACCGAGGCATTTGTAGATGCTATTTTTTCGTTTATATATTCCAATTATCTTTTGTAGAAGATATTGTAAGGCAGTGAGCCTTCTGGGGTTGTAGCCCTTATTGTAATTTGAGCAGTGAGCTCTAGGAAGTGTGCTTGAATGCATGTGCAGTCCACATTGCAACATTTCTATACTTCTAACAGAGTATATCAATCCCGCCATGGTTTTTCCCTTAACTAATTTTTCCACATATAAATCTGGTGTTAGGGTGTTGTCAATATTTTCTTTATGTGTTTGCATCTTTATTTTGTTCATTTGCATTAGATGGCTAAAGAATCGGATTAATAATGTTAAAGATTGTAGAATGCTGATTCATTTTCCTTCTTAATGTTCCTTGATTCCAACAATTGGTATCAGAGCCTAGTTCCTCGAAAGAAGTTTAACAACTTGAGGAAGATCTGGGAAGGTGTCTTAATGGGTTTTGGTAATCTTAGATAATAACTACTTGTTGCACTTGATGATCTTGATTAGTCCAAAGCCAAAGTCCAAGAATTGAAAATGAATCTTAAGGATGCTTAAAATTTCATTCAGTCTATTGGGACCTATAAAATTCTGAGGGTTTAGGTTTTTTTCTTTTCCGTGAAAGCATCTTAAAAAATTAAACCTTTCTTGTGCATTTTTTGTAATTCACTTTGAACTTGAACCCTTGAACCTTTTTGGTCCAAGGTTCAAGGTTCAACCGCTTCTCCTACTTATGTCATGGCTTTGTAATATTTTTAATAAGCATGTGCGAATGCGTAATGTCTGTTTTGAACCATTTGCTAATCAGTTCAAGGTTCATGGTTCAATGTTTCCCTTTCTTTTTATCCACTGTCTTTGCTCGTCAATTTTCCACTTAAGCAGAAGAGTATGTGTGTCGTCAAGAGGGGGCCCCTTTTATGTCTAGGCCTAGGCAGGTTCTGTTAAATTTTAATTTTTGCCTGTCTTATATTTTTCCTATGTATCTGTCAAGTTTCCTAAATATTGAGCAGGTTCCTACTGATCTTGCAGTTGTCGCTATATCGTAACCCAAAAGTGCTCGATGGTTAACAGTCGTGACATGGTGACTAAGTGGTGGGACTCGTGAAAAGGGTGCGGAGCGTAGAAAGTCATTATTGACCATCAGGTTTGCATGTTTGGAGAGATCTCAATGACCCGATGGAAAGGGCCAAGGCGAACCTTTTATCCCACATTGGCCGCAGGGAGGAGCTTTTCAGTATTTATGTACAAGGTCGCATATATCCTAAGTGTCCAAGCTTACAGGCTTTTGGCAAATGGCCGATCAGGCAAGTGGTGGGCCCCTCGTGTGCACGTGAATCTTAGAGCGGCCTAATTTTGCAGTAAAAGGGTGAGTTGAACAGTGAGCAGGTTGAATGCAGATCTGCAACCATCACTATACTGCCATGCGAAGGTGATCGACTGTTAATGGTCGTGACTTGGCGACTGATGAGCTAGCAGGACAGGTGGCACCAGGGTAAGCACTAAGCAAGTCATGAGGTGTCGCGTGGTGACACATAGTTGATGAGGTGGAAGGTCCAGTGGTGATGTGGCAGTACAGATGGTAGATGGATGTAGCCACTCAGAGGGACTAAGGGTCGAGTAGATCAAGAAGGATCAATGGTTATCAAGGGATCCAAGGGCTGTCGCTATGTCGTGACACAAAAGTGCTCGCTAGATATCACCTGTGACTTGGCGATAAACCACTAGCGGTGAACCATGGTCGGCAGTTAATGCAAGCGATTAAGGCAGGTTGTTCATTCTGACAGTTAGTGGAGGCTATGCTAAGGTACCAGAGTGGAGGGCCTAGAATGAGTACCCTTGCGACAGGTCACACCCAGTTGTGAATTCTGGAGCTAATTAAAGGATGCCACGTGGTAGATAGGTGGTATATCATCAAGATGAATGTCAATCAGACTGTGGTTTTGATGGATCTCAGGGAGGACTCACCAAAGGCATCAGTTTCCTCGACATAGAAGGTGTCGATGAAACTAAGGTTTCGATAAGACGTGAAAACTGTTCACCGAATGCTTAGATCCATCGACAAGGGCACATTGAAGAAATTTCAACCAGTTTCATCAAAAAGTGAAGGCATCGATGAAACTGCGGTTTCGATAAGATATGAAAATGGTTAGCCGAAGAGGAAGTTTGGCCAAAAGGTTGATGCCAAACAAGCCAAAGGAGATGGTGAGTCTAGTGGTAGGTAGATGGATCTAAAAGTGTATTAGGATGTGACACGTGTTGGTCCCGCCAGAAGAGAGAGTGATAGAGGAAGTCACTCAGGCGAGGTAAAACCCAAGAAAGTTCAAGGAAGATCTATGGTTGTTGCCATACCGCAAGATGGAGATGCTCAGATTTTAATGGTCGCGACTTGGTAACTGATGAAATGGAAAAGATAGGTGGAATCCAGAGGGACTCACGAGCAAACCAGGTGATGACATATGCTCAAGATCTACGAGGGTTAATTTTTGCCCAGATATGGATTTGTCACATATCAGTGGATGGCTCTCGATCTAAGGAATCTGATTTTGCAGTCAAGTGCAACCCACAACAAGTATTTTTGGGACAGTGACCTTGGGATCTCAGGGTTTATTCTTTAGTCATAAAGATTGGATTTTCTATAGGCCAAGTGCGGTAGCGGTTAAGTTTTTAACAACTAGAGACCAAAGTGGTGGGGCCCGTTCCTAAGCAGATTACTCAATGAAGTTAAAACGCATGTTAGTTTCCCATGATCGGATGGCTGTCGCTATACCGCTATGAAAACTTGTCTAAAATTTAAAGGCTGCAACTTGTGACTAAAGGAAAACTGCTCAGAGAGAAGGCCTCCTGATCCGTTGGCGCCAAAGAATTTAAAATATTCAAAAGAAATATTGGTAGAGCTATGAAAGTTTCATATGACATTACTTCAAGATGAAAATGGGTTGGTGAGAGGTACCCAGGAGATCTACAGGGAGATATGTGAAGAACATAATGGTGTGTCACTTTGTGATAAGAACTCATCAATGCTCTAGCACAAGATGATCCAACAATATTATGAAGTTGTCGGTTGTTGCAACCAATTTTGGGTAATAGGAGCCTGCCCTTTCGGCCATCCTCCAAAGGAATGTCCAGTGAATTAATGAGGCATGCATCCCAGAAGGAATGTCAGATTTCTCCCTCAACTACAATGGCACAGATATAAATTTTGCATTAAATGACTGTTAGGGTAAGGTTATTCTTCTAGGTGGTTTGAAGCTTGTTGCATCCTAATTTATATAAAAGGATACCAAGGCTACCTAGAAAAGGGACACAAATTTTTGTAGCTAAACTCTGGCAAAATTAATAGAGGCCTTTGTCTTAGAAATTTTTGGGTCAAATATGAAGTACTTGAAACCTTCTGACAGAGGAATGAAATATACAGTCCAAATAATTTTAACTCGGACTTGTATTGTCTCTATGTCATTGTGTTGGTGTTTATTTCATTTAAGTAATCAAGGATTGCTCATTTGAATGATTTGTTAGGCATCTAATGAAGTTGTTCTAAGTCTTTTTCTTAAGGAGAAAAATATTAAATACTTTAAAAAAATTTGTTGATATCAGTGTTCTTGGTGTGGATTGGATGATGAAGTTTGATGCAGATTAGGACTCTATATATGTCAAGCATATTTAGAGTTAATAGATCAAGAATTTGTGATTTGTGTACTAGTTTCTCCTGTCAGGTTGCAGTCTGTGTAGATGACTTTGTTGCCCAGATAAGGCACTGGTTTATCTATTGGTTTTTGTTGCATTTTGTGATCCTCTTTTAAAAGGACAATATCAAATTTCCATTTATGTTTTAGTTATACCAGTCAGAAAGGAATGTTTGCAGGAATTTGCACTAGTTTTCTGCAAAGCATTTACTATTTTTGTGAGAAAATAGCCTTAAAAAGGGTTCACCTACCCAAGCTTTTATAAGCTTAAAGTGTAGGAGGTTTCCTATTTCTGGAACCTCATATTGTTGACTTTATTTCAAACTTTTGTTGTTCTCTTCCATTGCAGCACAAAGGTAGTAATTTTCACTTTTAAAGAGAAGAAATTTAAGGTGTCAAAATGGAGAACAACAAAAATGGTGACTCTGCTGGGGAGAGTCAAATAAGATAAGTCTTATACTGCAGATCTATGTCTTTATTGCATGAAAGTGTTGAGATTAGGTTCCCAAGTGGTTTCAGTCTGAAAATTATTGTGCTTATCTTTCTAAGGAAAATGTGTGTTATATCTTATAGCATCTTATAATATTATGTTGTTCTTTTCTAAAGATCAACAGTTTCATTCTTAGGTGTCTTGTAAGTGATTCACTATGTTAAATTGTAAATTTTATTCCCAAGATATTCGGTGGCGACTCTGAAGTAAAAAAAAACCGGTGTTCTTTTGTAAAAAAAACTCGCAGTCACTTCACAAGATTAGCAAAATGAATTAAAAAATCAAAAATACTAGGTCTTATATGAAGAAAAACCCTCAAGAGAAGTTGCATGAAGGGTTACCTAAAACGGTCAAGAAGGGCTGGAGAGGGACTGATATTCCTGAGCAGTCAAATTAGTCATGGAAACAGAAGAGTAATCAAACAGGCAATTCTTCTAAGCATCCTGTATATGCAAGACCCAATGCCTCTTCTCATGACTCTAACCATGATATTATGGGTTTTCATGTTGGCCTATTTGGCACTAATGATCATATCCAAACCTTTCACCCAAGATTGTCTAATACCAACATTTCTAGGAGAGATAGGCATAGTAGAAGTAATAGAGCCAGTTCCATTCCCAAAACTATGGAAGGAAATATCAGCCTAATTGACATGGACTAGTTAAATGTGTCTGATTCAAAGGAAACTTTGCTAGACCAAGATGAAGTGTCTCAAGAGATTGAGGTTCTAAATTAGAGAGTACATCAATTGATTGCATTAAGAAAAAAGAAAGAAAAGGAAAAGGAGAATGAAACAAAATCCAAACTCATTGAAAGAGATAGGTTATTAAGACAGATTGCAGAGCTTGAGTTGTTTGCTCAAGAAGAACCTGTGTGTAAAGAGCAAGGTCCTGCTATTAGGGAAATCCTTGATCCAAAAATTGTTCCTGCACCTAAGGTTATATCACAACCTAGTAGGGAGGTTCATAGTGATCCCCAACCTGCCAGACCTATTATTGACAAAGGGAAGTAGAAGGTGGTGGAGAATAGATCTGCGGGTCTGGTGTTAAGAAGTGCAGAAGGACCCTAGGGAATGATGTTGCATGAGATCAAAGTAGAAAGGGTAAGGAAGGAAAATGAAGACCTAAAAAGAGAGTTAGAAAAGGTTGAAATAGAAGCACTAAATGCAGAGTTCAGAAGAAAAATATGTTGCTTAAAAGCTCCTGCTATAACCTTCCCACCTAAAGATCATAGTAATCCTACGTCCCAACATACTTTTGCCTCTCTGTTGAACACCCAACCAATGATACAAATGAATGCCATCCCACCCATTAACCAATCTCAAATTACTACCCCAAGTAATTCTGTTATTCCCTCAAGTGTAATTCCAGCAAACCAAACTAGTCAGCGACCAGCCCACAATCAAATTCATCAAACTCTTATAGCTGGTAGTTCAGGCCCAAGGGTAAATATTGGAAATAACTTTATTGGAAATTAGTTTCAAAGGAAATCGATAAATGTTGAGTTGTATAGGTCATTATATTTTGATGGAATTCCAGGATACCCAAACCATGTCCCTATTGAAATGAGGGATAAACTCCAGAAGTTTGTTGGGAATAATGTTGTCAGTGCTGAAGAGCATTTGAAATTATTTGGTGACATGATTAATGATTATGAAGTTGCATATGAAGATGTCATCATGAAGCTATTTGTGCAATCCTTGATTGAGGATGCTAAAGATTGATACAAAGGGTTACCTGTGGATAGTATAGGTTCTTGGGAAGAGTTCAAAAATTGCTTTCAAGAGCAATATGGAGACAAGACTAATGTGAGCTTAATGCTCAATGAGTTTAATAACATCAGGAAATCTGATAATGAAGCCGTCACAGATTTTAATGCAAGGTTTCAAAAGGCAATGCATAGAATTTTTCAAGTAATGGGGTTAGATGAAAATGTGTGTCTAACTTCCTATTATAATGCATTTGACCCCAAAATAGCTCACATTCTTAGAGACAGAAAGCCACACAGTTTAAGGGATGCTTTCAAAATTGCGATCAATGTAGAGAGTAATAGGAAAGCATCAGGTAAAGTGGGAAGAAGGACTGATGGAAGATTGTGGCAGGAACAAAAGCCACAACAAAACAAATCCTCTAAAGAAGAGGATAAGATAGGGAAATTAATGACTGTTGTCAAGGATCTTACTGATAAAGTAAGTAAACTTGAGAAGCCTCACTACAACTGACAGGACATACCTGCTAGATTGCATGATATGCCATATAACACTGCATGGAAATATGGCAAACCAGTGCAAGACAAATCAAAAGGCACACAAAATCATAATACCTCCGATCCTTTAAAGGGAGGAAATGTACACAATGTGGAAAGCACCCCTTAGTGTATGCAATATGATGGGCCACATTCCCCCTGCTAGTGTGTCATGGCTCAAGCTCTGAATGAATCCATGAGAGGTGAGGATGAACCTACAGTTAATATGTTTGAGTATATTGTGGAAACTGATTGTGAGCCTTCAGAGGATGAAGCAAGTGAATATGCCATCTCAAAAGGCAATGCAAATTGCCATGAGCAATTGTCAATTGATTGGCATCCCACTCTAAACGTAGTCACAATAGAAGACCAAGAGGTTCATCTTAGGAGGCCTAGTGAGGAGGAAGTCAAGAATCTCACTAAGGCAGCAATATCTAAAGCCAAGCATAATTATAATCTGAGGAGCAAGAAGGATGATGGAAGTCAAGGTATGTCTGGTTCTCTGTATTTTAAAGAAACTTCTTCTAAGAGGTCCACTGAGAACAAAAGTTTTGCCAAAGATAATCAGGCTAAAGGTGATCAGTCAAGTAGTTCTGCGAAATATGATATTGCTGATACAATGGGAAATAAGGCAGAGACCACTGGTGACAGGAGAAAAAGTTGCCAGAAGGTAGAAAAGGTTAAAGCTCATGGTTAGTCTAATGTTAACTCTTTTTTTGACATGACTCAAGCTTTAATGCAGATGAAGGTTTCAGTACCTTTAATAGAGCTGTTGAAAATAAAAGAACATAGGGAAGCTGTTGAAAATAAAAGAACATAGGGAAGCTGCCTTTTCTTTGATTTCAAGTATATCAGATGGGGATGATTTTTCCAAGAAGGGAAATGCAAAAGATGAGAAGGATCAAGAACACGGAGTCCCAGAAGTTTATGTGGGCACTACTATCAATCAGGAACCATCTCAAATAGATCCCTTTTATGTCACACTGTTAGTTAATAACAAATTGATAAAGAATTGCATGATAGATTCTGGTGCAACTGCCAATGTGATGCCTTATGGGGTTTTGAAAGAACTAGGTTTATCTGTACACACTTCATATGGGAGGTGTTATGCTATGGATAATAGAGAAGTGCCTATTGTAGGTACTATAAGAGATGTAGAAGTAAAAATAGCAGCTTTCCCTGAAGCTGCCTATAAAATGGATGTAATTGTTATAGACACCAAGCCACATTATGGCATGTTTTTGTCTAGACAGTGGGTTCTTGCTATTGGAGGACATCTTCAGCTGGATTTGTCATATGCAACTATCCCAGTGAATGGTAATTTTGTAAAATTGTACAAAGAACCACGTGCCCCAGTGGTTATTGAAAAAATTGAGCCAAACATGCTTAATTGCATGATTGATATAGATCTTGATAACTCCAGGATTGAACCCATTCAGCCTAAGTTAAAGAATGCTAATCCTATTGTCAATGAGCTAGAATCACAACAAGAAGGCTTGTGGCAGATGTACTTTGATGGAGCTTTCTCTAAGGAAGGGTTTGGAGTAGGAGTGCTACTTGTCTCCCCATCGGGTATTACCTTCAAGTATTCTTTTTTGCTAGGATTCCAATATACAAACAACACAGCTGAGTATGAAGCTTTGTTATTAGGCTTAGAAATTGCTAAGAGACATGGGATCAAATTGTTAAGGGTTTATGGAGACTTTGAATTTGTAGTGTCTCATATAAGGTGTAGCGTCCTAAAATTGCGACACTTGCAATTTCAACTGCATTTCGGTCTTCACGATGGCGACGCAACACGCAACCTGAATGGAGACCTCGAAGCTTGCTCACGACACCAAAAACTGCATTTTTCAAGTACCCTGGCCTGAACCTCCTTGCACCCTGATGTCCCGGGAGGTGGGACCAGAGCGCTCAGCGCCCTGGGTCCTATTTTGGGCCCGGTCTCCTAAGGGGTCTCGGGTCATTTTGTTTGCAATTTGGAAATTAACTTTCCTGGTCGGCCTAAGGTCAGGAAAATCAGTCTATCAGCCCTAATTGACAAGTATATAAACTACATTTTTCTCTCTCATGGAGAGAACACATACATGATGAAAAAGGCGTGGAAACTATACTCAAGCATTCAAGCATTCAAGCATTCATTCCAAGTCTCCATTCAAGGCTAAGTGTTGCATTCAAGACAAGGATTCAACCATTGAAGAGGAGATCACATACTACTACAACATACAACATACAACATCTAAACCTTCGCACATAAGGATACAAACATCCTTAGAACAAGGTATTAGTACTTGTTTTACAGTCATTTACATTTACAGCTCTTGCTCATTTCTTGGTTAATTCCAAAACCGGGGTTTGACCTAAAGGCAAACCCCTAATCCCTAACCCCCCAATCGTCTTCGCTTTTCTGTGTGTAGGTTGCAGGTACGCGGCTGAGATTGAAGATCTGGAATCCTTGTGTAGAGACGAACAGATCCCCCTTCGTTTCGCGGATTTTTCAGAGGACTGTGGCGCCGGGCGCCATCGTCCCGATGACTTTTGCTCAAATTTGCAGGACAGCGCCGTATCGACATTTTACTGCTAATTCCAGGTCCGCAGCTTCATACTGTATTCCTATCTTAGTTTATAAGCGAATCTTTGTCACTTTCTATGCATTCCTAGCTTAATTCTCCTATGCACATTCTTTACAAAAGAGGGTAGCCTTGTTGTCTTAACCCTTGAAACTCATTTAGCATCCAATCTTGCATTGCGTGGGATTGGATCTTGTGGGTTTCAACCCCTCTTTTGAATGTAGAGTCTCCCCCCTAAGTGAAAACCATCGAATCCTAGCGAACCTCCCTTCTCTCTCCTTGGAGTTAGAAGAGGGGAGAGCAACTAGGGTTCGATCGCGATTTTTCCACTTTACATTTTGGTGAACCCGACGTGAAAATCCTTTTTGATTTTTCATGCTTAGATCTGAAAAAATTGATTACATTTCCATGTTTGATCTTTTGCAAAATTTTAGAGGTGATTGCATAAAAACCCTAAAATTTCTTTTTAGTAATTAAACTTGTGAAATTTTTAATTGTTAATGCTTGTTTCAGATCTGTCCTTCTATTACAAATTATCAATTCATATCTATGTTTTAATTTTGAAAATTAAGTGGTTAAGTGTCAAAACCCTAATTTTTGAAACCCTCTTGATTCAACCTTTGTTTGACAATTTCACCGATCAAAACATCTCCAAATCAGCTGTAACTTTGGATTCCGCAATAAAATCACAATATCTTTCATCCCTGAAAATTTGGAAAAAAGTTGCGAGGACCGTGGCGCCGAGCGCCATCGTCCCCGACATTTTTTCCGAAATTTCGGGAGCAAGATCTCACTGTATTTTTCTGCTAAAATCCAGAATTTTGGCTGATTTTATCAATTTTAACACCTTCAAAATTACAGTCAAAGTTGGTCTTGTGATTGCTTGGATTAAGGCTTTTAAACATTCAAAAATCATTGAAACTGAAATTTTGTGTCAACATTGTGTTCTTACTGTCCTAAATCTGAAAAGTGCGTTAACATTCATTAAAAATTTCAGTGCTTTATTCAAATTCTTGCATTTTGTGACTTTTGAAATTAAGTGCTTAATTACAACAACTTTGATTTCCGCTTTCAAAATTGAATTTTGCGTGAAATTGAGTCAATTTTTAAATTTCAAAATTTGCATTGCTCTTGACATTCCCTCTAAAATCATAAAATTCAAAATTTCAGTTTCCCTCTCTTTTTTTTTTTTTTTTTTCAAAATTCAAATTTTGCATTTTTCGACAATCTGGGTAGGGTTCAATTTTGAGATTGCAACTTTAATTTGGCCTATCTATAGATCGTAAAATCACTCAATTTTTTCAGATTGGCTTTAAAATCATCATACCTTTCATCCCTGCAAATTTCGAAAAAAGTTGCAAGGACCGTGTTGCACTCCGAGCGCCACGGTCCCGGACATTTTTTCTGAAATTTTGGGAGACTGTCGTGATTGCATTTAACAGCTTAAATCCAGAAGATTGGCTGATTTTACTGAAAATTGCTACCTCTAAAATCAAAATTTTCTCTCCTTCTCTAGTGCATGAGTTTTACAACAATAAGCCCTACTTACACTATTCCCGTTAGATGAAGCCGTAGAATTAAGTCTTTCCGAGGTTTAACTACTGAGGAGATGGAACCTAATTTGAATAGCCTTTTTAACGAGGACATGGGTAATTCCTCTAATCCTCCAAAAGATGAAGAAGCTCTCCATGAGGTTTCTGTAGAACAACTTTCGAAATTGGATAACCAATTTGACGATTTTCACCAATGGATGTCTCATGAGTACCCTGATAGTCAAGCTCTTCCTTTAATTGAGGGTCTAAAACGTATGCTTCAAAGTGATAAGAATGGAATTGATATTTTGCGTGGTATTTCACACATTGTGAATTCGAACGTGATGCCTATGAAGAGTTGTGCCGAAACTTTAGGTTATACACAACCTCCTACACAAGTCAATCATTCTATTCCTTTGATGACTTCTATTGCTAGCATACCTACCTTTACATCAAACATAATGGCTACTTCTACACAAGACATTCCTCCTGTGATCACTAGTCATGGGGGCAATCCTTCCTTTTCAATTAACCCTCTTCCTTCATTCAATCCGACTTCTTCATTCACTCCTTCAATGAGTGTTCCTATTACATCTTCACAAATGAACATAACGCAAGGGGGCAATTCATTTAATCATTCCATTCCTCCTTGTAGTGTTCCTCCTGTCCAATCATCTCCTATGACTAATTATCATAGGGTCCCACCACCTTACTCTTTACCTTCTTTCAATAACATAACACCTCCATCTCAATCTAACACATCTAATATGAACTCTTCGACTGAAGCGACCATTAACAATCTTGCCCAAACTGTCTCTTCTTTACAGCAACAAATTGCCTCTATGAATCAATCTAAGTTTAGTGTGCCCACATTTGATGTTGCGAGCCCACTTTCTCTTGACATTGTGCGAGCTATCCCTCCTAAACATGTTGAAATCCTGCATTTGGAGCTTTATAATGGTAAAGGAGATCCTCTAACACATGTTAAGACTTTTCAAACAATTTGTACTGATTTTGCTTATGACCCAAGGTTGCTTGCAAAACTATTCACGAGAACATTAAGAGACAAAGCCCTACAATGGTATTGCTCGTTGCCTTCCTATTCTATTACTTCTTTCGAACAACTTGCAAATGCTTTCATTCAACAATTTCAAAACAATATAAGTCCTAAAGTTACTTTTATTGATTTAATGCATTGTAAACAAGGTGTTAAAGAAAAAGTGACTGATTTCATTGGTAGATATAAGCATTTGTATGCTCAAATTTCTTTTCCAGTGCCTGACAATGATATTCAAAGAATCTTTATTTCTAATTTACAAAAAGATATTCGAGACAAACTTCTGTTTTCTGAGTTTACTTCTTTCCAACAGTTGTGTGCCACTCTTCACAATTATCAACTAACTGTGAGTCAAATGGAACAATCACATCCTATGGCTCCGAGTGATAAGGGTGATAGCAGTCAACAACCATTTGGGAAGTTTAAACCGAACAGAGACTCCATCAAATTCAATGAAAACATCATCAACAACAATGTGAATGCAGCATCAGGTGTGCCTCCTATTTCTAAATTTTTCAAGAAAGAAAGAAAGTATACTCCTTTGAATGAATCATTACATAGTATTATGAATAAATTATTGGAACAAAATGTGCTTACTCTTCCTCCTATAAGACAAATTGATCCTGCAAAGATTACTTCACCTTATTTTGATAACAAAGCCTTTTGTCAATTTCATCGTCAGCCTGGGCATGATATTGAAAAATGTTTTTCTTTAAAGGGTAAAATTCAAGATTTGATTGATAATAATACTATCTCTGTTTCTGGAGTGAATGATAAAGGCAATACATCTGTAGCTCCTCCTAATCAAAATCTTCAGATTTTCACTGATCCATTACCTTCTCATACTTCTAATGCGATTGAGACTAATGATTCCTCTCTTTCATCTGATGGTCTTGTGTCTATGACTCCAAATGTGATTAACTTTGTAGAGCAGCAAGAAAACCCTAAAGAACCTTCCATCACATTTGATTCCAATGAAACCATTAGGGCACCTGATGGTCCTTTATACATAGTTGCAAAAGTCAAGAATACACCTTGCCGTGGAGTGCTTATTGATCCTTCGTGCATGGTTAATGTTATTACTGAAGAATTTCTTTTTACTTTGCAATTGAATCAAGTGATTTATGACAAAACAGATGTGATTGTGAAACTATTTGATGCATTTTCTTCTCCCGCAATTGGTTCTATTACATTGCCTATTGAGGTCTATAACAAATCCCTTGATGTGAACTTTGCTATTATTCCATCTTCCGAACAATTTCGTGTGAAGCTTGGCTATCCTTGGCTATCTTCCATGAAAGCTATTGCTTCTCCTATTCATAAGTGTTTGAAATTTCCCCATAATGGTGAAATTGTTACTGTCAATCATAGCCTCTTTAAACCAGCTGAAAGAACCTCTAGTGTTCCTCTTGATTACTTTTGGCCTAAACAATTCCAATCCCTTCCTCCGCGAAGTGATCATCTTTTCAAATCTTATCAAAAGTGGAAAACAGATATGATCCTATCTTTAAGTGAACCTAGAACACCTAAACTTGACATTCCTATCATTCTTGAGAAGGAAGTTCTTCCTTTGAAAGATAAAACTAATGTCTTTCCTCAAGAAGACTCCCAACCCATCCCTATGGATGTGACTATGTCTATATCTAATAAAATTCCTAAAAGTAGACCTATCCCTCCTCATCATGATGGACTTGGTCTCCTTCCTAAACCAAAAATTCCTCCTTTATATGGAGCAGTTCCTCCTCCTTCCTTTTATAGAGAGAACAGACCTTCTTCTTCTCCTATTGTTCAGCCTAAGAGGCCACAACCTAAACACCCAAGTGATAAGGATGAGAACATTCCTCCTCCTCAATCTTCTTCACTTCCTACTAAGACTAGACGAAATCGTTCTGCACGTGAACGCCGACGAAAGCGTCGTCTTAGGGCTCAAGCAGCTGCTTCTCAAACTTTGCCATCTCCAAAAACACCTTCAACGAGCATTATTCCATTTTCTCCTCAGCCGGACATTGAGCCTAAATCTCCTAAACATAAGATGCATGATGGTCTTGATCCTGTGCGAGTTAAAGATCCTATTTTTATAAATCTTGATGATGATATAGATAAAAATGTTATTCATGATGAAAATATTACTTCTTTTGCTTCTGATAGTGAATATGAACTTATTGATGTTGATAACCATTTATCTAATGAATTTTCTAAAGCACTTATCCTAGCTCCTAGACAAGAACAATGTGGCTCGGAACATGAACATAGCCCTTGTTTGGATCTTGTGATAGCTCCATCTGTTGTGTTGAATGTTCCTCCTCTAGCGTGTTCCCTGCCTTCCCGAAACATTGATCAGCAAGATCGGGGGGTAGATGACGTGCTAGACTAGTTACATTAGCATAGCAGATTCTCTCCCCCTCTCTTTTGTTACTTCTTCTATATGTTATTCTCATTCTTCTATTTGTTGTCCTTAGTGTTGTCTACTTGAGGACGATGCAAAGCATTGAGATCTCTCGATCTCTCTCATGTTGACTCAAAAGACACATGTGTTCCCTTCTTCTAGGTGACCTTCCTTGATTGGGGAATGAAGAACAATTATGCATACATACATATGATATATACATGACTTATCATACAGCATACTGACCCCGAGGACAGCGAAGTCACCTCGTGCTTTGTGTTTTGTGTCTATTATCCTTGGGCTTATCTCACACTTGGGGGCTAAATCCTTGCGATAACGTGCTCCTTTCCTTTCTCATTCTTATGTGTATCACTACGTTAAAACAATCACCCCCGATGAGGCGTGTGCGATCGCTTTAACGTAGGGGGGCATACATCCCGTTCATATCTTTTCAAGATACTTGAGAATTTCTTGGCAAATTTAGCTTTGCCTTGAAAATTCTTGATATCTTTCTTGCATGACTCATAGTGAGGGAACCTTACTACTGACGGTCATGGTTCTCCTTCGTGATCTTCCCTTTTACTTTGTCAATCGAAATCGTAAGATCCTTAGTCCATTGGGGGCTTGGTGTGTCTTGCCTCCTTGACGTAGTGAAAGTTTTTCAATGTTGTTTCCTTGTACTTTACCGGAAGTATGAGCATACATACTCCCGCTAAAGTGGGGGCTAAATGTAGCATCCTAAAATTGCGACACTTGCAATTTCGACTGCATTTCGGTCTTCACGATGGCGACGCAACACGCAACCTGAATGGAGACCCCGAAGCTTGCTCACGACACCAAAAACTGCATTTTTCAAGTACCCTGGCCTGAACCTCCTTGCACCCTGATGTCCCGGGAGGTGGGACCAGAGCGCCCAGCGCCCTGGTCCCTCAGGACCAGGGCGCCCAGTGCCCTGGTCCCCAGGACCATGGCGCCCAGTGCCCTGGTCCCTGGGTCCTATTTTGGGCCCGGTCTCCTAAGGGGTCTCGGGTCTTTTTGTTTGCAATTTGGAAATTAACTTTCCTGGTCGGCCTAAGGTCGGGAAAATCAGTCTATCAGCCCTAATTGACAAGTATATAAACTAAATTTTTCTCTCTCATGGAGAGAACACATACATGATGAAAAAGGCGTGGAAACTATACTCAAGCATTCAAGCATTCAAGCATTCATTCCAAGTCTCCATTCAAGGCTAAGTGTAGCATTCAAGACAAGGATTCAACCATTGAAGAGGAGATCACATACTACTACAACATACAACATACAACATCTAAACCTTCGCACATAAGGATACAAACATCCTTAGAACAAGGTATTAGTACTTGTTTTACAGTCATTTACATTTACAGCTCTTGCTCATTTCTTGGTTAATTCCAAAACCGGGGTTTGACCTAAAGGCAAACCCCTAATCCCTAACCCCCCAATCGTCTTCGCTTTTCTGTGTGTAGGTTGCAGGTACGCGGCTGAGATTGAAGATCTAGAATCCTTGTGCAGAGACGAACAGATCCCCCTTCATTTCGCGGATTTTTCGGAGGACCGTGGTGCCGGGCGCCATCGTCCCGACGACTTTTGCTCAAATTTGCAGGACAGCGCCGTATCGACATTTTACTGCTAATTCCAGGTCCGCAGCTTCATACTGTATTCCTATCTCAGTTTATAAGCGAATCTTTGTCACTTTCTATGCATTCCTAGCTTAATTCTCCTATGCACATTCTTTACAAAAGAGGGTAGCCTTGTTGTCTTAACCCTTGAAACTCATTTAGCATCCAATCTTGCATTGCATGGGATTGGATCTTGTGGGTTTCAACCCCTCTTTTGAATGTAAAGTCTCCCCCCTAAGTGAAAACCATCGAATCCTAGCGAACCTCCCTTCTCTCTCCTTGGAGTTAGAAGAGGGGAGAGCAACTAGGGTTCGATCGCGATTTTTCCGCTTTACATAAGGTCAAGATATGCATCTAAAAATGACAAGTTAAAAAGATACAAGCATGTTGCTTGGGATGTCATTGAACACTTTGATGCATTTTCTATTGATTGGATTGAAAGGTCCAAGAACAATATGGCAGAATTTTTAGCTAATGTTGCATTAAAGAATGATGATGTAACATTAACTGGATTTTCAATAATTGAAACAAAAGCCATACCGGCCATCCCACATAATGTGTATAATTGGCAAGTTTTTGAGGATGATGAATACATCCTTAGATTTGTACAATGCATAGATGACTATGAGGGTCAAAAGATTGATTGTAATGCATTGGTTGAAGTGGTAGATGGATAGGAAACCATTCTTGGAAGTGACATAGTGCAGCTAGAGATAAATGAAATACCCAGGGGACTAGTTGAACTAGAGGGTATGTTTAGTTATAGTGATGGTCACTTACACCATGCATCATCTACAAAATTGGAGGAATTGGATGAGGTGAACTTAGGGATAGAAGCATCCCCTAAGTTGATGTATATTGGGAAAAACATGTCTCCCCATGTTAGGACCAACCTCATTAACTTATGAAAAGGGTATAAACATGTTTTTGCTTGGTCCTATAAGGACCTAAAGGCGTATAGACAAGATTTATTTCAACATGAAATTCCTCTGTATGTTGATGCTAAGCCTTTTCAATAGAAGAAAAGACCTATTAACCCCCTTTTGGAGACCAAAATGCACCAAGAGTTAACCAAGTTAAGGGAAGGGGGGATTATAAAACCCATAAGACTTTCTTCATGGGTATCCAACTTGGTCCATGTCAGAAAGAAGAATGGGGATATAAGGCTTTGTGTAGATATCAGAAATCTGAATGTTGCCTCTTTAAGGACAATTACTCTTCCCCAAATATGGAAGCCATGTTACAAAGGGTAACAGGTTGTGATTTGTTATCAATGATGGATGGGTTCTTAGGTTATAATTAGGTACTAGTGAAAGAGTCTGAGAAATTTAAGATTGCTTTTACTACCCCTTGGGGGACTTATGTGTATGTGAGAATGCCATTCGGTCTAAAGAATGTTGGAGCTAGTTTTCAGAGAGCAATGTATGTGGATTTTAAGGAGTTTATCAACATCATAATGGTAGTCTACCAGGATGATTTGACATGTTTCTCAAAGAGGGTAGATGATCATTGCGGTCATTTGGAAAAGGTTTTAGCTCTGGAGTTTGGTGTATCCTTGAACCCGAAAAAATGTCATTGTGTAGTGACTGAAGGAAAATTACTAGGGCATATTGTCTCCTCGGCAAAAGAATAGACCCTAAAAGGATTGAAGCTATAAATAATGTACCTTGGCCAAAGAATGTTAAAGAAATTCAGTTTTTCTTGGGCAAGGTGAATTTTGTTAGAAGATTTATAGCTAACTTTGCTGAAATCATTAAGCCTATTGTTAAATTACTTAAAAACGATGCAAAGTTTTCTTGGGATGAAGAAGCTGCATAGGCTTTTGACAAAATTAAGAAGGTTATTCAGGAAGCACCAGTGCTAAAATCCCCTGATTGTAGTAAGCCTTTCTCATTATTTTATTTTGCTTCTTATCACACAGTAGCCGCAATTCTACAAAAAAGGATGATGAAGGGTATGAACATCCAATTGCTTTCTATAGTAAATCATTACAGGCTGTTGAATTAAAGTATGAAATCATGGAGAAACAGGCATATGCTCTAGTTAAAGCCGTAAAGGCATTTGGGCCTTATCTGATAAATGCTCGAATTGTAGCCCATGTACCACATGCAGCTATAAAAGACATTTGTCCCAGTCTGAAGTAACTGGAAAGAGATACAGATGGATAACTAGAATACAAGAGTTTGACTTAGAGATCAAGATCACCAAACTGGTAAGAGGATTAGGCCTTGCAAAGTTGATGGCTGAATCAAATTTGGTTATTGTTGATGTTAATAATGTTGAAATAGAGGAAGTCCTGATCACTAGTATCGAGAGGCAGTCGTGGTATTCAAATGTGGTATATTTCCTGAAGAATGCTTCATGTCCAGAAGGTATGACACATAACCTAATGAGAACATTGAAGTTGAAGTCACAGAAATATGTTCTTATCCAGGGAGACCTATATTGGAGGAACAATGACAGGATGTTACTACTTTGCCTAGATGAATTCCAAGTTGAGAGGGTTCTGAAAGAGATGCACATTGGGGTGTGTGGAGGCCACTATTCAACTAAGACTACTGCTGGTAGGATAACCAAAGCGGGGTATTATTGGCCAACTTTGTTCAAGGATGCTCATCAATATGTTCAAAAATATTATCCTAGTCAAAGGTTTTCTTCTAGATTAAAGTATGTTGGTGCTTTGCCTTTGAATTCTGTTATAGTTGAAGCCCCTTTTGTTCAATGGGGCATTGATTTTATTGGATAAATAATAGAAAAATCAAGTAGGGGTCACATGTGGATCCTGGTGGGTACAAACTATTTCACCAAGTGGATTGAAGCCATACCTACCAAATAGGCCACTAGTAAGGTAGTCATTAATTTTTTGATGGATAATATTGTGACAAAGCTTGGTGTGGCAGCTAAAATAGTCATGGACAATGCTATGTGCTTCGGATATGAGGAGTTTGCATAATTCTATGCCAATTATAGAATTATTATGTCATACTCTTCACCTTACCACCCATAGGGAAATGGCCAGGCAAAATCGAGCAATAAAAGCCTCCTCAACATCATCAAGAAGATTCTAGAGGAAAATAAAAGGTAGTGGGATCAAAAACTCAAATTAGCTTTATGGGCTGACAAGGTGACTGTAAAAAAGGCTATTGGTACATCCCCTTTTGAGCTAGTTTATGGAGTGAAGGCCAGGTTACCTATGAACAATTTGCTTCCAATTTACCAATTTTTGCAGATTGAAGAACTTGAAATGTCTGAACCCATGGAAGAAAGAATGATTCAGTTGGCAAAGCTGGAGGAAATGAGGACTGTAGCCCATAAAAGGAATATGAAACTTCAATTATAGTTGAAGTACCTTTTTGATAAAAAGGACTCGTGCAAGGAAGTTCCAAATTGATGACATGGTGTTGCAGTGGAATGCAAAGGACCAAGACAAAGGCAAGCATAAGAAATTTGAATCACTGTGGATAGGCCCTTTAATGGTTTGTGATATCAATGGAAAGGATTCATACTTCTTGCAAAGAATGAATGGTGAAGTAAAGGAATTTCCAGTGCATGGACAATTCCTAAAATTTTACTTCTCTTGATTTGTTTCAATTCATGCATAGTAGTTGTAGGTTGTATATATTTGCTTTCAGTTGTGTGTTTTTCATAAAAGGAGCCCCTATTTTGAATTGTGGAGAAGAATTTTGTTCCTATCATTCTACCTTCTAGAGTTTTGCCAGATTATTATGTTGATCTTGTGTCCAACCATCCCCAGTTAGAGCCACTACTAGGACCTATAAAATTCTGAGGGTTTAGGGTTTTTTCTTTTCCGTGAAGGCATCTTAAAAAATTGAACATTTGTTGTGCATTTTTTGTAATTCACTTTGAACTTGAACCCTTGAACCTTTTTGGTCCAAGTTTCAAGGTTCAACCGCTTCTCCTGCTTATGTCGTGGCTTTGTAAGATTTTTATTAAGCATGTGTGAATGCGTAATGTGTGTTTTGAACCATTTTCTAATTGGTTCAAGGTTCATGGTTCAATGTGTCCCTTTCTTTTTATCCAATGTCTTTGCTCGTCATTTTTCCACTAAGTGGAAGGGTTTGTGTGTCATCAAGAGGGGCCCCCTTTTATGTCTAGGGGCCCCCTTTTATGTCTAGGCCTAGGCAGGTTCTATTAAATTTTAATTTTTGCCTAAGTCTTATGTTTTTCCTATGTATCTGTTAGATTTCCTAAAGATCCACAAGGTTCTTGCTGATCTCCCAGTTGTCGCTATACCGCAATCCAAAAGTGCTCCATGGTTAACAACCGCGACATGGCGACTAAGTGGTGGGACCCATGAAAAAGGTGCGGAGTGCAAAAAGTCATCATCGGCCATTGGGTTTGCATGTTTGGAGAGATCCCAATGACCCGATGGAAAGGGCCAAGGCGAACCTTTTATCCCACATTGGCCACAGGGGGGATCATTTCAGTATTTATGTACAAGGTCGCATATATCCTAAGTCTCCAAGCGTACGGGCTTTTGGGAAATGGTCGATCAAGCGAGTGGTGGGCCCCCTGCGTGCACATGCATCTTAGAGCAGCCTAATTTTTCAATAAAAGGGTGAGTTATACAGTGAGTAGGTTAAATGCAGATCCATGGCCATCGCTATACCACCATGCGAAGGTGATCGACTGTTAATGGATGCAACTTGGCGACTGATGAGCTGGCAGGTCAGGTGGTGCCGAGGTAAGCACTGAGCAATTCATGAGGTTTCACATGGTGACACATGGTTGATGAGGTGGAAGGTCCAATGGTGACGCGGCAGAACAAATGGTAGATGGATGTAGCTACTCAGAGGGACTAAGGATCGAGTAGATCAAGAAGGATCAACGATGATCAAGATGGATCCAAGGGGTGCCACTATGTCACAACACAAAAGTGATCACTAGATATCATCTGTGACTTGGCGATAAACCACTAGCGATGAACCATGGATGATAGTTAATGCAAGCGGTTAAGGCAGGCGGTTCATTTCGACAGTTAGTGGAGGTTGTGCTAAGGTGCCAGAGTGGAGGGCCCAAAATGAGTACCCTCATGATAGGTGGCACCCAGTTATGAACTCCTGAGCCAATCAAAGGATGCCACGTGGCAGATAGGTGGCATATCATCAAGATGAATGTTGAGAAAACTGTGGTTTCGATGGATCTCAGGGAGGACTCACCGAATATATCAGTTTCATCGACATAGAAGGTTTCGATAAGATGTGAAAACAGTTCACCGAATGCTTGAATCCATCGACAAGGGCACATCGACGAAATGTCAGCCGGTTTCATCGAAAAGTGAAGGCATCGATGAAACTGTGGTTTCGATAAGATATAAAAATGGTTAGCCGAAGAGGAAGTTTGGCCGAAAGGCTAATGCCGAATAAGCCAAAGGAGATGGTGGGTCTGGTGGTGGGTAGATGGATCCAAAGGCGTATCAAGATGTGACACGTGTCGGGCCCGCCAGAAGAGAGAGTGATAGAGGGAGTCACTCAAGTGAGGTAAAAGCCAAGCAAGTTCAAGGAAGATCTACAATTGTTGCCATACTGTAAGATGGAGATGCTTAAATGTTAATGGTCATGACTTGGCGACTGATGAAATGGCAAGATAGGTGGAATCTAGAGGGACTCACGAGCAAACCAGGTGATGACATGTGGCTGAGATCTATGAGGGTTAATTTTTGCCCAAATATGGATTTGTCACATATCAGTGGATGGCTCTCGATCCGAGGAATCTGATTTTGTAGTCAACTGCAACCCACGACAAGTATTTTTGGGACAGTGACCTCGGGATCTCAGGGTTTATTCTTCAGTCACAAAGATTGGATTTTCTATAGGCCAAGTGCGGTAGCAGATAAGTTTTTAACAGCTAGAGACCAAAGTGATGGGGCCCGTTCCTAAGCAGATTACTCAGGGAAGTTAAAAGGTGTGTTAGTTTCTCATGATCGGATGGCTGTGGCTATACCACTATGGAAACTCGTCTAAACTTTAAAGGTCAAGACTTGGCAACTAAAGGAAAAGTGCTCAGAGAGAAGGCCTCCTGATCTGTTGGTGCCAAAGAATTTTAAATATTCAAAAGAAATATTGGCATAGCTATGCAAGTTGCATATGAAATTGCTTCAAGATGAAAATGGATTGGTGAGAGGTACCCAGGAGATCTACAAGGGGATATGTGAAGAACATAATGTTGCACTGCTCTGTGATAAGAACTCATCAATTCTCTGGCACAAGATGATCCACCGACATTATGAAGTTGCCGGTTGTTGCAAGCAATTTTGGGTAATAGGAGCTTGCCCTTTCGGCCATCCTCCAAAAGAATGTCTAGTGAATTAATGAGGCACGCATCCCAGAAGGAATGTTAGATTTCTCCCTCAACTATAATGGCACAGATATAACTTTTATATTAAATGATTGTTAGGGTAAGATTATTCTTCTAGGTGGTCTAAAGCTTGTTGCATCCCAATTTCTATAAAAGGATACCAAGGCTACCTAGAAAAGGGACACAAATTGTTTTAGCTAAACTTTGGAAAAATTAATACAGGCCTTTGTCTAGCAATTTCTTGGTCAAATATGTAGTACTTGTAACCTTCTGACAGAGGAATAAAATATAAAGTCCAAAGAATTTTAACTCAGACTTGTATTGTCTCTATGTCATTTTGTTGGTGTTTATTTCATTTAAGTAATCAAGGATTGCTCAATTGAATGATTTGTTAGGCATCTAATGAAGTTGTTCTAAGTCTTTTTCTTAAGGAGAAAAATATTAAATACTTTGAACAAAGTCATTGATATCAGTACTCTTGGTGTGGATTGGATGATGAAGTCTGGTGCAGATTAGGACTCTGTATATGTCAAGCATATTCAGAGTTAATTGATCAAGAATTTGTGATTTGTGTACTAGTTTCTCTTGTCAGGTTGTAGTTTGTGTAGATGACTTTGTTGCCCGGATAAGGCACTGGTTTATCTGTTGGTGTTTGTTGCATTTTGTGATCCTCTTTTAAAAGGAAAAAATCAACTTTCCATTTATGTTTTAGTTATGCTAGTCAGAATAGAATGTTTGCAGGAATTTGCACTGGTTTTCTGCAAACCATTTACTATTTTTGTGAGAAAATAGCCTTAAAAAGGGTTCACCTGCCCAAGCTTTTATAAGCTTAAAGTGTAGGAGGTTTCCTATTTATGGAACCTCATATTGTTGTCTTTATTTCAAACTTTTGTTGTTCTCTTCCATTGCAACACAGAGGCAGTAGTTTTCACTTTTAAAGAGACGAAACAAAAGGTGTCAAAATGGAGAACAACACAGTCATTGAAAGATTAGTTGAACAGGTTCAAGGAAAAGAGAAAGGATCTTGTTGATTAGCTTAAGCAGAAAGAAAACCAAAGCATGGATGATGAAGCCCTAAAAGAAAAGACAGAAGAGTGTGAGAAAATAGCTAGAAATAATGTAGTTCAGAAGAATGCGATGGAATCTATTGTGATGAAATTGACAAAGGAAATTGAGGAAAGGAAGAAGAATGAGGAGAATCTTGTTCAGTCCTCGAAAGATAAATTTGAAGAATATTGTAAACTTGATTGTGAGAATGGTCAATTGAAGCTTGACCTACAATAATCCAGAGAACATGAGAAAGACCTTGGTAAGAAGACCCTTCTCCTTAAATATGATCTTGAAGCTACAAATGAGTATCAGGAAAAGTTCAAAATCAGTTCAGCTAAACTTGATGAGATGCTTGAAAGCCAAAAGAATGCTAGTGATACAAGAGGTCATAGATTTGAGAAAGGTGAAATCTCTAGATCTGGTCAAAGGTCTCAACATTAGAAGAACATTTCTAGAAGGCTTCCGATAAGGCAACCTAATGCTCATAGGTTCAATGGTAACTAATTTGTTTGCAATAAATTTGGTCATATGACTAGTCAATGAAAAAATAGAATGAATAATATGTTAGAATACACTGATACCGACAGTAAATTGAGAGGGGGGGTGAATCAGTTTACTAACAATAACAATAGTTAATTCAATTATAAACCTTAAACTAGAGCACAACCCAATGAAGAATATAACATGAAATCACAACACACATAACACCAATATTTTGATGTGAAAAACCCAGAAAGGGAAAACCCAAGGTGGGAAACCCTACCCACAACCAGATGAATACTCTGCAATAGTATTGTGAATAATTACAATGGGGTCTGCACATATAGAAAGGCCAATATCTAAGAGCACACTGCTCATCACAAAGGGAAGTTTCACTGACTTACAAAATCATCGAACTACAATCTGCAAAACAATGAGCTATGAAAGTAGCATCTAGTAATGCCTAATACATTTTTGGTTAAGCACTGATGTCTGATCTACAATACAAAACCTTTCCAACCTTCACCTGAATGATATGAATTTATTCACACTTAATTATTCCTCTGATAATGCATACTTAACTAGCCATAACCATTGCATGTCCCATGTGAATTACATGAACAAGTCACCTATAAATACAAATCATCAACCTTATTGATAAGGTCAGATAAACCCTAAACCCATAAACCCATAATTATAAACATTGCATCAAATGATACCACCAAACCAATATTATGATTTACATTACATTGCAAGACCTAAATCAAGTAACCAAACAATTATATCCGTCGGGGATTCTGCTAAAACCAAAAATCCAACACGCTTCACTTGTCAGTAGAAACCCTCAGTTAAAGTTTAACCAGATCTAAACAGGACCACCATAATAGCACACCATTCGATGAAAAGTCACCAAATTCTCAGGATATGATCAAGAAGCACCAACAACATGAAATAAATCGACTCCATAAGCCGGACCCAAAATCCACTTACCAAGTCACCAAAATAGCATACTGGTAAAGCTAACCGGGAACGCCAGAAGCTGGTAAAGCCAAAAGCTTAGCCGATAAAGCCAAGAACAAGTCGGTAACTGGAAATACAAAAAGTGATAACCAAACCATGAAACCACCAGAATATAGAAAGCATGTAACCATCAGAATAAGCATCCAAAACCGATTCCAGAGGTCTAATCATATCAGATCATAATCACAGCCAGAACCAAAAAGATACCAAGAATAATCAAGATAGATCTAACAAGGATAATTCCCAACCAAGATGAAGTGTTGATATCAATGACAACAATTAACCAAATCCAACATATTTCCAACAATCTCCCCCTTTGGCATTGATGGCAACACTGAATGTGAAAAGCATCCAAGTGCCAAGGAATGCCAACAAACTCCAAAACACCAAAAGATCTAGTAGTTTTCACATGAATACCTTCTCCTTCTTTGACATCAATGTCAAAGGATGAATACTAAACCAAGAGTATTGAACCAAACAACTGACTACTCCCCCTAAGTAGTAGCACCATCTTCATCAACTCGGATCAGAAAATTATGTCAGATAAGCTCACCAGATTGATGCATCTTTGCATCTCTAAGTCTCTTTTAGAGGCTTGTTAACCCCCAAATGATCTCTGAGATATTCAAAAGTGTCTTTAGGAAATGGTTTTGTTAGAATATCTGCAATCTATTCCTTAGTAGGCACATAAACCAACCTGACTTCCTTCTCTTCAACCTTTTCCTTCAAGAAATTATACCTTATAGAAATGTGTTTTGATTTGGAATGAAATACCAGATTCTTTGACATATCAATAGTATTAGTATTATCATAGTGAATAACAATAGGCTCATCATAATTTACCCTTATATCCTTTAACATTCATTTCATCCATAAAATCTGAGTACAATTGGTAGTAGCTGCAACATATTCTGCTTCAACTATAGATAATGAAGTGCATGATTATTTCTTACTAAGCCATGAAACCAACTTATTCCCAAGAAAGAATGCACCGCCAGTAGTGCTCTTTCGGTCATCCACATCTCCTACCCAATCAAAATTTGTATATGCACATAATGTGAATTCATCATTCTTTGGATAACATAACCTAAAGTTTGTTGTACTTGCCAAATATTTGAATATCCTCTTGACAACAATATCATGGGTTTCTCTAGGATCTGACTGAAATCTAGAAGAAATACAAACAAAATTCATTATATTAAGTCTTGTCTGAGTTAGGTACAACAAACCACCAACCATTGATTTGAATCTACTCCGGTTCACCTTAGATGATTCATCATCCTTTCACAATTTGCAACCCATTATCATAGGAGTATCGACAAGTTTAGAATTCTCAAGTCCAAATTTCTTAAGTAACTCCTTAACATAATTAGTTTGACAAATAAAAATACCTTTATCAGTCTAAGTAATTTGCAAACCTAAGAAAAATTTCATCTCACCAATCATAGACATTTCAAATTCATTCTTCATATCATTAGCAAATTTCATGCATAGACCTTCTTCTCCTCCAAAAATGATATCATCCACAAAGACTTCAATAATCAATATGTCATCATGCTCAATTTTGTAATATAAGTTACTAGCATCATTACCTTTACTGAAACTAAGTTTTGAAAGATACTTATCTAATCTAGCATACCATGCTCTAGGGGCCTATTTTATTCCATATAAAGCTTTCTTCAATCTACAAACCATGTCCATGTCTTCTGATAAAGAAAATCCATCAAGTTGTTCAATGTAAATTTGTTGGCAATTGACACTCAATTGGTTGGTTTCAATATGTTGTCATTGATGGAAACATGGTATCTTAGTCTGACTTCATGTTTTGGTTCAGTTGTGTACTAGCAAGCACTTCACAAACACTGGCACCAGCAAGATGGAAGGATTTCTTTGGTTATCGACAATGCAGGCCAACGTGATTTAGAATAAGGTTAACGGTATTGGAGGCCGACATATTTTGGATCTGACATCGGCAATTGTTTTTGATATTCATGTATTTATGTTATCTAGCCGACATGTATATTGACATTGTAATTATCTTTGTAAGCCAACATTAGGCATGATAAATTGTATAGGGTATATAGGTCAGTTGGATTAGATCATTTTGTGGTATGATGTGAATATATAATTGGGAAGGAAATCATGAATACGATGCAAAATATATATGATAGATCATGTATGTGAGGATATTCATGTAAGGGTTATTCCGTTAAAGGGTTTAGGGTTTCAGACCGGAATAGACAGAGCTTAACCGAAACTGTATTCAGGCATAGAAGATGTTATCTTAGCAGTTCATTCATTTCTCTGGATTGTAGTCTGGATTTATATGTAGTCAGTGAGGCTCCTTTTTGTGATTGAGCAATATGCTCTAGGCTATAAGCCTTCCTACAAGTGTAAGCCCCTACATTTTGTAATATCTCTTCATATGGCCAGTGGATTGATATTGTGGGTCACAAATCCCATCATGGTTTTTTGTCTTTGAGGTTTTCCACATATAATTTTATGTGCTATGGTATTCAGTTATGTGATTGGCTT